>NC_135792.1:12767500-13387012 GCF_051106095.1 Pogona vitticeps
ATCTAGACATTACAGAGAATTCAGGGCTGCTAGAATTAGAATAATCAAGTTTGAAGGGGATTCCAGGATGATCTAGTCCAATCCACCCACCTAACCCCACAGGAGTAAGAAACATTGTTTGGTCATCCAGTCTCTAGTTGATGAACCTCAAAGGAGAGTTTGCTACATTCCAAGGTCATCAGTTTCAGCGTTGGTTGCATTACCAGCACTAAAACAGATGACTTGTAATGTTTGGCTTCCGATGCTTGATCCAAAGTCATGTTCATGACAGACTAGAATTCACTCTATTGTCTAGATGACAGCTCTTCTAATATTTGAAGATGATACCATATGGTCTCTAGTTTGAGAAGAGGTAGCTGTGTTAGTCTGTGCTAGCATATTAGGCAAAACCAAAAGAAAAAAATTTAAAAAGGAAGACAAAAATGTTGCGTCACTTTGAAGACTAACTGCTATATTTTAATGTAAGCTTTTGTGGACAAGTCCACTTCCTCAAACCTCTACAAGGCCCTGTTGCAATGGTTCCCAACCTTGGTTTAAAACTCTCAGAAGCCTTCACCACTTGGTATGCTGGCCAGGATTTCTAGAAGTTGTAGTCTTCCTGGGATTTGTAATCCAAGAACATCTGGGGACACCCAGTTGAGAACCACTCTCTACAGGCTCTAAACAGAACTCTAAAAAGCAATGGGTGACATGGGCCGCATCCCAGTGGACGTTCCAGAGAACTCTCTGTTTCAGCTTTTAGAAGTCTGTAGGAACAAGCAGGACAAGGGTCAGGGATCAACTTGCTGCCCCTCCATAGAAATGAAAGTGGACATCTGTCCTTTGTTTGTTTAAAAACATTTTCCAGGCAGGTGAGTGGGTTCAAGAGGCGGCAAATTTGCCACTGGGTCAAAAGAGATAGTCCTCTCATAGAGAAGGACAAGCTACCCCTCAATGAAGTTCCTTTTTGCACAGGTCTACCTAGCAAGCCTTATACCCTCTGTTCTCATGGGTAGTAGATGTAGATGAGTGAACCTGGATTTGTGTACATTCAAAATGTACATCCTGAAGACTTTTCCTGGGCGTGGGGAGAATTTCCCCACTTTGCAATGGAAGAAACCACACAATTCACACTCTCGCCATAACTGTGTCATTTCTTTTGTAGTGCATTCTGAGCATTGGGGAAAATTAGCTGCGAGGGAGAGGAATGAGCAGACTCCACATTGTTACATCAGTCGCCCACTGAAACAGGAGCTTCTGACAGTTCTTTTTCTTACTGAAAAGAGAACAGATCCTGAATTGTGTCATCCCCACTATGAATACAGTGGTGCCTCGATTTACAACCATAATCTGTTCCAGAAGATGGGCGTAACTCGAAATGGCTGTAAGTCGAAGCATCATTTCCCATTGAAATGCACTGGAACGTGATTAATCCATTCCGGCAAACAAACAAACAAACAAACAAACAAAAAGCACACAGCAAGCCAGGTCAGAAGGCGCTGGGGCTTTAAAAAAAAACCCAAAAGTAAATAGCAAAGCAAGTTCTGTCGCTGGGACTTTTTAAAAAAACTGAAAATAAACAGCAAAGCAGGCTCCGTCACTGGGGCTTAAAAAACCCCCACCAAAAATAAAGCAAAAAGCAAGCTCCGTCACTGGGGCTTTTTTAAAAACCCAAACCAAAAATAAACAGCAAAGCATGCCCCGAAGGCACTGGGACTGCAAAAAAACAAAAAACAAACCCAAAACAAAAAATAAACAAAGGAGCAAGCCCCGTCGCAAGGTGCTGGGGCTGCAAAAAAAATCACCAAAAAACCAAACAACGACACAGTACAGAAACATACCCTCCCAAGCCCAAAACCACGCTGCAAAACCCACCGAGAACAGTTTTTAAAAAGCAGAAAACAGCTCCTTACCTTACCAGGCAGTCTTCTCCGATGCACACTCTCTAACTGCTGGGGCGAAAGAGCTACAAAGAAGCAGCTTTGTCGCCACCTACAGTTAGCAATTTGAATTTCATGCCTTTCCCCCCTGCCTTTTTGCATTCATAACTGGAAGCTCCAGCCACAAGTCAAAGCAAAATTTTGCGGCCGGAGCTGGTCGTAACTCAAACTGGTTGTAAGTAGCGACAGTCGTTAAGTTGAGGCACCACTGTATAAGGTTGTATGAATTTTGGAAACCGGTGGAGATGACTAAATTTTTCATCAGTGTTATCTGGCTATAGGAGACAGATCAGAAACAGGAGGGAATGTTTGGCTTTCAATGTTTCTAATGCCTTCTCTGTCTCTGGCTAGAACTACATTTGTGCAGGAACCCATGTCAGATTATGGGGTCCCTCAGGGTTTTGTTATGTCTCCTGTGTTATTTAACATCTACATGAAACTGCTGCTGGGAGAGGTTGTCCAGAGTTTGGGGGTTCGGCGCCACCAGTATGCAGATGACACCAAACTCTATCTCTCCTTTCCATCTAAATCCAAAGAAGGTGTTTGTGCTCTAAATCAGTGTCTGGTAGCAATTATGGACTGGATGAGGGTGAATAAACTGAAACTTAAGCCAGACAAGACTCCTGCTCAGTCGAAAGGCAGGTCAAAGAATAGAGACGCAGCCTGTGCTGGATGGGGTTACGCTCCCTCTGAAAACACAGGCGTGCAGTTTGGGGGTGCTCCTCAATTTGACTTTGAGCCTGGATGCCTAGGATTCCATGACGGCCAGGAGTGGATTTGCTCCATTAAAACTAATGCACCAGCTGGGCCTGCTCCTGGATCTGGCCATGGTAAGTTACATCTTGACTTAGTTACATCCTGGGCTGGATTACTGTACTGCACCACACACACACACACACACACACACACACACACACACACACACACACACACACACACACACACACACACACACACACACACACACACACACACACACACACACACACACACACACACACACACACACCATCACAGCAGCTCCACCGGCTGCTGATCCATTTCCAAGCATAATTCCAAGTGTTGCTTCTAACCTATACAGCCCTGAACGGCTTGGGACTGCATCTCCCTTGATAAGCCTACCTGGGTGTTAAGAGGCCTTTCTCTCAATCCCACCACCTTTTAAATAAATAAGTAATTAACGGCAAACAGGTACGAACCCGCTTGTAACACGTGACCAGTTTTATGGTGACTATTCCAGAGTCCAACGATCTCTTCAGGTGGTTTGGGACCATGGTTGGAACAACTGGAACGGTATCTGAGGGCCTGAGGTACAAGAGGTGCCTGAGCTTCTCAGCAAGTGTCACTACAATGCCCACACTCTCACGTTCCTCACTCCTGTCCTAAGAGTGATGGGGTTGGGGATTTGTCCAAAGACAGAGGAAGAAGAGCCCTAGAAGGGGCCCTCACCAAAGCCCCACGGAGCCCTCTGAGGGGCATAAAAGCTGAAAGTAAGCCCAACTGCAGTTTTAAGAAACATGGACGGGGTGCAGGTTTCAAACTGCATCATCATCATGTGCAGCCACATGAGTCTTTGTGAATCAACCTGGTTTCTCCTCTGTACGTAACACTGGCCAGGAATTTAGTTTCAGCACTGTTTCCATGAGGAAAGTGACTGTAGGTTCATAATTCACATGGAAAGCTTCCACAAGGGGAGCCTCTCCTTTACAAAGTCACCTCTCCCGTTGTGTTGACCGAGATGGAAAAGATGGAGCTTGCCTCCTCTCGTCCAAATGCTGGGCCAGGATTCCCTTCAGTGTGGCATGTCCTTCTAAGAGAGGGCGGACAATGTCCAGGAGTCCAAGGTCTGTACATAGCCCAGAATTTATACTGCCACCTTGGCATATACACACTCCCCTTTCCTCCTGAACAAAGGCTCTTTCTTAATTCTCTCCTGGGGGCAAGTTTGTCATATTTTGGTCTTTTTAACGCCCTTCCAAATCTGGAACAGACCAGAAGTCATTTCTAGTTTCGAAAGAAAAGCCACAAAGGGCCTAAAACAGGTCAGGGCCCCCCAAATATGGTGAAACTATCCCTGAGGACCACAGCAGATATGAGTAAAAGAGTTTGGGGTGGAGGTGCAGGAGGATGCTCTCACCTGGCTTCCCTGGAGAGGAAGATGTTGTTTACAGCCTGCACTCCTGGTGTAAAGAATGGCAGGCCACAATGACCCATTTTTCTAATGAGTGTGGTCCTCTTGCTGACCTCGTGCGGACTAGATAAATTTTTGACATCCACAAACAGAAGTTCTTGTTCTAATTTCATTGCGTTTTAAAATCCCTTTCTTGCATTTTTGAAGTGGACATCCTCTGAATGATATTTTGTGAGAAGATTCAATAATGGTGGTATTTGGGTTAGTGGTGATGGCATTTGTGCTTCAGTTTCATATTGGTCTGAAATGACATACGGCACTATAATCTCTCTCTCTCCCCCCCTCCATACTGCTGGCACTGGAATAGAAGCCATTCTTGTGTTAAAATCATTTAGTGGATAAGTTAAGACTTTTTCATTCTACAAGGCTTTTAATGAGTAATTTAATGGTTGCTACCTTTTGTTTTCTTTTTCTTTCCTCTGGTATTGTGTGATTTCCTCCCTCCCTTCTGTCCTTCCTTTCTTTTAGAGGTTATTTGTTGTATTGTGGTTTTCTGTTACATTCAGTTTTGAAAAATGCGTTATTACTTTGCAAGAGAAAAGGGATGTTCGGGCGTTTTAAACAAATAAATTACCTCCGAAGAAAGTGGTTCAATTATGTTACTACTGAGAGGACTAAAAAGTGCTAATAAGTGTGCTTGTGTGTATGTGTGTGTGTGACTGAGAGTTGGAAAAGTAGGAAGAAATGTGTGTCTTACACACACACACACACACACACACACACACACACACATTTTTCCTGCCTATGCAATTTTCCCACCCATTGGTCCATTTCAGTTTTTTTAAAAATCTCAGTCACTTTATTTAAAAGACGGTGCAGAGACCTCAGATATACTGCCAGAAACAGATGGGATCCCTTTGCTCAAAGGCTGGTCTTTAAAATCTATCATCATTATTAAAAACTTGGACACTGTAAAACCTTGGATGCTGTGTGCCCAGCTGGATTAATTAATACCCACCAGTCATTGACCTTTCACTGAGTGCATGGACAACCATTCCCCTAAAGACAGATGATCCTTTCATTCGCTGTATACGGATGATGCATGAAGGTGCCCACACGTGCAGTTCGACACACACCAAAAGTATCACACTCCCAGGGTGTGACATGTTTTCTTTAGGATCAACCTATAATTCACTGAATATTCATAAAACTGAAAATCAATAATATTTGTGGCATAGCCAGCAATTCAAATAAATTAACACTTCCTGCAGTAAATAATCCATTCATAGTCTTTGCAGCAGACCAAGATCAAATGGCCCTTACCAAAAATTAGGGGTAAGCAAATGCTATGCGTGCATATAGAAGAGCAAACAGCCATCTTTCACACTCTCTCATCCCTCTACCCCACCCCACAAAACCGACTGTATGATTTGGTTTGCCAGCTTAAACACAGAGCACATATTTGCAGTGAGAGGTGTTCTGGTTTCCCCAGCCATCCCATCATCCTTCCTTCAGCATAGCCCATTCTCTTCCCTGTCCCCAGTTTTAGTATCAAGCAGCCAATGGGTTAACCGGTTCAGAAATCCTGTGGTCACACAGCATGCTTGGTCCCTTCTGGCTGTGTGGTGCACTGTGGTGTTAGGAAAGTGGAAGTCCTTCCACAAGTCTCCAGATTTTCCCTGAGCTGACTGACACCTTTCTGTTATACGTATGCTGCCATTTGGCACAGATAGGGGAATTCTGGGAATTATAGTCAAAGAGTAATTTTGCCAAATGTGATAACAAGTGGCACTGAAAAAATGAGTGCATTGTTAGTTCAGCAACGATAGCACTTCTTTTGCAATCAAATATGTAACTTCAGTCTACTGCCAAATTTTACCTGATAAAAACTCTTTCAGTGAATTTGGGGGATATTTCTCCGGAAATGTTTGATAGAAATGTCATGGAAATTAAGAAGTGTTTGTTGAGATTAGTGCATTTTTCTCTGGAGAGGGTTTTATGCATCCCAGAGGGCCTTTGTAAATGGAAGACAAGGTCCAGTCTTCATGCAATGATGCAATCACATTAGAGGCCACATTCGCACTGGCATGTAGTACACTCTAGAATCATGGTTCCCAACCTTGGGTCCAGAGATTTTCTTGGACTGGGGTGCCCAGAAGCCTTCACCACTAGCTTTGCTGGCAAGGATTTCTGGGAGTTGTGGTCCAAGAACATCTGTTGGGAACCACTGACCTAGAAGAACGATCCTTTCATTTGCCATATAGAGATGATGCATAAAGTTACCCACCCGTGCAGTTTGACCCACACTCGAACGCACCACACTCCCAGGGTCCTCTGAGCCAGACCAAATGAATGGAGTGGATAACAGTACAGGGTTTAGGAAATAACCCTCCCTGTGTTGAGCTAGGGGTGGCTGGGGTGCTACTTCTTCTTCATCTTCATGGGGAGGTATCTGGACCTCATTTTGTGGCATGCTGGGGAGAATGTGATGCCCTCTTTCTGTGCTCCCACTGCTGCATGTTTCTGATCATCTTTCTCTGGCGGCAAATGCCACCAATACTGCATCATCTTCTAGCATGGCATTGGAGAAAGCGTGAGACCCAGCTCTGAGTCTCTTCTTTCCCTCTTCCTCATCCTATTCCCCAACGACACTATTTGCAGTGCACAATAGAGACATAGCACTTTGCTATTTAGGTCAACCAGTGGAAAGGCTTGACTCCGAATGATACTATGTCCCCGCCAGCTCTCTCCATACTCCCTTTCCCCCTCTCTCTGCTTTTTGCTGCCCTGACACTGTGCAAACACACAATTAATCCAGACACCTCTGTGCTGAACAGGTATGCCTTGATGCCATCAGGGAATGGAAGTGCTCACACTTTAAAGCTGTCTCATCAACAAAAATCAGGACTTCTGGTTCTCCAGCCAGCCTGAGATTGGTAACCTCACCCAGGGAGACACAGCAGTTCCCTGAGACTTCAGCTGGTGCTTTGAGATCTGGGCACCTTACTTTGTTCTGTGTCATTAACTCAAATACAACAGGTGAACAGGAAATGATAGGAAAGAGCATGAAAGAGACTTTACATTTCGGTAGTGGAACCTTACCGAAGCATGACCATCAATCCCTAACTCTGATGCAGCCCCAAGTCCAGTAATCTTCTGTTTCTTCCATACTTCCCTGGGGAGACCTCAACTTCCACTGTTTGGAGTCCATCCTGGGCATTTGTGAATCATATATCACTATTGGGAATAATTTTTCCTAAAATTATATTTTGGGGCATATCATAAGAAGACAAGAATCACTAGGGGGGAGGGAATGATTATGCTGGAAAGGGTTGAAGACAGCAGAAAGAGAGGAAGACCAAACATGAGAAAGATCAGAATCATAGAATCATAGAATAATTGAGTTAGAAGGGGGCTATAAGGTTATCAAGTCCAACCCTCCTGCTAAGTGCAGAATCCAAATCAAAATAGATCTGACCGATGGTTGTCCAATTTTATCTAGAATGCTTCCAATATTGGAGTGCTCCCCACCTCCTGAGGTAATTGGCCCCATTGTTGTACTACTCCAGACCTGGGCAAAGTGTGGCCCGTGGGCCACATACGGCCCAAGAGCCACTCCTGTCCGGCCCGCCGGTCATCGCACCAGTCCGGCCCGCCCGTCGCCGCTGAGTGAACCGGTGCTCCGGCTCCAGTCACCCAGGACAGCAGTAAGCAAAACATGCGAGATCCGACGCTGGGATTGCACAAGTTTTGACTGTTACTCTTGAGCCACAGGCTGCGCAGCCTGCGGCTCAAGAGGCCGGAAGCGATCCTTGCGCAGGTGACGTGATGACGCATCAGGTCGCCTGCGCAGGATAGAAGACAGTCAGAGAGGAGGCCGCGGGGGAATGAAGGACAGATGAGTTATCTCAGTGTCAGGGTTTTTTTTCTTTCCCCCCCTGCAGTGAACAAATTACAACGCTCACATAGTTAACTCCCTAAAAAGTTTGGGGAGTTAACTATGTCAGCCTTGTAGTTCATTCACCACAGGGCCTCACCCAATGGGGGGCTATTATTACCCACAAATTGGGGACCTATTAGTTCCACGCCTAATGGGGGCCTATTTTTAAGTAAAGTTGGTTCGGCCCCCAAACACAGTTCAGATCTTTCATGTGGCCCCCTATAGAAATTAATTAACAGTTAAGACATTTTTCCTGACTAGTTCTCAGGAGACCTGGGTTCAAATCCCTGCTGAGCCATCATTTCAGATTTCCACCAGGTCATGCCAGCACCTGGTGTCAGAATGGCACAGCTGCACGGCATGCTGATTGGCCACCATGGACCAGTCAAAATACTGGCTGAAAACTGGTGCCAGGATTCAGAAGAAGGAAGAGCTAAGGAAAACAATCTTCCTTCTGGTCCATCACCTGGGCTTACATCTACCCCCTGAAAGTTGCCTTAGCTACTGTGTTCTTAAGATGTTTGAAAGCTGAAGAATGCCAAAGGGCCAACTTGTCTCTGAAATGCCGCTTGGTTTGGTTCCAGCCCTGAGATGCCAGCTGGTCTAGTTGTGGCCCCGGACACCTCAACCTTGACCATCGTAAAGCCTGTCCCATAGGACTCTATAGCCCTGTTCAGCTGTTACTTATCCAGTTCTTGTAACACAATTCTATTAATACAGCTAGTCAATCCTCTCCCTTCTGTTTCTTTCTCTTTGTGACAAGTGAAGTGTCTACAGGTTCTACTCACATGTAGGTTCTCCAAATGGCCAAGATCCACACTTTTCCAGGGTTTGTTCACATGTCCACATCTCTGTGGACACATTGCTCTCCCCATGGAGTAAGGAATGAGTAGAGGTCTAGGTGCTCCCCTTTGAGTGACAGAGAGAATCAGGGAAGTAACCGTCTTGGACTGGGCTTCTGTGCATGCATTAAGTGGCAACTCTTACAATAAAAGAAACTCCAGAAAACAGGAAAGTAACTTTTATGAATAAAGCCCAAGCTCTACATTGTGAATCGGTCCCCATACAACTATTATAATACACATTTCCACTACTACTAACACTTATTTGTTCAAAGTGAATATTAACACTGTAATTTACTACCTAATTACAATTTTATAGTAATAACTGAAAATGTGGTATTAAAATGCCTGGCTGGCTTTCTTGAACATTGTTCATGGGCTAGAATGTGACTTTTGTCAATAACATAATGGCACTGCAGTGTATAGATAACATAGCATTAAGTTTACTTCAAACTAAAGTTAATTGTTCTGCGTACTCCGTGGGATTATTATTTTAATTTTTTTTTCTGCGTCTGTCGTTTCAGACTTTTCTTCATTTGCCTGCTGCCTAGGATGAGAACAACTTTCAGGCAAACTTCAGAGGAAGAAAGCCTAACGTTGTGAGCAACACACAAACAGAGTTACAGACGTCAGAAATGTGTTTTAAGTGATACTCTGTCCTGAGAATTGTGGAGCCTGGCTGAAGCCAGTGAGGCCATTACTATCATTTTTCCAGACCACGGATATCGGAGAAGTCCCTCTTTCCACCCACCTTGAGACATTCTAGTACTGCTTGGCATTGCTTTCTGCCAACAGCCAGAGAAGGAACACCCTGGACCATCTTTTTTGTACCACCATGGTGATGCAACATGCACTGGGTTGCCAAAGGGCTCATGATACGACAGTCAAAGGAGCACCTCACTCTGCATTTGGCATCTTGCCTATACTCATGCGATAGTCTTGAATATCTCTACTGAATATTGGTTGCTTCCTCAGATTTAGGCATGGGAGTGTCATTTCTTTTAGACTGCAGCTCCCAGAATCCTCCAGGAGTTTCCCCCAGACAGACAGAAGAACATATTCTAGGGCCCCCACGTTGAATGCAATGGCTACAGCGAGTATTGTTTGTAGGGACTCCTCCTTGTCCTGCTTTCTTCTTCTAAGCTTGGCAACAAAGTGGACAAACATACAGCGTCTAAGTGAGTAGAGGAATCAGGAAATTTCTGTTTCTCATTCATCAAGTGAAGAGGTGGACTTGTCTGAACCAAATGGCAGGGCGGCTGCAGTCATCAAGAAGACACGGTCATTTTGTCAGCAAGGCCATTATTTCTTCTGAAGGCTCTTTTGTCGTAAAATAGAGATGCCGAAAAGCTACTTTAAAGGACTGATGAGAGTACAAACTAGAGAGGACTCAGAAATCTGGATCCAGTTCACTTGGCTTCCACATTCACCATCATCTGCATTCCTTGCTGATGAATGGCGAACCCTGCCATAGGAGCAACAGCATTTGGAAAGAACTAGTTACAAATAACTTGGTTGTTGCACTTAGTTCTTTTTTCCCCCCATAACCAACATTAGAATATTATTGTAATAGTTTCATTTTTTTTAAAGTAACATTTAAAAGTTACTTCAATGAGTTATGGGTTTTTATAGTTATTTTGCTTCATGCTCTGTTGTGGATACAAAATTGATGATCAGGTGGATGGGAGGATGAGAGTCTTTTGCATCACAGGCTTGCAGTATTCAGATTCTGCAGTGTAACTAAAATGCATCTATCTAGTTACTTCTGTGAACAATGCAATGAGGCTACTTTAAAAATGCAACTATAATGGAACTGACAACTTTTAAAGTAACTTTTTGAGCTCATGGTAGATTTCTGTATGCTTAAAAATATGTAATATGTGGTCGCAAGACCAGATAGGCGGGGTATATATATAATTAAATTAAATTAAATTAAATTAAATTAAAATAGATAGATAGATAGATAGATAGATAGATAGATAGATAGATAGATAGATAGATAGATAGATAGATAGATAGATAGATAGATAGACAGACAGACAGACAGACAGATAGATAGATAGATAGATAGATAGATAGATAGATAGATAGATAGATAGATAGATAGATAGATAGATAGATAGATAGATAGATAGATAGATAGATAGATAGATAGATAGATAAATTAATTAATAAATTAATAAATTAATAAATATTTTTGTCTTTATGGCCTCATTTGGGGCCACAGATAGCTCCTGAACAGAATTATGTTAAGTGCCTGTGATTGTCACAAAAGAAGCTTGTACACTTTTAATAGTTTGCAAATTAGCTTGTTTTCTTTTGTGATTGATCTTTCAATGCAAACATGGGCTTTGTTCAGTGGTACGGTTCGTCAGGCATCAAGGTATGCTTGAATTACATTTCTGGAGCACTTACCAATATCCAGAATGGAATGACACTCAGTCTAATGTACAGCTTGGCCCTCAGTAGGACTAAGGTGACGGAACAGTAGAGAAACAGCTGTAAACAGCCAGCAGAATTAGAAAGTGTAGTGAGCCTTAGGAATACAGGGGAGTGTGTAATGTTTGAATGATCTGTTCTACAGCTTAGTGTCTACCAACAGAATATAACAGCATCATGTCGCGTTTAACATGGCACGGACTATAGCGCTTGGCTCTGGAGGCTGGCATGGAAGTGTCTCCTGTGCCCTTCCATGCAGAAAGGGTGTTCATTATGCAAGAGATCTCCAAATATGCTTAAGGCAGAAAATCTCGAAGCAAGGCTTTCCTCTTGCAAAGGAGCTGGGCAAACAGGCTAAAGAGCAGAGTGGAAGCTGGAATGAAGTTGCTAGAGTGAAGAAGCTTGATGAATGTTGACATCCCTATAACTGAACATCACTAGCAGAAATTATATGGTGTTAGGCCTTCAAACATCTTCAGCTTCTAAGCACTCTATCAAAGATGACTATTACGAAACTAATTTTTAGGGTTGGGTTTCAGGATAATTTTTCATTGGGCTGATTGAAAATGTTGCCCTGAAATTGGATGCTTTGTTCTACAGGAGGCAAATTCACTGGGGAAATTCTAAGGTGCAACTGAGATAAAACCTCTCAAAAGACATATATATCTAGGAATATACCCACTACTCCAACCCAGAGAAAATCTCTTCTCTATGAGAGGAAATTCTCCCGTCTTTCAATATTGTGGGGCTGGGGCTGTGGAACTCATGTTCTCATGATTCTCCTACCATCCTTTTTCTAGAGCTGCTGCCCCCGCCAGTAGTCCCGTTGACAACATGGGCACAATTTTGCCAGTTTCACAACGCGAATGTTAGCAGGTTTTTTAAAAAATGTTGCTGTTGTTATCCTTGGCTTGGAACAACTTATTATCTGTTTTGTAGTGCTCTGCCATAATGATGAAGGGTGACCTAGAAATAATTAAAACAACATAAAATGAAGTATAAGCAAAACTAAGTTGAAATCAATATCCTAAAAATGATGGAGAATATTCAAATACTGTAAAATTAATGTAGTCTTTTCTTTCTTTCTTTCATAGCAAATTGAGGAAAGGGGGAAAATGTACATTGTTTTGCTTTAAAATGATTTCTTTTCATTTATTGTGTGTTACAGGCGGAGTATTCTTCAGAGGCTTGTAACAGCCAATGTGCAGATCTAGAAAGAAAATAACATAAAAATATTAAAAAAATACAATAAAATATTTTAAAAAACAAACAATTTGCAGCAGAGTGCACACTATACTATTTCCTTAGAGGCTCTGCATAGTCACACATTTATAGAACAAAATACAATATTACTTCAGTAAGAGGGGAAAGTCCCAACTAGTTGCTCCTTTGTTTTCCTTTTTGAACGAGCTGCAGTAGTTAATGAGCAGGACTAATTAGGACTGTAGCAGCCACAGCATGTAACAAAGACTCCTGCCTCACCACCAACAGTACATACCCTGACTGTTGAACCAGTTTGGATATGTTTCCTAATTTTTATTAATGGATCTCATTGTGATTGTGTATGTGTGTGTGTTTTGTGTGTGTGTGTGTGTGTGTGTGTGTGTGTGAGAGAGAGAGAGAGAGAGAGAGAGAGAATACTATCAGTCTAAAATCACATTTTTATTCCGTTCTAATGCAATCTCCTGTAAAAAGTACAGAATGAATAGAATAGTTATTGTTCTAATTATTTTTTCATTTTGTTCTTTATCTTGCATCTCCGTGTGATTATTTATTACTTTTATGTCTCCTAACATCTTCATTCCTGGCGCACTGACTAATTCTGCAGGCATTTAAGAGGATGTGCGTAAGTCTTCTTGTGCCTGCATGCACATTTTGGGCAAGGACACACAGTCAAGTGTGTCCATAAAATATAGCGAATGTTATTATTCCTGCTTGTATTAGGAAAATAAAGTTAATAGGAAAGCATAGTCATTAAACTAATTAAAATCGCTCCACTACTGCAAAAGGTAAAATTCTGGGTTCATTGAAGTTGCTCAGAATTGTATGTTTGATTGGAATGGAGCATTTGCCAATTGATTCGGATGGGCTGTTTACCAAAATTCAGGCCGATGCAGAAATGGGTAATTAGTTTATCAAATTTGCTGCCACTCAATGATGGGCTCTTATTAAGGCTGTGTACAAATGGCCTTTCAAAATTCTCCACCCTAATTGTGGGCACAGAAAGTGGAGGGACAATTTCATCCAGTTTCTGCAATCAAGAGGCAGGGCTTCCCTGTACAATCTTTGTAGCACATCTTTCTTCTCTTCCTCCTAAGGATTTTACTTTCTGCACCCTAAGGCAAGGGCCAGCAAAAAAACAAAAACAAAAAATACCACACACACACACACCAGGTTGGTACCTCAGCTGCCATTTTATTTCCTCCATAATTATCTGCTTCTTGTGACATTCTACAGCATTCTGGTCATGGTGGCAAGAAGACAGCCACCAACAAATGGATTTTGACCTTCTTTTTCTTTTTCTAGAGGAGCAAATATGTGAAAAAGAATATCTCTCAAAAATCTCGTTTTTGTGAGACGTTAGGGAAACTGGAGACTTGTCTAATTATAGAACACTCTGTCTGAAATGCTGCTCAAGCTGGTGTGAAGGAAAGTTTTGAGTGTAGAAGCATGCTAGGTTTATGTTCAGGTAGCCAGCACTGAATCCTAGAATTGAGTTGGAAGGGGCCTATAAAGCCATCGAGTCCAACCCCCTGCTCAATGCAGATATCCAAATCAAGGCAGATCTGACAGATGGCTGTCTGATTTTCTCTTGAATGCCCTCACGCTGGAGCACTCACCACCTCCCGAAGTAATGTCATGCCAATCTAACAGTTAAGAAGTTTTTCTTGGTATTCATTCAAAATCTGGCTTCCTATAATTATTATTACGTGTCTTTCAATCTGGGATGACTGAGAACAGATGAAAGATATTCAAAGATACTTGAAAGATAAAGTATTTGAAAAGTGGTATCATATCTCCCCTCAGTCTTCTTTTCTCAAGGCTAAGTGTTTCCTCACAGGGCTTGGTTTCCATTGCACAATCAACAGCACGTCTCACATCGTGTCTGGGCAGTTCACACTGAGGCTGCACAATCAGTTGCATAGTTCATATCAGAGCTGTTGAACAACTCACCTGTGGAGATTACTGTTGAGATTTTGATATGAAAATGTATTAAATATTAATGTCGTATAGTTAAATGTAAAACGGCTGATTTTACCTGAGTCATGTATAGATTGTATTCAAGTGTGGTATCAAGGATTAAGACGTAATGTTGTACAGCTGTGGTAGATGATGAAACTTTGTGTAACAGAAAATGAAGTAATGTATTTTCTGATTACTCACAGAACTGTACATAAGTCATGTATAAAACGAACATCTTTATCTGGTGGAAATCAGATCACTTTTTCCTATGCTGTATGTTGCTTCATGTTATGCTGCCAGAGAATGTCTGTTCTGTATGTATATATGTAAATAGACTAAGTTGTTGGTTTTACTCTCTCAGTGTCATGGTGTCATAAATGTCTCTGCTAACCAATATCTCCTCACTCTGCTGACGTTATAAGAATACACTTTATAATCAAAATTCTCAACAATTACTTTCATTACTTCCCTACTACAATTATTCCTTTTCCACTGTTTCACATCACGCTCACTTAGCTGCTCCAAGATGTCAGCAATTGCTGTCTGTCTGTCTGTCTGTCTCTTTGTTTGTTTACATCCTTCCTGTGTCTCTTCTCGTGCAGGATCCAAAGCAAGCAACAAGAATGAAACCAATATAGTTTAAATACAACTTGTTGCAAAATAAAAGCACAATACACTAAGGTATCACACTAAAAACAATCGAAACAATCTAAAATCCATTTTAAAGGAAGGGCACAATGACCAACATTAAAGGATTCTTTCCTAGCCACGTGTCAGCTGGTCAACCTTAATTTCAAATGACATTAATTTGGATACTTCCATCTTTCAGTTTGTATCAACAGTTTATTAAAAATTATATATTTGTGGTATATTTGGCAGAATAAAAGGCAGGATAAAAATTGGCCTTTGCGTAAAAAATATGAAACATCTTGGCTGAAATATTATTTAAAATGTGTGCCACAATAAATTACACAAGGTATACAAACTCTTTCTACTGCTGGGGGGGGGAGGATTTAGTGAAGTTTGTGTCCCACTTTAGTAATAGGGGTTTGAAATTTTTATTTTTAAGGATTTTGTTCTAACTGTATCTGAAAGCAGAAAAGGGACAATCATAATATGTATTGTAGCTGAAGTTTCCAAACTGTCTTCAAAGGCAGCCCCATATAGAGTATGTTATGGTAATCCAAATAGGAAGTAATTAAGGCATGTGTCACTGTTGCCAAATTGGATCTTTCAAGGAAAGGGCACAGCTGACATTAGTTTTAGCTGTGCAAAGGCACTGCTAGCCACTGCTGAAACCTGGGCATCCATGATCAGGGATGAATTCAGGAGAACATTTTTATGACTTAATCTGGTTTTGGATTAACCAGGAGTACCTCAGCCTTTTCTGGATTAAGTTTCTATTTGTTTGCCCTCATAGAGACCATTACTGACACCAGGCACCCGTTTAGAACCAAAACAGCTTCCCTGGAATTAGATGGGAAGATAGAGTGGTCATCAGGAAACCATTGGGATCCATTAGCCTCCTAGAGAAGACCATCTTAACCAGTCCTCCACTCTTGCAGAGGATGTGAATTCCAGTGAGTCTAAACCCAACCATGTAATGATCTATCCATGACAACAGATCTGCAGAGAGTTCCCCCACATCCAGATCACTAACACTTACTCCAGGAGACGAAATCAGGTCTAAAGTGGCCCTGTGGCACAGATCGGGACGGATATCATTTGGGACAGACCCGTGGTCATCATGGAGGATATGAAGTCTTGAGCTGCCCCTGATAATATGGCCTCAACATAGATAGTGACGTCCCTAGTACTACAAGTCTAGGGGACTCCAGCAGCACCTCCAAGACCAACTCATTCAGCTCTGGAAGGCAAACTGTGGGCAGTAAACCAACAGCATCTTAACATGTCCTGTATACCACTTTCAGATATGTACACTCAGCTCAGCAAACTACAGGATAGAGCACTTAGTGAGGGGGGCAGAATCACAACAGAGTATGTCGACTCCAATTTCCCACTCCCGAGGCCTGCCTGCTGCTGCACGGAGAACCCAGATGGGCAGAACTGGGAGAATATAATTTCTCAAGTTTCTTCAAACTCAGTCTCCATAATACGGCCAGGTCAGCATCCTCGTCCAGGATCAAGCCCTGGATGGTTAATGTTTTCCTTTTCACTGTCTTGACACTCAGCTACTAGTCATCATAATGATCTGTAAAGACGCTTGTTGTAGTTCAGAATATTGGTTTGCAGGAATCAAAAAATATTTTCTATCTTTGTATGGAACTCTCCTTTCTCCTGCAAACATGATACATAGATGTGATCAAGAAGAATCAGAGCTTGTAAAAGTGATGTTTGTAGACTACAGCTTCCAGAATTCCCATCAGCCTGGCCATTGGCTATGATGGCTGTGTGTGGAAAGCTGTGAGTTGCAGTCCAGAAAGAACTCTCCAAGCTTTCTCCAAAAGTCTTTGACCAGCTGAGACAAGCATGCAAGCTGGACACCACTTACCTGCTGGGCTAGTCCTGCCATTAGGCAAAGTGAGGTCCCCGCTTTGAGTGACAGACACTGCAAAGGAGAAAACAGAAAGGTCTGGGAGGAGGGATGAAGGTGGGCCGTATGATTGTCCCGTGTCCTCTAAGATAGCCTCCTGCCTTCAGGTGCAAATTCAACTGGCAGTCTAGTCAGCTTCGGTACATGACGTGAGTGAAGAACAACTTTGTCCTTTACCCTCAGGAAGAACAAAGTATTTCTTGTGGCCATGCATTACCCCATGAAAGCAGAATTTTAAAGAAGGAAAGCTCACATTACGCAGGCCCAGTATTACCTTTATTAGGTAAAGGTTAGGTAAAGGTTCCTCTTGACATTTAGTCCAGTCGTGTCCGACTCTAGGGGACGGTGCTCAACCCCGTCTCCAAGCTGCAGAGCCAGCTTTTTGTCCGTACACAGTTTCCATGATCATGTGGCCAGTGTGACTAGACACGGAACGCTGTTACCTTCCCACCGAGGTGGTCCCTATTTATCTACTTGCATTTGCATGCTTTCAAACCGCTAGGTTGGCGGGAGCTGGGACAAGTGACGGGAGCTCGCTCCATCGCATGGATTCGATCTTACGACGGCTGATCTTCTGACCTTGCACACAGAGGCTTCTGTGGTTTAACCCAGTGGTTCTTAACCTTTGTTACTCAGATGCTTTTGAACTGCAACTCCCAGAAACCCCAGTCAGGACAGCTGGTGGTGAAGGCTTCTGGGAGTTGCAGTCCAAAACTCCAGAGTAACCCAAGGTTAAGAACCAGTGGTTTAACCCACAGCACCACCACGTCCTACTTTACCTTTATTACAGAGCATTTATTCTCTCTTGCTTTGAGTCAAATTAGATAAGGGAGGAGTGTGTATTTCTTCTAGTTAAGCCAGGTTTTTCCGGCCAGGCTTAAAGTTTTGACTGCTTACTTTCTCAAAATGTGGTTCTGAATCCCTATGTATTCAAACATGCTGGTGTGGAACTAGAATTGCCAACTTATTTTAATCCCTTGAGATGTTCTCCATCTTTAATACCTACATAGGAGCAAGGTGTAACATGGCCCTCCCCATACTGGGAACAACGGTTGTTCTTACACATGGCTGATGCAGTTGCCAGATAATTTCAGTTACATTCATTGTTGAAGAATTTACCAAAATGCACAGACTTCTTCAGATTCAGGATGCAAAGAATATGAAGTGAACACTGGCTTACTCTGACGTTTTTTTCTCCAAACCAACAGAAAAAACTAAGTCACCTTTAAGGATGTTCAGTACCTTTTTGCTGCAGAAAGAAGCAAGGAAGAAAAAGCACCACTTGTAACCACTAAGGATCAAGTTAGCATCCTTAAAAGTTTCAGAGAAGGCAATGTCACAAGGACCCAGACCCTTATAAAATCTTTAAACATTGACTTCAGCAAACTAAGTGCGAGAAATGTCTGCAGAGATACAAAATCTAAGAAAAATAATGCTGGCATCTAATTACACCAGTGCAGTTTGCTGCTTTTATCTGTAATTGGACTGTATAGTCTTTCATTCTAATTTACTTTACATCTAAACTGTGATAATCAAGACAAGCAGAACAGAATGGCCTGTAACCGGCTATACCACTGACACCCGTTAATGCCTAATTATAACAACTAAATTAAAGATGTGACTGTAAAGAGCTTGTGTACCAGTCTGAAGCATTTAATTTGGTGGAAAGAAATGGAGATTTTAAATCCTATGTACAAAAATCAATATTATGGCTCATTATATTGGTATTGCTAAATAGATTAATGAAATTAAGTATTTTGCTTTTTGCTTTAAGAAATGTTTTATTGTGATGTAAAGATTATGTAAAATGCACACACACACATGCACGCACACACAGACACACACCATCAACAACAAAGGACCTTGATAAAGAAGAAAATCTATATTCCAGACCAATTTACCATCCAATCCAATTAAGATAGTGTTCAGAAGACTTTCTTATGATATCCACATGTCATTTCCAAAGATGGGCTATGGGTTGTGAACTTGCAAAGAATTTGCTAAGTGTATGCTTTTCTAGGCCTTGAAAGTCAGGCACAATTATAGCTATCACATGGCCATCTGATCATGTGAAAAGGCTAGCAGGACTTACCTGTCATCCCACCCAATTATATTTAAGAGAAAGTAGACAAGCTACAGAGTAACAGTGCTATCACTGGAGTAGTTGTTGTTGTTTTGGCTATAATTTGAGCTATTTGTTCAAAAAGTCTTGCAAATTGTAATGAAAATGGTCTCAGGTATTTAGATCTCTTCCTATGATGTGATGATGGACTGGACTGGACTGGACTGGAATACTACCTTCCTTCTCCCCCCAAGGATGGGACCCAAGGCAGGTCTGGTCGACTCATCTGTTTAAGGTGATCATATATTCTGTTACAAGTAATTTATGACCATGGCTTGAAAGTGGTACTACAACTTTTGTGTTCCCCATAAAGCAAGGATTCGCTTAAGACTGCTCTCGAAATAAGAAATTATTTTATTTGCTCTGCAAATAAATAATTAAATTACTTTTCTACCTCTCAAAACCAAGCTATGGCACATTTTTGCACTCTTTTTTTAAAATTTCATCAGCAGTGAAGAAGAGTAAGCTGAAAGCATGTAACGTTCATTAGTGATTGTAGCAGAATCACCTATTCTTACATAAATTCAGAGAAGCTAATAATTGGCATTACATTCATTCATTATTATTTATTTAAAGCATTTATAACTTACCCTTTTGTCTAAGAACATCCTAATGTACAATTAAAAAAAAAAAAACACCTTTCAGAGCAGGCTATGAATGAGCCAGAGACCCAACAAGACCATAAAGTTTTAAGCAGCCACTGGAATCTCAAGAAGGATGACGCCACTCTTGACTACTCTTGAGATGAAGTTCCATGTCTGAGATATTACTAGAGAAAAAGTTTTGTTGCAGCAAAACAAAACACTAAAGCAGGGGAAAGGTTCTTAATTCCATAACTGAAATCCAGTTGCATAGCTACACATGCACAATAGGAATGATTTCAGCAGCAGCAGTAAATCACCAATGATTGAAGGCTCCCTCTGGCGATTTTGGGGGTGCACACAATTTGTAGTCAATGTGACAGTCGTGTGCCCCTTGAAACGGCCAAAAAGAAACCTTTCATAATCAGGAGTCATCATTCCTTCAGTGAAAACAGAGCTGCACAAGAAGATTTCATCCAATCTTTGTTGCTAAATAAAAGATGAATTTATATCATTTTGCTGCTCTTGCTTTTGTTGAATTTGTCCTTTTTAACCACCAAATCAAAATCAAAATGGTACAAGTTAGGGATGTAAATTGTTGCTCCTTCTGTTGTCTCATGTTGGCACGAAAAAGCGGAAAAGGTTTCTCCTCCCCATTGGAAAGGTTTGTGAGAAGGGAGTTTTGTGCATTTTTCACATTTTGTGGTGGGGTTTTTTGGGGGGGCGGAAAATGTACAGAATTGTTTTTGCACAAAAGCTTGTGTTTTACACAAAACAAGACAAGTTTTTTGTGCAAAAAAAGAGAGAGAGAAAAATCCACACTTGTTTTGCTAATGCTGGTGGTGGAGGAAGAAAAGCTCTCTCTTACTGCCTTGCAAATTCTCAGCAGCTGACCCCTCCTTTTAAAAGCATACCTCAGTGTGTCCAGAAACACTTTTCACTGAGAATGAGAAATTTGCAAACAATCATTCTATTCTTTCTACAAATTGTTGGTATAATAAAACAGAAAGCTGCTTTCCTCATAATGTCTCGAGCTGCCTTTCTTCCCTTCCCTGAGTACTACTTTTGATTCCCCTTCAAGCCACAGAGCTCAGAGAAGCGACAGGAAATACATCCAAATTTATGACCAGAGGGAGTCCTTTGGTAAATGGCATCACTATCCATCTTGGATAGGAAGGAAGGTGCACATAACAGATTTAAACATCTCTTTTGGAAGAGTTAAAAGACACGTTTGTTTTCAGAGGTTTATTAACTTTTCATTCAATTATGAAATAGCTACAGTTTGGCTGTTCTTGCACCCTTGAACCATAGAGATTCACCCACTGCAAATATTAGGAAATCCCTTCTTCTCAAGCCCCATTTCATACAGAGGATCAATATGGATCCTCATAATCAATAAATGTGACCGCTGAATATACTTTTACATGGCTAGCCATGGAGTTGGTTTTGTGCCACCAAGGTACAGTAAATAAGACACAGCAAAATGTCTACCTGAGAGGTGGGTGCATTGCAGGCCCAGCTCCCAGGACGTCGGGCCTCTGTCTCTCAAGATGGCAGTGGTGGCAACGGAGGAGGAGGAAGAGGAGGAGGAGACAGGACCAGGTAGGGAGGCGATGGAGGCAACAGGAAGGAGCAGGGGAAGGCGGTGGGAGTGGGGTTAGTTTCCCCTTCCCCCAGGGACAAACTTTTTTAAAAACAAACAAACTGGTTTGTGGTACATTTTTAAAAAATGTTTGAATGGTTCATAGTTTATGGGTAGCCACAAACCACAACAAACCTCCTTTTTTTGTGGTTTGCGCCTATCTCTATTTCTGTAACTTAAGGTATAGGCTATATGGCCTACATGAAAATCACTTTGGATATCCTCAGATATCCTAATTATTTTCTGTTACCTACAGGGTCATGTGTCAGGTTGCGTTAAAGACATCAACAATTTAGAGTTTAGAAACTTACATGTTTCAGATTATGCTGCAGTTTTATGGATGGAGAAAGCTCCAAATGTTCATTAAACAGAAGCCATGTGGAATGGCAGATTATTCAACTTGTCCTCATTGAGTGAACTAAATGAGTGCCAAGATGGGGAGGGAGAGAGAGAGAGAGAGAGAGAGAGAAATGCAAAAGAAAGAAAGGGTACAGGGAGAAGATCCTGGAGTGAGGAAGTAAAGATTTTAATCCAGTAGAAGCTGAGTCCATTGTCTAGTTCTTAAATAAAGCAGCAATTACCTTAACTCTGGCACTTAATAGAATTTGACTTGAGTCATCATCCTACATGGTGGGGGCAGGGTTAGTGGAATTTACGCAGTTCACAAACTGCAAAGTTTTGCAGAAAAACCAAGCAACTTTGGAGAAGACCAAGAACATTTGTGGAACTATGGGCATTAAAAAAAATACCACATTCTTGCAGCTGCTGGAACTCTGTCAAAAGCCTCAGTAAATTCCTCACTATCCATGCTAGCCAGTGGAAGAATACAGTGGACCCTCGACTTATGGAATTAATCTGTATTGGAATGGTGGCTGCAGGTTGAAAAGTCTGTAGGTTGAGGCTCCATTGACCTACAATGTATTGAAAACCGATTAATTCATTATCGGCCATTTTTGTTTCCTTTTGTTTGTTTTTTTCTGGTCTGTAGGTCGATTCTCCGGTTGCAAGTCAAACCTAAATTTTGTGGCCAGAGAAGTCTGTAACTCGAAAAGTCTGTAAGTGGAACCATCTGTAAGTTGAGGGTCCACTGTAGTGCCATTCCTTCTCCTTGCCTTAGAAGAATGGTCCAGATTGTTCTCTTCTTCCACAGCCAGAATATGAAAGTTTGAGCAGGAGCTGAGTTTTAGTCCCACAATATGGATTTTGAAGTTTTTCCTGCTGCCTCCTCCTCCTCCTCTTCCTCCACTGCTGCCATCTTGAGAGATAACAGTCTGGCTTCCCTTCCAAGACCTGGGCATGATCTCTCTGCACATGCGCCCACCTAACAGGCAGACGTCTCCTGGAAGGGAAGCCAGATTGTTGTCTCTTAAAATGGCGGCAGAGGCGGAGGATAAAGAGGAGGAGGCAAGAGGACCAGGTAGGGACGTGACGGGGGCAGTGAGAAGGGGGCAGGTGGCAAGCTGTGGGCATGGGAGGGAACGAACCAGGAAGTTCATTAAATTATAAAAAAAAGTTCATAGTTTAGGTCAGATCGGGTTCATTGATTTTGATGAATCTCAGCCAACACAAACTGACAAATCAGAAATTCTTAACAAACTTCCTGGTTCATTTTTTAGTTTGTGCCCATCTCTATACAGCACCCCAAGTATATGCTCCAAATTTGGTGAATGCATCCAAGCATTTGAGGCAAAATAAATGGGGTGTCTCCAGGAGCTCCTAAAGTGATTTGGGGGGCATTTCTTGTAGCCTGTATGCCAACTCAGACCATCCCAAACCTACCCTTCTAATTTGGTGAAAATCAGTCCAGCTGTTTTCATGTGGTGCAGGAATATATGGACAGAGAAACAGAGATGTATTTTCATGTACAGTGGTGCCTCATTTTGCGATCGCTCCATTTTACGGTGAAATCGCTTAGCGACGCTTGTTTTGTGAACGCAAAAGTGATTGCTTTGCAATGTTTCCTATGGGGGAAATTCACTCTGCGATGATCGCGGGGAAGCGATCATCACAAAGCCCCCATTTTCGGCCAGCTGATCGGCGGTTCCAAAATGGCCACCGGGGAAAAAAATGGCCGCCCACTCTTTTGTCTCACTTTAGAGGCACCGAAAATGGCCGCCGCAATGGAGGATTTTTGCATAAGGTTAGTTTTTAAGCCCATAGGAACGCATTAAACGCGTTTTAATGCGTTTCTATGGCCTTTTTAAAATCGCTTAGCAATGTTATCGCTTAGCAGCGATTTTTGCTGCACGGATTAACATCGCTAAGTGAGGCACCACTGTACATAGATCTGAAAAAAACCTGTTCTTCTGGGTTTGGTGTGAGTGTGCATGCATACATGTGTCTGTCTGTCTTAACTTGTAGGCCGCATTTCTCCCGATAAGAGGACTCAAGGCAGCTTACAATTTTAAGAAGAATAGAATTAAAAGCACAATAAATTATATAAAACAATTAAACTATAAAAGTGATTATCAGTTGTGTGTTGTCTGCAGGTGTATGTATGTCCTTTGCCTTTCAGAGAGAATAGCCATTTTATGCAAATTGCATAGCCAGAGAAATAGCTCTCTGTCAAATGCTATCCGAACAACATTTCCAAAGTCTGATATTTTCTCTCTGGTGCTTCCCTCTCTACATCTCACTTCATGAAGGCCAGTTCTCACTTTGAAGATGTCTTCTAGTTCAAGACATATCCTGATCAGAGCTGAAAGGAACACTCTCTCATTCTCATTGAATTAGGCCGGCTTGGTATGGTGAAACATCTCAACAAGGAATTTTAAAGCCCTTTCTTGTCAACACTTTGACTGCCAATATCCATAGTGATCACAGGAGTTCTGGGTACTGTAGCCCTGAAAGTAAAATTTTCAAGCTCCGGGAAACCCATAGAAAGCCCAAAAACAATTGGCAAGGCCCATTGGCTGGAGGGATTCCAAATCCAGGATCAGATTTGCGGGTCTGAGAGATGTAAAATTCAGAGATGCAAAGAACGGTTCTGGAGTCTTTCACTCATACTCCAAACTATGTGCATAAATCCAAATTAACCATCCTGAAAAGTGCAGGAGAAGAGGGGAGAGCAGGTGACGTGAAAACAAAAGCAATTGTTTGTTTCCTTTCATGAAAGCAATCTGGCGTGCTTGCAGCTGATGTGTGCCTTTGGAGGCTTGTGCTATCCCGTAACATTAACTGTCATCAATACGAGCCACCTCATGAATGAATTAGAATAAAGAAGGATATCCTGCCAACTTGATAGGCCAATGTGTGCTTGCAAAGGACCTTCTGCTTTCCAGATGTCTCATGACAGGAAATGGTGATGGAAGCGTGCTCCAGATGCCTTCCATCGGTCATCATAAGTCATTCAGCGGTAAGGGAAATAGCCTGACAGGGTACAGGCCTTAATGGGTTTCTGGAATATTCCAAACAGACTGAAAAGTACAGATCGTTAAGGAAGGGGAAGAAAAGCAGCTCCTGCAGAGTTAGCACGGTGAACTAAACCCCCGAGCCTTGGACCTTTTTTTTTTTTTTTTTTTTTTGTAATAATTAGATGTGTCTGGTTAAAATGTTTGGCAAAATTCCAAGCAAGTGGAAGAAGGGAGAGCAGGAGTGAGAGAGCAGTTCATGAAGGGCAAAAAAGGGAGACGGCTGCCAAATCTACATTCTGAGAGCTCGAAAAGTTACTTAAA
This sequence comes from Pogona vitticeps, assembly GCF_051106095.1. NCBI lineage: Eukaryota > Metazoa > Chordata > Lepidosauria > Squamata > Agamidae > Pogona > Pogona vitticeps. The sequence goes on from NC_135792.1 coordinate 12,792,528, forward strand.
AAGGGGAAAAAATAACTCATTTCAGTTATTGCTCCAAAGGTTCCCAAAATCAGTCAGATGCCATTTAAGGTACGTAACTTCTTTTTTATATTTCAGAAAAGAAATTCCTCCTTTTAGTTACTTGCACTGGAATGCTGCTAGCTGCTAGCCTGTGATTCAATGCAGATTCCCACTCCATAACTACAAAAAGGAGGTTTAACAAAGAGAGACACTATTCCTAATGAAGTCATACTTACAATGACATAATTGGTTTGTTAATGGGACAGTGGTCAAATTACAAATACCTACTTCTCTGTAAGCAGTTAAATTCAAACTCAGCTGTTGAATCTACCAAAATCTTAACAAAATGCTCTCAGATTCCCACTCCAACATGGCTACTAAAGATCATTCAGAATTCATGACGGGTGAGGGGAATGGAAGGGAAATTCTCTCCTTTGCGTACAGAAACATACTGATCTTTTAAAAATCTTGCTGCATCACAGTAACAGGAGGATGACCAGGGTTGTATTTCTGAATCTACCTCCAATAATTTTTTTGTGATTTGGGAAAGATACTGGTAACATAGTTTCTGAGTAAGGAGCAGTTTATTTACGTGGCCTTGTCCTTTTTGAAACGCTTGACTCATTCCTGGTTCATATAAACACTGGCATTGGTTGAGAATCTAAAAATAGTAATTAAAAAAAACCCTTTATGGTTCTGGAAATGCATTCATGCAGGGAAACGGGTCTTGAAAAAGTAGGTATGGTACAACTACCATAACCCCTAGTTCGTATGATCACAGGCCATGTTGATTGGTAGATTCTGGGACATGTAGTCCAAAAGAAATCCCAGGTTCTGTGGGAAACTGTGACCACCACTTGCCCCACCCTCCAGAGTGGGGGGGCGCAACTCGAATGCCTTCCTGAGTCAAGGGTTCCATCAAGACAAGACTTCCAAAGCAGCTAGAAACTGAATTTTATTATGGTAAGAGGATGGGGTACAAAGAGAGCCTGAGCACCAGCTATTATCCCATGCCATCAGTTCACAGGGAGCCTGAGTTGCCTTCAGGACCTCCTGCCTGGTCTTTACCTGAGCCCAACTTCCACTCACTGGCCTCAGGTTGTCCCCAGTGCATTGCTGGCGAAGTCCCAAGCCAACCCACTCTCTTAAGGAAGGCTTGTAATGCTGGACATTTAGATGCTCCCAGGAACCCTCAAATCCTTTCTGTCAGTGTTGCAGGTGCTCCTCCCGGTGCTTCCTCCTCCAGCATCTCCACTGGGTTAGAGTGGTGACCAGCTGGCCTTCCAGGGACCTGACAAGGGGGGTGTGGTTGACAGCCGGCTGAAGACTGGTGTGCCTTTTCCACACCTTCATCCCTTAGCCAAGGTGACCTGGACCAATGTCTGTGTCCAGGGATTCTCAATTGTCCACAGGGTATAAAACACTGGGGCCAGTTCTTCTATCACCTCTCCACATTCCTCTGATTCTGTAGAGGGAGGCGAGTCCTCCTTCCCTTCCTTCCCTTATATCGGACTTTCTCCAACTGTGCCTAACCTCCAGCTCCTTGGTCAAGTCAGGCTCACCTGTCTCAGGCTCATTCTCCCTCACCTGGACTCTCCATTTCTCTATATATATATCTTCCTGTGCCCAGCTGTCAGTCTCTCCAATGGGCCCATCAGGGCATGAGTCAAGGGCAGATAGTCCACTAAGGATGCCCAGAGCATCTCCCCACAGAAACACATTTGTTGTACCAAAACGACGGGGAAAAACAAAATCCAAAGTACTAGTTGTGCTGATCTGGACATACACTTAGCCTTATTCTATAATTCAGAGTTAAGTGTTCCTGACTCTTAAAAAAAAAAAAAACCTTAGCTAAATCTTTCAATGTGTTCAGTAAGGCCCCTGTTTCAAATTAAATAATCAACCATTATAGTTTCTACACCTTGTAATCTCCCAATCTTTGCAATGACTTTTTGAAATATCACAGAAGTGGAAATAATGCCAAATGGCATTCACTTAAATTTATAATGTCCAAATGGTGTATTAAAAGTCATTAGCTTACAATTTTAACTCATCTAATGTTGCTTGTGAAAATGCATGTCCAACATCTACTACTTAGGGTATTTTCTGCTTCTGAAAGGTTGACTGCTATTTCTTCAATTTTTTTTTGTTGGATAGCATTCATATTTTATGCCTTTACTTAAATCACATGGATCAATGAATATCTATACCTTTTTGAGGGTGGGTTACTAATTGTAGCAGCAGAACTAACAAGTTTAACTTCTAAAATCTGATGTATTTTTTCAGGAACACTGAAATTTTCAGCAGCAACAAATAAATATTTTGCATAATGGTACCTATAAAAATGATGACACTATTCCTTGTAACATTTGATGCGCGAATGAACAAAAATCTACTTATCAATGACATTTACAGTTCCCTTCCTCCAATAAAATTGATATGACCCTCATGACCCTCCCCCTGCTTTATCTTCACAACAATCTTGTGAGACAGGTCAGGATAATAGACAATAACAGGTAATCCCAAGGTCACTTGATGAGTATCATGACTTATTGGGGACCCACTATAGTCCAGTATTCAAAGTTTTGGTATCTGTGACATTCAATTATTATGATTCCAGTGGAACATAATCTTTAACGTATTAATTTATGGCATTTATATTACTAAGGATATGGGGGAGGGGAGACTCATCTGTGTTGAGATTCTGGTTTTACCATTTTGGGGCTGGACACAGAGATCCCACAACCCCCTTGTTACACCAGTTCCACTTCTGTTTAAACACCGCCAATGAAGATAAATGCACCACTCCTCAGTCAACCAGCTCTTACTGTCAGGATATTCTTCCTAATGTTTTGAAATCTGCTTTCTTGTAATTTAAATCCATCATTTCATGTCCTACCTTCTGGAGCTACAGAAATAATAGCTACAATGAAATAAAGGATAGGGAAAAGTAAGAAAAAAATTTAAAAAACCAAGAGTTGGCTGGAGGGAAGGCCTGAATGAACAACCATGTTTTCAATTGGGTTTTAAAGATGCCCAGCGTAGGAGGGAGTTTGTTCTAGAGGCAAGGAGCCACTGCCGAGAAGGCTGGTTTTGTATCTTCTCCTTCCGGGCCTCTCTCGGCGTCAGGCTCCTCAGCCTCACCTCCTGACTCGCATGGGTGATCCGGGTAGACCTTGGTGGAAGCAGGCATTCCGCCAAATATCAATGTCCTAAACCATTTAGGGCCTTATAAGTAAGCATTAAGACTTTGAAGTTGACGCAGAAACAAATGGGCAGCCAATGCAATGCGGCCAGCTAGCATATCATCTCTCAGCCTTTTCTCCGGACTAAACATACCCACTCCCCTCAATCCTTCTTCACAGGCCATAGTTTCCATACCAGACTGCGTATCTTCTTGGTTGCCTTCCTCTGGATACATCCTAACTTGTCGATAGCTGTCTTAAACTAGGGCCCAAGAACAAGCCATAACATTTTAGGTGAGCTCTGATCAAAGCCAAATAGTATGGTAACATTATATCCCTTGATCCGGACACTATGCTTCTGTTGAGATAGCCTCATATTGCATTCATTTTCTGCTGCTGCGTCACACTGTTATTTAGCTTGCCGCCTACTAAGAACATGGTGGCACTGTGGGTTAAACCGCAAAAGCTTCTGGGCTGCAAGGTCGACCGACCAGCAGTTCGAATCCATGTGACGGAGTGAGCTCCCATCGCTTGTCCTAGCTCCTGCCAACCTAGCAGTTCAAAAGCACATAAAAATGTGAGTACATAAATAGGTGCCACCACGGTGGGAAGGTAACAGCATTCTGTGTCTAGTCATACTGGCCACGTGACCATGGAAGCTTGTCTATGGACAAAACGCTGGCTCTAGGGCATGCAAACGGGGATGAGCACTGCCCCCTAGCATTGGACATAACTGGACAGACTGTCAAGGGGAACCTTTACCTTTACCTACTACGGCCTTCCAGGATACTTTTCCACTCATACTAATGTAAGGCCGTCTGTTACTTCTCCTATATTTTTCCACCTGTTTTTACCTGTCTAAATGCAGAACTTTACATTTTCCCCTATTAAAATTGCAAATTGCATGCCATTTGTCCTAAAAATATGTATAAGAGAACAACATCATTTGGACTGTCAAATATATACATAATTTTCTCTGTGAATATAAGTTGACGGAAAAGTTAGCACTGGCATTAAAATACCCTCTTTTTTTGGTCACATTTTAAACCCTCACCTATTCCATATGATTAGAAAAAAATCAGTAAAAAAATTAACCTAAAGTTTAACGGCTTATGTAAGAATGCTCGAATAAAAATGTTGCTGGAGTTATTCAGCTGTACAATTAAATCCCTCCCATCAAATACTTTTCAAACTAATTCCAACTGAATGCTGAGTCAGCAAATTGAAATGTCAGTGGTTTTCTTAAAATTCTACCTCCATGAACCAGCCAATATGATTCTCCCCCTCAAAGTTGTGTGTGCATTTGTAGCTAAAACACAATTCTTTCACAGAATGTCAAGGATCTAAGATTTAATTTTGCAGCTTTTAAAAAAAAAAAGTATCTGATGGATCCTTTTGATTTTCTTCAGCATGCTGTATTTGATTTATATCACTTAGGACTTTCATATAAGATATCATATAACAAGAAGGCTAATAGCCCAGAAATAACCTCATTAAAAAAAGACAGCATATCAGTCTAAGCAGAATGAACTCTTAAGCAGAAAAAATTAGTGACCTGGAAAGTAGTAGGAAGAGATAATGGCAATATAGAACTAGTCAGAAGCAGAAGTCACCTATAATTTTATTTATGCATGCGCACACCCAGAGACAATATAAAAGACTAGGAGATGATGTTAACAAATTATTTCTTAAATTTGCTTCCAAGTTCTGCAACTCAAAATAGGAAGATATGTATATTAAGTCAATACATATTAATATATCAATATAAAAATATATCAATAAATTAATGGGATGTATGTATTTATCTAAAATAAATCAAATATATATAGTTATTGCATTTATTCTCCATCTATTCCCCAAAGTCTAAAGTCTCGTCTAGAGATGGGCACCAACCAAGGGTCCACGGTTTGGTGATTCAGATACACAGCTATTCTGCGGGTGCCCAGTTTCCCTTGCTCCACCTTCTCCGGTGGACCCCCAACTCAGACTCAATAGCTCAGGCTCCCAGTTGTGCTTCCACTGGCAGATGCCCAGTGGCAGTGCCCATAGGAGGCACAGCTGGGAACTCAGGACACCCACAGATCAGCTGTGGACAAACTGCACCAGACTGTGGAACCTTGGTTCATGCCCATCTCTAGCTCCGCTATTTCTTGACTTTTTAATCCCCCAATATTTGTTTTGGTTTGTTTATTATTATATATTATTAGCTGTATTTATATGTAGCCTTTTTCTCCAATGAGCAAAAGGGAGCATACATTGAACTCCTTCACCTTTCTCCTTACAACAGTATTTTGAGGTGGGTCAAACCATTTAGAGATTCATGTTAGAATCTATATCTGCTGAGTTCCAGTCAATCTTTTGGGTTGTTTTTTTTTTTTTTGTCACTTTCAGAAAAGCCAGTAAATTATGTATTCTCTAAAAATACATAAACCAAAATAGAGTTTAGAGTGCATTTGTGCTTATTTCTTTTTTCCCACCCTTTCCAGTACAGCCTCGGTGTTTGAATTAAGTGTGTTAAAACAATCATACTGGGATTTAGAAAATGGCTTCCAGCTATGTGTTTATTCTGGGTTTAATTTACTTAAAATGAGTGCAGCTTCATTGTGCTCTGGGCTGCACCTCAGGCCAAACCTCACCAACTGGTCAACAAGGAGATTTCTTTGAAATTTCCTGACATCTCAGTTAATTCCCTTTGGCTCAAATGTATTCATCTATAATAAATGTTGTAAGCCCAAGATAAGGCCTCAGAACATGCTGTGTTGGGTATACAAGAAGACTAGCACATCCCTAATCTAGGCATAGATGGAACAGTCTACAGCACATCCATGTTGGCTTTGCTTGTGTCTGCTTGTAACTATTTCATTTTGCTTTGCCACTGATCTTGGGTGTTGTCTTTTGCAAGGGTTCAAGTACAAAGATTCAAACCCTTGGTTTTTAAGACACAAATTCTAAAAAGGAAAGAAGAAAGTGGATTCCGGGGGGGGGGGGGGAGAGGGAATGGGAGAAGAAGAATGAGAGAAAGAAATATCTTATTTCTGGCAGGTAGATGGAAGCTTCTAGTGGGCATTAATTCATCTACATGTTGAAAGTGCCCTAGCCCCAGGTAGAGTAGATGCATTGAATCAATTGCTGAGTGGCGAGTCAACATCCTGATTCCGTAGGTCTACTCCAGTTGGGTCTATCAACAACACGGAGGCCAATATTTTTATCCCACAATTTTCTACACAAGTTTCCAAAATAGCTAAAATATTAAATTTGAACCTAGCAATAATAGTAAACATGAACTGCTGAAACAAGAACAACAGCAATGGAACAAATAAGGGTCAGATACAATCTTCATTAAAGGTTGCAAAGAATAAAATTGCTATTATCCAAAAAAAAAAAAGTGGACCAAATGCCAGTGAAGTGTCTCAGGGACAGAATTCCATAGCTACAGCATCACCACTAAAAAGCCCTCACCCTACTTAGCATTTTCCTATGTTTAGAGCAGGGGTCTCCAAACTCCGGCCTGCCTTACCTTTTTATCCAACTTGGTCTGGTATGCTGGGGGTCCACCGCTGCTACATGGCTCAGCAGAGGCAAAAGGAAACCACAGCAAGAACCCACTGTTAATGAGGGCCGGGGGGGGGGAGAGAAGGAAGCACAGGAATGGCAAGGTGTCCCTTGAAAGGGGTTGCCCGGGGGCTACTCCACCAGCTCCCTCCCAGCAATGGTGTGTCCTTGCCCAGGTTGTCTGCTGGCCTACCCCACCTGTCCTTCTGCCCCATAGCAATCTTCTATCACGGAGGCAACCACGTGTCGTGCCCCCTCCCAGCCCTGCCTGGAAAGCACAAGCCAATTGCCAGCCGCTATACCACGTGACCCACCCACATGGGCAGCAACGTTCAAGACTCAAGGAGATGACAGGAAGATGAAAGCTTGCTCACTCTTGCTCTTGCTGTGTGTTTTTTTTCTCTGAGGGGGGAATCACCTCCCTGGAAAGTCCCCTTTCTTCCTGAAGGGGCTTCCCCTAGTGGCTGTGGGGGAGCTCATTGCGACCCTTTCCCTTTCCTTCCCTCCCTTCTGCTCCCTCCCCTCCAAGCCTGGCTAGACATGGTCAAGATGGCGGCTGGGGCACTGCTGAGGCTGTTGGGGAGCACAGGCCAGCACCTCCATCCCCACCACCTCCTCCTGTGCCGCTGCCCCCTTTTCCTGTCACCTCACTTGGGGAGCACTTCCCAACTTTTTTTCCTCAGATGAAGGGAAATGGGGGGGGAGAGGAAAGTATAGGGAGGGAACTATAGTTCATCAGATTGTGGACAAAGCAAGAAGTTATTCTATTCTCTCGCACTTGATGAATCAACTGATGTATGTGATACTTCTTTGGCCCTCGAAAATGTGTAAAATATATGATGTGGACCTCACACTGAAAGTTTGGAGACCCTGATTTAGAGGGACCACTTTGATCTGTGTCAGTTTCAGGTATATTTATTCCTAGGGCCATTTCTACCTCAATCCGTTTCCTTAAATCTAGCCAAAATCCTGTTGCTTAGTGTAGTAAACTGCACTAGAACAGGCCCTTTGAATCAGTGGGGATTTGGTGAGTCAGCTTCTCCATAAGTTCCATTGATTCAAATGGGCCTACTCTAATTGAGACACATATTAGCAAGTAAGTTGCAGTTAGAGTAGGCCCATTTGAATCAATGGAATTTACAGAGAAGTTGATTCACCAGTCCCCACTGGTGAGGATAGTCTAGTGTGATTTACTATTCTAAGCAACATGATTTTGGCCAATGTTTCATAAACGTTTTAAGCCAAAATAATTCCAATAATCGTAACAATAATTGCTAGAATCCTGTTTGTTTTCAGGGAATACCACAGTTTCACAAGCAGAACATTCTATGTTTCCTTCTGCTAATCTCCAGCTTGCAAGTCTGGGATTTCTGCTAATACATTGGAGCTAGTGGATTTCTCTTTGCCAAGAGGCAACCAGAAAGGAATTGCATGCAGCATGGACCATTCCACACACAGCTCAGGAGCACCCAATCACCAGCTAATACGATACTGTGCAAAGGTGTATTCGTTTAAACACTATTATTCTGGAAACTACACGTTCTAGGATGCAGTTTGCAACTAGAGATTTTGATCTGAGAACTATACTGCAAAATTTGAAGAAATGAAAGAATTGCAGGATACATTTGTTTTTATTTGTCTATTAGTCCAAGAAGCATAAATCAGGGCAGAGAACTCTAGAATGCATTTTAAAGTGCCTGGAGTATGCCTACATTTTACTGAAAACCTAAGTAGAGTTATACCAGCTTGTGGCCGACTCAGTGCCCAATAGAAAATCACCAAGCAGGACATGATAATGGTAGCCTTTTTCCTGCTCATGTCCCCTAGCAATGAGTATACAGAGGCATCCTCTCTTTGGTACTGGAAGTAATATACAGCCATCATGACTCTTAGCCAGCAGCAGCTTTATCTTCCATGAATTTATCCAATTCCTTTTTAAAGCAATATCGTCAGCCATCTCTACTAAAGTTTTATCACTCAGACATCTTAGTGCTGCTTCTTTCTCAGGTAAATTGAAGACTGCATTAAAATGTAAAACAACTGTGACCATTTTAAGGGAACTTAATCCATAACCACCTTAAGAGAATAAATTGTTTCACAAATAACTGCTGGACTACCAAGGCTAAGAAACAACATTTTCTTTGTTTCAAAAAGAACTGGTCAATATAGTCATATTTAGGTCATCATAAAATTTCTCGAATTTTAAATAGTTTGATCCTAAAAAGCAATGTTAATGACTGGTGATGAATAAGATTAATAATATAATTACGTGAACATCTTTCATTTTACTGATTGATTGATTGATTGATTGATTGATTGATTGATTGATTGATTGATTGATTGATTGATTGATTGATTGATTGATTGATTGATTATATATACCACTGACTTAGTGCAAAGCACTAGTCTAAGCTGTTTACAGCAACACAGAGAAAAGAGACCCAACCACCCAACATTAAATGTCTCAAGTAAAACAAACAATATTATACAAACCCAAAATGATGGTGACATTTCATTGGTCTTAGATATTGTGTTCTGCAGATGTAGTTTGCTTCCATAGACTAACACAGTTGCTCCTCCTCAATATTTTGGGCTTGTTATCCTAGATCTTCCCCATGGAAAAGGTGTGCTGTAGCATAAATGACCGTCCTTCCTGATGAGAGAGTTTATGGAGAAGGAAGCAAGAGGTGGACTGGGGTGGAAGTTATCTTCAAGGCTTCAGGACCACATCATGTGACATCTCATGAAACCTACAATATGGCCTCCAGACTCCCAAGAGTTTGGGCCGCACATGGAAAGAAGGCCTTTCAAGCCTTTAAAAATGCATCTCTAAATCTTGCATGGAAAGCCAACTGCAACAACAGTCTTTAAAATGTTGTCTAATGTTCAAAATGTGTTTGGTGTGCTAAGTAGCTGGTTGTGCCAATGACATTTGGCACTGTCACCCCATCAATAATTTACACATCAACTAGAAGACACATTTTTCACTGTCATAGCATTTTATCATTAGGGAGATAGATGTTCCTGGCACAAACATACAGGGCTAAAATTTTAGGTGGACAGCCAAATACGTGAAATGCAGAATGCTGATGGAGTAGTTATTGGCAAGGTTTGACGTCCTGGTATTTTAGAAGACTTCAGCCTCTCAGCAGAACATTAAGGCAAAGCAAACAGTTGTCAAACATATCCATCACAAGTAAAAGAATGTCGTTAGTCTCCTCTCCAAGGAAGGTTTATACCTCTGTCAGCATCTGCAAGCCCTGATATTTATAATCAGGATGCTTTCATTGTCTTCTAAATGGACTATGTGTGTCTAGTTAAGTTTTACGGGCCAAATCCATTTTAAGACTGAAGGTGCAATTCTGAAGTTGACTCATCCTCCAATGGTAAATGAGAACAATTCAGATATGTCCTCCTTAATTCAAAGCAGGACAAGAAGTGTTGTTGTTATTTTTATTGATCTTCATAATTTTGGGAAAGTGCATGCTTCTGAAAGGTGTTTTTGCATATTTCTGTAAAACATACAGCATTGGAAAAGTGAAGAACTGTTGCCTTGTTTCATATAGCAGCAAACATGGTAGCACTGGAGAGGTTATTTGAGTCTTTCTAACCAATCCGCCCATCCTGTTATGCCTGCTGTGTATGTATAGAATAAAATACCTCTATACAACAGGACTGCATGTCACAGGAGGCACATAAAGAAATGTCACTTGCCTGACTGAGATCTCACCTCCAACACAAGAACAAGGGGGCAGATGGTCAGGTTTTTCACTACAGTTTGTCCAACGTATCTTTTGTGTAAGAAAGCACAAAGCAAGACCAGGCTTATTGTTCACAAAGACACCAATAACCTATCCAGAGCGACTATGTTACTCGTCCACGCAACAAAGCAATAGTTAGCATTCTCCCACTTTGCATTTTTTTTTACAGAAATGTCCCCAAATGAGTTTTAAAAGTGCACAAAATCTCTCCAAGACTTAACTGTAAAATATCTTGTAATCTTGCACATTTTATCATGAGATTTCCTCTCCCCCCCATTGTGATGACTAAAACAAGCTCAAATCAAGTCAAGATCTGCAGCCACCATGTTACAGTACCCTCTTGTATTTGCATATTAGCAAATTGCTCCCTCTCATCATACACATGCTGCCCAATAAATGTTTTAGGGAAAACATACAGGGAGCAGAACTTAAGCAAACTAGATACTGTGTCAAGAATGACACTTAAACACTGGTAACACCTCAGTCATGGAGAAATATGATCTTCTCTGTAAAGGTTGCTTAAAACAAAAGCTCATTTATCTGAACACGACAGACATATAATCAATTTACATGAAGAATTTTAAAATTAGTCAGATTGTAATGAACTATGAAATACTGATTAATGCATTTTTGCAATATTTGATTAGAAGAGCACTGTGTTCTCAAGCATATTCGTGCCGTTTTGGCATTTATAGGCTAGGAGTGGGTTTCTTGTAAATTGACATAACATATGTTGCCTCTAAATTATGGCAATCTTCCAACCCCTCCCCTTTTCATTTTTTTTTACAAAAACAATATAATTCCAAGTGAAGAGGCTGCATCTAAGGAAAGAATTTTTATTTTTGTAAAGACTCAGAGTATTCACATATATCAGTTGAATTAAGAACAGAGTAGTCACTGGTTTCTCATATTTACAGGTGAATCGGAAGTACTCTCCTGCTGGTCCATTTATCTCCCCACAACGTAGGGACAATATTATCCTTTTAGAGTCCAACTGAAATGGGAGTAGGGAAAGAAAGAGAAAAAGTCATACGGTTACTTCATTTGTAGCGGTTTTCTCCCTTTGACCCACAACATTTTCATAACTGAAGTTCAAATTAGACTACACGCTTATAATACATCATTAGAAGTAGGACTCCCTAGAGAGATAAAAGAAGTCTGAGATGTCATTTCCACATGTTGCAGGTAAAGTTGCTTTTGTTTTGTGATTGGTCTTTGGAAAGGAAACAAGGAACAAGCTTGATTGCTGAGACATGGTGCTTTAAAAGAACTGTGTGAACCAGAGAATGCATGGTAATGGTAGGAAATGCACATTTCTCTAAATATATAATTTAACCCTGAGAGGGGGGGAGAAGAAGTAGTAGTAGTACAGTGGTGCCCTGCAAGACGAATGTAATTCGTTCCACGAGAAGCGCTGTCTTGTGAAAAAATCGTACTGCAAAAAGCGGTTTCCCATAGGAATACATTGCAATGCATTCCTATGGGAACCTCGCAAAACGAATGAATTTTTTTCGTCTTGCGAGGCATTGGTCTCGGGGGGGTCGAACCGTCTTGCGAAGCACGGCCATAGAAGAAGCCGTCTTGTGAGGCACCATAGTGATCGCGAGAACCAATCGTCTTGCAGGTTTTTTGTCCCACGAGGCATTCGTCTTGCGAGGCACCACTGTAGTCCTGTATCATGGGGATACACAGCAAGGGGGGATGACTAGAAAATGCAGACAAAATGATTGGGTGGCTACCAACGTTTCCTCTTGTATCTGGTCTCTGATGTAACTCTCTCACCCTGTCTAATTACTAGGACTTTTCAATACTGAAAGAAGAGTACTGAAAGTCAATAAAGTTCCTGTCCTAATGCAAGGATACATATTTTGGTTTCAGCATTGAATCTGTTGAGATTCAGTAAGATAAGTAAGGTTCAAACTAGGCATTTCCTGGGCTTTAATCCAATTGTTCACCACCATACAATCTAGTTTATATAAGAAGTGGTTCTCTAGATCAGCCATTCTCAATGGAGACCACACGGCCTGGCAAAATGCCCCAGGTAAACCCTACCTTGATGCAAATACCTCAGTGCCCACTGGTGGCAAACCTTACCTGAATGCAAAACTCCTCAGTGCCTGCTGGAGGCAAGCCCTGCTTAAATGCCCAACACCTCAGTGTCTGGAGGCAAACCAAACTACCTCAATGCCTAAGGGGCCATAGCATTTTAAAGTAAATATGAATTGATAAATTTGAATCCAGAAAATATTCATAAATTCGTATTTGTCATAAATACGAATTCCAATAAATCACCTTTTAAAAATTGCCCAATCTCCACTTCCTAGCTATTGCAAGCATCTTAGTTACCCCCTTCCCCAATCTGGAATCTCAGTTCAACTATTACTATTTACGATCAGGCAGAAGTGAAAATCACTTTAGAAACCATGTACAGTAACTAAATAGGACAAATAAAGGTTGCTCTTTAGAGTGATTGAACGGTATGTTCTTTCTTTTTGTATTTTGAATTCCAAGTGATCAGCTTGTTATAACAATTTTAAAGCCTGTTTTTATTTCAGTGTGCTTATTTGGTTTTGGATCTGAGTCCTTTATGATTAAATGATTGTCTTTAAAAACAATTTTATTTTTTATCATTTCTGAAATCCTTACTGTCAGTGATGCTGAGGGCATCAAATCTCTAGAAGTAAAGATAATACCGAGTATGGTAATCTTACTTCCCAGGCAAGTGATAACTTTTCCACTAATTTTCACACGAGTGGGTCACCTCCTTAGCACCTTTTAGCTCTTTAAAACTGTCCACCATTTCCTTGTGCCCCTTCTACAAAACTGGGCAGTGGGCAGAAAATCTGGCTTAGTTGTTGGGGCATCAATCAAGCACCACACAGCGCCATTCAGACATGATTTAGGAACACCTGCAGTGATCATGTATTTTTACATAACCATGGCTTCCTTCTTTGCAATGAATGAAGCATTTGACGGAAAGAAATCCTTCCTTTAACAGAAAATGGCTGTTTCGCAACCCTTTGCATGTTGTTTTACTCGTTTGCCTAGAAATTCTAGTCTCATTCAGGCAGTCTAAAAGCTAGCTGTATGAATCCTCTCAGAGGGGAGCACAACCTTTCAGAGCCCACCTTCCTCAGCTTCTCTGGTAAAAAGTTACTTTTATCAGAGCAACTGAGGAAGGTGGAAAGCAAGATATTCTGCTAAAATACTTTTCTCTGTTAATCACTCTTCTTAGTATATATATATTGGTGATTAACTTCATCCTTTGGGGATCCAGGGAAAAAATCTCAATTGAGGTGCTGTTCAATTACATTATACATATATTAGAAACATACATAAAGTCTTGGTATGTGTGTGTTTGGATTACATACAGCTTTAAACAGCCATATATAAATGGCTTTTTAAAATACTTGTTTTAAATATTTTTAAGCTGTGTGAGTGTGCATGTGTGCCCACCTGTGTGTGCATTCACACACACACACACACACAAACACACACATACACACAGAGAGAGAGAGAGAGAGAGAAAAACATAGGTCTTTTTTTAAAGTGGGAGGGAAGCCATGAAAAGGTGTTGCAAATTAAATATTTACATTACCATTAGTATTTTCACTGTTGCCAGGTGAAATTACTATTTAAAAAGAGCTCTGTGAATTTCCACACTACTCATTCATTTACAAGATAAATATAGTATCCAAAATATCTTTGCACAGTGCTGAGGCCAGCAAAAAAGAGAGAGAGAGAGAGAGAGAGAGAGAGAGAGAGAGAGAGAGAGAGAACTGGACTGATTATCTTGTGCTAAAAGGGTTACACAAGTGAACCAAGATGCTTAAGAAAGATTTTTTTTTTCTGTAAAGTGTACTCAGTGTGGCACATATCAAATTAGACATATTTTAGGAAGTCTAAAAAAATAAAAATGTCAAGCATTGCTATTTTTAGGCTACTATGTTCCCAGATAAGGTTGATGTTTAGGTCGACCATCATTCCACAGAGGGGATACACTAGACCACTCCAGTGTTCAGTGGATACACGAGCAAAGGGCTGGGAGAATACACACTATTTTTACATTTTGCCATAACTGTTTGCTTAGCCCACCCCTGAAATAAACTCGATTTATTTCCATCTGTTCATGAGAAATTCATGGAATCTGTTACAACCCAAAACAAAACAAAAGCAAATCCTCATCCATTCAATCAAGCCAAATTCAAGTTACTCCTGACTGAGAGGTGGTCATGTTGTACCTATTTGTCATATGGATGTTGAAGATGAGGAGCTTGTTAGACAAAGGAGATGTAGTCGGGTGTGGCAAGACCGATGCACCACTAGCAGGGCTGAACACCCAAGAATTCAAACCCAAGCTTTGATTGAAGCTTTCTTCAGATGGAAAAACTTGTCAATTTCAGCATTTCCTGTATTCATTTCTTCACAACTCCCGACTTCTTTCATTCCTGTTTTTTGAATTCATCCATCTGACAATTTCTTAACCAAACAAAATTCTCACTTCATCTCAGGGGAAGAGGTCGCAGGGCAGTGTGTCAGAGTCCTACATGACACTGGAAGGACTGGCGGCCTCTCTCCTCCCCGTCAGAGATGTCTACTGAAAACTACATCCAGTTCCACTTTCAGGCTGAGCTAGCCCATGTGTCCCCATGCCATCTGCCATCTTAAGGCTAGGCCAAGCTCTTGCTCCACGTGAGGTGGGAAGATCCTGGTTTCCCCTTCACCCATTGCATTGCCACTGCCCTCCCATTTGCTTCCTCTCCTCCTCCTTCTGCTCACATTTACTTTACCCTTTTTGCCATACACCATGCCTGCTCACCTCTGTACATCCTTTCATTTGCTTTACTGCATCTTTCCCATACCCATATCTCCTTGCTCTCCAGGCCCTGTCACCTTTTTCCATCTTCTCCTGTCTATGGTCATGTCTTCCTGTCACCCCCAGTCCCCCATTGCCTCTTCCCAGATCCTTCAAACTGCAACCTTTCCAGTCCTCCATTGTCCAGCGCCTCTAGTCAGCATCTCCTCTAGTCCACCTCTTTTTCCTGCCACCTCCAGCTCACCATCTCTTCACATCTCTCCAAGCTTCCCCATCCTCATCTCCAGCCCACAATCACCTCCTTGCACTGTCTCTTTCCCATGTTCTGTTCTACACACAGTAATTTTCTACATGTCAGGCTCAAGAGGATCACTGGAGCCAAAGACTGTTAGCAAGCTAGCCAGAGAAATTCCCTGCATTGCCAAACAGTTGAGTTCCTTCACATGCCACAAGCTATTTCTCCAGACAGCCCATGAAAAAAAAAAATCCATGGGCTCTGAGATGCCTAGAGCCCAGCAGTTAAAAAATAGCTAGCTCAAGACAGCTGTGTCATGCAGCTTTCCAAAGGGGACAAGAGAGAGGAGTAACAAATTTGCCACTCTTTGCTATTTGCTGCTTGAGCCACTTGCCTCCTTGTGGTTGGGCCGGCTATGCTCCAGTTACTGTACTTACTGAAAATAGGAAGACGATAGCTTGTATCCTCCTCATGATCGTTATAAATGCTTAGTTATTCCACCGAAGCATGTCTCTGGGTTCATGCACTGGTTTAAAATAATTTCCTGCCAAGATCTGCCAAGTCTGGGAACTCCCAATAAAGTCTCAGGGAACTGCGGTGGTGCTCAAGGCATACCCTAGATAATGTGGGCCAGAACAGCTGCACGCCAGAGAGCTCACTTCTCCAAATCTGGCAGCGTGCAATGTGCACTGTCAACTCAAAAACTGCACACAAATGTTTAAGGACACCATGTATAAAATGTTTATATTAAGGAATATGGCATACCAAAGAGACACAATTATCGTCGTCGTTTAGTCGTTTAGTCGTGTCCGATTCTTTGTGACCCCATGGACCAGAGCAAGCCAGGCCCTCCTATTTTCCACTGCCTCCCGGAGTTCTGTCAATTTCATGTTGGTTGCTTCGCAGACACTGTCCAGCAATCTCATCCTCTGTCGTCCCCTTCTCCTCTTGCCGTCACACTTTCCTAACATCAAGGTCTTTTCCAAGGAGTCTTCTCTTCTCATGAGATGGCCAAAGTACTGGAGCCTCAGCTTCAGGATCTGTCCTTCCAGTGAGCACTCAGGGTTGATTTCCTTTAGAATTGATAGGTTTGTTCTCTTTGCAGTCCAGGGGACTCTCAAGAGTCTCCTCCAGCACCACAGTTCAAAGGCATCAATTCTTCGGCGGTCTGCTTTCTTTATGGTCCAGCTCTCACTTCCATACATCACTACAGGAAAAACCATAGCTTTGACTATTCGGACTTTTGTTGGCAAGGTGATGTCTCTGCTTTTTAAGATGCTGTCAAGGTTTGTCATCGCTTTCCTCCCCAGAAGCAGCCATCTTTTAATTTCGTGGCTGCTGTCTCCATCTGCAGTGATCATGGAGCCCAAGAAAGTAAAATCTGTCACTGCCTCCATATCTTCCCCTTCAATTTCCCAGGAGGTGATGGGACCAGTGGCCATAATCTTAGTTTTTTTTTGATGTTGAGTTTCAGACCGTTTTTTGCACTTACCCTCATTACAAGGTTCTTTAATTCCTCCTCACTTTCTGCCATCAGAGTGGTATCATCTGCATATCTGAGATTGTTGATATTTCTTCCAGCAATCTTAATTCCGGTTTGGGATTCCTCCAGTCCAGCCTTCCGCATGATGTATTCTGCATATAAATTAAGTAAGCCAGGGGACAATATACAGCCTTATCGTACTCCTTTCCCAATTTTGAACCAGTCAGTTGTTCCATATCCGGTTCTAACTGTTGCTTCCTGTCCCACATATAGGTTTCTCAGGAGATAGACAAGGTGGTCAGGCACTCCCATTTCTTTAAGGACTTGCCATAGTTTGCTGTGGTCCACACAGTCAAAGGCTTTTGTATAGTCAATGAAGGAGAAGTAGATATTTTTCTGGAACTCTCTGGCTTTCTCCATAATCCAGCGCATGTTAGCAATTTGGTCTCGAGTTCCTCTGCCCCTTCGGAATCCAGCTTGTACCTCTGGGAGTTCTCGGTCCACATACTGCTGAAGCCTACTTTGGAGGATTTTGAGCATAACCTTGCTAGCGTGTGAAATGAGTGCAATTGTGCGGTAGTTGGAGCATTCTTTGGCACT
Organism: Pogona vitticeps; assembly: GCF_051106095.1. Lineage (NCBI taxonomy): Eukaryota > Metazoa > Chordata > Lepidosauria > Squamata > Agamidae > Pogona > Pogona vitticeps. The sequence continues at coordinate 12,810,160 of NC_135792.1, forward strand.
GCCTTTCTTTGGAATTGGCATGTAGACTGATCTTTTCCAATCCTCTGGCCACTGTTGAGTTTTCCAAACTTGCTGGCATATTGAATGTAGCACCTTAACAGCATCATCTTTTAAGATTTTAAGTAGTTCCACTGGAATGCCATCACCTCCACTGGTCTTATTGTTCGCCAGGCTTTCTAAGGCCCACTTGACTTCACTCTCCAGGATGTCTGGCTCAAGGTCAGCAACTACATTGTCTGGGTTGTCCGGGATATCCAACTCTTTCTGATATAATTCCTCTCTGTATTCTTGCCACCTCTTCTTGATGTCTTCTGCTTCTGTTAGGTCCCTATGGACCTATTCTATTGGATCTCGAGTTCATTCCATCTTGTATCATCAACATAATCATTGCATATAATTGTGTCTTTTGTTAGGTCCCTATGGACCTAACAGATTCAGTTCCTTCATGGATTGCTTCATGGATTGCTGCCTTGTCGTGGCGAAGGGGCTTGAGCAACTCAGAGAAGCTATGGGCTATGCCGTGCAGGGACACCCAAGACGGACAGGACATAGTGAAGAGTTCAGACTAAACGCAATCCACCTGGAGTAGGAAATGGCAATGCCACTCCAGTATCTTTGCCAAGAACGCCCCATGATCAGAAACAAAAGACACAATTATATGCAATGATTATGTTGATGATACAAGATGGAATGAACTCGAGATCCAATAGAATAGGTGCACAGAGCTCAGCCTTTAATATTGCTAAAAATGAATATAGCTGTGCTTCATCTTGTGTACTGGGGTCATGGCACAGGGGTAAACAAAATTAGGGAGAATGAGATGAAGATACATATACCGCCATCCATCCCCATCCGTCCTCCAGGCCTGCAGACTACCGAGGTACATGGCACATATTTGCTGAACCAGCTTGGCTCCTTGCGAGGTGCAAGGCAATATGTTTCTGTTCATTTTCAGAATGTGATACGACTTGGAGATAAAATGGATGTCTGCCTGCTAGACAGGTGCCAGAGACATCATTATTCCATCTCGGTGTGATTAATTCTTATTGGCTCCTTGCCAGATGGCATAGAGAGGAAAACTCTGCACTGCCAATCATATGACCTGAGATGACAGAACAACATTGTGGGTAGCCAGCTTAATCAGGCAAAGGTCCAACCACTACAGGGTGTCATTTATAATTTCTATAACATATTTCTCTCCCTTCCCGACTCACCCCCCCCCCCACCGGAAAACAAACCGCTTATTTGGATAGTTCTCAAAGCCATTATTATAACAAATTATTCTCCCTACTCTGTAAAACAAAAAAATAATAATCCAACCACAGGAAGAACGCCCAGATTTTAAATTGAAGCATTGTCAAGTTGATGGTAGTGATGATGTGATTAGCACTACTCTTAGATGCCATGTAATATGTTTGTTGCAAGACTGTGTTGTTTCCAAGTACAAGTGGGGAAAGGAAATGGATGCTACAATCCACACTTTTGCCATACTTTCCATCTTGTTTTCTATCCGTAAGGATTCTTTCAAATGTACCCTGTTTCCGCTAAAACAAGACCTAACCAGAAAATAACCCCTAGTATGATTTTTCAGGATGCTCGTCATATAAGCCCTACCCCCAAAATAAGCCCCAGTTAAGTGAAACCCTGCCCTCCACCCTTGTGCAGCAACCGGAAGAAGATGACAGGACAGTATTTGAATAAATGTAGATTGTTGTACATGAAAAAAATAAAACATCCCCTGAGAATAAGCCCTAATGTGTTTTTTGGAGCAAAAATTAATATAAGACCCTGTCTTATTTTCAGGGAAATAGGGTAGGACAACTTTTAAAAGTCTGATCCAACCACTAACACCTTCAGTCTTACCTGGTACTGTACACTAGCGACACACCATATGAGTGTGCTGATGGCATGCTTTAAATTGTAGAACAAAAGTCACTTGAGATAAAAACAATATATAAGTATGAATATTCCTACCTACCTATTTAGGTTAGAGCCTAATGAAATATTTTCAGCATAAAGAATGGTTCACTCTGGCCTAAACTTAATATTCCCAAATCCCCAACTGAATCTGGAAAAGCAGATGTGTCTTGGAAGCTCAGGTTGCCATTGGTGTGACTGCCGTGACATCACAGAGTTTCATACAGCAACCTAAGCATAAGCTGAATGAAACTGGGAACACTTAAGATTTAAATTCTCTTGTCAGCTATTTCTTGTTAGGGATGAACATACAAAGGTTGCCTACTCACAGTGAGTTTTGAGATCACAATTTATTGATGCAGAACTTGGAATGGGTGCCCTTCCTTCCCCCCCCCCCAAAAATGTGACAAGTTAGTGTTAGCCACTGCTTTAAGAAGACAAAGGCCAGTATTTTGGTGCATTTAGTTGACTCAGCAGGATTTGCCTATGTGTTCAACTGCCCCATTCCTCAATTCATTCAATACGTTTACTCTCACTGGGAAAAGTCATGGTCAATGTGTCGTGTATGACATATTATTTATGTAGCTCCACTTCTTATTTTATTTAAAAAATAATATCCTTCAGAGCAGCAAAATGGCCTCAAATGCTCCAAATCCTGACAGAATAGCCCCCTAAATCCAACACTTTAGATCAGGCTTGTCCAACCCATGGCCCGAGGGCCACATGCGGCCCAGGTCAGCTCGTAATGCGGCCCAGTGCAATTTTTTATTTTAAAAGAAATTCCAAAGTTTCAAGTTACACTGCCGGCGCTTGCATCTGGAATGAGGCTGGGGCACGTCACAACAGTAGAGGGGGAGAGAGGGAAGGAAGGAAGGAGCGGGAGGGGAGGGGACAGGGGGGCTGCGTGACTGCATTGCGCCATCCTCGTCAATAGGTGGACCCCCTCCCGGCCCCATAAAGCCGCCAGAGTCGAAGTTGGCAGCCTCTGCTGTCTGAGATCACAGCTGCCAGTAAGCGCGCTTGGAGCGGGGCTGCGGAGGACGGCTAGGGCTGCCCCCCCCATGCGGCCCAAACCAAATGTATGTGCGGCCCAAACCAAATTTTCATCTTCTAATGTGGCCCAGGGAAGGTGAAAGGTTGGACACCCTTGCTTTAGATCTAAAAAGTAAATGTTACTTATTCCTTTTAATCATAAATGATCCCTTATTCTCTTTCTCTCACACACCCTCTGTTTCTTGCTCTTTCAAGCTGTCTTTGCCCTCCCCCTTCAGTGGCAGTGTTGCACAGGGCTAGGTGGAAATCTAATTCTCACTAGTGAACACACATGTGCACGCACACACACACACACACATACAAACACATTAGCACTGCTTTAGATCACTACATTATTACATAAAGAAGTCATTGCTATGCTTTCATCGTTCACAATGTAAGTTATTACAGGTAACAAGTAACTTGTAACCAGTTATTTCCAAGCTCTGAGCAGGTTTTGAACCTTCGAAGTAAACACACTCATATGAATCATACAAACTGCTCTTCTTATATATGTGGTCAGTCAGATAAGGCTTGCATTTACATACCATCTAAGGTCTATGTGAAATACGCTTCAAAACAAGGGAGTCTTTTAAAAAAACCACGTTGGTGTGAAAGTAAAGTTTCTCCAGGTCTTTAACACCCAAGGGTTAGGGTGGCAGGGGAGAGGAAATCACAATAAAATTGCCAAATCAATAGGTTTGATCCAATGAATGTTCATGAGTATGTCACATTAGTACCTATTCATACTCTAAATGCAATATATGGCATACTTGTATAAGGAAAACATTATGACACAGTAATTTGGGCTCTGGGAGAGTAATTGACTTAAGATATGCTGATAAAGATCGATTGCAAAGGTTTGGAGTTATGACACCAACAAAGTTACAATGACATTAGCACAAAGAGAGAGACACAAATCCATTACAAAGATACAATCAAATATTCAAAGAAGCCCGGCTTTCTCATTACTTATTCATGCTAATACAAGTATATTAAGAAATCTAAACAGTGTTAGCACTCAATCTCTCACAGACCAAATGAGGTTTTGCATTTATCAGCCGCAAGTCATCAGGACCTAACGTTAGCTGTACAAAGGTGGTAATGTGACATAACTGAGATATTTATATCAGCCTACACTGACTGAAAGATACAGTGGAATTTATTAAATTGAGTAATGCCTCTGCATTCTGTGCTCCAATAAAAGAAATAACTGTGCAGAAGTCATTTCCCCAGACAATAAGATTTACCTTTGTAATCACATAACAATCCTGTATATTCTCTCTCTCTCTCTCTCTCTCTCTTTCTCTCTCCACTCCCCTCCTTTCAGAGGTTGTGTAGCAGAGGGCTGTGGAAATCAGATTACCACTAAAACCTTCCATTTTATCCCCTATAGATAATTTCTTCTGAACAGCAGAAGAAAAGATATCTAGATATGCAACTTTCCTTACCGCTCATTATTCTCCTTATGGTCAACGGACCGAGAATCACTGCACTGTTTTATTCCTCTTTATTTGTTTCCCAGTAGAAAGCACAAAACTTGCTAGGTCTTGTGGCTCACACCATGGTTGTGATGGCGCAGCTCTTAGAAATAACTCATTTGCCTGTCAGAGATGTTTGGCTAGGACAGGCTCAGGAAATGGCCATCCAGTTTCTCCTATAGCGGTGTTCGGAGATTGCCATTTGGGTGAAATCTCTGCTTCAAGGGAAAACTGAAATAATGTCAACACCAAGCATGGTGGGATAAATGCAGTCCTTTCTCATCAGACAGCGGTTTCTGCAGAAGGACCTCTATTAACAACCCTAATCTTCAGGCAGGATCACATGGCAGGGAACGTGCTCCTTTTGGTATTTGAATCTATGCTGTTGTTGTTACATGCTGTCAAGTCATTTCTGATTTATAGCAATCCTATGAATGAACTGTCTACAAAATGTCCTATACTCAACAGCCCTTCTCAGCTCCTGTTAACTCATGATTGTAGCTTTCTTTATTGAATCAACACATCTCTTCGTCTTTTCCTGCTGCCTTCGGTTTTTCTTATGATTATTGTCTTTTCCAGACAGTCTTGTCTTCTCATGATGTGACCAAAGTATGACAGCCTCCTTTTCATCATTTTTGCCTCCAGAAACAGGCTGGATTTGCTCTAGGACCCACTTGTTAATCTTTCTGGCAGTCTAAGATATCCACAAGGCTCTCCTCCAGCATCACAATTCAAACGAATCATTTTTTTCCCTCTCACCTTTCTTAAATGTCCAGCTTTCACATCCATACATAGTAAACTGAGTAAAAGAATGTGGATGATCTTGGTCTTGCTCTCCATTGATGCATGCTTACACTTGGCTATCGTTTCTAGTTCCTTATTGTTGCTCTTCTGAGTCTCAGCCTTCTTCTGATTTCTTGGCTGCAGTCGCCATTTAGATTGAGGACTGAACCAAAGTAACAAAATCTTTCATTATTACAGTTTCTTCATTGTCAATATTAAAGCTGTGGACTTCTTCTATAATCATGTTTTTTGCCTTCTTCATATTCAACTGCAGTCTTGCTTTGGTATTTTCTCCTTTAACTTTCACTAGAAGTCACTTTAGGTCATTGCTGCTTTCTGACAGTAAGATGGTGTCATTTGTATATCTTAAATTATTGCTGTTTCTTCCACCAGCTTTCACTCCATCATCTGAATTAAGTCCAGCTTTCTATGATATGTTCTGCATACAGACTGAACAGATAAGTGGATAAAATGCATATTTGTATGATTAGCCCTAGTATGATTTTCCAGGATGCTCATAATATAAGCCCTACCCCAAAAATAACCCTCAGTTAAGTGAAATCCCGCCCTCCACTATTGTGCAACCAGAAGAAGATGACATGACTATATGAATAAATTTAGATTGTCGTACATGAAAAAAAAACATCCTCTGAAAACATGCCCTAATGCATTTTTGGAGCAAAAATTAATATAAGACCCTGTCTTGTTTTGGGGGAAACACGGTATTATATTGTTGAACAGATCGTGCTGTCATGAAGTTTTTCCTAACATTTAGACAACATCTCCTTTCTTGTAATTTGAATCCATGACTTGAAGTCCTAACCTATGGAAGTGCAGAAAACACGCTTGGTCCATGGGACCACCTTTCTACTATTTGAATATGGCTGTCATCTCATCTCCCAATCCACCAAATACCATCTTGTTTGGGCTTTGATCTCATACTTTCAATAACTAATATAGTGGGAACATTTCAATCTTGGAAGGAAGGAAGGAAGGAAGGAAGGAAGGAAGGAAGGAAGGAAGGAAGGAAGGAAGGAAGGAAGGAAGGAAGGAAGGAAGGAAGGAAGGAAGGAAGGAAGGAAGGAAGGAAGGAAGGAAGGAAGGAAGGAAGGAAGGAAGGAAGGAAGGAAAGCTTGGAAAAGTTAGTGTTGTGTGACCATCTAGGAAACTCCCCCAGTGTATTCAGACACCGGGGTAGAATGGGTCAGATATCCAGATAAAAATAAAAAAGCTGTAGCACCTTAAAGACTAACTTATATTTCAATGTGTGCTTTCCTAGCTATAACCACTTCTTCAGACATAGTAGAGTGAAGCAAAGACACGGGTTATATAACAGGTAAGCACAGCAGACAGCTTGGTGAGGTGACAAAAGCACTGTTGTCACAGGTATAATCAATAGTGAGAACATTGGTTTCAATGGATTGTCCCACATTTTTAATGAGGCACAAATGGCAGAAGTCAAGACCCAACCACCGGCACCATCCACTACCTTGTGCAATCAAGCAGCAGCTGATCAGTTTCCAGAGTACACTCCATATACAGTGGTGCCTCGCTTAACGACGATAATCCATTCCAGGAAAATCGCTGTTAAGCGAAAACATCGTAAAGTGAAAATAAAAAGCCAACTGAAACGCATTGAAAACCGTTCAATGCATTCCAATGGGCTAAAAACTCACCGTCCAGTGAAGATCCTCCATACGGCGGCCATTTTCGGTACCTGTATAGCGAGGAATCCGTCCCTAAACACAGTGGGGAGCCACTTTAATTACCCGGCAGCCATTTTGAAGCTGCCATCAACTTTTAAAAAAACATCATTTTGTGAATAATCTGAAGCAGGGAACCGATCATCGCAAAGCGAAAAAACCCTATTTAGACTATCGTTTTGCGATCGCAAAAGCGATTGCAAAAACGTCATCGTGAAGCGGATTCGTCATAATGCAGGGTAATCGTAAAGCGGGTCACCACTGTACAAGATTGCAGGGAGAATTATAATCTTCAATATATATATAGTGAGCTAAGAATCCCTGCTCAATATTAAATCCCTTTGATGGGTTCTCGAGCTGAAGTATACATTTTATCTCAACTGTCTCTCTTTCCAGGCTTGCTTTGTGGATATTTTTCTGTCCCCCGGTCACCAGTTAAACATTCTATAGTGTCCAAAGAGATCAAAATGTTCTGAAGCAGGTTTTTATGTGCTGCCATTTTTAATGTCATATTTATGTCCATTAATTTTCTTGTATAGTGATAGCCCTGTTTGCCCCATGGAGAGTGTGACAAACCCAGACCTACTGGGATCTGCCACACAGTTATACTAAGCTGCCACCAACCATTCCCTTTAAGAAGTCACACAGACCAGGGATGGATTTTTAAACAATAAAAAGAGTAAGGTTTATTTAAACACACACATGGAAAAATAAAACAATCAGGTGAATAAATAAAGTAACGTGGCTTATTCTCACTCATACAAGCATACAGTTTGGTTCACCCAGAACCCTTAACTTGAAGCACAGACCCTGAACCTATCAGTTCTGGCTAACCAACAGACACCTGAACCTATCAGGTTGGTACTCTGACACACAGAAGTACCCTGTCTGACAAACAGACTCCCACAACAGCTTCTTCTTCCCAGCTGCTGCTTCGTCACACCCCAGTGTCTCTCAGTGTCTCTCCACACACCACACAGGCATCACATATTTATACAGTACAGCCCCTCCTCCTGATGTCCCGCCTTCCACTCCCCATAGGATGGAACTTTCCCTCCAAACCCATGACAGACAGGTAACATCAGTGCTGTTATGTAACACCTCCCCTCTTTATAAGTTGTTTTGTAGGGGGAAAGCTAACGTGCTTTTCACCAAAAAACAACCTGAATAAAACATACAACAACATTTATACATACCATATTATACTTACTCATACTTACATTCTAAGTTAACCATAGCAAATAGGCATTTAAACATTTACCATATACATTACATCAATTTACCTTTATTCATACAAACCAAATTCAAAACCAGGTACATTTTACTTTTTGTCATCATTATATACACATAGTCCATGTTTCTTTCGCCGTCTTCATTCTTCAGGTCTTCTTGATAAGGCGTCAGCAACACAGTTCACTGACCCTCTGACCACCTTCACTTCAAAGTCATAGTCCTGTAGGTTTAAAGCCCACCTCATAAGTTTGCTATTGTGGGTTTTCATTGTCTTTAACCATTGCAATGGTGAATGGTCAGTACACAGAATAAAATGTCTTCCCCAGATGTAAGGCTTGGCCTTCTGGATCGCGTAGACTATGGCCAAACACTCCTTCTCCACGGTTGCCAAATGTCTCTCACCTTTCTGAAGTTTCCTACTCAGGTAGGACACTGGATGTTGGTCACCATTCTCATCCTCCTGGCACAGAACTGCTCCTACCCCGCTGTTAGACGCATCGGTGTAGATGATGAACTCCCGGTCGAAGTCTGGAGCACGCAGGACAGGATAGTTGATTAACGCCTCCTTCAACCTCTGGAACGCCGCCTCACAGTCGCTGGTCCACGGGATGCGGTCATCAGCCTTCTTCCTCGTCAGATCGGTCAGCGGAGCCGCAATCTCGCTAAACCTCGGGATGAACTTTCTGTAGTAGCCCACCAACCCAAGAAATGATTTGACCTTTTTCTTGGTGTTGGGTCTAGGCCAATCACGAACAGCTTCTATTTTGGCCTCCAGGGGTTTTATCATTCCTCCCCCTACCATGTGACCCAAGTATTTTATTTCCGGGCTACCCAGCTGACACTTGCTGGCCTTTACTGTTAGCCCTGCTGCACTTAACCTCTGCAGCACTAACTCCAGGTGTATCAGGTGATCTTCCCAGGTATTACTGAAGATCCCTATGTCGTCAATGTAGGCCACTGTAAAGTCACTGAGCCCTGCCAAGGTCTGGTCCATCAGCCTTTGGAATGTGGCTGGTGCATTTCTGAGACCAAAGCTCAGGACTCGAAACTCATAGAGACCAAAAGGGCTGCAAAAGGCAGTCTTTTCTTGATCCCTGGGATCAATTCTTAATTGCCAATATCCCTTTACCAGGTCCAATGATGAGATGAACCGACAACCCCCTATGGTTTCAATCAGGTTGTCTAGCCTGGGCATTGGGTAGGCATCAGGAGTGGTTACACGGTTTAATTTCCTGTAATCGACACAAAACCTAATGCTCCCATCAGGCTTGTCCACAAGGACTATCGGAGAGGACCAAGGACTAGAAGAGGGGACGATTATGTTCTCCCTCAGCATCTCGTCCAGCTCCTTCCGCACCTTGTCCCTATAGGGTCCCGTTACTCGGTATGGGGATACTGCCTGCGGGGGTGCATCCCCTGTGTGGATCCGATGCATCACTCCCTTCACTATCCCCGGCTTGTTGGAAAACACCTGCTGATATTTACTAAGCAGCATTTTTAGTTCTTGCTGCTGGTCTTGGGTGAGTGCAGGACTGATCTTTACCTCCTCTGGGTTGTATTTTACTTCCCCTCTACCCTCCCAGAAGGGTAATTCAGCTTCCTCACTCTCAGCTGCTTTTATCGCGAATAAAACCCTCTGTTCCCCTCTGTAGTAGGGTTTTAAGGCATTCACATGAACCACCCTCCTTGCTTGGTTCTCCTCCTGCTCTATTAGGTAGTTCAGGTCTGACATCTTGGAAATGACCCTATATGGTCCTGCCCATTTGAGCTGCAGTTTGTTCTCTCTGCAGGGCCTAAGCCAAAGCACTTCCTCCCCTGGGTCAAAGTGCCTCTCTCTAGCTTTGTGGTCATACCATGTTTTCTGTCTGACCTTCTGAGCTTGCAGGTTTTCTGCTGCCAGCTCTAGATTTTTCTTTAGGTCATTCATCAAGGTGTCTATGTAAGTCACAACGTCTTGTGGGTCATCCTGGGTGATCTGCTCCCAATTTTGTTTGATCAAATCAAGGGGCTCTTTCACCCCTAAGTGTGCAGCAAACATGTCAGAGTGACCCCTTTGTAATATCCTGGGGCGATACTTTTCAGGTACCACCAGCTGACTTCTGATCCCATCTCCCCCTTTTGAGATATTCCTCAGGGTTTCTCTATATAAAATCCCCTTTTCCTCCAGAAATCTCACTGGGGTTTCAGGTGTTAGCTGAGCGTCAGTCACCTGTTCAAAACACTTTTGGAGAGTGGCGTCTGCCTTTTGCTGCTGTCCAAATCTGCTGTCTGTGGTTAAGGTTTCCACCACAGCTTCTGAACTCCCCTCTGCTTCCGTCTCTGGCTCATCATTACCCCCCTGAACTGTCCCCGTGGTGGCTTGTGAGCGTGTAATCACTAGCACCCGTTTCACATGTTCAGCCAGGTCATTTCCCACGAGCACGGCTGCTGGCAGAGTCGATGAAATCGCTAGCCGCCAAGCTCCCCTCCAGCCTTGAAAGTTGACAGGTACCTCTGCTACTGGCAGAGAGATTACCTGCCCCTCAATCCCTGCCACCTTTATGCTCTCATTTGGGATTATAAACTCCCTAGGGATGATATCTGGATGGCACAGGGTTACCTGGGAACACGTGTCCCGCAGCCCCCTATACTGACGGTCAAGTATTCCTACGTCCACCCCTGCTGTCTCAAACAACTGAGAATCTGTTTTCACCAGCAAGCAGCGCTTTACCTCTATAAGAGGACCATTTTCCTCAGCCTGATCAGCATGGGTGGCTGTTCCAGACTGAGTAGCCATGGCAACAGGCTCCCTCAGTGACACTGAGCCTTGCTCTTTCTGGACACAGAACACAGCTTTTGGCTTGGTCCCACTAGACTCCTGAGGCACCATTCCTTTTAGCTGCTTTAATATCTCACACTCTGAGATTAGATGACCCTTTCCCTGACAGAAATAACATTTTCTGGTGTATTTTGATTCTCTCTCATCTTGTTTTGGTTTTCCCTCCAAAATCTGAGGTCTTAGTTTCATGTCTGAGGGCTTCCCTTCACCATGGGCCCCTCCCCCTTGCTGGCTTTTCCCTGGTCCCTGAGAGTACTTGCTGTAGGTTTCTTTGGGTTTACCTACAGATTTCCCCTCACCCAAGGGCTTTCTTATTTGGGAAATAAAATCTGCGATCTCTGCGGCTGCTGCCACAGATTTAGGTTTCCTTTCCCTCACCTGGAATTTCAATTCCCCCTGCAAGACTGAATAGAACTGTTCCAGCGCTATCAAGTCTTTAAGCTGCTCATAGGTCTCTGTCCCTTCCTGCGATAGCCATTTCTCAAGCAGCCTCACCAATTGGGCCCCCACTTGGGTAAAGGTCTGTTCTGGTTTTTTTGTGAGGGACCTGAATCTTTGTCTCAGCTGCTCCGCATTTATCCCATGTCTGGCAAAGACCAGTTTTTTAAACTCTGCAAAATCTTTCATCAGTTCCTCAGGCATCTCGGCATAAACCTCAGCCAGGCTACCACTGATTAAAGACCGCATGATGGTCATCTTCTCAGTTTCCCTCACTGAGAAGTCCACAAACGCTCTTTCCACTAAGGAAAAGAACACCTCAGGACAATCTCCCTTGTGGTACACAGGGAATTTCTTCAGGTCAGCTTTAGACAATTGGCCTCCCTCAGAATCCCTATTATTATTATTGTTCTGGTTCATCAGTTCCAGTTTTCTTAATTCAAACGCCATTCTCTCTCTCTCCATTCTTTCTTCTCTCTCCATTCTCGCTCTCTCTAACCTTTCCTCCATTTCCCTCACCCTCAGTTCATGCTGTTGGGCTAGGATCAATTTTCTGAGTTCTGGGTCCTGCTCTCCTGTGCTGTCACCTTGCACTGAGCCAAATTCATCCTCAGAACCTTGGTCAATCTGGGGGTCTTTCACTTCACTCATCTCGGCCATCTGGCTTCGAGTCAAGGGCATAATCCCCCCTCAGAACAGGCTGCTTTAAAAAGTCAAGCCTCAAAATAAAACGACCACTTTTTTCCTTCTTGCCTCAGAACCAGCTCTCCCTAGAGACTGCTGCTGTTCTTCAGCACTAAACTTGTAACAGTATCGAGTCAGAGCCTACCCCCCTCTGCTGGGCCTCTCAGCTGGCAAGCTAGCTCGCTGTTGCTACGCAGTTTTTCCTCAGCTTTTTCCCGCCAAAACTAGGCTGCCTCAGAGCACCTTAATCTAAGTCTCCCCAGTTGGCACGTTCTTCTACTAGCGCACCTCCCCGTGAGGTACACCTAGAAGATTACCTACGCGCCTCAGACTGTCCCTGACTAGACCCCCCTTGCTCTGGGCACACTTGCCAAGGCTTTGCTGGACCACTGGACAACTGGACCAGTCGTATCCCACACGCTGGACACCAATCAATGTGACAAACCCAGACCTACTGGGATCTGCCACACAGTTATACTAAGCTGCCACCAACCATTCCCTTTAAGAAGTCACACAGACCAGGGATGGATTTTTAAACAATAAAAAGAGTAAGGTTTATTTAAACACACACATGGAAAAATAAAACAATCAGGTGAATAAATAAAGTAACGTGGCTTATTCTCACTCATACAAGCATACAGTTTGGTTCACCCAGAACCCTTAACTTGAAGCACAGACCCTGAACCTATCAGTTCTGGCTAACCAACAGACACCTGAACCTATCAGGTTGGTACTCTGACACACAGAAGTACCCTGTCTGACAAACAGACTCCCACAACAGCTTCTTCTTCCCAGCTGCTGCTTCGTCACACCCCAGTGTCTCTCAGTGTCTCTCCACACACCACACAGGCATCACATATTTATACAGTACAGCCCCTCCTCCTGATGTCCCGCCTTCCACTCCCCATAGGATGGAACTTTCCCTCCAAACCCATGACAGACAGGTAACATCAGTGCTGTTATGTAACAGAGAGTACAGAGGGGTATTGCTGACAAAGGATGGCATAGATAACCCTGGCAGATGAACAAGTAAATGGGCCTCTGATGACATTGCTAGGGTTGGTAATTATGTGGCCAAAGAAGATGTGGGGACAGAGTTAGCATCAGTGTGCATGGGGGGGGACAGAACCATATGGACCGGTTTTCTTTATGCCAGGAAAACAAGAAGCTGGCACCTTCCATCCAGATCATATTTTGTGTGGATCTCTGGACTATCTGACTGTTTTCGAGGATGTTATAAGAGCTTGGATGAAATGGGTATGATTAGGACTTGATCTCGCAGAGGAGAACTACTTGGGCATTTTTGCTTGAGTGTCACACAGAGCAGGATGAGTTGGCAGAGATCCAGGAATTCTAAGGAACTGCATGAAGGCAGGGGTGGCAAAAAAAAGAGCAGGGATTGGGTTTGGGTTTGGGTTTGAAAACAGAATGAATAATGTGCCAGAGAGAAATGTGACTTTCATTCCATGTGTGGGAAACAAAGATCATATAACTTGCTCTTGGCTATGTCATTTGAGAATCATCAGATCTTTTCTCACTTGAATGATAAATGTCAGATTCTCATAAACAGCATCCCATCACACATTCTCTTTCACTTGAGCTGCAGTTGAAAGGAAATTACTGGAGGAAAAAGCACTGAAGTTGCTATTACTAAGGAATAGAGACCCTTTAGTAGAAGGAACATTTTTGAAGTGTGCAAGGGAAGAAGGTATTGTGATTAGCCTATGTATCCGCCCAGAGACCTTTGGGGAGTATGGACGGCATATATGTTAAATAAATAAATATTGTTCACCCAAATACAAATTTTACTGTGTTTGTTTGGATTTACTCTTTGGTAAATGTGCAACTCAGAGCCAAAATCATCAGTCCCAAGTAGAGTTCCATTACGGAATAAGTGAGACCTTGGTAAATCAGCACACTTGTACATTCCATTGATTTAGTGGCTGAAATCCTGTTGCTCAATTCACACTTCTTTTTTGGGTTGGGACAAGGACGGAGGAGTGAAAGGCTCCCTTACCACCTCATGTGGCAGGGATAAATAAGCACGTGGCTCATAGGGGTAATTTGAAGACACAAGTGCTTACCACGATGGCCCACATCAGCCAACCTCCCTGTAACTGGGGAGTCTAAAAAACCAATCACCCATCAGAGGATGGCAACAAAGACAATCAGGAGACTGGAAACCAAGACCTTATACAGAAAACTGAAATAACTGGGCATATTTAGCCTTGAGAAAAGAAGACTGACGGGAGATATGATCACACTTTCCAAATACTTGAAAGACTGCCATACAAAGGAGGGTCAGGATCTATTCTCAATCATCCCAGACTACAGGATATGTAATAAAAGGCTCAAGCTACAGGAAGTCACATTTAAATTGAATATTAAGAAAAACTTCTTAACTATTAGAGAAGTATGACAATGGAACCAATTACTTCAGGAAGTGGTGAGTGCTGCAGTGCTGGAGGCATTCAAAAGAAAATTAGACAACCCTCTGTCACATATACTTCGACTGAATTCCAGCATTGAGAAGGGGTTTGGACTCGATAGCCTTATAGGCCCTTCCAATTCCGTGATTTTATGATTCTGTGATTTAATATCAACCAATGAGGATCATGCATTTTGGAAATGTAATAGCTCTTGCTTGCCCAATCAAAACCAAATCACCTTCAAATACTCAGAGAGAATAAGGATATGTTGAGATATGTTGTCACCATCTGTGTCCATAAAAATGTCCTGGCATTCTGACTCCATTATCCCTGATGCTACTTCACCATAGTATATAAAAGGAATTCAATGGCTGAGAGATACAACAAACTGCATGCACTGAACATTGTAAACAATCTGGATTTTTATAAAAATATAAATAGAGGGTTTCGTCTGGTGCTCATTCTCATTTGTAAAGAAGAATGGGTTAATTTTAACTTCCAAAATGTTGAGAGAACTTCCAATGGGATTTTTACAAAGATCCTCTGTTCTGCTATCACGGTTCTGCTTTTGTACTTTGTACTTAAGGGTACATAAAGTCTGCTGTCAAGAGAAGAAACGCGCACAGCTTTGTTTTTCTAGTTTTGTGTCTTCCAGGACATCCTTCTAGGAGAGGGATATCTTTTCCCATCTTTTAAAGGAATGATAGCTTTCAAATGCTTTGTTTTTCAGAGCTCTTGATTAAATAAAATGCTGCTGATTGCAGCCGGGTGGCCAAGAGTGGACAGGAGTACTGTTGTGAACTGCTCTCAAAGAAGCCATTTATCAAAGCTTTATCTGATTTCAGAACCACTGAATTTAGCAGTCACAGTTAATAAAAGGAATGTCATTGGGATCAAACTAAAATGATACCTCACTGAACTGTTTCTGGTAGAGCAGTGACTGTAAATAGTCTTTGTGGATATGCATATGCCCTTGTACTAGACATTTATGTGTGCAAATATACTCAAGCTATTGCTGTGGTTTTTATTTCTCATAAAGCTGAGCTCCCTTTTAGATGCTCATAGGGAAAAGTAGGTATGCTTCTCTGCTACTTCACCTCAGACTAAATCTGGCTGAATTTCTTTGTAACAATCTTGTTGCAATGGACTGCCATGTATTAGTCCTCCTCCCCATCTTGGAAATTACAGATTTTGTAGATGTATAAGGGTCTTTGAAGATCATCTACTACAATCCTAGTCCTAAATACCAGTTTTGGAATATATGTTCAGATACTGTACACAACTTTCACAACTGCTCTTGACTCCCCAAATAGTCAACCAGGCGATGACCGCTGGGTTGGTCTTTAGAATGTGCCATGCAAGGTATAACGACATATTCCTGATAGATAGTGGATCAGCTTCTATGAAAATACTTCTAAAGAAAGGGAGACTTCCATGGCTTGTCCATTCTGCTAGGATAATGTAGCTCCTTTCTTTCTTGTCATTTCTACCCAGTGGTACTAATTCTGCTTTCGAAAAAACAGAGAAGAGGTATGGCATATTTCCTGTGTGACACAGATATCTGAAGAGAGCCACTATGCTTCCCTTTCATCTTTTCTTTTCCAAGTTAAAGATATCAGTTCTTTCAACTGTTCCTCAAAGGTTGCCCTTTCCAGACTTCTTGAACTATTGGCTTGGGAAACGGCAAAGCAGAAATGCCATTGCTTAGGAACACAGCCTCATATGAGGATTAACATGTACAGTACTTGATCCTTAATTCTTAGAGAAGAAAAAGCCAACAAAATTAATTACAATGGTCACTGTCTCCGGGTAAAGAGGATGTATGGATGTGAATCAAGTTTGAATTTTTTTAAGGTACAAAAGTTAAAGCGGAGGATGACTCATTGAGTTCTGTGAAGCCAAGAATCTGTTTATTGCAAAAATATGCTTCAAGCAGCCGAACAGACGGCTGTACAGGTGGACATCATCAGATGGTCAATATAGAAATCTAATAGACTATGTAATTGGAAGCGGGAGATGGAGAAGTCATATTCTCTCTGCCAAAACCGTAACCACAAAGCACCTCAGCTATAGTCTACCAGAGTCTAATAAGAAATGTCATTTCCCCTGCCCCTCCACCAAGTAGCAGAGGAACTTTCAATCTGCCAATATCCTGAAGTGGCTTGCTTATCAAGGCATTTCACAATATCAGCAATTCAAAGAGTCTTGACAGCTTGAAAAGCTCACTTTTGGTCCATTCCCAGTGATCACACATGCTGGAAATGGACCAAAACAGAGGGATACTGTTGTCAAAAACAGAAGGCCCTGACAGGGGCTCAAAAAGGTGTGGGTAGGATCGTTGGATGGCCGCTTGGCGGGAATGCTTAGCTGCAGACCTTCTCCTTTATCAGGAGGTTGGGCTCAGTGACCTTTGCTGTCCCTTCCATCTCTACAGTTCTATGATGGTGTTATGATTCTAAAGCAGCTACTATGCATTTCTCAGACCTGCGAACACATTGATACATGCAATGCAAAATCCTGCTGTGTACCTTTGCACTGGTGTAACCCAAATCAGGCACCAGAAACATTGCATTGGCACTTATTAAACACTTGAGGTTCCCTGGGACTCCCTTTTGTCCTGGGGAAGATTTTGGGAGTCTTGGGATATATTGAGGGAGCCTTTAAAGGCAAAACGTGCAGCCAGATTGCCACCAATAGGATCGGGACTATCACCAGTGATCTGGAGGTGATTGTTTTACTATTAAAGTCATCCCCCATACCACCACCCATCCCAAGGGTCCCCAAGTCTTTCCCAGGTAGCCTAAATGTGGGAGAATAAACTTTAATTAGAGTAAATTACTTTTTCCAACCCCTGATCAGGGTTATGCTCGTGCAAATTGGCACCATCAGGAGTAAATAATAAATTTACATAAGGAAACCAGACCAAATATGTTACTGATACAGTATTTATTTAAAATAGGGGAAGAGGAAGGTGCCTGATACTTTTGGATGTAGTTCACTGCACATAAACCTGGGAGTCAGCCGAACTGGAGCATGATTGGACATAGTTTTGACTATTGAATAAATATGCCCAGGATTTGGCTGCAAACAGATATGAGAAATTCATTTAACTCATATGTTTACATGTGACCTAATGAGCACTTTTCTAAGCCATGTAAGAATCAGAACATAATTATCCTGTGCTTTTCACACCTCTCTGAACTTCTGACATAGTTCTCTGACCTCTGATAATTTTTGGACCAGAAGAAAACATACTGTTGAATGCAAGAAGGTGTGTATTTGCACAACCAGAGTGTGCGTGAAAATGCTGATGAAATTTCAGGTGGACTTTGCTTTTTATTAACAAAAAAAAATTGCAAACTGATGTGGAAATGAGATTGAATGAGCTTGTGCTTGAACATATGAAAATGTTCATATGAAAATGAAAAAGCAAAACAGATTCATCCATACCTCACATCGTACTGATGCAAAACGTGAAATGCAAAATAGCAATATTGCTAGGAAATGGAGGTTTTTGTCAACTTTAAAATGCTGCATTCAATCCTTCGGGGACAATGTGGCAATTATACTGACCACGCGCAGCCTTTGGAGATATTTATTTATTTATCCAGTAACTAACAACAGCAACTTCCTTAGCAGTGGGGGTGGTGGCAGCACATTTGCTTATAGAACATATAAGGAGTAAACTTTTAATGGGTTCGCCTCCAAACAATTTAATAGCTAAGTGATCTATGGTTTACTTTAACACACATTCTCATTAAAACTCAAGTAAATATCTCCGGATACAGACACATTCCATGCCATTCCCTTTATTACTTAATTTTCCAGGTATCCCAGCATGATCTGAATAAATTATGCTGACAATACAAGACTATAAATGATAAATCAACAACACAATTTTAGTGATATATAGCATGAAATGTAAATAATAACCAGCGCTGCTAATTGGCTTGCTACCTGGCAACAAATCAGTAAGTGAGCTATTTCCACTGGTAATGCTTCAGTAGCGTACCACCCCAATCATTAAGCATTTCTGGCTGGTAAGCTCTTTCTACCTTTTTTTTCCTGCAGGAGATGGAACTGTAATATGGAAATTAACTTTGGAGGCATAACGAAACAAATCCTCCTTGCAAGAATATTGTTCCTTGACCACAGGGGAGGTGACTGGCAGTGTGACCAAAAATGGTATTTTCTACTCTGTTTCTGCCGCTGCTGTTGCAAAGAGGGGAGACAGTGGGCAAATGTTGTTGGTTGTTTAAATAAAGAATGTGAGACCAAGATTCAAGTCTCAGAGACTTCATCTTCTGACATCCATAATCTCTCATATATGGTAAAGCCAACATCTGCATTATCAAGGGCAGAGGACTCTATGACAGAAAGTTTGGAAAGTTCCTTTTTTCTCAAATTACAGATTCTGAAAGCCTTCAGCCACCATGGGATTGTGGGGGATGTAGTTCCAGAAAAGGAGTTTCCAAAACTGGGATTTGTATTCAGTCCTTGTAAACACTGCCTGTTTTACCCATGGGTCCATTCCAGGCGGTTC
This sequence comes from Pogona vitticeps, assembly GCF_051106095.1. NCBI lineage: Eukaryota > Metazoa > Chordata > Lepidosauria > Squamata > Agamidae > Pogona > Pogona vitticeps. The sequence goes on from NC_135792.1 coordinate 12,829,221, forward strand.
CCATTTAAGGTGCATGCATAATTTTGGAGCAGTGTAAAATTCACTGGAGAGGCATGCTCTGCTTCACACTTTACAGACTAGTAGATGGGGAAGGGGATTAGATTATTCCATATAGGAATGCACACAAATAACATTTCTAAATCCTACTGGTTGGCAATTATTTTTATATGCTATTTTACTGAACAGTTACACAATAAATATAACATGCAGTTTGGCCCTAAAATGCCCATCGGCACACACATCCCACCATCTCTTAATGCAGGGAATGGACATTCCAGATAAAAGTTGAGAAAAAAATATTGCAAATGTCTTGCTTATTATCAAGATGGGTTGTCCTGAAACAGCAAGATTGCTGTCAGGGATTCTGTGGAGTTTTCACCCCACAGCAAGAGTACACACCAGGGCCAGAATCCTGTTAAGATTCCACAATCACAGAAAGACAATCATGAAACTTGTGTAACTAGTTTGTTACACACAGACAGATAACTAACCATAACATACCCTTTGTGACTGCCATTCAGTGTGCAGGGTAACACAAGGAGATTTCCATTTGTACAAAGTATCTGTGGTGTCTTTGCGCTTTATGAAACTAAGCATAAACATGCGTGTGTACACATGCATATTCGCAAAATCTGCAAGCAGGAAAGAAAAGGCAAATCGGCCAGAAAGATATCAACAACCCATTCAGTGCTTCTACTTCTTAATACACAGTAGCAGTTAAATGTTTTCATTCATCAAAATTTGAAAACAAAATTCTCAGAAATGTGCATATTCTCTTTGATAGCAACAAAAACATTTTTTTAAAAAAAGAGACAGTCGTGTCGTCCTTTACACAATCCAAACACTCTCTTCATCTTCCAGATTATTTTTTAAATCACTTTCTCAAATGGTATGAGAGAGAACAATTCAACTGAGGTTTTACATCCCCAATGTTCAGCTCAGCATGTTGCATCCATCTTTACCCTTTTTAAGATTCGTCTGTTAAGAAAAGCAATAATTTCTACTTCAGTTTGTACTTAACATGTTTATATGAGTAAGATGGTGAGGAGGCGCCTAGGAGATGCAAGACAATCTACTGTACTTTTGCAATATCTATCCCCAACTTGGATCAGATAAACAGATCTTCTACAGTGTTTAATTGAGAGAGGCGGCTACTTAAGACAGCCATTAATTAGCCTTTGCTTTCAGGCCTTTAGGTACTTGTTTACCAAAAGTGAGCTTGAAAAGAGAGTCAGGTTATCACTTACTTTATTGCATGAGATAACCCGTTATCTGGCAAGCTGAATATGCAAAAAAACAAGCACCTAATCGCTCAGCACCAAAGGGCAATTTACTCATTGGCATTTGATTATGCAAGCATAGCTCCTGATCTCTTTTAAAAGATAAGCTCACTTTGCTCGCTAAGGACTAATAAGAGGTTTCATGTTGGGGAAAAGTGTTCATTTCATACTACAGCACCTACTTGATTAGGTCAAGAAAAGAGACTAGTACACCATGAAGCATTCTACCATGTTACTTTTGTATTATTAGGTGTTTTGCTCATGATGCATTGGGCTCTCACATTTTATCATGTATCAGCTTGCTTTCAACATAATTTACATACTGGGCTGGATTAAATGTTGAAACCTCTCTTAGACGTGGGATGGGGAATTTGGTCTACAAGTCTCAATGGCAATACCTAATGTTATTAACTGATGGTGGAAGCCAAAAACAGCAGTTTTGGCACCTGGGACATGTAGCGTGAAATGTACCCCAAATCAACTTCGTTATGTAATTACAGCACTGAATATTTTGCCAGAACCTTTCTTCATCCACAGGGGATCGGCAGCACTGGCAGAGCTATAAAAATGAACGAAACATTGTCTTATACAGTTGTCCCATAGTCAACAATACTACAAGCAAGAGGGATCTTGGAATTGTGGTAGATCACAAGCTAAATATGAGCCAGCAGTGTGATGTGGCTTCAAAAAAGGCAAATGCTATTTTAGGCAGCATTAACCAAAGTATCATTTCCAAATCCCACAAGGTAGGATTCCCCTCTACCCGGCACTGGTTAGGCCTCACCTTGAGTATTGTGTCCAGTTCTGGACACCACACTTCAAGAAGGATGCTGCCAAATTGGAACAAGTTCAAAAGAGGGCAACAAGGATGATCAGGGGCTGGAAAGCAAGCCCTATGAAGAAAGATTAAAATAATTGGGCATGTTTAGCCTTGAGAAAAAGAATACTGAGGGGAGATATGATAGCACTTTCCAAATACTTGAAAGGCTGTCATAGAGAGGAGGGACAGGATGTGTTCTCGATCATCCCAGACTGCAGGACATGCAGCAATTTCCTATGGTGATAGATCAGACCACTAGGCTAGTCTTAGAAGACTTACCAGAAGTGTCTGGGGGAAAGGAGGCATACCTAGGAGAAAAGCTTTCTTGCTATAGTCTCCAAATCCTGTAAGGTACTAGTTCCCCTTAGGCATTGGTTAGGCCTCATCTTGAGTTCTGTCTCCAGTTCAAGACACCACACTTCAAGAAGGACACTGACAAATTGGAACAAGTTCAGAGGAGGGCAACAAGGATGATTAGAGGGCTGGAAACCAAGCCCTATGAGGGAGGAAAGGCTGAAAGAACTCAGATATGACAACACTTTTCAAATACAGTGGTACCTCGCAAGATGAATGCCTTGGGCAATGAAAAACTCACAAGATGAAAGCATCTTGTGAGTTTTCAGATGCCTCCCAAGACAAAGATATTTTTATCTTGCGAGGCGTGTTTTCCCATAGGAATGCTCTGAATTTTAATTAATGCATTCCTATGGGCCAAAAAATTGAAAAAGTCACTTACTACGTAAGTAGCTGGGGAAGCACCATCGGAGGACTGCCGAGGGAACTCTGAAAGTGGTGATTGCAGTTGCGGGGGACCCCCGCTAGTCCTCCAATGATGCTTCCTCAACTCCCTACCTGGTAAGTAACCTTTTCAGAGTTTTTTGGCCCATATGAATGCATTAATTAAAATTCAATGCATTCCTATGGGAAAACATGCCTTGCAAAATGAAAATTTCTCAAGACGACAGGACTCACAGAAAAAATTATTTTTGTCTTGCGAGACACCACTGTACTTGAAAGGCACAGAGGAGGGGCAGGATCTGTTCTCAATCATCCCAGAGTACAGGACATGCAACAATGGGCTCATGTTACAGGAACCCAGATTTTGATTGAGTATCAGGATAAACTTCCTAACTGTTAGAGCAGTATGGCAATGCAACCAATTACCTCAAGAATTGGTGAGTGCTCCAACAATGGGGGCATTCAAGAGAAACTTAGACAAGCACCTGGCAGATACCCTTTGATTTTTATTCCTGCATCGAGCAGGGGGGTGGACCTGATGGCCTTATGGGCCCCTTCCAACTTCATCATTCTATGATTCAATGAAAGTTGGTATACTGGGAATACTTCTCTCTGAAAAACCTCATATAAATGAGTACGTAGTGGAACAGATTAACATTTCAGATTAACATTTCTCCCTGACATAGTATTTCATACTCACATAAATGTCTGATAGGATTCAGATATTTAGGGAAAGAGTGACTAAAAAGGAACAATTCTAGTTTGTTTCTTTTTAATTCAGAAGTAACAAGAATAACATGAAATTATAGCAGCAACTAACTTCTAGGAGCTTGAAACTGAAGCTATAGCTAACAGCCTTTGAAGGGTAATTTTTCCCAAGCTCTGGTTAGAACGTCCTCAACTAATGGTTATTCAGACCATGTTCAAGAGCTCCAGTGACAGAGATACCATCACCCTCTGGGTAGTTTGTTCTATTCTGGCGCTACTTTTGCCATCAAAAAAATTCCTCTTAATGTTTTAGCCCAAAGTCGCCCCTCACTTAACTGACACCATGTGTCTTCAGACAAATGTGTAAATATGAACTAAGTGAGGGGTGTTTTGTGTGTTTCCATGGTGACCGTAGGACAGAGAAGAGAGCCCTAAAGGCCTTAACAGGTCACACTGGCATCCCCATGGCTCTCTCATGTGGGATCTGACTTTAGGCATCACAATTAGATGTGGGGAAAGGAGAGGAAAAAAACCCTTAAAAATGCCATGCTGGTGGCAACAGAGGAGGAGAGGATGCTTTTTATCTTAGGAATCATCCTTCCTTGCCTTTCCTGCTGGAAAGTCATTGTTCGAATACTGAAAGCACCAAGTATTTCAGATGTAAGGGAAGGGTTGGGGGAGAGAGAAAGAATGGAAAGTACAGAACAAAATGTTCCCTGCTGAATCTTTTTAAGAAGGAATCAATGGCAACTGTACCAAAATACTTTTTAAGGTTTTAAACTACGAAGCCCTAAGCTTCCATCTTAGCTATCTTAAAGATCATGTCTCCTTCTATGAGCCTGCCTGGCCATGAAGACATTCAGGGAGGTCTTTCTCTTGGTCCTACCACCCTCACAGGTGGTCTTGGAAGGGACATGGGAGAGGGCCTTCTCTGTCGCTGCTCCCAGACTCTGGAACTCCCTCCCACTGGAGGCCAGATTGGCCCAATCGTTGCTCTTCTTCCACAAGCAAGCAAATACTTTTCTTGTCAGGCAGAGTTTCCCTTTGTGACTGGCAGCCAGAAAGGGTATTTTATATGTATTGTTGTGCTCTGCTGTTTTTAAATGTTTTTAGTATTGATTTTATCTACTGTTTTTAATACTTGTTTAATTCTTTTTAATGTTAGTGTTCTTAGCCTTGAAGCTATCTTTTTAATGATGCAAACCACCTTAGGTCCTTTTAAGGAAGAAAGTGGGGTAAAAATACTTTAAATAAATAAATAAATAAAATAAAATAAAGTCCCTTACTCACTCCCTTGCTGCCGACTGCCTTATGAAACTCATGGACTCAGGCAAGAATCACATTAAAATATCACTAGAAGGATATAGGACAGACTGGCCCCCATTTATGTGTTTTTTATTTAGGAATATACCATTTGGGGCCCTAAACTACACCCCCAAATAAAACCAATCTATCTAAAGATTTCCAATAAAATGAGAAAAAATTGTGGGTAATTTCTCATGTCTATCATTGCCACCATTTTTTTCAAAGCTGGAATTCTTAGAAGAAGAATATGAACTCCAAACTTAGAACTATCTTAGTAGATTCTAAAATACTTTTTGAATATCACATTTTTTTTTCAACATGTGAAAAATTAGTTTTGCAGCACTACTGAGGAACATAAAATATTCAGAAATATATACATATAATATTGCATTTTTATTAACCAAGAACTGCTTTACTTTAGCACTAGCAAGCAAAACTGAAGTCAAAACATTTTTCCTTTCGGCAGGTGATAGCTGTAAATAAAATGGCCCTGATGAATGGCAGAAAACGTTTAATTATGTTTTATTTGCTCTATTGTTTGTGGATCACTTGCATGGTAAAAAATTAATTTTATGATGTTATTTAAAACAATACATGTGACATTTCAGATGTTCTTGGGAAGGATGCTTAGTAATAATAAATAGGTGGACTTGTCAAAGGAAATTTGCTAACTCAAGCATCTTAAATGGATAAAAGGAACTAACTATAAATTACAGCAAGGTAAAGAGAGAGAGAGAGCACTTTATTTTCTTTAGAAATGCCCTCCACACATCTATCTTTTGTTTTTATTCATTGATGAATTCTGGATAGGCAGAGAAAAACAATAAAAATTTGATGATTACACGGCCATCCTTGACAACTTTAAATATTTCAGTGGCTAGGAAAAATATCAGGCTAGCTTGAAACGTGCATTTGGAAAATAAATAAATACTGCAAGTGAAATTCTAAGAATTCCGCAAAGCTTTGGAAGCAGAAGAAAGGAATAATGGAATGGTGCCCATATTTTTATTGGAAGTTTCCCTCCCACGTTACTTGTAATATCCATCTGCAATTGGGCCTTTGACATGTGACACACACATGCATTGGGCAAAATCATCCTTGATGGATAAATGGCAGAGCTTTTGCTCCTTTTCCTAAATCAGTGGTGCAATATTAGCTCCGGTTTTGGGGGTGGAGATTGTGTTTCAGGAAGGAACTCTCAGTTCTTTCTGCCTTTGTTGTTTAGTCATTAAGTCGTGTCCAACTCTTCGTGACCCCATGGATCAGAGCACGTCAGGCCCTCCTGTCTTTCACAGCCTCCGGGAGTTGGGTCAAATTCACGTTGATAGCTTCCAACCATCTCATCCTCTATCATCCCCTTCTCCTCTTGCCCCCACAATTTCCCAACATCAGGGTCTTTTCCTGGGAGTCTTCTCTTCTCATGAGATGGCCAAAGTAGTGGAGCCTCAGCTTCAGGATCTGTCTCTCTCTGCCTACCCAACCCATAATGAGATTCCATGTGACCCCTGCTTGTTTCACCAAACTAAGAGCTCATGCTACGTGTTTTTCAGCCACCACCAGTTGATTATATCAACATTGTTTTATGATCAATGATAGAGGTCCAGGCGCTGTGTCATATTAAAAGAAACCAAATAAAAATTGTATATTGTTACAGATGATGATAGTTCAAGGAATATTGTTAACTTTTAACAGAACATCCTCCTTCATCCACTCTGAACCACCACTCCCTCGCCCAAACTCCAAAACTCTCAATCTCCCATAATGAGGTTGAGGGTGCCAGGGAAATTTGTAGGTGCCCAGTTCACCTTGTATGGGACATAGTAGGTGCCAAGCCATGCCAACTCTTAACGCTAGTCTTAAGTTCTGATGTTAATATTGTAATAAGCCATGTTCTAGAGATGGGTACAAACTTGGAAAATGGCAGTTTATGATTGTTTGAATCACAAACCAATCAGAAAACTGAACCACAAACCAGTTTGTGGGAGGGCTTACCGATCTCATGTTGCGCTGCCGCCGCCACCATACGGCTACCACTCCTGCACTATTGCCGCCGGCATGGGCGTTAATGCGTCAGCACATCTGTACAGCCCAGGTGCTGCTTCCGTGCAAGCGCCTGCCTCCCAGCTGATCAGAGTAATAAGCTGGGGGCTGGGAACCAGTGCAGAAGGCAGTGTCCAGGCTGCTTGAAGGCTACACTGATGCCTCTGGTAGTGGTGGAACAGCAATGGCAGTGGCAGAGGAGGAGGAGGAGGAGGAGGAGGCGGAAACAGGACCAGGTAGGGAGGTGATGGGGGCAGCAGGAAAGGGATGGGCAGGCATCAGTTTTCCCAAAGCAAAATAAAGCACTGAGCAGAAAGAAGTTCAGCACTTCATTTCAATTCATAAAAACGGGTTGCACAAACTGAACCAAAAACCAGCCCAGTTTGTGCCCATATCTACCATGATGTAACGTTACTTTCAAATACACATCACAGAAAAAAAGTTTAGATGAAAGATGGGCAACATTCGTCAGGTCTCGGCATTCCTAGGAAGGATTTAAATTCTTGTTTTCTTCACCCTCACAGGCAAGGACAAGGGAATATTTTCTGCTTGCCCTGCAAGAAGGTAGGATACTTTTCCTGGTGTTAATTTTTGTGCAAATTGCATAATTAGTACAAATAATTTAACAACACAAATTATTGAAAACTACAAACTCTGCTGCCTTGTTATTATAAGACTCAGAAGCCAAAGATAACGGGCTGCTTGCCTCTTTTTAAACCCTCTGCCGGCCCTTCTGTGCTTGCTCTGTCTGTCTGTCTTTCTGTCTATGCCTTGTTTTATACAGGGAAAGGAGACTAGATGTATGCCGACTTTTGTGGATACATTGTGAGGCAATTGTAAAAATCTTGAAGAAGCAATGCACTCCTTTTCTTCTCTCATTGTTCAGGTGAGAAATCTCACAGGGCTTAGAAATGCTTCACTGAGGTTCCTCGCTTAAAACCATAAACTGCTTTGGTTCTCCCTAAATTGTCATAATTTGAATTTTTGTATGTATGGAGTGTTAATTAAGGGGAACATAAAAATTGCAACCCTGAAAATGTACATTTCTGCTTTTTAAAATTAGGTTTGAACAGCAGTGCGCCAAAAGTCAGTGCAGTACACTCTAACTAATTTTAAGAAGAGTTTAGAAAAATGTATTTTTAAATTGGCATATGATATTTAACCTGCCCTACTATGTTGTATTTAACAGTGGACTTGGGGATCTATAGAGTTCCTTCCAGCCCTGCAGTTCTAAGTAACTTACATACACTTTAATGGTTTTAATGCATTTACTTGATTTTAGTGGTTTTTATGGTGCGATTGGCTTTACTTAATCTTGTGGTATTATCTTCAAACTTGGGTTTACTCTTTATTCTTTTGTGAAGACCATAAGCTGCCTTGGGAGCTACGTTGTAATGGAAAGGCGGAATATAATATAAATAATAGCTACGTGTTTGTCTGATTGATTGGTTTAATTTCTATACCACCAAAGTATCCTCTAATTTTCAGCCCCGCTGGGTGGAGCTCCACCTCTCTCTCATGTGACTTCACCCCCGCTTGTGCGCACAACTCCACCCCTCCCACGCGCAGGGTTCCATCGTGACCAGAACCAATGGGGTTGAATGCGATCACTGCGCAGAGGAGGAACAGAGATGTGCCGAGGGAGGTGGAGTTGCGCACACCCACTCGGTTTAGAGCAGTGGTCCCCAACCTTTTTAATACTAGGGACTGGTTTTCTTGAAGACCATTCTTCCAAGGACCGGTAGGGGGGGCGGTGGGCTGCCGCCACCAGCATCTGTGAATGGGGGCGTCCATGCGTGGGGGTACTTGTTATGCAGTACTGTAGTATGTTATGCATTAAGCACCATTTCCCATTGAAATGCATGGGAACAGGATTAATCCGTTCCAGCATTTCAAAAAAATACACAAAATAAATAAAATAAAAATAAATAGAGCAAGTCCCATGCTGGGACTGAGAAAAAAAAACACCACAAATCCAAAAACAAAACAAAAAAGCACAGAAAAATAACCCCCAGTCCAAACCCCACCCAGAAGAGTTTTTAAAAAGGAAAAAGCAGCATTTTACCAGTCCAAAGCCTCCTTAACCTTGTGGACTTCCATAGCTGCTGCTGGGAGGCCTCCGGCAGGCCTCCCGCACTTCCACCACCGCCTGGAAAGTGAGCAGCGTTGATAGGCCCAGCGGCGGAACGTAAGAGCCCGGGAAATTCAAATGGCCTCCCCACTGGGCTCTGTCTCCAACTGCTGGGTCCATCCGCGGGGGTGGTGGAAATAGTAGCCTTCCCCTGGTACGACTGCACTGCAAACATGCAGTTCCCGATGGATGCACATTTAGACTGGCTTTTCAGGGGTGTTGGTGGAGGTGGGGGGGCGGAGGCTGTAATATCCTTCCTTCCCGCCTCTCCCTGAAGAAAAGGAGCTTTCCGAGAGGGGATGGTGAACAGGAAAAGGGTTCGAGAGGGAAGAGCTCAGCCAGCACCCACCCTGTCCGCCTTCCTCGCCTCGAAAATACGCAGCCACCCCCTGAAGGCTTCACCGGCTTTTGCCAATGCCCAAGGAAAGTCCGCGCAGCTGCGCCTCCGATCCTGGACAAGGCGCGTTTCCAAGGCAGTAACTTTTGTGAAGACCAAACTACCCCAGCTAGCCACCCCAATCCTCACATGGCAAGCTTCCCCGTCTGGCGAAAAAATCAGATCTGTTTCCGAGACAGGGACTCTCCTTCCTTGCCACGAGAAAGGGATCCGGACCCTCTCTTTCCACCGCCCCCCAACCAGGACTTCGGTTTTGGAAATGTGGAAAGCCCAGGCATTCCAGGCTTGCGCCCCGCACAAGTTTGAGGTGCTTTCTCCAAACTCCCACTAATCGTAGGAGAGACCCTTTCCTTCTCTTCCTCCCCACCCACAAACACGGCCAAAGAGAGAGAGAGAGAGATTGAGCCCTGACAGGGCAGACGAGGACAAAGCGGCCGCCCTGAGGGAAAGAGGTGGCGCGAGCTCTCTTCCTCGGGGTGGCGGTTTTGGCGGGACAATGTGCAGCCGGCGGGGACTGAGGGAACTGAGACCAGGAGACAGGGAGGAGGGCAGGGGGTGCACCAGCAAGACGCAGGAAAGCGGGACAAGGAGGCTGTCCGGGCGGTCCTGCTGCACTGGAGGAAATGGCTTCCCAGCCACCTCCATGCCCTCTCATGCAGCGCGATGAGTCCTTGCTGAATGGCGAGTGCAGCCAGGCAGGTGGGCAGCCCTGTGCGAGGATTGACCGCCATCCCCCCATCTCCAGGCAAAGGCAACCCTCAGCTGGGGCCAGCCTTGCCCAGGGCCGCCCATCCTCCCTTGCTCTCTGTCCCTCTTCTTCACTTAGCCGGGAAAGAGAAGAGCAGCAAGGACGATGGCAGCGGCAGCCCGCTGTCCTCTCCAGCTGGCTCCTCTGCTCTTCTCTTTCCCGGCTAAGTGAAGAAGAGAGACAGAGAGCAAGGGAGGGTGGGCAGCTGATGGAAGGTACTCAGCAGGGAGGGAGGGGGACCTGCCAGCCTTAGCTCCAAGACGCAGCCTGGGCGGCTGCACACCGTCCATCAGCGAGGCAAGAGGGGCTCTGGCAGTGGGAAATGCTTCTGCTTCCAGAGAAAGAGGAGGCGAGGGCTGCCAGGCAGGACCGCCATGAGCGACGGAGTCAGCGCTGCAAGGGTGGAAATGAGGCCCCACTTCCCTTGCCGACAGACCTGTTCTTTCCAACTGGACCTCGCTCCCGCCCTTGCAGCGCTGGCTCTGTCGCTCATGGCGGCCCTGCCCGGGAGCCCTCACCTCCTTCTTCTCCGGTAGGGGAAATAACCCCTGCCACGGGAGCCCCAATTGCCTCACCAATTGAAAGTGCTCAGCAGGGAGGGAGGGGGCCGCCCAGGCTGCGTCTTGGAGCTAAGGCCAGCGCGTCCCCCTCCCTCCCTGCTGAGCACTTTCAATCGGTGAGGCAAGCCGGAGAAGGAGGAGGCGAGGGCTCCCGGGCAGGGCAGCCAGGAGCAATGGAGCCGCTGCTGCAAGGGCAGGAGCGAGGCTCCGATGGAGGCTCCAGAAGGCTAGCCCCACTCAGGGGCAGCAGCGGAGGGGAAGCCGCCCTCCTGGATCCTCTTCCACAGAGGAGCAGTGCCCCTTGCAGCCCAGCCCAGCCCACCTTTCCCACCTGGGAAGAGGCGGCCGCAGCTGGGCAGGAAGCAGCAGGATCGGCCGCTCGCCCTGGGTGGGGTGGCGCCGAGCACAGTGACCAGCCGTTGGCGCTTCCTGGGTGGGCTGCCCACAACAGCTTCCCTGCAGCGAAGGAGCGCTGGGGGACCCATTAGGATGGAAACACACCCCTCATCCAGTTCGACACACCCCGCGGGGGAGGCGGGGGGGCAAAGACTTGTCTCCGCGGCCCAGTTCTGGTAAGCCCGGGGACCGGCACTGGGCCACGGACCGGGGGTTGATGACCCCTGGCTTAGAGGGAACCTTGTATACCGCCCATCTGGCCAAAGACCACTCTGATTAATGAGAACGAGATCTCTACTCAGTATTCTCCACAGTCCTAGTTCTTCGTCATTAGCTATTGTTAACTATGACTGATGAGAGATGTAGTCTAACAGAGTACATTCACACCATTTCAATAGGTATCAGATTAGAATATTTAAATGTTTCTAATGCTGCTTTTCTAGCCCAAAGAACTATCAAAGGTAGCATGACAGTAAAAATAAATTTTGTTATGTGGCATCACAGTGACTCTGACTTACAGCTACAACCTCTTAGGGTTTTCAAGGTGTGTGAAATATTTTAAGTGCGGTTTTAACATCACCATCTCCCAGTGAGTTTCCATGCCTAAGTGGTGTTTGGAACCAGGTCAACTGAGTCTTAATCAGGAAGTTATCCCTCTCTCTACACTGCCTTTCAGAAATGAAGTAGTGACATCAGGACAAATTGGAACTACCACAACATGAGCAACTCCACTAGGAGGTAGGAAGGAACAAGAAATGTCTGATGTTCAAGATAGATTTTAAAAAGGAGGAGTCCTTGGCTTTATTAATAAACTCTGGCTGAGAGGCGATGAAAGCAAAGCCCTAAACTATAAGGTGAGACTCTCCTTGAGTATCTCTTGTGCACCAACACTATGTGCACATGCATAAATGAACTTGGAACATAAGAGGAAGAACTAGATGAAGTTATCTTTTTGGTTTCAGCTCCCAGAATCTTGGGAGATATACTCCAAAGAGTGACTTTTCCAAGCTCTACATTAAAGGAAGGACTTGCCCCCTGCAATCCCATTTCTCCGACTTTGGATATTCAGTATATCTTGTTTGCCTGCATCACTAGGGTTCTTGATATGTGCAAACTGCAGAGAGATGAAAAAATATATTGTAATGCATCTTGTTATCCACTGCCATAGCCCCCTCCTCCCTTTTTGTAAATCTTTTGTACTGTGTTATCCCATTTTTTATACATGAAAAAGATCTTGTAAGAAAACTTGTTATTGATCTTTCTTAAAACTGTCTGGAGAATTCCCTTTACTAATTCTAAAAAATTGAATATCTAACTGGTAAATAATTTAGTTTTCCCTCCTTCATCCTTTTCCATATTGTACATAGAAATGTTTGGATCACTTGGCTTTGGAATGTCTTATTTCATATGTGTTTTAGTCTCTATGTGGACATAAAAGTGTGAATTATTTGTAAGACAAAGTTAAATCATTTGAGTAATAAATAAATTAAAATTGTTTTTTTAAAACTTTGGAACTGGAAACCTGACAAACACAAAAAAAATAGTAAGGAATTCATGACTTGCCCAATGTTTTAAGTACAATATTTGAAGTACAATACTTTCAACCTGCTTGTCATGTCTTTCTACCCTTAAGTCTATGTCATGTTCCAAGGAACTCAGAAGGATTTATCATTTTGTATCATTTAATATGTTCCTTGGGGGCCCCTGAAAAGAATCATTATAGATACGTTGTGGCCAGAATCCTGTTGCCTATGTTTGCCAACATAAGTGCAAAGGTGTAAATCACAGTGACAAATTGCTGTTAGATAAGGAGTTGCTGCTTGTATTTTTCTTTGATGGCAGCCACATGACTTGGTACGTGATGAGGCATACAAGTGCCAACTTCTTAACTACTGTAGTGGCAATTTGCCATTATGATTTATGCTGTTGCACTTACACAGGCTTATGTAAGCAATAGGATTCCAACCTTTTTTCTTTATTGCAGTTGCTTATAAACTCTTGAACATCTGTACATAAGAAGCTTCAGGGAGCATTTTGGGGAAATAACATGTGCACAAAACAGTATGCACGTTTTGACATGTGATTGGCTGAAATAAGTGCAGTTGAAAAATGCACAGAAGCACATCATATGTCAGGAGTTGGAGGTATAAACTAAAATAAAATAATTTTGAAACAAATATGAAATACATGTACCCTATGTATTATATATGCATTTTACTTTGAGATATGAATATTCATTTCACATCTTTGTAATTTTTTTAAAAAGCCAATGCATCACACACTTTGCAACAACACAAAAAGTCAGCCACATTCTGATTTAGTCTGGAAGATAGAAAAGTTGGTCCTCATGCTTTCCTATTCACTGATTCCTAGGTGTGTTTAATTTATATTTCACCTTGCTTTCCAGACTGGAACTCCAAGAGGCTGACAAAAATGCTTGAGATCAAACACAAATATAAGCAAAAAACTTACACTAAATATTGGCTGAAATGAAGTTGTAAGCTGCAGCTAGAGTACACCCAGTGAATTAGTGGGGAGTGGGTCAACTCTGTAAGTAAAAGCAATTTACTTACTGTCCTCTGAAGTTGCTGGCCACAGAGACCGGCTAAACTGTAGGAAGAACAACCTTCAGAACATGGCCTAAAAGCCCACAACAAGCAATTTAAAAATACATCAGCAAAATGCATAACCAGCCAATCTGTTGCAAAAAGCCTCTCTAAATACAAGACGTTTGGTTACTAGCAGAAGGACAGATTTCTAGATTACTGACTAAAGACAACGGGAAGAAGCAGAGGGAAACAGAGCGATAGGGCGATTTCTTTGGATCGGATAGTCTCAATGCAAGCAGCTATTTTCACACAGCCAGAAGACTTTGCAAAAGTGTAACACGAAAATTTGTTTCAGTGAAATAAAGTGCAAATAGCACTGAGCACATATTTCAAAGTACAAAAGGGTAAAAGATGCATGACTGCAAAAATCACACACATGCACATGTAAGCATACTTCACTCAGTAGGGAGAAATGTGTAAACTCAGTCACATTTGTAAAAATTTGCATAAGTTTTGAAGAAAAAAATACAATCTTGTAAAACCCAATTCAAAACAGGAACAGGAAGAACATACACTTCAGATTTGGAGAACGGCAACAAGATCAGTATTGAAAATGGCTCACATTCCTACAGAAATGTTGCAATTAAGTGGGAGAGACAGGAAGCCCTCTTCCCATCTCCAGGTATCCTGCTTGCCAGTGCTGGTCACAATCCAAAGAAGTGCTTAGTTTCATGCAAAGAGCTTACATGAGCCTCATATAATTTGTGCTGTGCATGCTTCGAACCCTAGCATGAAACCCATGCCACATCAAAAACCAACTTTCATGAAGGCAGTTTGATGTAAAAGCATTCAGGGATATGATTTCGGGGGGGGGGGGGAGAGACACTGAGTGCCGGGTGGCCAGTATCCAAGTCGGTATATAGCCATTATCCAAGGGTATCCAAGTCAGAACAATTATAGCCATTATCCAAGTACAAAATTACTCCAAAAATAGAGCTCAAACAGTATGTTTTGGACTACAAACTCTGGCCATGCTGACTAGGAGATTCTGGGAGGCATATTTGTCCCAGTTCTGGGCAAATGTCATTAGGAAGTGCTCAGCTTGGCTTTGCTGCAATTCTCTTTATCAATGAGAGTTCTGTCATCTCTTGATGTAATAAAAGCCACTGCTGATATGGAGGGTGGGAGGATGAAAATTCCCTAGGATTAGAAAAAGGTTTTAAAATGTTAGGTATGTAATGACGGGCATGTTTAGAAGCTTGCATTCTGTGCTCTGGCTCTCAGATTCCTGAGGATGAAAGTTGGCTCAAACCACTTGAGTGAAGACAAGCAAACTAGGCAGTCTTGCTGCCAGCGTTTGCTAATCCTCTCCAGTATGGTTTGCTGCTAATTTGTCATGGCACATATTTGCCTTATGTCTAATTAGCATCAAATTGCAAACTGCTATTTGCTAACAATTTGTTGCATCAATCTGCTTGAAAATCTATAGTTTAGCATTGGATTGCAGCTTATTCTGTCGATCAAAATTCCAATTCACACCATACACAAAAATAAAATAAAATGATATACTCCTCCCGCCAAGAAGAAGACGTGCTGCAATGTTTCATTACAGAACCAGAGAGAGAATTAAACAAGAAAACATTCTCTTAGGAATTTATATAATTTTGCATCACATTTTATCTCTTTGCAACAAAGAAAATAATGGGCTGGGACACCGATCCATCAGCAAAGCTTCTTCTAAAGAGAGTATTTATTGTTTGGTAGGTAACTCAGGTTAGCATTTTTAACTATAGAACAGGAAATTTGCCCAGAGGTAAGTGCTGGAGATTGCAATTTCCCCCAGCCAGTAACCAACTGATGCTCATGGGCAGGAAAATCCAAACACGGGTCAAATTCAAATCTTACCGCAAATGTGGAAAAGGCAAGCCATGCTGTATCTGGGAGAATTTCCAAGATTCCCCCCCCCCCGAACTTTCCATTATGTGGATAAAGAAAGAGTGCAGTTTTGGGCTCCAGCAAAATTCTTCACACAAAGGACATATATACTGTCCCGGATGTTAGATATGGACATACTTGGAAGAAAACCATGAATCAACACAAGGGTATTCCAACTAGTTCTTGAAAGTGTTCCAAGAAAACAAGACACCAGGACTTATAGGCTTTACTGTACTTGAGAGTGTTAAATTAGCTTCTGGGCCAAAGGGTTTTTTGAGCCAGAAGGGTTTTGAGCCGCAGAGCTTTGTGCTCTGACGCAAGGGAACAAACAGGGAGATGGCCTTCACTCTTGATTTTTCATACTCCACAGCTTGTAGCTAATGGTGGCTAGCTGAGCAATATGGCAACAACCAGCTACTGAGAGTGAGACACATTTTTCAGTGACCAAGTAGGTGGTAAAATATGTCCAGCAGTTGCCACCGGTGTCACTAGCCCTTGCACCCCATGCAAGGTCACTTACAGCAGACATATAGGGAGACTTTGGAGGCCCTACCCCCCCTGCTGTCCAGCATAACAGACTATTCAAGTATATTTCCGCTGAGCCAATGAGCCATGGCACCATCTTGAAATTGGTCAAGCTTTAAGGACACCTCATACAATCTTTTTTCCTCCTCTAGCACTTCATGGCCTGAGATTTGTCTCCCTGCCTAGAGAACTGAGCAAGCATAGAAACTCCCAAAACCCCAAGAAATACAAATCTAGACAGAGCACCACTGTTAAGATACCCTCTCCTTTATTGTCAACTGATGCCCCTCCAAAAAATAGGAGCATCTGCAGAAAGTGTGTTGAGAGCTCAGCAATCATAAAACATGAGTTAGTCAAGGTGGTAAGAGATGCTCCTTCTGGTTTTGGGATCCCCAACCTCTTTGATCTTTAAAGATACATATCAGCACATTGAATTGGAACCGATAATGTTCTTGAAAAGCAAATAGGCAGCCAATGAAGTTCTTACACAGTGACCAGAATGTGCCTTGTCTACACTGATTAAAATTCCAATGGCCATCTTCCACATTAAGATAAGCAGCTGCATTATTTCCAATCAGATAGAATGCACTGAGTCAGTCTAGCTGGGAGGCTACCCTCTCGCGGATCCCTGCCCATTTTGTCTGTTTGTTTTTGTATACCATCCCATTAGTGCAATGCACTCTTCTGGGTGGTTTAGAACAGGATAAAATAAACCAAACATAGAACCATAAAATTATAAATAGAATGACAAAGAAATTGAGCAAATTAAGCTTGAACTTTCTCTTGAGGCAAAAAATGATGAAATGGAGACTGGGAACACCATGAGAAGTCAAGATTCACTGGAAAAGGCAATAATGCTGGGGAAAATTGTGGGCAATAGGGAGAAAGGAAAATGAATTGTTGAGATGGGTTGACTTCCTAAAGGAAGCCACACGCTTGAGTTTACAAGAGCTGAGCAGGTCTGCTGGGGACAGGCCATTTTGGAGGTCGCTCGGTCGCCATAAGTTGATGACTTGATGACACATATCAGCAACATTTCTAAAATAGAATAGCAGCCGAGACATACTTCAGTAAGCTGAAGCACCTTCCTTGCACTTTCTAGAGCTCTTGTAATCCTGTCCCTCTAACCCAATAATACACAAGACTGCTATACATATTCTGTAAGATATATCTATTTATCTGTATTCAACTGAGGAAAAAGTATGTACGATTTTTTTAAAAAATTCTCTTGATTTCATATTATTTCATAGTATATTAGCAGGTTATGTTGGAAGAAATGGAAGAAACTATTTGAAGATAAACATCTCAACAAAGGGTAATGAGCCCAAGGGAGTATCCTGTAGACCAGGGGTCCCCAACCTTGGGCCTCCAGATGTTCTTGGCCTTCAACTCCCAGAAATCCTGGCCAGCAGAGGTGGTGGTGAAGGCTTCTGGGAATTGCAGTCCAAGAACATCTGGAGGCCCAAGGTTGGGGACCACTGCTGTAGACCATCTAGACTGCTGCCATTGGTGTTGTCAACATTCAAGCTGCCCTTTGCATTGTAAAGCTTAGCATCCTTTTTCCTGATGATAACACGGACAAGATATTGTGCAGCAATATTGGGCCATTTCCTGGCTTCTTGAATCATGGGCACAGAAGCGCAATATCCACATTCATAAACCAGAGGTGTTGTTTTTTGGGGTTTTTTTAATAATAGAATTTCCTACCTTTTTAAAATGGAAATGTAAGTAAACAGACACTACGTACAGATTCCAACAGAAACTTCCCTCACGTCAAATTAACCTGTGCTAGAGGATCCCAGAAGATGACAGAACATGAGATCTGTACTGTGGTTGCTAAGATGTGGCTGCAGTCCCTCCATGCCAAAATATTTTGAAAGGCTGTTTTGAACTTGATGAAACGGCAAAGCAAAAGTGTGAATATGTGCAACACATTGGAGAAACGTACACACGCCCTTTACCCTCTCAGGTAAGCTAGGGTTGCCATGCTAGCTCTGCAGAATGCAAAGTAGAAAGCTATCTTCCTTTTTCCAAGCCCTTTGCTTGGGGGGAGGAAGAAAAGCTATATTGGACCAAAAGCTCTACATGTTGCCTGCATGTTTTCCAAAAGATGTCCCTTCAATTTTGGTTCAATTCATATTTTCCTCAAAGTTGCCTCAGGTAAGGCTATGTGGGGAGAACCTCCATGTACAAGTCTTGGGGCAAAATCATCTGGCTCTCCTCCTAGGACTGAAAAGCCAAACGCTAGCCAGTGCATCAGAGGCAGATGCCGCATCTGTCAAGAAGAATGTTCCTTTCTCCCCTGCTCCAGATTGCATGTGTTGCACTACAGATTGCACTTAAGTCCTCACCCTCGGCACCCTTCTGCCCCTTCAAATCACTCCAGGGGACACTGCTAGGTGACAGGGCTACTCTTGAATAGAGTAGAATAGCCGCTTGCTACCACTTTGCTCCATGTCTCTGCCACCCCAATTTCTTATTTGCTGACAAAAACAGGTTGCTGGTGTCTGCAGAGGGGGATAATGTTTGTATGTAAAAATTCGTAACCAGATAGATTAAATTCAAATTATGTGAGGAAGAATAGAATACCACATGAAGTACACTTAAAGTCTGTGAAAAGATCAACAAGAGATGAAGTACTGCAAAGGACCAGTGAAGACCCGATACAATACAGACAAAAGGAAATCGTGATATTGAAACAGATATCTTGGAGAATAAGAGAGGGGAGGAAACAATATCAATTTTTGACTACCAAACTGAATAGGAAAGGAGTGAATTTTAGATGGCTGGTACCTGAAGGGATCCTGATCAACTGGAACTCAAGAAGATTTAGGCTTGACTCCATCTATAAAGCAAGAGAATTCCTTGAAAAACATATAAACTTCTTCAAAGAAAAAGCACAGGGGCAAGATATAAATGAAGAAGAAAGTAGAAAATAGAGAGAGAAAACACCAGAAGAGGAGAGTGAACCAAGTGAAGAAGAGAGTTGGAAAAAAGATATTGGACAAGATCTGAACAAAATAGAAAGAGAAAAAAGGAATACCAGGGCAACAAAACCTAAATATAATTAAACACAATTGAGAATGAAATTGGGATCTTCTCAGTGAACATCAACGGCCTGAATGCACCAAGAAAAATGAATCATGTCTTTTCAAAACTATAAAAACTAAATCAGATATAATCTGTTTTCAAGAAACGCATATTAAAAAGCAGCATTACAAATATTTGAATTACCCGAAGATTGGGAAACTCTACTACGCAACTGCACAACAAAAGAAAAAAGGGGTAGCTTTATATGTGAAAGAAATGCTAAACTCTAAACATTATCTATTATGATGAAGATGGGAGAACTTAATGATAGAAATAACAATAAACCAAAAAAAGATTTTGATTATAGCAATATATGCACCTAATAGTAAACAAGAAAAATTCTATCACAAGCTATATAAAACAATATTGGAAAAAGAATATCAAAATATTTGCATATTAGGAGACTTTAATGCAATTGTAGATGTGAGATTTGATGACAAAAGTAGTAGAAAGGGGATGAAAGGGAAGGAAAAGACTTCTAAAAATTTTCTTTCGGATGGCAGAAGAACTAGGATTACAAGATATATGGAGAGAAACAAATACTAAATGCTGTCAATTTACCTTCTACTCAAACAGGCATAAATCCTGGTCGAGAATAGATATGATCTGGCTATCCTCAGAATTAAAAACCAAAACACAGGAAGTAGAAATAGAAAGCAATATCTGGGCAGATCATAATCCAATGAAAATGCGGTGGAAAGGAGAAAAAAAGAAAAGAAAAGATGGACTTTAAACCAGGGAATATGGAAGGATAAAGAATTTGTGGAAAGAACTAAAAAAGAGATGGAATTCTTCTTCAAAGAAAATAAGAAAGAGGAAACATCCTTCCAAACGATTTGGGACACAGCTAAAGCATATTTCAGAGGATTAGCCATATCACATATAGCCAAAAGGAATAAAGAAGAAAACCGACAACTTAGAAAACTTAAGGAACAATTTAAGAAACTGGTGCTAGAACTACAAAAAGAACCGCAGAAGAAAATTCTTAAAAACTAGATGGAGTTAGTGAAGCATAAATTAAACTGAACAGAATCAGAAGAATTAGCTCAACAAAATTGAGGGGCTAAACAAAATTTCTTTGAGAATGCCAACAAACCTGAAAGATGGATATCCCATAGATTGAAAAAAAAGAAACAAAAAAGATTAATAAGGAAGCTACAAGATGAAAATGGAGACCTACAATATCAAAAAGATAAAATAAAAAAATTAAAGAATATTATGGTACTCTGTATGATACCCAAGAATTTTCCCTTGAAAAAACAATACAATATATCAAAAAAGCAACCCTTCCTAAAGTACCAGAAAACATTAAAAGTCTCCTAAATGAGAAAATAACAATGATGGAAGTAGTGGTCGACCAGACGAGATGGGCGGGATATAAATCAAACAAATAAAATAAATAATAAAAGCCATTAAAAAACAAAAAAAAATGATAAGACCCCAGGACCAGATGGATTACCAGCGGAATTTTATAAATCCTTCCAAGATATATTAAGGCTACCAATAAAAAAGGTCTGCAATGAAGTTCTGTTAGAAGCTAAAACACCCAAGATATGGGTAGAGGCATACTTCACCCTAATACCAAAAGAAGACACGGACTCTACACATATAAAAAAAATTAAGACCAATATCATTATTGAATGTGGACTATAAAATATTTGCAGTAATTATAGCTGAAAGATTGAAAAAAAAATTAATGGAGATCATCCATTCAGACCAAAATGGATTTTTGCCAAAAAGACAACTAAGGTAAATGCTAAGGATAATCTTAGACGTATTAGAATACTATGAGTTGCATACAGAGAAACAAATGACATTAATCTTTCTGGATGCCCAAAAAGTATTTGATAATATGAATTGGCAATTTATGATATAGCAAATAAAAGCTATGGATTTTGGCAAAAACTTCATAAATGTAATTGAGACAATCTATAATGAACAAATAGCTAAAGTAATTGCAAATGGTGAACTGACAGATAATATTAATATTAAAAAAGGCACTAGACATGGATGTCCACTCTCTCTATTGTTATTCATATTAACTTTGGAAGTATTAAATAGTAATGTGAGGAATGATCCAGAAATCAAAAGCACCAAAATAAAGGACAAGAATTACAAATTACAAGCATTTGCAGACGACTTGGTGTTTTTTATTTTGGAAGATCCGTTGGAAACAACATTGAGACTACTGGAGAAAATTGATGATTTCAGAGAAGTAGCAGGATTGAAGATAAACAAAGCAAAAACTAAAGTTATAGTGAAAAATTTAACAGCCAAACCAAAAAAAAAAATCAACTCTCAGAGACGTCAGACCTACAAATAGTTTAAAAAGTTAAATACCTCAGAATATATCTAACTGCCAGATGCGTAACTATAAAAGATGATAATTATATAAAATTACTTAACCAAATAAAAATGGACCTAGAAAAATAGAAAAATCTACAACTATCACTATTAAGAAGAATTGCAATAATCAAAATGAACATCTTGCCAAAACTACTCTTTGTGTTTCAAACAGTGCTAGTGAAAATAGAGAAGAAATACTTTGATTATCTAAACAAGGCAATATTAGAATTTATTTGGCAAGGAAAAAAGCCAGAATCAAATTGAAAATGCTGCAAGAATCCAAGGAAAAAGGAGGCTTTGGTTTACCGGACTGGACCTTATATTACCAATCATCTGTCCTAATGTGGCTGAAAGAATGGATTAGTCTGAAAAACAAAAGACTTTTGTATTTAGAGGGGCATGCTTTACAGTTGAGTTGGCATGCCTTTTTATGGTATCAGAAAGCCAAAACCCACAGGTATTTCCAAAACCACTATATGAGAAACTCCTTGTATATAGTATGGGAAAAAATAAAAATGAAAATGTACTAAAAAATACCAGCATGAGTTTCACCTATAGAAGCATTTGTTCATCCCAACTTCTGAATTTTGAATTTTTTTTACTTATACAGTTCTCTTAGATATAGTGTAGATTCAATCTTATGACTGCAGGTCTTCTGACCTTGCAGCACAGAGGCTTCAGCGGTTTAACCCGCAGGGCCACCACGTCACCTGAACCCAGGTGACACGATCTTAAATAAGCATAGATGAATCTCATGCATAATAATAAAAAGAAAATTTTAAAAACCCACAAAACTGACAACCTTAAAACTATTTGACCAAACATCACCAAAGTTAGCATACAGCAGGAGCAGGCTGTTCTCTCCCAGTGTGCTAAACTTGGTGATGATCTGAAGCCTGGCTTTAAAGTTAGAATATTTTGTTTGTACTGCCAGCCTTTTTTAGATTTGCCTTGTGAAATCTTGTTTTGCCGTACTGGCAAAATATCATCAGAGCACACCCATGCTCAGATAATCCATTGTCTTCAGTACAGCTTATTTGTTAGCAAAGGGGCAGCAAATTTCACCTTTAATGTGCATATATTTTGGAATAATGCCTGGAGTGCAATGTCTGCCACATCTTACATCGCAGCCAAGATCATTCCTTCCCCCCCCCCAAAAAAAAGAAAGAAAAAGAAAAGGTGGGATAAGAAATTCATGCTTCTGCTAACAAAGGTGAAGAAAATGTTAACTTCCCAAGCATAAAATCTGAAAGCGATACAAGCAAGGTGCCTAAGAGTACTCAGCACTGACATAAATGCATCTACCACATCTAGGTCAACTGGGGATGTGTGGTTTGAATGCTGATTACTTATTCAAAACCTTTGAACAGTACTGCTTCCATTGACACAGGATCCCAATGCTTCCTATAGAATGGTTGATCTGCTATGTATCAAGACATATTGCATGTTCCTTTAATTGAAGGAAGAATCAAGGACGGACGGACGGACGGACGGACGGACGGACGGACGGACATAGATAGATAGATAGATAGATAGATAGATAGATAGATAGATAGATAGATAGATAGATAGATAGATAGATAGATAGATAGATAGATAGATAGATAGATAGATAGATAGATAGATAGATAGATAGATAGATAGATAGTGATGGCAATGCCATGTTAGTTAGGTAGCCTATGTGAATTACTGCAGTTCAGCAATGTGGCAGAACCCCCAGCAAATCGTATCATCCAGACGGAATACTGCTGGATCAGACAAGAAGTCAGTCCCAGACTAGACACTGCAGTGGATCCCCAGCACTTGCTGCAGCTACACCAAGACAGTAAAATGTGAAAAATGGGCAAAGATTGCAGAAAAAGTCAAAATCAAAAGTGACGAGCCATCTACATCTGATTCAGTTTGAGGGATTCTGGGGGCTTGGTTGGGCAGGTGGATCTTTTGTATGACACACAAGCTGTTCCTGGTAGTCCGCAATGCCCAATGCTGAGGGGAGAAGCAGGGAGTGGGGAATGGGGGAGAGGACTGCAGAAATCTGGGGGCATGTGTCGGCTGTGGGGCATGACATACCCACCCCTGATGTAATCCAAGATGTTGGGTTTCACAATGAACAACCAAAAAAATTCCAGAATGTTCATTAGGAGCTCTTGGAGGTGAAAAACATGCTCCCTGTTTTATTCCCTTTGAGACTGCATTCAGTTCAAAGGGTGTCCAATAAAAAATGAAAATAAAATGCGGAGTCAGAGGTTGGGAGTTCAGTTCACCACTGAGCCTCCTTGCCAGGGGCTGGACAGGATGATCCACGAGGTCATAGAATCATACAAAAGTGAAGTTGGAAGGGGCCTACAAGGCCATCAAGTCCAACCCCCTGCTCAATGCAGGAATACAATCAAAGGATATCTAAGTTTCTCTTGAATGCTTCCAGTGCTGGAGCGCTCACCAACTCCCGAGGTAACAGGTTCCACTGTCGTACTACTCTAACAGTTAGGAAAGTTTTCCTGATATTCAAGTGAAATATATACTTGAATATACAGTACTTGAGCCCATTGTTGAGTGTCCTGCACTCTGGGATTCTTGTGAACAGATCCTGCCCCTCCTCTGTATGATAGCCTTTCAAAGATTTGAAAAGTGCTATCATATCACCCCTCAGTCTTCTTTTCTCACGGCTAAACATGGCCAGTTTTTTCAGCCTTTCCTCATAAGGCTTGGTTTCCAGCCCCATGATCATCCTTGTCACCCTCCTCTGAACTTGTTCCAATTTGTTAGCATCCTTCTTGAAATGTGGTGTCCAGAACTGGACACAAGACTCAAGATGGGGACTAACAAATGTTGAATAGAAGAGGAGTAGCACCTCATGGGATTTGGAAATGATACTTTGGTTAATGCTGCCTAAAATAGCATTTGCCTTTCATGTAGCCACATCACACCGTTGGCTCATATTTAGCTTGTGATCTATGACATTCCCAAGATTCTTCTCTCTTGTTGTTTTGCTGAGCCAGGTATCCCCCATCTTGTAACTGCAAAAGGTTTCTTTTTCCGAGGTGCAGGACTTTGCACTTATCCCTGTTGAATTTCCTTCTGTTGCTTTCGGCACAGTGTTCCATCCTATCAAGGTCATTTTGAATTTTGTTTCTGTCTTCTAGGGCAGTGGTCCCCAACCTTGGGCCTCCAGATGTTCTTGGACTGCAACTCCCAGAAATCCTGGCCAGCAGAGGTGGTGGTGAAGGCTTCTGGGAGTTGAAGTCCAAGAACATCTGGAGGCCCAAGGTTGGGGACCACTGTTCTAGGGTATTAGCTATTCCACCCCTCCCAGCTCTGCAGTTCGAAGACTATAAACTGTGTTCTTGTGGCCACTGTTTTCTCCACAGAAAGGAAACAACTCAGTGAATGGGTGTTCTTAAAGGCCTACTTAGAGATGAAGCCAAACAGTGAACAGGATTCAGATTTAGACACACTTCAAGTAGACCTATTGAAATCAAAGGGGCTTGACAGACTTCACTTTCATTTCAATGGATCCATCAAATCTGGATCTAATCCAATATGTATACTATAATGTAAATTAGTCTGTATTCAGGCACAAGCTATACTGCATGATTGTGAGTAAAACATTCAAAACAGAAACCCCTCTGAAGAAATTATGTGTGCCGCTCTTTCCTCAAAAGCAATCCGGTGTTGCTCTTTTAGACAAGAATCTGTATTTGACAATGGAAAGATCAACATAAACCTAAAACATGTTTCCCTCCCAGGAGAGTAGTAGGACTATAAAATACTAAATAGGCTTCTATCCCGGTGTAATACAGTTGCTAATGCATGTTTCCTTACTGGCTTAATACAATATGAAACCATCCAAGCTCTCCCGTGGGCATCATAGAACTCACAAGACATGGAGCTGTAAAGATGCTTTGGTTCTCTGGTCTGTAATCGGCATCTACCCTACAAACAAAAGAGGTGGGAGGACAAGGGACCCTTGCAATGATATTCCAGCTATGTGTGAGAAGAATCTTCTCCCACTCTTTGCAGAGAAATAAAAGCATCAAACCAAAACAAAACCAAAATAAAAAAGCCACCCTGGAACCCAAATCAACTGGCATGTGTGGGATTTCATATGCAATAAAAGAAGGTATCAAGCAGGAGAGTTATTTCTGCTGTCTAAACAATAAAGATAGCCTTGAAACACTGATAGGGATGAGAGAGACAAAGTTTTCATGTTTCTTTGGTACAAAGATTAACTTTCCCATGGAAGGCTCCCGAATTCATGAGTGGGGGGGGGGGGTTCTGGTTGCTCTGTTCTCTCCTGCCCAACACAATTTAATTCTTTTCAGCAGCCCATAGACACGCATAAGACGTAACAGACACAGTGTCTGAAATGACTCTTCTATCTTCACATGGATTCCGTTCTGGAAATCATCAGAGCTTGCACAGATTACTGTTTTGGATCACAAGGCTCATCATCCCCAAGCCAGTATGACTGCTGGCCATGCTGGTTTAGGCTGCTGGGAATGGAAATTCCCAAAATAATATTTTTCCCAGGTTGTGAAAATATTTTGAAAAATCTATTTTGAAAATGTTTGCTATTTAGTACAATGGGTTCCTAAGCTTTTCACGATATTGATGCTTTTACCATCTCTTAGGAAGTACCTGATCATTTCGTCTTAGGTGTTCCAAATCACCCAATGATATGCATCATATTAATCACGTAAGACGAGCCCATCTCACACCGAGAAGTTGGTTTAACTCGTCTCCATCAGCCAAGGTTGAATTTCTTTTATTAGCCATTTTATTTTTCACGGGATCGAGCCACATCGATCGATAGGTCCATGATGAAAAGTACTTAGGTCCTGCTACCTATGACCGCCGGCTCTGTTTTCCCAGCGATTCCACAGGAGTCAAAAACTCAACAAAGCGGATCGCGGGTGCTGTAAAGGGAGCATGCTGCTCGTGTCTGTGACCACTGTATGCAAACCTTGGCATTAGTCACCGCCGGGCTGCCTCTGACAGCCCTGAAGTGAGGGAGATTAATGCGAGGCAGGGGTACTTTATTATTGTCATTCTGTTCTTTCACACTCTGCCTCTGACTTTCAATTTTGCTCCAGAATTAATTGTCTGCTCCTTACAGTATGACTGATGTAGAAGGATACAAGCAACAGAAGCACCTGGCACTGGCCTTGACAATCTGAACTCGTCAGGGGAGGATGTATTGTCGAATGGTCAACTTTGTGGACAGACAGGTATCTTTCAACAAAATCAGCCACTGTTTCTTTCAGCTTCCATCAAATTTGCCTGAGGACTGCATTTCTACAAGGTGGCATCCTTCAAAGCACACAGACACCCCTTTTTCCCAGGCACGAAGCTAACGGAAAAGCAGCATCGTTATGAAGTGGCTGGTACACGATACACTTCTCCCTATTTTTCCTTCTGTCTCATGCAAAGGGCTTTCGTTTCCCGGCTTTGCGTTTTCTGTCAGAGGGGCTGTAAATTAGTAATGCAGCTGAGTTTAAATCCCTACCCACTCTGATTTAAGCATTGTTGGGAGAGCATTATATACAGGATTTCTGAAAATAAAAAATACATGACTATGTATGTCTGTATCGTTTACTATTTACAGCCTTTAACAGTGCCGAAGCAAATTACTTATAAAAAGTAAGACAAATATTTAAAGATCCCATATCTAAAGTGGAATGTCTGGCTGTAAATCAGTTTTAAAATGCTCTGCTGTAGAGGAAGATCAAAGAACATCTTTCCTAGAGAATTGAGGTCTGGGATTTTAGGACCAAAATAAATAAATAAATAAATGAAATGCTCAAATTCCCTCACTGTTTGAACTGTGAATCCTTTCTTTCTTTAATGTTAACCTCTGAATACTGTGGCTTACCATTGCCCATGGGTCATGGTCTTCAACCAGTGAGTTGATGATGGTGGCATTTCAGGGGAAAGTGGATTGTAGGCATGGCATCATCAATCATCACAGGTTTTGTTTCGCTTCTTTTTGGGTTTCTTTTTAAAAGGCCAGAAGAACAGAGGAGAGAGAATTTCTACCAGGAAAGCATCTGTGTGACAAACAGCATTTTGTACCTGATCAACCCAAAAAAGCAGACAGAGAAAAAAAAAAGACAGGAAGAGAACGAGAGAGGGACAGCAAAACAATGGAACGGAGTATCCTAGGAGGGACAGGACAGGAAAGGCTTAAAACTGAGGGCCAAACTAGACAGCCCAGTGAGCACATCATTAGGAGAGCTCTCTTCAAAAGAAAAGGCTGTCTGTTTTCTAACATAAGCTTGCCTTAATTTTCATTTGGCAGTTTAGCCTGCCTGTCTTTTCTAACTGGTCACCGGGTAGATAGCACGGATTTGTTTGCCATAATGATGTATCAGGTGTGGAGCGCTGAAAGCTTTCCAAAGTGTGGATTTATCACGATTTATCACGAATGTGGATTTAACCACCCTATCTTGCATTGATCGGGTGGTTAATGAAGCCACTCAAAGACAAAGAAAACCCAAGAAATCAGAGAAGTCATAAAATGCAGAAGGTAATAAGGAACGAGGTCTTGTAACAAGAAGCAAAATGAAGCTCAAGATAAAATAAATGGGATACATGCAGAAAGGAGATGAAAACGAAGAACTTTGGAGACTGGTTTGACCACAGAGCTGTGGCATCCGAAATCCATAGAGCCATGATGATCTCCAGT
This sequence comes from Pogona vitticeps, assembly GCF_051106095.1. Taxonomy (NCBI): domain Eukaryota; kingdom Metazoa; phylum Chordata; class Lepidosauria; order Squamata; family Agamidae; genus Pogona; species Pogona vitticeps. The sequence continues at coordinate 12,857,474 of NC_135792.1, forward strand.
CTCCAGCAGGAGAGAACCAAGCAGAAGAAGGGAAGAGAGGAGAGACAAAGCTGCAAGAAGAAGAAGAAGAACATATTCACCTTGATGTGTAATTTCTCAAAATTTTGACATAAAATGAACACTTTGGAGTTGTTATAACACACGAACCCAAAAGGCAAGTTTGTGTGACAGGTATTTTCTTTCTAGGTCAGTGAAGAGGAACCTGGAGGAACCCACACAGTTATTCACAAAGAGTGTCTCCCACTCTTTGGTAATTCGGTAAATGGAGACTTGGAAAGGGTTGTCTTCATAGTGATATCACAGCTGCGGATCTTTTTCCTTTCATCTCTCCAGCAGGCACTGACTTTATCAGCATTTAGGTACAAGGTGAAGGCTTTTGTTCACATTTAGGCTCTTGGTATTCTTTGACTTAATTTTACCATGATGTTTTCTCATATTCATATCTCAGCTGGGCCCAGAAATGAATTAAAAGCCAGGTTTATTTAATAATGCTCTGTTTGTTGTTGTTCTTGTTGTACTGCAGAATCAAATTCATTGCTGTTGAATCATCCACAATGTACTGCTTTTGAGAGTTTAAGGCAAGATTCCTTATGAGCTCTATGAATTCCCTGAGGGAATCTCATCCAAGCAGTAACAAAGCCTGGCTCTTCTTAGCTTCTGAAATCAGACTAGATCAAGCACGTTGGGGATAGTATGGTGGTATATGGTAGATGATCAGGTAACTGTTCTGTTGTAGCTTTAAAAACCATGCCACTTTGCAAGGGTGCCCAAAAGCACCATCTAGCAAAAGGATATTCACAGGGAGAAATTAAAAGACTGCAGAAGACTGTTGCAAGCACCACATTGGGTGGCTTGTGACAGTCCAGTCATGACCCTCAAACATATCTTGGGCTGCTTAGGTAACAATAATGACAGAACTAACATGAACCATCTTAACAGGTGATGTTGTTTTCCATTAATTCCCTTTTTCTTTCCTTGTAAGGACTTCAAGAACACATTTCTCGGATATGCTGGCTGAATATGCAATAGATCTCTTCATCTTTATCTCATCTCCTGCTTCAGGATGATTGTAGGATTATGTTAAAGGGTACAGAAGGCCAAACCACCTTCCTCATGTATAACAGAGAGACGATTACTACCACTCAAGTCAAGAAAGATACAACTTCATCAGATTAATGATTTATCATGGCACAGTGGGCAAAATCTGGAAGGGCACTGTCTGCTTTATAGAGATGGCTTTTCCTATCTTTCTAGGTTCCCACCAAAGGGTAGGTTTGCTTCCTCCCATGCTAATGTTTTTTAAAATCATAAATTATTTCTACATTGTTAATAATTCATTTGGAAATTTAGCTAGATGAAATTCTTGACCATCCCTACAAGCGAGTTGATTGGATCAACGTTTTTCAAAGTTATTGTTCAAAGTCAGACTAGACAACAAGCAGACAATGCCAGAGCTTTCCTGGAAGTATCCTCTCTAAAGCTGCAAGAAAAAAAAATTGCCTTTTTCTGAAGGCTACCTCTTTTCTGGAGGCTACCACTGTGAGACACCTTCACACATAAATATAGGCATGTCTTCCCTTTGTCAATTTTTTTTATTTCTAATTCACAAAGAGTTTTCATGATGGTGCAATGTTCAAATGTGCAGCCCCACCTCACTCCATCTGCTGCCTAAAATGGCAACTCCCAGGAACACGGTGACCTTGGCATTTGCCAGAAATGTGTCTGTCTCACCCTTTGTCTAGAAAGCAGCAACACTGCACTCCCAACCAGTCACAGAACATCTACACTGCACAGTTACAGCAATTTGATGCCACTTTCAATGTGTTGGCAGCATCCTATTCTGGGATTTATAACTTGGCATTTAATCAACCCTGAATGCTCACTGGAAGGACAGAAGAGAAATATCCCTGGAAAAGGCCCTGATGTTGGGAAAGAGTGAAGGCAAGAGGAGAAGAGGATGACAAAGGACAAAATGGTTGGACAGTGCCATCGAAGTGACCAGCATGAATTTTACCCCTCTCCGGGAGGCAGTGGAAGACAGGAGGGCCTGGTGTGTTCTGGCCCATGGGGTCACGAAGAGTCAGACACGACTTAACAAAAAAAGGCATTTAAACTTATCTTCTAGTCTAAAGAATGAAGTCCCTTGAATTACAGCATATAATGTTTAGGACCGAACTCTTTAAGGTGAGCAGTGGTAAAGCAGACAGCTCGGTCAGTAATCCTCAGCCACTGGTATATGTTCACTAATGGGACATAGACGTAGTCTAGGGTTTCCATGAGGGCTATTCAGAATTCACTCGCCTTCAACACGCCTTTCCTCCTCCACACCTGCTTCTTAACATTCCTAACTGGCACAGATGGCTCATATGTGATCTGGTGTGCTGCTGCTACTAAATTTGGACAGTCATCTTTTCTCCCCAACTTATTGTACATAATAAATATAACAACAGAACGCCTGTAAACATAACCATGATGAGACTTGGGGGGTTTTTTTGTTTGTTTGTTTTGGGGCAGAGTGTTTTGTGGGGCTTGAGAAACTAAAAGCTGAGAATCGCTGAGCTAAAGGACTCATCCAGCGCAAAAGCCAGAATATTACTGAGAAGCTATGGCGATGGCAAGAGGTTCCTCCAGCACTTTGCTTAAATTAACATGCCCAGAGGAAGCCAGGAAGGTGAAGTGCCAGATGCTCATCGTAGTTCCTTTAAAAGTTGTACAACATTTCTGTCCCCTGGATGCCAAATAATGTGTTGCATCTTCATACCAGGTGTGAAGGCAGAAATCTTTATCACTTTCAGTTCAGCTAATGACAAACTCCCAACTTAAACTCCACTTCTTTAAAGAAAAGGTGTGCAAGCAGGAAAACCCATTGCAATATCCTTCAGACCTCCTGACATTAAGTATTCCACTGTTACTTAAGCAAACTGTGAGCAATTAAATTAATCAATCTTCCCTGGCATGTACTGAACAGATGTTCAATAAATCCTTTTGCTTATGGTGTGTGTGAGGGAGCAGGAAGTCCACTTTTAGCTGTCCTTCATCGGTGACATGCCTCAGCCTGTCCTTTCGGCAGTCCTCGCGGGCCATTGTCAAGGCAGTTCTGCTGTGTTATTTCTTTATTATAAATAACAACAGGCCACCTGGTCCACTCGCGGTACCTGGAAGCCGAGGTTTAATGATCCTTCAGGCTACATCTACAGAGCTCTCCTGCTCCCTGATAATGGGACTGATGGGAACAGCAGAGGAGTGACGGATGGCATTGACAGATGACTCCAGACAAACATGTGCTGACAACCAGTGAATATGGGGCAGTCTTGCAGGAAGGTCAAGATTTAAAAAAAGGACTTGCTTGACTTTCAAAGTTCCTATTTCCCCCATGAAAAACAAAAGTTCAGTAGCTTAATAGATCCTTGGAGAGATGAGTGGGAAGTTTCCCTCATACATACATACATATATATATTTAATGTTTGGGTTTAAAATATTTTATTTCCCAAGCAATGCTGTGCTGTTTGTCTTGTAGCAGTGGATAAAAAAACAGTGTTTCGGTCAAATGTTAAAAAAAATGGGATGGCAATTCAAGGCTTCATGAAATGGGCTTTCTTTCAACTTCTTTTAATTCTTTCAACTTCTTTTAATTCAAAAAATTTCATTGATTCTTAGGCCATATACTTGGGAGTACGTTGTTATGAAATCAATTATGCTTCCTTCTGATTAAAGATGCACTGGATTGCCTGGTTGGCCATTGGTTTCTTTGTTTCCTTCCCTCACAAAAGCTGTGGCTCATGTGCATACAGATACTTTTTGAACTTTACCTCCCAGAAATCAGCTACTCATTCCATCTGCTCCTCCCAATTCATGTTGCTAAAAGTAGCCACACCGAGGCCAAAAAGCCCCAGTCTCTGGAACAAGTTACCAACTGAGACACACCAGGCTCCCTCCCACCTTATGTTCAGGGAATTGGCAAAAGCAGAATTGTTCAAGGTAAAAGGTAAAGGTTCCCCTTGACATTTAGTACAGTCATGTCTGACTCTAGGGGACGGTGCTCATCCCCGTTTCCAAGCCATAGAGCCACCGTTTTGTCTGAAGACAATCTTCCGTGGTCACATGGCCAGTGCGACTAGTCACGGAATGCTGTTACCTTCCCACCAAGGTGGTCCCTATTTATCTACTTGCATTTTTACATGCTTTTGAACTACTAGGTTGGCAGGAGCTGGGACAAGCGACGGGAGCTCACTCCATCGCATGGATTTGATCTTACGACTGCTGGTCTTCTGACCCTGCAGCACAGAGGCTTCTGTGGTTTAACCCACAGTGCCACCACATCCCCCTTATTATTCAAAGCTGCTTTCAACTGAATTTCCAGGATGCTATAATATTTTTCTCTTTTCTTTTTGTATGAATTATAGACTTTATAACTGTCTGTCATCATACTGTGTGAATGTATATTGTTATGTGGGGTCTTGTGGGATTTCATGTTTTAATCTGTAAACCACTCAGAGTACTGCTTGCACTAGCAGGATGGCATAAATATTAACTTACTAATTAATTAATACAATTTTAAAGGATTTGGTCTGCTTTCAAACAAAGCATATTTTGGGAGTTTTGTTGTTCCTAAATTAATATAATGTAAATATTTAAAATATTTTTCCTAGTAATTCAAGTTTCAAAAAGTTGAACAGAATTACTACTTCTCACAGACCAATTTTTCATTCACTCCTTCACTTGGAAAAGTTATTTAATTGCAATTGCCCTGCATCTCTGGAATAAAATGAGCTGCTAGAGGAAGAATCTATGAGTCTATGTTTTCTGCAAACTTTCTTAGTATGATATCTACCAGAGACGTGCAAAAGAAACAACATCATTTACATTTTTCACAGGCCTGCACACACACACACACCCACACACACCCACACACCAGTTCTGTGCTGCGTGATACCGCTCAGAAATTGTCTCTGCCAATTTCATACAGGCCAGAAGAGACAGGAATAGGAGAATTGCAGATATCCAGAATGGAATTACATAGTAATCAAACAGTGACTAGGGACAAGATGGGCTCTCAAGGTTTTGTTTGCTTGCAACTGCCATCAGGCCTACCCAGTCATGAAGGAAGATATACTCTACATTGCAGTGGAGAGTCCACAACTAACCGAACCCAACTTATAAAGTACATGCATGTCGGCAGTGCTTAAACTCATTAACATTTCAGGTCTCCAAAGTCAACGAATTAGTCAGCAGACATACAACTGAAAGCATATCAACAACAACAACTCAAAGGAGATACAGTACAGCTTTATAAAATCCTAGGGGAAGTTGTGGATAGGAACAAATTTTCCTTCCTTTCTCACAATACTGAAGAGATTTCATAAATTCATAGAGAATATATCTATCAACAGCTATCAAGGATAATTGAAAATGGAACCTCCATGGCTAGAGGCAATATAATACAGGATACCAGAACCAAAATACAGTAGGACTGCCATATCTGCAGCATCGCTACTCGCCATTTCAGTTATCTGCTGCCCAAAAATATTAAATTAAAAAAACATAAATATGAGTTTCCAATGTGTATTACCAGAACTGGCTACTAGAGGGAACCAGAGATTCTGCTATATATAGGGATTGCTACAGGGTTTTCAATGTCTGGGGGGAGGCTTGGAACCAATCCCCCATGGATACTGAGGCCCTACTGTACCTCAATACCAATGGAAAGCAGAGCCATAACTAGCTCTTTTGGGTCCTGAAGCAAGTGGCAGCATCTCCCACTCATTCTGCTAGATATCAGTGCCATCTACACTTTAGTGCCCTGGGGGAAAAACACCCAGTTAATCCACCCTTTTTGCAGCCCTGATGAAAAGGCATCTCCTTGCCATCTTGCCTGCGATGACCACAGGCATTTGTCTGGTCTCCACTGGAGAAAGAAGAAAACTGATCTAAAAAGGCCTTGATCAGCTGATAATGTTATTTTGGTGGACTCCACTTCCAAGACTCCTCCAGTCAGCCTCACCACTGCCATACTAGTTGGGGGATTCTGGGAGCTGTAGTCCAAAAACCCCAATAATTCTAAACTCTGTATCTGGTCTAGCAGTGAAAGTCCTACATGTAATTTTAGTGTTACCATCATCACCTCAGTCTTCCAGAAGAGGTCCCATGCCATCATCTAGGCCTAGGGCTTAGCTGAAGACCTCTTTTCTTCCCAGCTTCAGATCTTTCAAGGGAGGAAAATAAATATAAATAAATGTCATAAATAAACAAACACTGCTTTCAATAGCAATTCAACCCGCCTTAGTGACTCGTCCAAGAACCAGCGTTCCAATCACATAACATGCCATACATTTATTTATTAATGGTGCCCTGAAGCCTCACACAATAACAGCAGCTGACAGCAATGAGACTGGAAGATGGGGCAGCATCAGGATGAATCTCATCTTGATAACTTTTTCCATGTTAATATCAACTGTGACCAAAATGAGTCGACTGACATTCAAATGTAATTGTTAAAAATCCTTCCACCTCAGATATACAACTTCAACCTTTTGAATGCTGCCATGCCATATATGGACTTTATCCACATTTTAATGAGGCTTTAAAATCTCCAAGATTAAGCTGGTATTTTATGTAGATCTGCCTGCTTTTTTTTATGATATCTTGACATGTTGTACAACATTTGCGACTACATCGATCCTTATAAATTCAGCATCTATATATATTCATGAAAAAATATCTCCTGCTTCTCCATCTTCCCCCGCCCCATATAAAGCACACAGCAGTATAACAAGGAAAAGGATTATATATATTTCTCTTCTCTTCTTCCACTGCTGCATGCCAATAAACAGTTGGTAATGCTTACATAGTACAATTTAACTCATACCCATTGCTCTGTTGAAGAAAGGCCACTTTCCAATACTGTTACCCTCTGGGGTAACCCAGAGAAAGGTGGGAATATATAGACCCAATAAGCAGGCTCTCTTGAAGCAAGGAACAGGCTTCAGTTCCCATACATAAGGTAACACATCTCTTTAGATCATCCCATATATATGAATTACTGGTATTTCATTTTTGAAGCAAAACTAAAGAAGAGGCTTCTGCAATTGCAAAGCTATCTCTAATTATGGGGAAATATTCACATCTATAAATAAAATAGGGAGATGTGGTGGTGCTGTGGGCTAAACTGCAGAAGCCTGTGCTGCAGGGTCAGAAGACCAGTTGTAAGATCGAATCCGGGCGACAGAGTGAGCTCCCATTGCTTTGTCCCAGCTCCTCGACAACCTAGCAGTTCGAAAGCATGCAAATTCGAGTAGATAAATAGGTACCATGTCAGTGGGAAGGTAAAACAGTGTTCCCTAGTGACGCTGGCCACGTGACAACGAAATCTGTCTTCGGACAAGCGCTGGGTCTACGGCTTGAAAACGGGATGAGCACCGCCCCCTAAAGTCGGACAGGACTGGACTGAAAATGTGAAGGGGAACCTTTACCTTTACCTTTATAAATAAAATAATTTTCTAAAAAATCAGAACAGAGTGACAACGATCTGTGAGTTTCCAGGACTTAATGGAATGTCATCGACCAGCAAAATAAAAAAAAATTTGGTGCAACATGAATGCATCCAAAAGTTGTACAGAAACATGTCTACTGTTTCACCTGCAACAGACACAAAGACAAGTCCCAACTGGGAGGGTGTATTTTGAATTTTTGGAGTACAAATGCCATAATTTTTCTTTCTGGGAGTCCTACCTGTGAGACTCAGATGTTATAGACACCTAAATTGTTCTCACCTGGAGATAAGGTCCAGCTGGCAGGCTTCATGTCCCTGATAGGCCTAACTTCCTGTTTGAAAAGCAAGCTGCCATGATGGTTGCTGAAAGGGGCTACAAATCCCATAATTTTCCCTTCTGGGGAATTTAATCTGACAAACATCTAAATGTGGCTCACCTTGGAGAAAGGCTTTGTTAGCACCGAATTTTAGGTTTCAGTTGGTTTTAGTTCTCCGGCAGGGAATAACAGAATATATGTGAGTCAATTGTTATTTTATTAAACATATAGCTGGACTCCCATCCTAAAAGGCAGATCGGGTGTCCCATCATTAATGGAAAAAACATTTTATAAGATTCTTACACAAAATACAAAGAGCACAGCATCCCCTTATTGGTCTTCTGAACCCTATGTGTGCCTGTTGGGTCATCCTATTGGCCGTGGTAGATGTGAGAAAAAATATCCACATTGCATCCCAGGGTTAGTGGCTGCCAAGTTTGTGAATGTGTGAACTATTGTGTATTTTGAAACATGTTACAGTCGCCTGAAGCGCTGTGAATGTTATTCTGAGTTGAAGCGCTCTGAATGTTATTCTGAGTTGGCCTTGGGAATGTTTCTATGAGTGCCAAGCGGGAAGAGACAGTTACTTTGAGATGAAATGAGGATACAAAAATGCATTGACTATACAAAATGCGTATAAGGTACAGATACAAAAATGCATATAGAATATCATTATAGTAAGGAAATAGTGAAATCATATTTCAATTACAGGTACAAGGTATGATTACATGTGTAAGTACATGTGAATCAAATAGCATGTGTTATCTTAAATTGTAAATCCAGTACTTCTTATATGTTATATCAGAACCTCATCCTTGCCCCCTATCTATCAGCTTCAGTTGGAATGCTTTGAGGCCTAGAGTATTATGGGGTTTATAATCCAAAATTCCATCCCTGTTGGCACCTATGATGAGTATCTTTCAATACTGAGGTAAAATTTAGTATTTTACCAAAAACTTTGGGGTTTAAAGAGCTTTTCCTGAGGATGTTGTGAAGTTCTGGGTGCCTTTAAATTGGTTTATGTGTTTTAAACAGAACATGGGAATAGTTTATTAATAATCAGTTAAAATTCAGTGTGTTAATTTTTTTTGCCTGAAACAGGCATAATGGCAGCGATTTAGCTGTTTAATCTAGTTTAATGCATTCACTATAACATTAACGAGGTTTTCTCATGTTAATCATTGTAAATCATCAATACACCCTCTGCCTAAAAGGCCACAAGCTAGCAGTTTGCCCTTTATTGTTAAAATTCGGTATGTTAATTCCTGTGGTATCTGTTTGAAAGGGGGTCTGTGAAAGGAGGCTTGGAGAGGGATTCATTCCGATTCAGGACTGCAAAAAAAGTCCAGCAGCTGTCAGGATTGAGAAATCCATCTGCTTACTTCAGAATAAAGCACCACTCCTTAGTTAATTCTTTTAACTACAGGGGCCAATTATCACCCTGTAGAGCTCCTGCCTTTTTCTTTCCTTTTTCAAAAATTAGAAATCTTGTGAAACCATAGGAATATATGGCCAGAATCCTGTTGTGTATCTCCATGCGCTTAATGGCTGATGATGTCATCCGCTGTGGGTTAAGTCTTTAATTTAAACTTTCCTATTCCCTACCTTCTTTCAGGTTTCAAGGATCCCTAAGGATCCCCTTTCAATATGGGGAAGTCTTTGGAAGCCTTGTGGTGAAGTATTTAACATCCAAAAATCACTGCCATTGATCCCACTACTGGTATCATGACTGACACTGGCAATTTTCTAACATTAAAGGCTCCACCCCTTTCCCCAGCCATTCCTGAGGCCCCAAAGACTTTTCCAGGCTAGGAGGGATCCTTAGGTGTTGTATATCAGGATTCAGGCCACTGTCTGTTCAGAAGTAAGTCTCGCTGAGTTCAGTGGCACTTCATCCTATATAAGTGGATAATTTCCAGTATGGCCATTTTTCCAGATTAGAAGAGACATGTTAGGGTCAGCCCAGTTTTTAGAACTAAGTAGATGTCAAAAAGATATTAAGGAATGTGTGATATTAAGGAAGGCAGTGCCCTAATGCATCTGCAGAGTACAGGTTCATTATAGGTCAGGATTAACTGTTAAATTTTCCATCAGGTGGCTTTTTATCCCAGTGCATATGAATACGTGTTAAGTCCCAATTGTTTAGAGAGCTTATAACAGCGGTTCCCAACTTTGGGAAACCTAGGTCTTCTTGGACTGCAATTCCCAGAAAGCCCAGCCAGCACAGCTTCTGGGAGCTGTAGTCCAAGAACACCGAGGATATCCAGATTTGGGAACAACTGGCTTAGAATATTACTTTTTAACAGGGGGAGGGGGGCATGTTTATTTCCACCTTGTGCTTCTTGTTATCTGAGCAGTCTCAATGTATATCATGAAATTTAATCTGCTCACTAGTGCAAGGTAAAATGATGCCTCCTTATTAATGTTCTAACTTTTATTCATTCATTTGTATCCCACCTTTCTCCCCAAAAAATGAACCAAGGCAGGCCACAAAAGCGTTTCAAACAAAAGCAAGTATTAAAACATGTACAATTATAATAAATTGCAAAATAATATGAAAAATAATTAAATACATCTCAATTAAAAGGACCACACAGCAGAATTGTGGTCCCAATGGATACAGCTGGAGGGGGAGGGAGCCACTAGCCATGTTGGCTAAAATATGCTGGTAGTTGTAGCCCAAAAATCTAATGTTTCCATCTCTGAGAATTACCAGCATTTGGCTAACATTTCATAAACATTTATAGCTGGGGAAGGGGATAAGGTGACTGCCAAATTTCACCCTCAAGTGCCAAAACAACACAGCCAATCTTGGCAACTGTGCACCTTAGCTGCCATGGTTGAGGGCGCGTGTGTGCTGTATGCTGCTCCACCTCAGACAACAAATTATTTTGGGCCAGGCTGAGTTAAAATCCAAACCATAGACATGGCCAAACATTCCTTTCACTGCCCTCTGTGATGTTCTCCTTCACTTTCAAGGGGATAGGGAAAGAAAAATGACAACCCACGAGTGAAGAAAAGCATACAGTCCTCTCACACCTGGGACAGTTATACATCTTCATGTCCTCCTGCCTGCCCGAATGCAGAGACAAGCTTTTCTTCATGTTGCTTCATGCCGCTCCGTGCTTTTTAATCTGAAACAAATGATAGCAAGGTGGGTGGAGGACGGGCATGGGGAGGGAGGGGAAAACATTATCACCTTGGTGAAACATCAGGGGTATTAAAAAAAAGGTGGGGGGGAAGAAGAAGAAGAAAAGGATCTATGAGCAAATTCATCTTCCACTGCTACAATCAATCTCTCACCTAAAGAAATACACAATAACTAGGTAGGAAAGGTTTAAGATTTATAGCCCAGAAACATCTACACTGACCAGCATATACCTAGCCTTCTTGGCTTGCCTCCTTGCTAGAATGGCTCTTTCGAACCGTTACAATGATATACTGTCTCTCCCTACTGTTTTACAAGTACATTAGCTTTATTTAATGAGATCTTAGAGTAATTTAACAGATGTATATAGGACATAAGACTAGGAAAACTCTTGCTACTCAAAGATTTTTTGCCAAGGCAGCCCATCTGCGTCACAGCGTTATGGGTGTAGCATTATTGAAATTGGGGGGAAGGTTTAAAAATGATTTTTTAAATGAACAGATCATGTCTGTAATCAGCAACAACACTGCAATGTGGTTTACAATTATTGTACTGGCAGCTATGCTGGTCCAGGAACCCTACCTGCCCGTAAAATGGATACATGCAGCTTCTTGAGAGCTTCATCATTATTTACCTATTTTAAACTTAAGGAGAGACTTCAGGACAAATAGATTTCTGTGTCTATTCAACCTTCATGTCTCCTGGATCTATTTTATTCTGAAAATGTGTACTTTGCTTTTCTTCTGGGGAAACAAAACAATTTTCTCAGGAAGCCAAAGAACAAAGCAACCAAACAAATTGAAATAAGTAGAACCATTGAAACAATAAAAACAAAGAAAAAAACACCCTATGAAAACAACTTTAAAAATCCAGTCAATTAGTGAATATACCCCCAAATGTCACAGTGTTTCAAAAAAATCCACAGTAGCAGAAAAACTTAAAAAGACCATCATGGTCAATTATCAACCTTTACCAAAATGGCCAAACTAAGCAATGGAGTTCTGGCCAGATGACAAAATGTTTTCTTTCGTTTGAAATAACATATCATGGTCCTAAACCTGGTAGGTAATCTCAACTATAGTAGATCCACTGAATCACTGGTATTTACAGAAGTGTTGACTCACAATCCAGGAATCGGTATAATGATCTGCTGTACCTAGGACTAACAATTGAATTGTTGTTTTTTAAAACGTAAAATAGACTTCCAAGTACACATTAACACTTCTGCTACTTTATGTGGTGGAAGTCACAGGGACATCCTTGCTCCACCCCACAACCACAACCGCCACTGTTGCCTGTGGCTTCCTTGCCATCCACACATTCAGATGACATTAGATCTTCAGGGCTGGTCCTACCATGAGATGGACACCTCAGGCAGCACATTTGAGGTATCATGTGTCTTAGTCATCCAATGTGGGTTTTTTTACCTCAAGGTAAAAGTCTGAGGCTTGCAAGAACGTTGCTCCCAGAATCCCCACGCCCAGTGATGATTCTGGCTGGAGGACTTTGGGACGTCTGGTCTAGAAAAGTAACTTTGTGAGCCTGAAATGCCATTCAAACTAGACGAGCCCCATAGACTTCCACAAGAGGTGTGCGAAACGAATGTCTTCAGGATTGTAACTGGAACAGCCCAAACTCAAACACTGGAAATAGATAATGAGACAAGAGCAACATCAAATAGCATCACATTAACCCAGGGCTACATCAGGGTGACTCAACTCAGCCATTCTTCTTTGCAGGTAAAGGTTCCCCTTGACATTTAGTCCAGTTGTGTCCAACTCCAGGGGGCAGTGCTCATCCCTGTTTCCAAGCCGTAGAGCCAGCGTTTGTCCGAAGACAGTTTCTGTGGTCAGTTAGCCAGCATGACTAGACACAGAATACCATTATCTTCCCACTGTGGTACCTATTTATCTACACACATTTGCATGCTTTCGAACTGCTAGGTTGGCAGATGGTGGGACAAGGGACGGGAGCTCACTCTGTCGCGTGGATTCGATCTTACGACTGCTGGTCTTCTGAACTTGCAGCACAGAGTCTTCTGTGGTTTAACCCACAGCACCACCACGTCCCTCTCTTTGCAGGTAGGGTGGCCCTTAAACATCACCAAAGAAGAGGACAGGCATCCACAAAGAATAGGACAAAATGAGATATTCCTTTGGGTAAAACTGCATGTGCTAATTTCTATGTACTGGTGCAGAATTTGACATGCTTCTTTGTAGTTTAAACACCACCTAAGTACATCTCATCTGATAGGGGAGCACTGTAACTACCTTGCATTAGCTGAATCTAGTGTCCAGGTACTTATTGTGAATGGGCAAATGAAAAAAACCCTGATTTCCTTCGCTCCTTATGGTTCCCTTAAAACAGAGTGGGACTAGGTAGTCCTTCCAATAGACAACACCTCCAAAAGAGGAATGGCCTTCTCAAAAAATTAATAGAAGAAACAGACATGGCTATCTTACATAAAGGTAGACTGTAACATAACTGAGCTGCTGGATAGCTCAGTGGTTTAGGTGTCTGGCTGCAGAGCCAGAGGTTTTCAATCCCCCACTGTGTCTCCTTGTCAGGGACTGGACTTGATGACCCAGAGGGTCCTTTCAGTTTTATGATGGCGATGATTACAGCATGGAGTACCTCTGTTCAAGGTGCCATCCAGCTAGCCATGGTCACAAATACTCCCTTCCATACTACCCCCAGCCCATCAGTCAGTTTTCTGTACCTACTGACAATGCTCAGGTCCTGTGGAGAACCTACCTGTCTTGCCTCTCCCCACCAGGTTGTTTTCTCTCAATACATTTTTATACAGTGGTACCTCGCAAAACGACGACCCTGCCAAAATGACGAATCTGCATAACAATGACTTTTTGCGATCGCTATAGCGATTCGCAAAACAGTCATTCCAATGGGGAATTTTCGCTGGACGTTGATTAGGTCCATGCTTCGCGAACCATTTGTTCACAATACAGCAATTTTTACAGCTGATCATCGGCTTCGCAAAATGGCTGCCCTGTGTTTTATGGACCCATGCTTCGCAGGGCCGCCATTTTTACAGCTGATCGGCGCTCACAAAATGGCTTCCCTATGGGTGATCTTCACTGGACGACAAGATATTTTCCCCATTGGAATGCGTTAAACCGGGTTTCAATGCATTCCAATGGGGAAATGGATTTCACATGACAACAATTTTGTTAAACAGCTATTTCAATGGGACGGATTATCATCGTCATGCGGGGCACCATTGTACTTTTGCAAATTGTGGGGTCTCTCCAAGCCAGTTGATACTTCCTTACGAGGGGATGCTGATAAGTATTGAGCCTTACCCAGAAAAAAATTGAGCTAGGAAGCTATAAATTGCAGAGTGTATTTGACAATTTGTCTCTATTCAATGGTGCAAAAATCAACTACCTATGGTTTTAACTTAACTTTCATTTTCCAGTCCAAAGTGAACATGGCAGCACCCCCAGAAAAGTTCAATGTGGAAGAGCATAGGACCATAATCAAGTTCCTGTTTCTCCAAGGGAAAGCTGCAAAGCAGATTCATGATGAAATGTCACAAACTATGGGTGACAGCGGCCCTTCATATGCAACAGTTAAACATTGGGTTGTCAATTTTTAAACTGGCCATTTCGGTGTTGAAAGTGAGTAACCCAGTGGAAGGCCTGTTTCAGTCTCTGTGTCTGCAAATGTGAAAGCCATCCATGACATGCTCATGAAGGACCGCTGAATATCAGCCAAAAGTATTGCTATGTATCTGAGAATATCATGTGAGAGAGTTGGTGCCATTATCCACAACGACTTGGAAATGAGAAAGCTGGCAACAAAGCGGATCCCCAAACTTTTGAACAAAAGAGGAAACATGTGGAGTCATTGGTGGCTGTTTTGGAACATTTTGCAAGAAATGAGTCAGATTTCCTGGGCAAACTGGTAACTGGTGATGAGACATGGATCTACTGTTATGATCCTGAGACAAAGGAACAGTCTGTGGAATGGAGACACAGTGTTTCCCCCAGGCCAAATAAGTTCTGAGTGCAAAGGTCGGTGCAGAAGCAAATGGCAACAGTTTTTTGGGATAAGAAGGGAGTTCTGCTGATGGACTACCTCCAACAGGGTTCAACCATCAGTGCAAAATATTACTGTGCTTTATTGACGAAGTTGAGGCAAAACATCAAGGAAAAATGTTGAGGAAAGCTCTCCAAAGGTGTAATCCTGTTGCATGAAGCCTCGTCACACACTGCAGGTGAAACAATGGCAAAACTGATGTCCTTAGGCTTTCAAGTGATGCCCCATCCACCCTATTCTCCCGATCTGGCTCCTTCTAACTATTATCTGTTCCCCAAACTCAAAAGGGACAATGATTTGGGAGTGTTCTGGAGGCAACTAATGCTGCAAATGAGCGGTTACACCAGCAGTTGGAAGAATTTTATTTGCAGGGACTTAAGAAGCTGCAGGACAGATGTCACAAGTGCATCGACTTCCTGGCAGAATATGTAGAATAGTGTGGCAGTTACAACTTCCTAGCTCATTTTTTTTTCTGAGAAAGCCTCAATATTTATCAGCACCCCCTTGTATTTGTGAGTGGAAGGTGTTGTTTTGGTTGTGTGAGGAGACAAACTCAGATAATGGCATCCATTTTTGTTATCCCTTTAATCTCTAGCCCAGCATGCGTGACGGGAAACTTTGCTTTTTCTACTGCAATAAACATAGCTAATGATTGTAAGAGTTCTCCTGTTTCTAGGTAAAAAGATAATGCACTGGGCAATTCTTCCCACATAGGTATTTAAAAAGGTATTAGAAGGAAATGACAATGGCAATAACTTCAGATTACTAATTAATGATACTGGGAAATAGAATTAAGATAGTGGTTTCTCTCTTTGTGAAGAAAGAAAGAGAAAGAAAGAAAGAAAGAAAGAAAGAAAGAAAGAAAGAAAGAAAGAAAGAAAGAAAGAAAGAAAGAAAGAAAGAAAGAAAGAAAGAAAGAAAGAAAGAAAGAAAGAAAGATACATTGTTCTCCCAGAAATGATCTAGCCAATCAATTTTTTAAATGTTTATATGACTCCATGAGAAAGACCGCTTGGAAATTTAGCATGTGCATTGCCCTTTACTGAGGCATACCTTTCTTCCAGTTTAATTCTCTTCCATGTATCTGCTGCAGGTTCAATAAAAGACTGCAGTGGAAATCAGCAGTTCCAAATTTCTCCCAATGCTCTAATTAAAATCGGCAGTATTTTCCCCCTTTGTAGGTAATGTACCATTTCATTAAACACAGGGTTTGTTTCAATGACATTTTTTGAAAATATTTTTTAAGTATTAGAGGAGGTCCCAAAAGAAAATAATCATATTTGCTATTTACTGTGCCAAGAAAGTGTGTTGAATCATTTTAGCTTTGAGGAGGATGTGGCATTAAACCTAAATTAGACCATAGACTACTTTTACATCACATTCATATATTCCTGTTTCCTTACCCCCCCCAAAAAAAATAAGAGTAAAATAAACCAGTGATGGCTCCCCCATCATAGCTGAATATTGCCCAGCTCTGATGTTAAGGTTGGCAGAGAATCTCCTGCCCCACTCCTAATGATCTTCATACTTTATCCCCTTTCACACTTGTTGCTACAAGTGAAGAACACGTATCTCTCCCAGGATGTCTGAGATTTGTCTGAACTTGTGTGCACATGAGTGTCTGGCCCAGATGTCAGCATCAACCCCACCCCTAGTCTAAAAGCAGACATCCAGGCTACACTGGTGAAGCTAGTCAGGTCTAAATTTAAAGTGAAGTAGGTCAGGGCCCAGTCCCACTGCCAGAATGAACCAAGAGAGGGTCTGTATCCCCCAGCCCCAACCCCAATTTGGACTAAAGTCATGTGAACCTTAGCCCAAATCCAGAACGTTTGATCGGTGTGTCACTGCCACCTCCCTCCTGCCACCACCTCAGCCTCCCTGATGCTGGAATCTGCATCACTTGTGCCCCACATGGAGAGGAGGCGCCAGATGAGAAGCAAGCAAGCAAGTGAGGTGAATGGGTGGACGTGCAAGGCCAGGAGGGCAAGTGAGCAGTGGCAGATGGACAGGTGAGCAGGGGGCCAGCAAGCAGGTGAGCAAGAAAGGCAGGGAGGGAGGGTGATTGGGTGGGTGGAGGGCCAGGCAGGCAGAAGGGGACAAAGGGGGGGCAGGCAGTCTCATCCATGCCAGAGCTCAGCAGAGGCCATGTGCAAGCTGGGAAGGGCGGAGGGGAACAAAATGGCATCTGAGCTGCCCCACCGCTGCTTGGAGTAGCCCTGGGCCTCAAGTCCAGCCACCCAGCTCACTGGAGGATGAGAAGCCGCTGCCACCACTGGAGGCACAAACACTATTTGTGGTCCCGGCACCTGCAATCTCCTGGAGATGCGGAGAAAGGTGTCCCACCTCTAGAGAGACCATCTCCCTTAGCCCTTCCTTGCCCAAACGCTGCCTCTGACAAATGTGGGCCTGAAGACACCCCATTGTGGTTGACAATCAGCTTTTTGGTGTGACACCAGTTTTTTGGCAAGCAGACTTCAATGCCTTTTTTAAAAAAATGTCCTGCTATCTGGAATAGCGCTGTATCAGATAGCAGGAAAATTAAAAAGGCAGGCAGAGGACTTCACATATGTATAGTCGATTCCAGTAAATTGGTTCCACATCTACACTAAAATAAATGGACCCCTGGCAGAGGAGTAAAATAACTCTTTGCCACGCACACAAAAAGATCCCCTTCCAAATTAATCCCTTGTGTAAATGCCCAAATTATAATCAATGCAAAACATGCTAAAATCAATTTGAATAAGGCTCCTTTTAGTAGTGGATTGGGCTCTCAGTTTTTGGATAAGAGAGCTTTTATTGACCTTACACATTCGTAAATTCAGGAGAGTTTGAAGAAAAGGCTTCCTTACAAGCTAAATTCATGAAACTCATTGCTACAAGAGGTGCAAATAGAAGGGATGTCCAGATATTTCAGGCTCACCTGTATTCCTGTTAGGTTTCAAGGCTTTAAATTCCCCGCCACCACATGAAAATTTGTACACATTGTCTATAAAGTACACATTTTAGTACTAACATATGTAACCCTGTAGATGTTTGCCCTATTGAGTAAAGCCAGTTTTTCAAAGGTAGCCAATTTTGTCCATTTACATTTGTAAAATTATGTGTAAGATTTTGTTCTTTTCAAACACACCACAAACCTGGCAAATTTCAGAGGCAAACTGCATTTACCTTATACCATGTCTCTGAAGGTGTGGAATGGATTCTTTCCATAAGAGAGTTAAGTTGCCTACGTCTATTAATCATGGTAGAATATCCTGTCTCTGAATTCTGGTTGGTGTGGAGTGACGGTAGAAAGAGGGGACTTGCTCTCATGACCTTCCCAGGAGCATCTGGTTGGACAGTGGGAAACACGGTGTTGGATGCCAACGTTCTTTAGGTCTTGATTTATTTGAGATCGTCACATGCTGCCTCAGGGGGTCTATCGGCCAAAATCTTCTTGCAGAGCTATGTAAATAGTGCATCCTTTGAAGGTAAATCACCCCCAAGTTAAGAATATCAGATAATTAATTAATTAATTAATTAATTAATTAATAGCAGGACCAAAGTGGCACCTTTAAAGCTAACTGCTATAATTTAATGAGAGCTTTCGCAGATTGTCTACTTTCTCAGGCATTAGAGTGATATTTTGTGACTGTCACATTTTTTTTTACATGGCCCCATGACCAGGTGGGGCTACAGAGCTTCCAATAAAAATATTCTACAAAACTGCTGGATATTTCAAAGTTTTGGTGTCCGGCTGCAGTGCCAGAGATTTGGAGCTCAACTTCCTACTGTGCCTCCTTGACAGAGGTTGGATTTGATGATCCATACGGTTCCTTGCAGCTCTGCAGTTCTAAGGTTATGACATTGTTAAATCTGCTTTCACCCTAAACATGGTCAGTGCCCAATTTGTCCACAAACATGTCAAACAAACTGCTGCAAAAAAAAAAAAAAAAAAAAAACAGAAGTGGTCTCCAGTATTTGGGAAAGATGGGAGATAAATGAAATGGAAAATCTTGGGGTGTCAAGCTTATGGAATCCAAATTCGCAGCATGAAATTTTCATTCCTTAAGGCCCAGAAGTTAAGTTGCATTTGTTTAATGAGAATGACACCAGAAAGATGTATAGAACATGTCAGATACCCAGTACCAAGGCGTTCTGGGAAAAAGATAACATCAGGAAAATCGGACCATTCACTTTGTCTTATAGCCAGCCTCCTGTATCTTCTGGTTCTTCAGGGGATTATAAATGAGGGGGCAGAAGGAACAAGGAGCAAAATAATGAAACACACACACAGACAGACAGGCACACCTATACATACACATGCACCCACACCCACTCACACACACAAAGAAAAATTATAACATTGCAGAGCAAAGTAAAGCCAGATTTACTGACCCCACCACTATGTATTCAAGCAAAAGTTATCACTGCAAAACTTTTAACCGAGGCGAATGATCTTAAATAACAAGGGAGTGCTACGAAATTTACAGCACTTTTAAGATATGCAAATTGAATGCAAGGTATAGACATAAGGGTAATTAATTGTAAATCTAAGAATAATGTTTCTTTGTCAGGGCTGTCTCCATGTTGCAGAATACATTCTAATGTGCCTTAACTCTGAATATTTCTTAACGGCGGGTCTAATTATAAAATGTTCAGAATTTCAAAATAGCAGTTGCTCTTATCATTTAATATAGCCGTGGTAAAGTTTCCTATCAGAATTTACTGATTATATGAAAATATTTTAATTTTCATGGATAAAAGCTCTTGGTTAGGAAGTCCAGGCACTTGGTATGCCTTTAAAAGCAATATAATTAAAGCTAACTTTCCTCATACTCTTTCACACTCACATACTGCAAAAATTTGAAGGGAAGAAGTACTAAAGAATGAAAAAATTGTGACTCCTGTTTACTTTTTCACCATATTCAGAAAACATAATATTAGCTGCATGTTTCCATACAGAATAATGGTGCAAAACGTAATTATACACTTCTATCATTTACTTCAGGGACATGGTGGCGCTGTGGGCTAAACCACAGAAGCCTGTGCTGCAGGGTCAGAAGACCAGCAGTCGTAAGATCGAATCCACGCGACGGAGTGAGCTCCCGTCACTTGTCCCAGCTCCCGCCAACCTAGCGGTTCGAAAGCATGCAAATGCAAGTAGATAAATAGGGACCACTTTGGTGGGAAGGTAACAGCGTTCTGTGTCTAAGTCGCACTGGCCATGTGACCACGGAAGATTGTCTTCGGACAAATGCTGGCTCTATGGCTTGGAAACGGGGATGAGCACCGCCCCCTAGAGTCGAACACGACTGGACAAAAATTGTCAAGGGGAACCTTTACCTTTACCTTTACCTATCATTTACTTCACCTTTTATATATTATTTTGTGAGACATTCACATTACAATTATGAAGGTCAACATTTCCATTACAATGGAACCATAACAATTCACTCACTCTTTACCAAAAAAACTCAGAGACAATCTGAAAGAAATTTTAAAAAAACCTTACAGTATGTGACAAAAAGTGCATACAAGCACAGAGATTTTATTACACCTCACCATCACAGGAATCAGGTTTGTCTGCCAACTACATATAGGCACAACCCAAGGCACAAAGTGTCTTATCTCCCCACCACCACTAATTTTTGGCATTCACGTACGCACATTGGGTGTTCAGTGCCCCGTAGCCCATATAGGTATAATTCAAGATTTCATGTATGATCTGTCCCTGTTGTATAAGACTAGCAGTGGCACACTATAATTTGAATATCTCTATTTTATTCATGTTATGTGAACTCTTGGGAATACTTGTTTCAACTGTTGAATTCATCACTGCATAAACAGACCATGACAGTCTATGTTTAGATTTCTGTGTGTTCTTCTCTGTGTGCGCAGTCCTACTGGTGTTTCTGCAAGATTTTTGTAACTTGCTGCAGCTCATTTCAGTTTACTTGAGAAGTTGCCAAGGTGCATCTTAGTTGTGCAATTGGGTGTGCAACCAGACACACGGCCATGACACACTGTGACACTTCAACAGTTAGCTACAATTAGCTGCAACAAGCCATACAAAGCTTATTTGAACACTGATAGAACTCTGACCAATTATTATGATTAATATTGATGTGCAACATATCTTACCAAATTCAAGAAGGCTATTACCAAATGGCCAATGGGCAGTTGCAAATGTCCCAACCTCACGCACAGACATGTCCAGCTTCTTGAAGGCCTCTTCGGTCCTTTTTCCCCTCTGGTTCCTTATCTTCAAGCTGAACTTAGAGAGGGCAACTCTTGAAACCGAAGATGCCTTCAAATAGAGGCCCATTCCCAAGAGTCACCCAAGTAGGGTGTTCTCTCTGAAGCAGAAGACACACCTACCCTACGTGGGTATTAATATCCAACTAATTCTGGAAATTCCCTGTTCCCATGAGCAAAAAAGGCCCAACTCCTTTGTGAGCTCTAGTATTGCTTCCTAAATTTGCACGAGGAACATAATAAAGGATTTAAAAACAAAGATGAAATATCACAGTATAATTTCTGCACAACATACACAGAGACAAGATTAATCTGTTTGCATGGGATATAAGTCAGGACACAAAATGATCCTTCAGCTTTCAGGTTTCTGCAAGCTTTTCCAACAGCTTGCTGAGCATAATTTGGATATGGTTATTTAGAATCCACCAGAATAATACACTATGAAGACTGGTATGAACAATAACTCTTATCCAATTCATCACATGGAGAGTAACTACTAATCTTTTTAGGAAACAAGGTACCAAAAATTATTTAAGGCTGATATTTACGCTGCGGAAAGCAGTCTACTATGTCTCCAGCCATTCCTCTTCTGCATTCTTCCTCCATATGCCACGCTTTAGCCACAACACTGTGTGGTTTTTTTGTTGTTGTTTTTTGCAACATTTTGCTTTTATGGAATTATGTCATTCATTTTAAGCTTCCAGTAACTGTGTTCCTTTTTATAGAGTTAATTGACTTAAATGCCCTCAATCCATTCCAGTTGGGGTTCAGGCCGCGCCACAACACAGAGATGGCATTGGTCATCCTGCAAGATGACCTTTCGAGGGAGACCGATAGGGGCAAAACATCCTTGTTGGACTTCCTCTCAGTGGCCTCTGATACCATTGACTATGGTATCCCCCTGGGGAGGCTTTCTCGGTTGGGAAGCAGAGGTCAGGCCTTGGCCTGGCTCCGGTCCTTCCCAGAGGACCATCCTCAGAGAGTGCGGCTTCGGGAGATGTTGTCCCTATCTTCAAAAAGGATCAAAAAGAAGACCCAAATAATTATCGCCCAGTCAGCCTGACTTCAATTCCCGGAAAAATTCTAGAGCAGATCATTAAACAAACAATTTGTTATTACTTAGAAAGCAACGCTGTCATCACTAGAAGTCAACACAGGTTTCTCAAAAACAAGTCATGCCAGACTAATCTGATCACTCTTTTTGATAGAGTTGCAGGCTTGATAGATGAAGATGTAGATGTAGCATATCTTGATTTCAGTAAGGCCTTTGACAAAGTTCCCCATGATATTCTTGCAAGGAAGCTAGTAAAATGTGGGCTAAACAGTGCTACTGTTAGATGGATTTGTAATTGGTTGACTGAGCAAACCCAAAGGGTACTCCCCAATGGCTTCTCTTTATCCTGGAGAGAGGTAACTAGTGGGGTGCCTCAGGGTTCTGTTCTGGGCCCTGTGCTATTCAACATCTTTATCAATGACTTGGATGAAGGGATAGAGAGTACGCTGATTAAATTTGCAGATGATACCAAATTGGGAGGGGTTGCTAATTCCCAGAGGTCAGGATTAAACTTCAAAATTACCCTGACAGATTAGAGTCCTGGGCCAAAACTAACAAAATGAATTTCAGCAGGAAGAAATGTAAGGCCCTACAGCTAGGCAGAAAAAATGAACTGCACAGATATAGGATGAAAGACACCTGGCTAGACAACAGTACCTGTGAAAGGGATCTAGGAGTCTTGGTAGACCACAAACTGAACATGAGTCAGCAGTGTGATGTGGCTGCCAAGAAAGCCAATGCAATTCTTGGTTGCATCAATAGGAGTATAGTGTCTAGACCAAAGGAAGTGACAGTACCACTCTATTCTGCTTTGGTCAGACCTCACCTGGAGTATTATGTCCAGTTCTGGGCACCTCAATTCAAGAAGGATGTTGACAACCTGGAATATGTCCAGAGGAGGGCGACCAAAATGGTCAAAGGTCTGGAAGCCATGTCCTATGAGGAGCGGCTTACGGAGTTGGGAATGTTTAGCCTGACAAAAAAGAAGATTAATAGGGGTCATGATAGTCATGTTGAAATAGTTGAAGAGATGTCGTGTCGAGGAAGGGACAGGTTTGTTTTCCAGGACTCCAGACACTAGGACAAGGAGCAATGGCTTCAAACTACAGGAAAAGAGAGTCCACCTGAATCTCAGAAAGAACTTCCTGACAGTCAGAGCTGGTGGGCAGTGGAACAGGCTGCCTCAGAGTCCGGTAGAGTCTCCTTCTTTGGAGGTTTTTAAGCAGAGGCTGGACGGCCATCTGTCGGGAGTGCTTTGATGGAGTTCCTGCATGGCAGAGGGTTGAACTCGATGGCCCCTGTGGTCTCTTCCAACTCGGTGATTCTATGATTCTATGTTGTCCCCTCCGTGGACTCCCAGTTGTGGAGTCCCGCAAAGGTTAGTCATCTCACCAATGCTATTTAATGTCTACATGAGGCTGCTGGGGGAGGTCACCAGGGGTTTTGAAGAAGGCGAATCATTGCCAAGAGATTCACAAAGACATGTTAATGAATGGAGGAATGTTGCACAAATTTGATCATACACAGAAATAAATGTGCACATTTGGGGAAAATGCATTAAAATGTATTTTGGTTTCAATACACCGAGAAAACACAGCATTGCAACCTAATACTAAAAAAAGATAGAGAAAAATGCAGGTGAGGTTCAGAACTGGCAGAGAGAATTTCATATTCCTAAATCTTTTGGAAATAGGCCATCAAGGTTTGCCATAGGCTTTGCTTGACAAAATCAAAGCATACAGGTTTCTTATTGAAACTGAGACTTCTCCAGGGAAGAGTCAGGGCTTAGTGATGGAACCCTCGCTTGGCATGCAGCAGGCCATTGGTCGAATCGTTGCCATCCTCAGAGAGGGCAAAAGAAGAATCCTGCCTGGAGAACAATGGCCACTTGGTGTAAAGCAAGTTGGGGGAACCTCCAGAGTGCCAAGGTCTCCTTATTCCCATCTCTAGACATTGGGAAAATGCACTGATTCCTGTGTCGTGCCAACTTTTAACACATTTTCCTTTAAAAACAATGTATATAGAAATGCTCCCATATGTCCTGTAGTGGCCAATTTACAATAAAAATGAAGGGGGACACAAGTGTGGCAACAATGGCCTCCTATGATCCCATAGGACACAATGGGGATTTTTTCAAAAGAAGATTTACAGTGGTGCCTTGAGTTACGAACTTAATCCGTTCCAGAAGATGGTCGTAGCTCAAAACTGGTCGTAACTCAAAGCACCATTTCCCATAAGAATACATTGAAACCCCATTAATCCGTTCCGGCTGGGGGGGAAAAACCCACTGAAAAACAAAAAATACTGCAAGACCCATCGGAAATGCTATGGATCCGTTCTGGCCGGGGGGAAAAACCACACTGAAAAGCAAACAAAGACTGCAAGACCCATCAGAAACAAGAATGATCCGTTCCGGCCGGAAAAGAACAAAACTGAAAAGCAAACAAAGACTGCAAGACCCATCGGAAACACAATTGATCCACTCTGGCTGGGGGGAAAAAACACTGAAAAGCAAACAAAGACTGCAAGACCCATCACAGCACAGAAACATAAGCCCCCCAGCCCAAACCCATGCTGTAAAACCCTGCACTCACTCAGAACAGGCATTTAAAAAAGAAAAAAGCAGTACCAGGCAGTCCGAAGCCTCCTCCAAATGCACACTCTCTAATCGCTGGGGCAAAAGAGCTACAGAGAAGCAGCCTCTTCACCGACCAACAGTTAGCAGTTTAAATTCCCCACCTTTTTCCTTGCCTTTTTTCGAGTCGTAAATCAAAGCTCCGGTCGCAACTCAAAGCAAAATGTTGTGGCCGGAGCTAGTCATAACTTGAATTGGTCGCAAGTCAAGATCTTCGTAAGTCAGGCATCACTGTATTTGGGGTGGGTGGTTTAGGTTGTCCTCATCACGGAGTGGTTAAACTGTGGTACTGCAGCCAAAACTCTGCTCACAACCTGAGTTCATTCTCAGGTAACCAGCTCAAGGTTCACTCGACCTTCCATCCTTCTGAGGTGAGTAAAATGACTACTCAACTTTTAGGAGTGGGGCAATGTGTAGCTTGAATAATTAAATTGTAAAATGCCCAGAGTGTGCTTTAAGCAGTACCGTTTGCTTTAAGCAGTACCGTTTTCCCTTCCCCCCCCTTCCAGATGCTGGACTTACAGGCTACATACAAGATGTAAACAATGCTAAGCTAAACAGCTCAACATGTTGTCTCTATATTTCTTTTCCTATGTCTCCCCTCTCAATGGCTTCTTCATGCACCTGATTTCTGAGATCTGTCCTTCTCCATAGGTTCACTTTACAATGTCTTGTGGCTGCTGCATTGTTGCCGTAGAGAGGGGCAGGTTTTTTAAGTCTCCCCCCACACCCTGGAAGACAAGAATCCACTACTGCTATGTGTCAAAAACTCCCACCTATTCCAGTCATGTCCTCCTGCTGTCCAGCTGTCACAGCTATAATTACTGAATCCAAAGTCAGAGAAGTCCGCCGTTCTGGAAATGCGCAGGTCTCCTTAGATCTTTACTACCCACCTTATAGCTGATTAGGACCCTGCTCGCCTTCTGTTGGTCTCTTGAAAACTGCCGCAATTCTCATTCATCACCGAAGGTAACCAGCTGCTCGGAAGTCATCTCCTCATAACACGATGTTTGATGTTGTACTTGCCTGTTTGCCCTGACCTTCGTGCAAAGGACATCGACTCCCTCGGAATCTCTTTTTTGCTGAGGTATTTCTTTGACAATGAAATTTTCTGCATGAAAAATTAAAACAGCGCCATTTATACACCTAGCATCCCTCCAGAGCTATGATGCTTTTGCTTTTTGGAGCCGGAATGAAACTCAAGTTTTAGCATGTTTATCAGTCAATCATGCTGAACTGTCACCTTTCTTGAACATTTTTTTAGTTTAACCCATATATAGTAGAAATTGGGTGGGTATTTAATGGGGGGGGGAGTGTCATATATAAGAAATTAAACATATAGGATTGCTTTTATAAATCAGATGGAAAGAACTTGACTTTAAAAATGTGAACATAGAAAAAAAGGAGCCCATCCAAGGAGGTGGCTTTGAATAATTAGCTCTGAAGTCTAAGTCAGTGTGCATTCAGCCATAATTGGGATGTTGAGCTAGATTTGCTGTCCTCCTTCGCCAATCCCTCCACAAACTCCTCAAAATCCAATTTTGCTCCTAATAATTGCATACCCTTTGAATTAGTGAGGTCTGTTATTTACCACTTACGTGCGTCCCCTGGATTTGAACAGCTCTGTTACAGCTAGGCCTGCAATTGGGACTAACGTTGAATTGAGTTTCACCAGCCCTCTGTAGCCGCTATATGGCAGGCAGACACCATGTCAGTTGTTTCCCACGAGCAGGCAGTTGGACCCGTTGCTCTTTCCTCTACATTATATATTTTGATGACTTTGATTTGAGCTTGCATGACACTGACTGACAAACTCTTATGTCTCCACTTCTCTTCTGTTAGTTTCTCTAAACAAGAACCCGTTGGCACCTCCCATCTTGCCTGCTTCGAAGCATCCGCAAATTCAAAAAGATTTGATCTCCCTGTAGATAATTTCCTCACAGGCCCCTAAAGTAACTTTTCCAAACTCTCTTCAAACTCATCATACCTTTCTCAGTTTTGCAGGCACTGGGCATTTTCTATTCCACTCCTACCCACAGTTTTCCTCTTTCTTTTTCTTAGGCCACAGCCTCTTGTCCCTCCCTCTCTCCCCTGTTTTAATCCCCAATACATCATGCACACCATGCCACCCTGGATCACACTTCATGCCACTTTGAACACACTGATCATGGCTGACTCTGGAAATTAAGCAGGGTCAGGCCTGGGTAATACTTAGATGAGAAGCCACAAGGGAATACTGAGTACATAACCAAGGAAAGTTAGGAAATAATCCTGCTTGAAACTCTGGAAAAGCACCACTTGTAGTAGTTGTTTCAATTTATATACTGCACTTTAGTGCTAGAGCACTCTCTGGACAGTTTATGACATAACTGTGCAAACAACAACTTGCTTCCCAATGAGCTGAATACTTATTTTAACACCCTTGGAAGGATGGAAGGCTTGAGTCGGCTACTTGTACCCATCAGGATAGAACTCGGTTCGCGAGCAGACAATTGACTGCAGTACTGCAGTTTAACCACTGTGCCACTTGTCAGATTTGACTGTACAATGGTTAGTCTAAATATAAGAGAGTTTCCCACATTCCTATCTTTTAAAATAGCTTATCTATACCCATTCTTCCACACATACTAAGGCATTCCCTGTTCATGACTGTTATGCCTCACCTTTCTGAGTCATCTTCAGAGAGGGTAGATGAAGGAAGCCAGTGCACACAAGGGGAACTCAATGGCCCAGCTGACAGCACCTATTCAGAAGCTTTCGGGAGGAGGGCAGCTGCCAATTCTTCCAGTAAAGTGTCACCGGATGAAAGGTGCCTAGAAGATGCCAGAGTCATTTGCCTGAAGGAGTGGCAAAACTTCCTGAGGTTGGAGAAAGTGCAGAGGCACCAGCTCAAGGCTCCTTGAGAACTAACTAAGAGAGCTAGATACCCAGGAAAGGCACACAAAGAGCTATCAATTCCTCTCACTCAGCTATGTGTGGGTTGCAGCTGGCTGTTGTCTGCCAGTCCCTTTGCCTGCCAAGTAATCTCAGAATATCCTACGACCTGGGTTGACCGCCAACCACGCTTCTATCTGCTTCCTGTTAATAACATGACTGGTTTATTGCACTGGGCTTTCTGCTTGACCTGCAGACTTTTAACAGTAGCCCCATACTTGGAAAAGGACCGGCCTAGACTTGCTGCCTGCACCATTGCCATGATAAGTCTTCCGTGCCACAAGCAGTATAGTAGTAGATATTTCAGTTTGTTTTGTGAGTTTCTGAAGCTGAGCCATTTTCTTTGACATTGGCTTGATAAAGACCAGCAGCCCATAAAATAATACACATGGACTGCCTGCACTGGATTATAGTCAGAGATGAAGTTTAATATAGTCTATCTGGAAAAAAATTACATGCCGCCCATAATGCATATTTTTTTTTTCAAATAAATAAATAAAACTGACAGTTTTAATCCCTTTAACAGCATTGATGATATGAGCAATGATTACCAATTTTAGTTCTTCATTTTTGTAGTTTTTGTTTGTTTGTTTTTTAATCATTTAAGCTGGTTGGCCATTTTTGTCCATTTCTAATGCTTTTCATCATGTTTTTCCTTAAAAAAAATAACAACTAAAGGTATAATGGCACTGATATGTCACTAACAAATAATATAAATTAATTTTACACTATTTGTAAACATTACTCATATTAATCAATAATTTTTGAACTAAGAAAAATACCTAAATTTTAATATTTGCATTTCAATAGAACAAATCACAACTGCCTGTTCTTTGGCAATGAGATTGTTTTGAACACTTTTACCTACATCTGTTAAGATGTTGAATCCTAAGAGCCACACTTGAATATTTTAATCCTATCCATTGCCCTATGGCAATCCTATCCAAATGGGCCTATGAAGAAGACACACAGCATGTGGATTCGTTGGGATAGAGGCAGTGGTTTAAGGGAGAAAGAATGATGCTCAGTCCAACTTCATTGTTGTGGTTTTTTAATCAAAGCAGGAGTAGCGATGTCCTGTGCAAAGTGTCAAGGCACGTGATCAGCCTTCCTTGCTTTGGCAATTAAATGAGGTAATAATGAGACTTTCAAGTCCTACTGTTATTTGGACAGAGAAGCATATAGGAACAAAGAAAGAGATGGAGGTTATCAAGTGAACACAACTTCACACTAGCAGTTTAAACAGCAATGCATGCTTGGTTGCATTTCTAAAGAAAAGCTGAGGGTTACACTTTAGCCGGGTGAAGATCTTTTGTGAAAGCTCAAGTGTGTTTTTCAAGGGAAACTTGGGGTTGCAGTCACAGGTGCAAATACCTGCCACTGCGTTGTGTTTACTCCAAGGTAATGAGCCTAATTAAGTCGGTCTTACTGCTGCTCTTTATACCGGGTGACCGTGCGCATGTACACTATCACAATGAGTTCCTGCGCTACAACATTTACTCCTAGCCTGCTGGGTTAATGAGGTGGAAGCATCGCCATCGTCAGAGGAGGACTCGCCTTCAGAGAGACAGAGCTAGGCCTCAGCCCTGCAGTTTATCCAACCTTTGCTATTCCCGCGGATACAAAACCCTGTTGAGGGTTTCAGATCCTTTTCAAAAAGAAACCACGTGGGAGTCTTAATGATTTTGATTGAAAACATGTTAACTTGAGCTATCATCTTCCTCCCAACATAAAAGCATCTCTAACAGAAGGCAACCATTATTATTTATAGAGCTGAGCTCATCCCAGCTTCCTGATTCATTCAGATGGATGCCAAGCGCCTCAGAAAAACAAGTATTTCTTCATAAAGAAGAGATGAAAATTATTGGAGACTTTGATCTGCCACCACCCAAAGCTTCCACTACAAAAGCTTACAGCAGAAACATTAGTCACAGGGAAAGAAGGTCTGGGAAAGACAAGGGGGGGGGGAGGAGAAGGAAGGAAAGAAGAAAAGAGAGAAATGCCTGTGTGGCCAAAGTATGTGAAATTAATACAGAAAGCCACATTTGATAAAAATAAATACCATTTGTGCTGAGCTGGGCAACACACAGTGCATAAAGCATTTTACTCTGCTCTCTCGGTTGCTGTTAGAAATGTGAATATCATAGGTTTTTCATTTGCTTAAAAAATCCATAATCATCTGTCATGGAGGGCTTAAAGGACACTTCAGTCAGGAAACTAAACAAAAAGCTTATTCTCTCTCCAATAAGCAGAGAACAGCTGCAATTAATCCTGACTCTGCCTAATGCAGCTAAGCCCAATGCCATCAAGTGGCAATACCATATAACTGCACTATCCACACGCTGCAAATTATGGGCCCATTCAGAAAATCCTGCTCCCTTTCACCAACTCAGGTCAGGGCATGGAAGAGAACAAGGAAGTGCTATCCTTCCTTCTGCCATCATAGTTTGTAAATATTATGCAAATACTACCTAGATATATATATGTTTTGAATTGCATATATGAGTGTGTGCGCGCGCATGCGCGCAATTCAAAACACTTAAGCAAAATTAAGTTATCCTGTTCTCCAACATGCCTGCTTTTGCAAATGGTCATGGTTCTTTTGCTAGTTGATGACACTGATAAAGCAATAGGATCATGTATATTAATTTTGCTTAAGTGTTAGTATACATGATCCTATTGCTTTATCAATGTCATCAACTAGCAAAACAGACTAGGTGGACTTAGCTAGTCTATATCACCTTGTGAGACTGCACACATTCACTTCCCTCCATGCACTGGGTCAGGTGTCTGAATATTCCTGGATTATGTCTCCTTGCAGAATCCTATTGGGGATTTACATAAATATAATCACATGGGTCATTGTGGTGAATTTAATTAATGAGTTGTCACACACATTCCTTGCCATGTGCCAAACTGCATGACTGGCCTGCAATGAGCTGTTTGTGGATAGCAAGTGCTGGACTGCATTCTCAAAGCCCGTCCAATTCTCAGAAGAGCAACCATTTGTGTCTATGGGTCAAACCAAATAGTCCAGTGCAAATAAAACATTCCAGTGCAAGTAATCTGAAATTACAGGGGCAAGCAAAGGCAGATTATCACATAATCCAGGTTGTAAATCATTTTGAGGAGTCCAGGCAAGGGAAAGACAGGCGCAAGGGAAAGGCTGTTAATGGGTCGTCCCCAAGAAACTAAATGATGGTGCTCACAGCATAGATAGCGCTCTCATCCCTCTCTCAGTCATCCAACTGGTTCCTATTAGTTATCAGGAGACTTTGAGACATTGACACAGTTTTAGCACAAACTTTCTTAGCCATCACCTTTCTCATGGGCAGATGCGCTTCATAAATGCTAGGCTCTCTTTATCACCTGATGCCTCTCTAGCAGGCCTGGCCTCAACCTAAAACTGCTGTCCGTTGTATCAGTGAGTTCTTCCAGTTCCCTAGCATTCTCTTCATCCTCTGGCCCTCCTGAAGATGACAGATTAAGGTGGGGCAGGACAAGCAGCAACTCACTAATCTGTGACAATCCACTGCTGCAGTTTATGCAACTGCACTTATGCGGGTGTAAATCCACAACAGGATTCTGTCTAGTCTCTGTTTTCTGATCCATGTCCTCAGCAAATTGCTGCTTTCCTCCTAGTTTCTATTGTCGTGGCATATTTTAGGATTAATACTTCTGCATTGGTAGAAACTGAACCTCATAAAATGTTCATGCACTCATTTTTATATAGAAATGAAAACAGAGAAATATTATTGCAAATATACCATGGCTGTAATCCAATAGCAAGCCCACGGAGTCAATGGAATTTACAGAGACATGGACTCACCCATTCCCCACTGATTGAATTATATCTAGTTGCAATTTACCCCACTAGATTTCAGCCCCCATCTCATACTTTTGGGGAAGTCTCTGACCAGGAGACCTTTACACCTGCTCATTCTGCTCTTCAGATGTTCATTGTTGAGGGGCGAGCGTCATTGCTCCTGCTCCCATGGGTCAGACAGCCTTCCAAACAGATGGTGGCTTCAACAATAAACATATCCTCTCTAAAGGAGGACCTATTTGTTATCTTTTAAAAATATTGCTAATGTGGCTTGCTTGATCTCTCTTCAGCACGAGTAAGCAACGGATGCACTTGCCCCAGTGTACAGCCATGTAAATGTGCATCCACAAAAGCACTGTGCAATGGATACCTGGAATTTTGCACAGTCTCCAGCTGTTGAGATGTATACTGACTTCTTTTTTTAAAGTATATTGTTATCAGAACAACACTTTCACCTGTAACGTTTGAAGTAGCTCAGTGCAGATGATTGCTGAGCAAGTTCACAAAACAAAAAATAAATAAATAAAAAATGTACACCAACCATTTAAACAGTATGTAACAGTGTAGGTGGTGAGACTTGTAAAGTTATCCTTGATAAGAGGACTGGGTTCTTCTACATAAGTCTCTATCTGCAGCTGTGAACTGTTGGGTTATAGATTTCCTCCCACCCTGTCTGTGACTCCATGCCAAGTCCATTGTTTTAAAATTCCACCTTACAAGGACCCTCTGAGAACTATGGGTGCAACACATAAGTGTTAAATAGAGAATTGAAACAGAGATCTAAAAACAATTGACCTGTCACCTTCTTGGCTGCATGAATAAAACAGAGATTAAATAAAACAATCTTTGCCATCCAGTTCTCTGGCTGTGCTTATCAAACTGGGATTAAACAGAGCACTGGCTGTAATTTGTTATTATAAGGCAACCTTAAGTCACTAGGAAAACACCCCAGCTCATAATAATGGCCAAGACACAACAAGCCTGAATCTCAGAGGGCAGCTGTCTTTAAGATACACTATGTACAATATAACGTGATAAAGAAATGTGAAATATAAAGTGTCAAACAGAGGAAAATGCAATCAGTTCCCAGACTTTAAACTGAGGAATTAAACAAGGCAATAGCCTTGAGGGGTGCGGGACCCTCTGATCTCTCTCACAGCAGGTGCTGCCTCTATTCCCCTTGTAAAACTGTAAATAATCAAAATCAATGGGCATCTTGTGAAGGCTCAAGAACTCGAACAACAACGAAAACAATGTCCAGGTACATTTGGCAACAAAAGAGCCATTCTTGGGCTGGAGAGAATTATGATTCAGTTACGACCAGCAAAATGAAAAAGAACAGATGCTCCAGCAAATTCACAGGGCTCCTATCGACAACACCAAAGATTACTGGTGGCATATTATTTTCCTTTATTGTTCGTGGGTAGACTTCTCTGTTCTCTGAATAAGGACATGTTTGGTTCTCTCCCAAAAACAAATGATGGTGTCGCAGTTCTTCTGTGGATTCATATTTTATGCTGCTGCCAACTGATCGTCATTCTTGATGGAGACTTGTGAAATTGCATCCTGTTTCAGGGCTCTAAGGTTGCAGGATTTATGCATTTTTTTGAATGCCACTTAGGTTTTTCACTCTCTGTATTGCAAGGGTGGGCATGCTCCGGGAGTTTCCTAGCTGCCGGACACCCCTCCCTTCCAAGGGATCACCCATTCCCTGCAAAGAAAATGGTGAAACAAAAATAAAACGGGAAGTGGCCAGAAAGATGTGCATTTATTCATTTAATTTATGCCCCACCTTTTTCCAGCTACAGGGATCCACGTTGCCCTAGTCAATGCTTAAAAAATGATGCCGCTAAAAAACAAAGGGAGCCAAATTCATTTGTTAGTGCCAGCTAGAGTCAACCCAATAAATCAATTGCATTTTCATAAAAGTTGATGTACCAATATTCCATTCATTCAATGAACCTACCCTAGTTGGCTTTAGTTATAGGACTTTGCTCCGTAAGTGATCATATCAAGGCAAAATTGAAATCATTGTCATATCATAACAACCAATGAATTAAAACCAATTGAAAATAATGGTTTCAAATTATATTCAGGTATTCAGGCTGGATAACTCAGCAGTTTAGGTTTCCGGCTGTGGAGTTAGAGGTTGAGAGTTCAATTCCCCACTTGGAGGAGAGTCAGCCTGTGTGGCCTCCAGAAGAAAGGAATGGCAAACTATTTTTGGATATTCTTTACCTAGAAACCCCCAAAAAGACAGCATAAAATTATTATTATTGAGCTAAAGCAGTCATGTTTAACTTTTAAAAGGTGCATGTCACTGCCCCTAAACTTTGTTTAGAAGGCAACATGTTGTTCCCGGAGATTTCCAAACCAACAGATCCTACTTGTTCCTCTTTCGTAAAGAGGGGGGATAGAGGAATAAAGGCCTAAGGCCCATATGATTCTTGGTGCCACACCTGCCCTGTATAAGCCCTAGAAGTCTTCTGAATCTTTCTCCAGAGATCCTGACAGAATATTACTGGGGGAGGGGCACTGAAGGGTATTAAAATGATTGTCCACTTCCTCAGAAGAGCGAAACCAGTGAGAAGCCCAGTGGCACTTTAAAGACTAGCAAGCAAAAGCATCAGCTTTTAGGTACCGCAGCCCATTTCTTCAACTGTTACTCTTTAAGGACTACAAGGGTCTTTATCGGTTTTGCTGCAACTTGGTTAAACCTTCATGATTTTCTTCTTGCAGCACCCCTTAAGATTTTTTTTCTTCCTTCCTCTCCTCTTTGTGGGGATTTCCTAGCCAGCAAAATAGGGCCCACTTCTTCCTGAGAAAAAAATTTTTTAGGAAATTATGTGTAGGATTTTCTCACAGGGCCACATTAGTTTTCCTGTGCAGGACTGCTAATGTCCTCTCCTAGAAATCATGTTTCTTGATGCAAGCGGAAGGGAAATCCAGGCATTATCTATCTTCATCCCAGAGGAAATTTCAGCTGGGACAAAATGTCAGCATTCATTGTAAATAATAAACAAACAAACAAACAGTTACATCCCAATCAACTGCATCTGGGAAAGTGGGCTACCGTCCACGAATGCCTGTGGCAGATTAATCTTGTTAGAATTTAAGGTGCCAGAAAGCCTCATTGGTTCTCCTGCAACACATTGCAGCCTAACACAGCTACCTCTGGAAATTCCATCAACATGAGTGGCCCTTTCTGTGCCACTACTGCTATCTGCCACATCATTTGGTGCCACAAAAGGCTTAGTTTGAGAATATTTTGCCCAGTTCCCTCTTCTCCCTATTTAGCTATTACACAACTCAGATAAGATCTCCAGGAGAAGAGGACAAAGGGAAAACCATGACCTACTACTGCTATCCATGAATGATTTTTAGTGTATATAGGAATCTGAATTCCCAATTGCTTCCCAATGACAAAATTAATATATCCACAGTGACTCACTAACTGGTGGATTCTAAGAGTTTACATCCACAAATTACAATTCCAAGCTTTGTCTGCCCCATGATGCTAAAGGAAAGAAAGTGGAGTTACAACAGGGGTGAATTTTTTAAAAATTTTATTTGAATTACAAAAAACAGAAATAGAAAAAGGAAAAAAAGGGGGGAATAATAAAGAAGAAAAACTAAACTAAACCCTCTACTAAGCTAAACCGTCTCCCCTTTGGAGTCAGAGACCCCAGCCTCCTTAACCCTCCGCTCTCCCCAGTTTGGTTTCCAGTGTATACAGTGGTGCCCCGTATAGCGAGGTTAATCCGTTCCGGATTAACCCTCGCTATACGGAATCATCGCTAAACGGGTAGGGGAAAGGTATTGGAACGCATTAAACTTCGTTTAATGCGTTCCAATACCTTCGTTACTTACCCGTTCAGCGAGGATTCCAGGTGCCGGCAGCCATTTTCGCGCCTTCGCTAAGCGAGGGCAGGGCGCGAAAACGGCTGCCGGCAGCCATTTCCGGGCTTCCGGCGGCCATTTTGGAACCGCCGATCAGCTGTTCGGCAGCTCCAAAATGGCCGCCGCAATACCCGATCTTCGCAATGCGGGTTTTCCCCATTGCGAAGATCAGGTATGTTTCCGTATAGCGATCCCAAAAAAGGGATCGCTATACGGAAACATCGCTATACGGTGCGCTCGTTAAGCGAGGCACCACTGTACTAAGAAGATATACATATATGGTAAACTTTGCCCTACACTCCTGTCTTCTTCTGGGCCCACGAGTATATTAGTTCCCAGCTTTGTTTTACGTAGTCTCTTGGTTGTTCCCGTAGTGCTTCTGATAGAGTGTCCGGTTCTGCTATATCCCATAGCTTCTTTAACAACTTTTCTATCGTTGGGATCTCTTCGCTTTCCCAATTTTGAACCAATCAGTTGTTCCATATCCAGTTCTAACCCACAGTCCTATCTTTTTTATATCTTGATTTTAATTTTACCATTGATCTCCAATCAACAGCTATGCCCATTTCTTCAAGCTCTTGTTTGTCCTTTATCTTCTGCTCTTTAGTTAACAGATTTTCATATGTGGTCAACATTCCTTTCTGGTTCAGGACTTTTAGTGTAAATGCTTCTATAGGCGCCACCCACAATGGGATTTTCTTATAGGTTTGTGCTTGGAATTTTTGCCATACTATCCCTAGGGCCTTCCTAAGGATATGTTCTCCAAACTGTGAATGTTCCTTATGTCTCCCATACCATACATATGTGTGCCATCCCATCTTTAGGTCATGTCCCTCTAGTTTCATAAGTCTTTGATTTTCTAAGGTTATCCATTCTTTAATCCAAGTCATAGCGCAGGCCTTGTAATAGAATAGCCAATTTGGTAGGCCCACTCCCCCTCCTTTCTTTCATATCTTGTAGCAATTTAAGTTTTATTCTTGGCTTCTTATGTTTCCAGAGGAAATTTCCTCTGGAAACCAACATGGGTAGATTTTTGAGCTGAAGGAATAAAAACTAAGTTCTGCTACTCAGAATTATTATTATGAACCTAAAATACCTGACATAGTCAATCAAAATTATAAAAACACTGACTGGTATTATATAACATATAAACGTTTTAACCAAAAACCTAAGTGCAGTGGTGCCCCGCATAGCGACGTTAATCCATTCCAGATTAATCGTCGCTATGCAAAAACATTGCTAAACGGGTCAAAAAAAACCATAGGAACGCATTAAACTTGGTTTAATGCATTCCTATGGGCCCCAAACTCACAGTTCAGTGAAGTTCCTCCATAGCGCCGCCATTTTCGCGCCCTCGGTAAGCGAGGGCAGGGCGTGAAAATGGTTGCGGCAGCCATTTTGGGCGCGCAGCGGCCATTTTGGAACCGCGGATCAGCTGTTGAAAAAAACATCACAATGCGAAGATCGGTAAGCGAAACGCTTACCGATCATCGCAATGTGATGTTTTACCCATTAAAACATCGCAATGCGATCGCATTAGCAATCTCAAAAATGATCTCAAAAAAGAGATTGCTATGCGGATTCGTCGTTAAACAGTGCACTCGTTAAGTGAGGCACCACTGTATCTGTTAAATGCTTTCACGGCCGGGATCGAATGGTTGTTGTGGGTTTTTTGGGCTCTTTGACCGTGTTCTAAAGGTTGTGCTTCCTAATGTTTTGCCAGTCTCTGTGGCCGTCATCTTCAGAGGACTGGAGAAGGAACTCTGTTAAATGTCAGTGCAGAATGTATGCTGTTCCTAATATTGCTGTGTTTGATAGCTCTGATGGTGTTATTTCTGAGATTTGCAACTGCTTATAGTACTTTGTGCAATTTCTTGATATTGTTGTTCCCAAAGCCCCAATGACTCCGGGGACCACTGAAGTGTTGTTGTTGTTGTTAATCTAAAGGTATGCATTTTGCATCAGATTCTGATGGGTGGATCCTGGTAAAGGGTTTGAAAGACTCAGTCATGCATATTTCTTTTCCCTTTTGTATACGGGCAGCTGGAAGAAAGTGAGGTGGATTAGAAAGCATGCCTCCCCATCTCTCTAATAGCAAAACAAAGACATTCATTTAACAAAATCAAGATAATCCTTGGTAAATAAGGATGGCTGAGGCATCTGAAATGCATTCTCCATTGACAAGAACAGGAAACCATACAAATTCTCTGTTCATCTTCAAGAGTGAAAGATATTTTCTCTTGGTTTCACGAACAGCTTTTGTATATACAAGGAAGTTTCTTGAGTAGATTTTTCAAACCAAACATATTGTGGAAAGCTGAGACAGCTTTTTTTCTCTCCAGATTTTAATGAATTAGAAACACTGGATGGATTATTTATGTCTTTCTGAGGATTCATCAAGACCTTCTGTGCTTCCTGTGACTTTGTATGCTTGTACATTCCAAAGAGAAAGGGTTCTAGTTTCGGACAGAGACAAATCAGACAAATTGCAGAGACCTTGATATGAGAAAACAGAGCTACTCGTCTGCTGAAGGTGAGGAATCTCACAGGGCTGGAAAATTCCTCACTGAGGCATCTCATTGTGTTGAGACAGTTTGTGTCGGTGAGAACAAGGAATTTAGCAAGCATTCTGCACATTCCTAATGAAATGTCTCTTCTATGTCTGGTACACCATGATCTACATATTGGATTTATAGGTGATTACCTTCATCTCCAGCTTTATTAGTGTTTAACTTTCAAATGGGCATAAAATGCAGCTCTGCTTGGAACCACTGATGTGTTGCCGCTGCTTTCAAGCATCCCTCTGGGATTCTTCTTCCCTAATTCTGCAGACGCTTATAGAGTATCATGGAGATTATATGACTGTCAGTCTCAAGGGTTGGGGAGAAAGCTGTGATCATCATGTTGCAGTTGAAAAGTGCGATGGCGCAGGAGCTGAAACATCCTTTCCTTTCAAAGGGAGACTGTTCCCTATCATGCATAGGGTCAAAACTGCACTAGATGCAGGTGTTCAGAAGGAGAAGGTGTGATGCAAACATTGAGACAGTTATTGGCAGAGAAACAGATGGATAAAGAATGGGAGATGAGTGGCCCTCCATGTTGTTAAGCAGCAGCAACTTGAAGGCCCATGAATCCTAGGTTGCATAGCCAACAGTGTGGAACTATGGGAACTGCAATCCCATAACATCTGAACGCCCATACATTCTTTTCCCCTGTTTTACAATGGATGTGATGGATCAGATGATACATTCCCCTGACCACTGAGAGCATAAATTCCCTTTCTTCCTAGTTGGGACACTTGGCTCGAACCCAAGTTTGTGCACATCTATGTAGATATCACAAATCAGCCATGTGCACAGACCCAGGTCACATGGTTAATTTGCCAGACAAAATGCAGGGTGTAGCCACTCCTATGGTGCCTATGGAGCTTAATTCGTAATTTTGAAGAAGGAAGAACGTGTGTGACAGCATGCCTAAATTTCAATAATGCACATAAATGTTTTAGAATTTTGTTTTCAAATGAAGACAAACATGTGTTTTCTAATGCGAGAATGTTTGCTATCATTAATGCACTTGAAAAAATGCTCACAAAAATACATCATTTCCCCCCACCCTATTTTTAAAAAAGAGCCACACAGAACAAGTGAGGCATGGA
The DNA here is from genome assembly GCF_051106095.1 of Pogona vitticeps. NCBI lineage: Eukaryota > Metazoa > Chordata > Lepidosauria > Squamata > Agamidae > Pogona > Pogona vitticeps. The sequence continues at coordinate 12,896,728 of NC_135792.1, forward strand.
TGTGAAATTAAAAGAAAGTGGAAATCTAGGAAAATAGATTCACTCAGCCTGAGTGTTTTGTGAGTGGCAATTCACGCTCACGTTTCCCACTACGGAAATGAGATGAACCAGGAACACATCATCTGATCCAGCCCAATTTTCAGATGCTGTCAAAAAGGTTTTATTTAAGGAAACATTTGACCTGGACTAGGTGACTGCTACAGTTTTATTTCTGCTACCTAACCTTTCCATTTAGGGAAGGGCCAATCGGCTTCTTTCCACTCTGTGTCACTTTTGAAGATGATGACCCCAACGCTCAGCTCCATGACGCTTCTTCCTAATCTGCAATTTCTTTTGTGTCTACATGAAAATGCACATATTTTAATACACAATTTGAACATCTCCAAATACACATTTTGGGATGCATTTTCATGCACTTAATAAACTGTAATGGAACTTCATTTGATGGTTACTCTGTTTCCTTTCTTTATGTGATTTCCTATTTGAACTAATGTTTTAATTCTGTTTTGCTCTTTGAACTTGTTCTGTGTTTTAACGACTTTTTATTCCATTTTGTTCCGAGTCATCCCATTTTAGGGAGAAAGGTGGGATTAAATCCATTCCAATGAAGAAAGATGACCCAAGATGCTCAGGTTTTAGCGGTGGCCAGCAGTGCCTTTGCACAGTTAAAACTAGAGTGCCAGCTGCGCCCATTTCTTGGGAGGGCTGATCTGGCCATGGTGATACACATGCCCTTGTTAACATCTCAGATGGATTACTGTAACATGCTCTATGTGGGGCTGCCTTTGGAAAGGGTTTGGAAACCCCAGAGGGTTCAAAATACCACAGCCAGATTGCTACCTTGGGTTGGTTACAGGGAAGACATAACTCCCCTGTTACAGCAGCTTCACTGGCTGCCTATCTGTTTCTAGGCACAATTCTTGGACCCAAGCCTTAAATAGCTTGGGTCCAAGCTATCTAAAAGACCGCATCTCTCTCTGTGAGCCAGCCTGGGCTTTAGGATCATCAGAGGAAGCCTTTCTCTCAGTTGTGCCACCCTCACAGGTGCGCTTGGTGGGAACATGGGAAAGGGCCTTCTCCCAGAGAAGGCTCCCAGACTCTGGAGCTCACCTCCACAGCTGGCGCCATCACTGCTATCTTTCTGCAGGCAGGCAAAGACCATTCTGTTTAGGCAAGATTTCCCTTGATAACTGGAGAGGTTTTCAAATGAATGGTTGTGCTCTGTTTTAAATGTGATTTAGTATTGATTTTATTAATGTTTTCAATGTGAAATAATTGTTTACTTTTTAAAAAATACAGTGGTGCCCCGCATAGCGACGATAATCCGTTCTGGAAAAATCGTCGCTATACGGATTGGTCGCTATGCGGAACAAAAAAGCCCATAGGAATGTTTAATGCGTTTAATGCGTTCCTATGGGCAAAAAACTCACAGTTATGCAAAAATCCTCCATACGGCCGCCATTTTCGCTGCCCGGTAAGCGAGGAAAGGGCACAAAAACACAGCGGGCGGCCATTTTTTTCCGGCAACCATTTTGGAACTGCCGATCAGCTGTTAGCAAAAACATCGCTATGTGAAAATCAGTAAGCGAAACAGCTTGCCGATCATCGCAAAGCGATTTTTTGCCATTCAAAAGATCGCAATGCGATCACTTTTGCGATTGCAAAAAACAAATCACTATGCGGATTCTTCGTTAAACGGGGCACCCGTTATTCGGGGCACCACTGTATGTGTGTACCTACTGTTTTTAGTGTCTGTGTATTATCTTTTTAATGATGTAAGCTGCCTTGGGTTCTTTTTAAGAAGAAAGTTGGGATAAAAACAAACTAACAAAACCAACCCACTATTATTCCAGCATTGCCTAGTTTCCTGTTCAGAAAGAAAGCTCCCAGCTAGCACGTAACAGGAACAGGAAGCTTGGGTGGTGCTTGATTGGAGCTAGGCCTTCCAGTTTTGGCCTTTCTCCCAGATGATCCACATTTAGCCATCTGTATGGTGTCTTCCATCAGGTAGAATATTCAGAATGGAGATTTATTGTTCCAAAAACAAAAAACAAAAAGTCTGAAAATCCCACCCCTAACTGTAAGATTCAAATCCCGAATGAACACTAAACCACAGAGATTCAAACCCAGCCCCCTGAGTCCCTGTCTGTCACTTTATCTACTACATTACACTGGCCTTTTACATATTGGGCTAAATTCTGATTTAGTCTCAACAAGAGCAGACCCACTGAAATTGACGGGATGATCAGTATTGTTGATGAACAAGCCCCATGCACTTCATTGGATCTCGTGTAGCTGAGACTAAAATGATATTTTGCCTGTAGCTGACAGCTCATCTAGTCTCACCACTCTCTACCACTTTTATTTACTGTTTATTTAAAAGACAAGGAGGGTTTTGTTCTCTGAGTTAAAGTAAGACCCAGTTGCTTTCTAAGATCAAGAGTGTTTCAGAATATTTCTCCCGAGCCGTTATGTGTGTAATTACAGTCTGTTCACTCTATGCTAGCTTAGTGTTCAATGCACATGCATTTGTTGGCGTGTACCCTACAAATCATATCCGTTTACTCACCTAGCCAGAGTTTAAGGAAAAGGGAGAGGAGGGAAGTTTTAAGGAAAGGGAACAGGAGGGAAAGAAACCAAACCTTGAGAAAAGACAACTTTGCATCTCACAATAACAAAAGGCCTTTGCTCAAAAGTAAGAGTGTACCCAGAAAACAGGTCCTGATAGACCAGAAAATTGGAATATCACCAATAAACAGAGTCAGCTGAGCCCCATTTCCTAATCAAGTTTTATTTAAGCCAAAATACTTCCCCCAACTTCATTAGCAGGAATAATAATGGGATGGGGACACTTTAAATGTTTTTTCACAGGGGGATTTTCAGAGGTGATGGTGAAAATACTTTGCTCTGGCCACCATTTCTCCCAAAATGTCCTGAATGGAGCATTGTTGGGGGGAGGTTCCTGGGGGGTAAGGATGGGGAATGCCATTATTTTCTATCACACCTACAATGTCTTCTCAAGGCATTCAGAGATGAGATGGCGGTTGGTGGGCATCTGCCAATTGGAACCTCACAGCGGCCACCACAGCTAAGGATGTGGTAGTGTAGCACAGAGGTTAGACTCTTAGAATGGAACTTGAAAGAGCCACTTTCTCGTTCCTCCTTGGCCATGAAGTTTATTGGCTGACATTAGGTCAGCAGCTTTCTTTCAGCCTCAGGAGTTGTTCTGGTGATAAGGTCAGGAAAGAAGAGCTACCTAAGCTGGAGGAAAGGTGGGATATGAATGTCACTAAATAAATCAAGAGATAGGCAGGGAAGTTGGCAAGTCCCAAGCCCCAACTCCGAGTCCCTATTAAAAATAAGCTTTTCTCCAGAAAAGAAAGGGAGGCGTGTGAATCACAAAACCCTGAGCCTGGGTGATTTTTAAAAAGTGTCAAGTCCCCGATGTGACTTAAGTCTGACTTGACAAGGAGTCCCATGACTTGAGTCACAAGACCCTGGAGATAGTGGAGGCAAAATCAGAGTAGGGGTAGAAAAATATGGAATACTTACTTTAATTTTGTTGTTGTTATGATTATACGTCAGCCATGTTAGACAGGCAAAACTAAAATACAATAACAAATCATACAGTGTTTACAAGCAATACAAAGCAGATTGAAATTCAAACTGCAGTTAAGTTTCTAATCTGATTATTGTGGTGATTTAATCATCCATTTTCTTATTAGACAAGCTGTTGCACAGAATTTTGCAACCTTTGCTGTAAGTTCACTTGAGGAATCGGAGAGGAGATAAGAGACGTATAATTTATCTAGTCTACCTGGGTAATGTTTTAAAACTGGGGAACTAAGTAGACTGCAGAAATCTTAATAAAATGTGAACTACAACAGGATGGTTTCCACCATGCCAGATTGCCAAGGGCAAAAATGTTGACTGTAAGGGATATATAACTATCTTCCAGGGATGGGGACTCCCTTCACAAGATTCTCTATCAAGTCGGACTTACGTTGCACCAGTGACCTGACTCAGACTTTTTTTTTTCCCTTCGATGACTTGGATGCGACTCGTGATTTGGAACTCACCCATCCCTCCTTTTTCTCTGGGGAGAGAAAAGTTTGTTTTTAACAGGGACTCAGACTTGGGACTTGATACCAAAGACTCAAGACTTGGAACTTAGCACCAAAGACTCAGACCCAAAGACTTGCCAATGTCCCTGCTCGTATCTTCCCTCCAGAATGGCAGAAGGTAGAAGCAATCCAAAGCAAAGTTTGTTTGCTTAAAGGCATCGTTTCCCTACTGTTCCCATTTGCTTCTAAAATACACAACTTCTCACTCCAGCTTCAAAAGAATTGTTTAGGCCATTATTTCAGACCAAGAAACAAATGGCTGGTTAGCCTACACAAAGTCAAGCAGATGAAGCCGCCTTCTGAAAACTTACAGTACTTGTGTGTGTGTGTGTGTGTGTGTGTGTGTGTGTGTGTGTGTGTGTGTGTGTGTGTGTGTGTGTGTGTGTGTGTGTGTGTGTGTGTGTGTGTGTGTGTGTGTGTGTGTGTGTTTTGGCACTGGTAAAAGCCACACTTTAAATATTTTGCATACCTTGAAAACCCTATTACTTGGATGCAACTTGTCAGCACATAACACACACAAACAGAAATCAGCAGCAAAACTGGGACCCTCTGACATTTTCCTACATTGCCCTGCTTTTCATGTCCCCAACAGGGTATAAGGATTGTTTCAAACTCCAATGAATCATACTGAGTAAAAAAAAGGTTAATCATTCTAATTGTTCAGAAGCCTGAAATTACATTCAAGGTTCTGGGCATGTATCTTTTCAGGAATACAATCCTGCTCTTCCTGTATTTTTGTTTTGTTTTGATTTGTTTTTGAAAAAAAATAAAATAAAATAATAATAAAAGCAACCATCCAAACCCACCCTAGTAATTTCTATTTATCTTGGGTGACATTAACCGTGTAACCCGCCCTGCCAAGAGACAACCTTACGCTTGCATTTGGTTTCAGTGCGATGTAGGAGAGTTTTTCATTATCATTAACCGTTCTCCTGGTGGGCAGAGTGCCGTGCGGTGGCACTGGTCACACTTCATTGCTTTATCTTATATGACAAAGAGGGATGATGTGTTTCAGTCCGGGGCCAGGAGACGAAAGGGAAAGGTGGCCCGGGTAGAACTCCCCCTGCTGCCTAGGAACCGTGCACAGAGGGCTGCAGACGATGACTTGCTAAGCGTGCGAAGGGGGCAGACAAATAGATTTTCCTCTATATTTATAACCAGCATCATTCTTCCTTTCAAGCCCTTCAGTGCAGGTAGCTGTTTTATATGAAATGAACAATCTTTATAGACGTACCAGAGCCATAACAAGGCTGATTTTCAGCGAGGCTGAGGTATATAACTCTTGCCGAATTGTCAGGCCTCTTGCTCAACAAATCAAGCCTAACTTATGATGTTTGCAGTGTAATTTTTATTCCTGTTTGACTACCCAACTACCCGGTGGTAATAGGATGTTGGGAAAGGGCAGTAGCAATGTTTGTACATGCCATGATGGATAGGCTAACTCTGCATTTTTCATTTATATCTCCCGATTCCAAATCAGTTAAGTTTAGGAAAAAATGAAACAAAATGGCAAGAAAAATGCCGGGCGATCGGAAGCCCGGCACTCTCGTAGATGTGAGTTCAGCTCACATCTGCTCGGATAGTCTGGAAGCATTAAGATATCTAAATGAAAATCAATACTATATGTGCCAGCATTTACTACCAAGAACAAGTATCAGGAGACCTTGGCTAATCAGGCTTTCAGGCTTGTACGCCAGCCCTCATCAGAACCTCAGGGGTGTCCTAATTGGCCCAGACTAATCAGAGAAGAGTTAAATTTACAACCAGAAACGACATCTTCTTTCTCTCACCCACCCAGTCGTCACTCTGAAGCCAAGAGCCTCACCTGTGTGGCAGCTGACAGGATTCAGTGATGGCCCGCTAGTGAAGCAGGAGCTGTTTCTCCCCCATCAAGAAAGGTAAAAAGAAAGGCTAATTTCTCACCTTCCATAAAAACCAGTCAAGACACATTTAAGCTTTTTGGGGAAGCAGCATTATCCACCCCTCTCCGTCCCTTCTCTCTCATTCTTTCTCTCTCTCTCTCTTGAACAAACTGCATATTTCCTCCACGTAAAAGCTAGCCATCTAAACCTCGCATATTAGGAGTTGAAAGGAATGTTTTAGAGCTAAAAGCCCCCAGCATACTCTTTGATCTCCCTACTGATTTAGAAAGGTTGCGAAAAAAGCAGGAAGGAAGAGAGGCAATGCCTTCAGAATCAGAGACCGCTAAACCTGATGTTCATGTGGGTGTGTATGTGAGTGTTTATTGGGATTTTAGCAGGGCCACTGAGAACATTTCTGAGTCCATGGACAAACCAGTGTTGGTCCAGGGTACAGAAGCAAGTACAGAAGTGCTGGCATTCATCCTGGCAGTTGTTTTTCCCAGTGCCACAGAGAGCGAAGAAACCCGTTCAAACTTTTTCATCTTCACCAGGAGCAGGTCTTTTGCAAAGCTAAAACTGTGCTCACGACCTGGGGTTCAAATCCCAGGTAGCCAGCTCAAGGTTGACTCAGCCTTCCATCCTTCCGAGGTCGGTAAAATGAGTACCCAGCTTGCTAGGGGGGCAATGTGTAGCCTGTATAATTAAAATTGTAAACCGTGCGGAGAGTGCTTGTAGCGCTATGGGGCGGTATGTAAGTCAAAAAAAAAAAGGATCTTAAGTTCCCCAAAATAATTTGCATTACAAGAGGAAAGCGTATATAATGTATTATTCCCAGTGAAAACCTACTCACCCACATGCATGCCTGGATACACATAGGACCACTGTGAGGACTGCATGAAAAACCAGACAGAACAGGAAAGTCTGAGAGGGACACAAGACTGCACAAACAACAACACCAAAAAGAACAATAACACATGTTCCAGCACTTTGAGTTTGACAGCCTTGACTCTGCTACATCACTTCTTGATCCCCTCCTTCCAAGAGCATTTCTTCCTGACATTAAGGTAAGCACAAAGACATTGAGTTGAGGTCCCCATATTAATTGGTCTAAGCTGGGGGTGGCCAACATACCCCTCTGCCATTCTCCTTGGACACCTTCCCACCACTGCCCAAAAAAAAAAAACAACAAGTTGTCTTAAATAACATTCTGAGAAGAAAAGGAATGGTATTCCTAGAAGCTGCCACTTATAGTGATTTTTAGCAGAGAGTGCAGCTTTTAATGATAAAGTACTGTGCCATGGGGAAATGATACATTTGGTATCTTCAGTCCCCAATTGGCGCCTGATTCAACCCAAGTTGCCCACTTCTCCTCTAAGGCCTTATCATAATGTCCATTATTTTAACCAGTTTTTTCAAGATCTAAATGTGTGGGAATCAAAACAATCAGTGAGAATGGAACTATGAGTTACAATCCTTAAAACGTTACTGCCAGCATAGCCCTACTGAACTAAATGGAATTTATTTTGGAATAAGATCACATAAAATTGGGTTGTGGGATGTTATCATTCCAGGTCTTAACCATTGTTTTCTAATGTGGGGGTTGATATTTTCTTCAAGCAACTACTTCCTTGTTTTTATATTGAATCATTCTGATGTTTGTATTTTTTTTTTAAATGGTTTCTCTATTTGATCAACACTTTGGCTGTCAAATTAAGAGAAAGTCTATATGTTTTGTGGAGAAACACAGTTGAAACGCACCGTGTGAAGAAATTGTCCTTTCAATCTCAAAAACAGTCCAAGTGCTTAATCTTGTTTAGAATATACAGGGAGGAAAAACCCCAGAAAAAAACACCACATAACTATAGGAATCGTCATATGGAAATGAACTGGAATCAATGGGTGGAAAGGGAGGGAACTGACTAACTTGTGTCTGGTTTGATAAATTTAGCAATAATGTGTAAGATTTGATGAAGTACGATCTGATGATCACAACAATTTACAAATAAATCTGCCCCTGCTATTTAAACAGGAGGTAAAAGAGAGCTGAGGAGGTTCGAAACCGTATTTTTAAAGCTTACTTAAGCTCCCCATGGTGGTTCACATCACAAGAGATATTTAACAGTGACATTCATTTTGGGTGCCTCCTTTCTGTCCATTATAATGGGAATCTACTTTAAATCAATCAGTTGTCAGATGTTGTATTCTCATTAATGGCTTCCTGCACGGTGAAGTCGGAGAAGTCATCACAGCATGTTGTCAATGAAATTGTGTTCATGACACGCCAAAGAGTTTCCTTTCGTTTTGTCAGATCTCACCAGTGAAGGCAGTTAAATACTGTCACTTCATTTACCTCAGAACCCTGTATGGTGTTTCCATGACGCAAAAGGAAGCATGATCCTTTCAAAACTCTCCTATCTACTGCCTGATGCTGTACAGAAGATAATACTATGTTTTTATGGTTCTTCCCTCTGTCAGCAATTGTCTGATTAACTTCCCAATACCACAGAGTCTCATCAGTGATGTGTTATGTTATATACAATTGTGATGTGCCACCACAACAAGGTTTTCAAGCTACGTGATATATTTTAAGGTATAGTTTTGCTGTTGGCACCTACAGTATACTCAAAGGCGATGAAGGGATTTGCACACAGGTGTCCTGAGTTCTAGTCCATCACTGTATCCACTGCTCCCTACCAGGTCTCTACTACTTCCCAAATACTTAATGGCTATTCAGATTGAAGAAATACGGTTCTATTGTTGTGTGCCATCAAGTCAGTTCTCAGTCATGGGGATCCCAATAGAGTTTTTGAGGTGCAAGAGATGTTCAAGGAGTAGTCTACCATTGCTACCCCACGTCATCTTTCATGGCTGAGTAGGGATTTAGAGCAGGTTTATGCAGGTTTTCATTTGGTGCGGTGCATTTTCCAATAAGTTTTCTGTTGGCGCATCTTGGCACCTTGTCACAGTTAGCTGCAGTTAGGCACAGCCAAGTGCACAAAGCTTACAAGGCTATTTTGTCTTAAAAATTCCACTGAACTTTGCTTTTTGAGTCTAGGTTGGTAGGAGGAGGACACCTTTACTCCCTTATTCAGATTATAAACCTCATGCTTAATAAGATAAAGGGGTCTGAAAGTGTGAGAATGACTGCGAGCAATACTATCAGGAAGCTAGGCTCCATTAGGCTCCTAGTAGGGTCAGCCAAGGCAGAATCATCATAAGTGAGACACCAGACTAACATGAATCCATCCTCTTCAGAAATGAACAGCCCCATTAGCAGAAGCCCTGTATTATACAGAGCCCTGTATGAATGTTTTGCCATGTAATCTCTGAATTCTCACTCTTATGTCTGAAGAAGTGGACATGTTCCATAAAAGCTCATATTAAAATATAGCAATGTCTTTAAGGTGCCATGAAGTCTTTGTCTTCTTTATTTTTTAGCTTTCATTCTGTGTTGTGTTCCTTGTTGATTAGATGAAGAGAATTCATATTTGCAATGGTGATGGAGAAGGAGAAATGCTTGAAGGTTAGCTATAGCACAGAAGCAATCATGGGTGACTGGAATGCAAAAGCAGGAAATTAAACAGAACCAAACATCATTGGAGAATTTGACTTCAGAATCGGGGGGGGGGGGGAAGGAAAGGGACTCACAGAATCCTGTGAAGCCACTATTTGTTTATAGCAAACAGATGCTTCAGGCAACTAAGCAAACAGTTGCACATGTGGACATCACCACTTGTTCCATCATCTCATCAGCAATTCAAGTGGAGAGTGCAGCCAAAAAACCAGACAGACTGAGACTCAGAATGGGAGCTACGGAAATACCCTTAAGTGCAAGAATGCATTGCTGTAATGTAGACCAAGGACAAGATCATCCATACTATGGTATTCCCAATACAACATGCAAAGGTGAAAGATGGATGAAGAAAATAGCTGACCTGGTGGGGAAATAATTTATTGCCAAAGGAGAGCTTTTACAGATACTATATATACCACCAAAAGGACTAGTCCAGGTTTCTAGATGAAAGCAAGGACTATAACTGTTCAAAGGCCAAACATAGCAAGCAAGAATGGGCCTAATCCTGGAAACCTTAAGATGAATATATTCAAATCAGTCAGAAAGGGCCTTTACGGCCACATTCCTTCCATAAGGAATGAGAGATTATTGAAGGAGTCATATTAATTCTCAACACAGTATTTGACACATCTGGGTTAATTATGGAAGTATGTTGGGAAAAGAATAGCAAACAGAAAATGTCAACAGTTTTCCTCATTCTACCAAAACAAACATCTGTCTTCATTATGTGGAATGAGAACAACTGAGTGACTCAGAGGTTCTGCTGCTGCTGTAGCACATTCTTCTGTAAGAATTTTGTATAAGAGATCTATTATAAGTAAACGATAACACCTAAAGCCAAAAATGTCTGGACAGGTGCATAACGAGATACGTGGTTCCCTAGATAGCCAGATGCCAAGCTATTTAAGGCATTAAAAATTAAAGCCAACACCTTTAACGTGACTCAGTATGGGGTCATATGATCACAATATCTCGCACCAGTTAGCAACCTAGCTGCTATCTCTTGCACAAACTGAAGATCGTGGAGCGTTTTCAAGGGCAGCCACATGAAGAGTCCACTGCAGTAGTCAAGACCTGATGTAATTAGGGCAAGGATGATAGCTAATAAGCCAGGTCAGCTAAGCAAAGTTGTAGCTAGCACACCACTGCCACCAACAGCAGTGCAGTGTCAAGGAGCATTATGAGGAACGTAGGGAAGAATGGCTGGAGTCTTGCACCCAGGGTCAAAGCCCCTATCACCCCGTCCTAGTCACAGCTCTCTGCATGGCTTAGCTATGGCTGTATTAAGTTTATTGTACATCAGAGGGGGGCATCTCCCAGAATTTGGGGGTGTACAGCAGAACCTTGGCAGGCCACACCTGTCTCCTAAAAAAAGGGGGGGGAGTCCTTCTCGAATGGGCAGTCACACCCTCTAGGGATACTTTTCTCAAAATATTTGCAAAAAATATTTTACAGAACAACGCTGTGGATTAAAAACTCTAAAGCATTGCCTAAAACATGTGTCTTTGCCATCTGATATGGTTGTCTCAATTTACGTGATGGTAGGGCATGCTCTGGCCCATGGGGTCACGAAGAGTCGGACACGACTTAACAACTGAACAACAACAGCAAGGGTCTAAAACATACCAGAATGAAAAATGCAGCTAAATGGTCAACTTCAGAGAAGGCAATTGGCTTTTCGAAAGGGAAAAAATGTTTTTCAAACATTATTTTGAGGTGGTACAGGCATAGAGAACAAGGGGAGTGGTGCACAGTGGGGGTGCTGCAGTTCGCGTACCTGTGGTGTAGGTAAACAAAGAACTTAATTGGATAGTCCAGGGAAGTGGCTATAGTAAAATCCATGGGGTCATGCCACAGAATGTTTTGAACTGCTGAGCTTTATCACTTTGGTGGAGAGCCATGAGAACATAGTTCTCTGCAGATCTGGCACTTCTTATTTGATTCCTATAACACCAATCTGGCTACCAAGGCCACTTTGAGTGGTTCACAATAGAAAATAGGACAGTAATCAACAACAATAAATTGAAGTATATAATAGGAAGGAACAGACATACAATAAGCATTATAAATCAGTTATCAGCATTACAAACCTTAACACACAAAAAAAAACAACAATTAATTTCTCTGTTTCCAAGCAAGTTGGCCCTATCGTTGTGTAGACTGAGAATCCATTTCAGATGGCAGATGCAAAATTTGCAAAAGTTCCTTTTCCACTAGATTACAGAGTCCCACATACCCCATCTACCATAGCCAGTGGCTGAAGGATTCTATGCTTATAATCCAAAAAGTAACTTGTCCAAACTCCAGGCTGATGATGGGAGACAGGGGAAGATATGACAGCCACCATTCCCAACTCTCCTTTCTGAGCCCCCGGGGTAGAAAGAACTGTGAGTACCACAGAGGCCACTGCACTTCCTAAACTATCCTTCTGTTCCTGGAGTTGTGCGATAGACTTATCAGTTACTAGAGGTGAAGTAAGATGCAACTCAAATGGAAGCTTCAAATGGTGCAGAACGCAACAGCCAGACTCCTTAGTGGGGTGAGAAAACACCAGAATATCTCTCCCACTCTGGCTGCCTTACACTGGCTGCCCATTCACTTCCACATCAACTTCAAAGTGTTAATGATGACGTATAAAGCCCTAAACGGTTTGGGACCTCGGTATTTGGCAGATCGCCTTCTCCCACCCAGATCTACCCAAATTACTCGGCATAGCCAGGAGGGACAGTTGAAGGGCCTAACGCCGAGAGAGGCCCGGAAAGAAAGAACTAGAAACTGGGCCTTCTTGGCAGTGGACCCCCCAGGTAGGGAATGGCCTTCCATCAAAGATCCGCCTGGCTCCCTTGCTGGGTGTTTTTAAGAGCCATTTAAAAACTTGGCTCTTCAGGCAGGCTTTCCCTCATGTCAATTCCTGAATTCTATCTTTCTGTTCTTGGATTCCCCATCTTGATGATGTGGTAAAAGCGTTCCTTAGAACTGCCTTTACACGAGACAGAGAGGGATTCAGAATGATCAGTCCCTATTGCCAGCAAAATCGGGTCCTGTAATTTTGCTCTAGGCGACTTCTCACTCCTTCACCCAAGTCTGTCTCGATTTTAAATAAATAATCTGGAAGGTCTGCTCTTCCTCTTTTATTACTTTAGGACCCTCATTTGGTAGCGTAATGTGGCCAGATCAAAACAGTCTTAGTTCTAAAATATCCAATTTACTACAGTAGCTTGGTCTAAACAAGGAGACAGCTTACAGACAATTTGTCTTTTTATATTTTATTACAAAAGATATCATTTCAACAAGCTTATTTTAACGTTATATCAGTATTTCCAAAATAACCCCCAGCCTTAGCCATCAGTCATTTCCTCTATAAAGTGAAAACAATAAAAAGTCTAGCTATATCTTAAATAAGCATTCTTACGCAATCTCAGAATAAAGTCCTGTCGGCTGCATTTCTCTCGGCGTCGTCTCTCTCCCTTCCATCTCTTCTCCGTCCCTCTCCTCCTGCTGTCTCTCTTCGCCCATCTTCCTTAAATTAAGAAGTTATGTCCTTGTCCATCGGAGTTGAGATAAAATAAGGGTCAGCTTGCTCTTCTTAACTTTTTTTTTCTTTAGCCGGAGAAGAACTGACCTTGTACATTTACTCTCTAATTAGCACCTGGACACAAGCAGATTTCTAGCTTTTTCGTTGCAGCTCTGAAATAAATCCTATGAAATACACTTCTATTCTATTTTCATAATCAAATTCATGACAGATGATGCTATATTATTGTTCAAATGTTTTTTATGATTATGAATGTTGTTTATTTTTGATTGTGATGTTTTTATTGTTATTTAATGATTTTATGATTTTGTACGCCGCCCCGAGTAGATGCTGTCTAGGGGGGCAGGGTATAAATCGAATGAATAAATAAATAAAATAAATAAACTCAAGAATCTCTAGTTGGAACAGGAAAGGATGTCACTTCTTCCTGTGACTCTGACACCCAAATACTTGGGTTGATTGTGCAAGCCCCATCTCTTCTAGTCGGCTCTTAGAAGAAACCAGAGCACCTGGGAACTTTATCACAACTTTTGACATTATTTTACAAAGGAACTCATTTTACCTGTTTTTCAAAACTCTGATTGTCATTGCCATTATGGATGTCCCAATCATACATTAAACTTCATTAATTCATTACATTGCCATTATCAGCAAGCCGGAAAAATACAAAAACAAACACCCCACTCATGTGTCTTGTTCTGATATTGAATTTTGTAAATATTTACCCTACCCCCCAAAAAACAAAAAATACTTTTCTTACTACTGAGCACTGATAAAATAGCATCAACATTAAAAAAAAACTGATTACAAAAAGCATCTTAAGATGCCTTAAACACTCTTTAGAAGTAACTTGTGAAAGGAACAAGGAAACACTATTCATTACACCTAGAAGTAACTGTAACTACTTGTTACATTACTTTTACAGCAAAAGTATCAAAAAGTAAATAATTATGCATTACTATCCCACTTGCTCCTAGTTACTTCCCACCTCTGGTCTTAATACTATTAGAATAATTATCTTTTTATTCTTGACAAGTTATTTCATTATCTTAATCCAGTAGACAGTCTAAGTGTTTCATCCAGTTTCGACTCCGTAGAGTCCAAGTACAGGGCAGGTTGATTTATGTTAAATGAATGGAGAAAGGGGCCCTCTCCTGACCCATATAGAAAGATCCCCCGACACATTCTCCTCTGCTCATGTTCATAAGCCCTTAATATTTGCCACGAGTAGGGTGTGTTTCACCCCTTTCCCTTTTTAAAAGGGAAGGAAATTTCCACAATGCGGATTCAGTCAGGTGGAGGACATGACTTGTGTAATCCTAATAAATCAGAAGGTCCTCAAATGACGGGAGCAACAGGGGGATAGAGAAGGAGTGAAGCTGCAGGTTGACCTTAGCAAGAGCTTCTCGAGAAATGATGTCCTCTTAAACAGACCCCTGCAGAGATGTTCCCCATTTCCTCTGACAAATGGTAAGTGCCCCTGGCGGCCATATTCTGAGCAAAGCAGGGCTGATTTAGCCATGCACAAGCCACCTCACTTATTTTACAGAAATTATAAAAAGAAAGCCCTGAGACGCTTTGACTAGTGAAAACAGCACGTCTGAAAAAATGATTCCAGTCCTACGTCACCAAAACTCATTTGCAGGACAGACAGATGTTGATTCTGATCAGTGGAATAGGGTCACCTCCGTTCCTAGGAGTCTGGGCCAGGTCTACTGGCAGTTGATTATGAGTGTCATGAATGGACTGCAGTCTGTCTGTCTGTCTGTCTGTCTAATTTTCGTGGCATTTCACAAAAAGGTGCCGGTTTTGGTTACCGTATGCTCCATAGCTAGGATCAGAAGGGTGCAGTCTGCTGCATTGCCTCAGGCAGCAAAATGCCTGGGGCTGTTCCTGTCAAAAATACGTGTTAACACTTGCAATCACAGAGTGAGAATTAGGGAACAGTCCTTCTTATCTTCTTTTTAGACATCCACAATTTTAACCAGAATGATTATAAATGCGATATTCCCAATGATAGCAATTTCCAGGCCTTTCAATGCTTCCAACTCAGCTTTTTGGGTCATAATGTTCCTCACAACGGTGCTTTTCAAGGCATCACCACATCTAAAGGTACACTGATGAGATTAAGTGATCTGTTTTAACAAACCACTCATGTCAGGAAAGGTTTGCATGCCAGGATTACAACCTGTCCTTATTGTCTCCTTATTGTCCCCTGAGGTTGACTACCTTCTTAAAAAAATTCTCTAATAAGATCTACAAATCTAGTTCTTAAAGACAGCTTACTTTATTGTGTTTGTAAAGATAAAAAAAAAATTCAAATAGGTTGCCACCCTCGGGACTGATAGAAGCACAACAAAGGAGAGGGCGGGAAGGTCATTTTGGGGAATGTTCATAAAAGTTTTCATAAAAAATGATAGGCCTCCAAGAATAATGTTTGAGAATAAAATCTAATAATAAAAGAGCTTGTTTTCTGCTGTGGCACACTATGCATAGAATTGATTCATCAAGTTCTTCATTTAATGTACTTGCAGGACATCCGGAGTTGACGGCCACTATGGGATTTTAATACAAGAAAGTTTTTGTCTCACACCCACCTTAACATCACTGATTACAGTCCAAGTTTAACAAACGCAGAATGCTAGCTTGCATTTTAGCCATTATGTAAAAGCACTTCAGCTCCTTGTAATGTGTCACTTTATTGGCCTGAAAGTCATCAAAATAAACAACAAAACCCTAAAAGCACTCCCAATAAAAGATGTAATACCAGCTTCTCAATTTGCTATGCCTGTATCAAAGTTGAAACCTCCCTCAAGATTCCACCATTCTCCTCTTCAGCATGGATTCTGTCCCCCTTTATCTTTAATTATTCTCCAACAATGCATTTACAACAATGTCCACCGGAGGGCTCTTGAAGATGGGACTTATTTCCCATGTTCCCCTTCCGGGGGCTTTGCTGCTTCTCCTTCCCTTTGCAAATCCAAGTTAGTAGTAAACCTGGTTAGTAGCATGACAGATAACATGTTAAGACATTGTTAAGGCATTTGCAACTTGTGGAGAAGCAGAAACCCTGCACTAGAATAAGGAAAAGTCTTTTACCTCTACTTCTGTTTATGAAGACAGAATCTCATACAATTTAATCTTGACATTTCTACTAGTGGTGTATCATTCATGTTTTTTGTTTTCTTCTCCAGTTCACAGAATTCTCCAAGAATTCCCAAGGCAGATTTCTGGGAGTTCTAGGCTAAGACAGACACTTATAGGCATCTATATTTCACTCACCGGGGCCCAGGCCTTATTTCTTGTTCAAACAGGAAATGGCTCTGGTGCCTACTGGGAGGCCTAGATCTTTGTGAGAGACATAGTTCTTTGGGAGGTTCCTTCTACAAATCCTAACAGGCAGTGATACTATACTTCCTGCAAGGATCTAGGTCAGCATGGGGATGATAAATTGAAATAAAAGATTTATTTTCTTACATCCCGAGACTGCCGTTTCTCCTTCTGAATCAAGTTAATTCCTCCATACATTCCATTGATTTAAATGGGGCTACTCTAATTCTGACTGAATTTAACACAGGAAGTTCCAATTAGAACAGGCCCATTTGAATCAATGGAATTTATGGAGAAGTTGACTTATTAAATGCCCACTGATTCTATGGGCCTCCAATTTACTACACTAAGCAACAGGGTTTTGGCCACAGAGTGAGGCCCATCTAGCCCAGCAATGTTGAAAATGACTGGAAAATGCTCTCCAGGATTTCCAGCCAGGATTATTCCTTTTGATGTATTTGTGAAGGCTTTCACGGCCGGGATCTAATGGTTGTTGTGGGTTTTTCGGGCTCTTTGGCCGTGTTCTGAAGGTTGTTCTTCCTGACGTTTCGCCAGTCTCTGTGGCCGACATCTTCAGAGGACAGCACTCTTGTGCTCTGGCGATTATTCCTTTTCTTTATCCAGAGATGCTAAGGACCCAAACCTGTGAGCTTCACTATGCAAAGTATGTGCTTGATTCCTAAACTGTGGCTCCTCCCTTTTTGTTGTTATTACCAAACATTATGAATGCGAATATGAATTTCTAATTCACTTTTCAGGGCACAAGATGGTTTCCAGGAAAGGTTTTAAATCATATTAAAAATATCATAAACACTAACCAATAAAAGATAGATTACATTCCTTACCCATCAAGTTAAAAAGCTGCAGATAAACCTTTTCTCAAGCACAGCAAAATAAGTTCCAGATCAAACATGGTCTGGAATAAAAATATATTCTGATTTCTTATTAAGGCTGCCAATGAAAAGACCAGATTGACCCAGATATTGCTCCCCCAGAAGGGAGATGAAATACAGGGAGATGGAGTCTTCAGGTAAAACATGGAATGATTGATTGATTGATTTTTATACTGCCTTTCTCCCAGTGGAGGAATAATAATAATAATAATAATAATAATAATAATAATAATTTATTGTCATTGTAAGTATATACACATACAACGAAATTCACAGACACCCAGAGACCAGACACATGCACACACATAAAATTCCCAAACACTCCCCACCCACTAAAAGTCCCCCACTAAAAATACAAACATCTACACCGCAGGCCAAGTTACACAGTCCAACTAATTATTCACTACTGGTGGTCTTTAAGCTCATTATTAATTGCAATTATAGCTCTGGGATAAAAACTATTGAGAAAACGTGTGGTCCGAGTCTTAATTGTTCTATATCTTCTGCCAGATGGTAACAGTTCAAAAAAGTTATAAGCAGGATGGGAAGAGTCTCTCAGGATGCTATGTGATTTCCTTAGACAGCGGGATGTGAAGATGTCATCCAGGGTTGGTAGCTGGAGCCCGATGATATTCTGGGCAATTTTAATGGTTCTCTGTAGAGCTTTTTTGTCCGCTACAGAGCTACTCCCAAACCATGCCAGAATGCCATAGGTTAGGACACTCTCAATGGTGCTACGATAGTATGACAGAAGCAAATGCTGAGATAAATTTAACTTGCCGAGCATTCTCAGGAAATACAGCCTCTTCTGTGCCTTCTTCATTAGCATGTTGGCATTTATAGTCCATGAGAGGTCCTCTGAGATGTAAGTACCCAGAAATTTAAAACTACCAACTCTCTCCACTTCCTCACCGTTTATGTACAGTGGTAAATGTACATATCTCTTCCTCCTAAAATCAATTATGAGTTCTTTAGTTTTTTTGATGTTAAGTGTGAGATGATTTTCTTTACACCAAAGTATCAACCTTTGTACTTCCTTTCTATAAGCAGACTCATTGTTCTTATTTATGAGCCCCACCACTGTCGTATCATCCGCAAATTTAATAATTGCATTGGTGTTATACAGTGGGGTGCAATCATGTGTGTACAGGGAATAGAGGAAGGGACTTAGCACGCAGCCCTGGGGAGCTCCTGTACTTAGTACCAGGGTAGAAGAATGGTGAGATCCCATCCTTACTGACTGTGGCCTATCTGTCAGAAAATCCTTTATCCACATGCATATCTCCTGAGGTAATCCCAGGTTGATCATTTTAAAAAACAACCTATTTGGTAGAATGGTATTAAAAGCAGAGCTATAATCCACAAACAACAGCCTCGCATAAGTTCCCTGATGTTCTAAGTGGCTCAATACAGTATGGAGTACAATGGACACAGCATCATCAGTAGATCTATTTTTCCTGTATGCAAATTGCCATGGGTCCAAAGAAGGTGGAAGACTAGCCTTAATGTAATCCAGCACCAATCTCTCAAAACATTTCATAACAACAGATGTTAAAGCTACTGGTCTGTAATCATTGAGAGATACCACAGCTGACTGCTTGGGGACTGGCACTATAATAGATGTCTTCAGGCAAGTGGGGACTGAACACTGCAACAAGGATAGATTGAAAATATCCGTAAAAACTCCAGCTAATTCTGCAGCACAGCCCCTAATAACTCGTCCCATGATTCCATCTGGTCCAGCTGCCTTTCGAACATTAATATTCTGGAAAGCGCGTCTCACATCTGAAATCTGCAGTACTAGTGGTTGTCTGTTGATGGTAGATTCTAGTGATGTATTATAGACAGTAGGTGCTGGAATAACGGTTGTTCCTGTTTCCACCTCAAAACGGCTGAAAAATTGATTTAACTGCTCAGCCAAAAAATCACTGCTGCTACACAGACTGTTTTTGTTACTCTGACCAGTGATTTGTCTTAGGCCGTGCCACACTCGGCGAGTGTCAGAACTTTCAAGGTGTTGTTCAATTCTCTGGCTGTACATAGCTTTGGCATCCTTAATGCCCCTTTTCAGTTTAGCTCTAGCCTCTCTGTACTGTAGTTCATCAATGATTGATTGATTGATTTTTATACTGCCTTTCTCCCAGTGGAGGAATCCATGGCAACTCGCAAAATTACTAAAAAAAAAAAGCCAACTAAAACCATGATAAATTTCTGCATTAAAACAATTAAACTTTAAATAACAGGTAAAAACACCTTTAAAATATATTCAAACACATGCAAAATAACAATAATGTACAACATCCAAAAATCACATCAGGCTGTCCCAGGTATGGAGATGATTTCTACACACACACCTGAGACTCCCCTAACCAACAGTACTTGGGAACCAAGAGTTAGCCATGGCCCTTGTGATGTCATGGGGCAGAGGCACTTACAAAATGGAGTGTATGTGATAGCCAGACAAGGGGGAGACATAGTATTGAACTGAAAGGCCAGTTCGAGAACACCAATTAAGTCACTTTAAAAAGTCTGCTTTCCAGGATCTTCTGCGAGTCCCTGTTTGCAACATACAGTGGGAAGCAGGCACATTGTTACAAGAAAAGGGACGCCCGCTATGTAAACCAAACGTGGACCAAAAGTGCATTTGAATATTGGAAATCTAAAGTACCTCAGTATGAATTCCACACACAGGTCAGAGTAGCGAGGTGAGCAACATCCCCATTTCTTCAGATTTCAAGATCGACATCTGAGACCCAGAGATTAATGAACCCCAGGCCAAACCTCAGATCTTGGAAACTCCATTTGGTAAAATCCCAAATATATTTCAGAATTATCTCAATACCTGATCTGTAACCATCACCCATTTACTTTCCATATTAACCAAAAGGAGACTCATGACTTCAGCAACAGTTACTTTCTCCTTTGTTCATGTAGCCCGATGAAGATTTCTGAGGAACCTGAAAGTTTGCAAAAAAAAACAAAAAAACCCACCCTTTCTCACCTTGGAGTTGATCTATTAAAAGAGTAGGGCGAATTTGGATTTTAACACATTTCTTTTAGTTTATGTTCACCAGTCCTCACTCTTTCTTGCTTACTACATTAACTTTAAACTATCTAAGTTGCCACAAGCAGCAATTACTGACACATGCTCAAATAGTAAAGCTTTCTAGTCAAATTATTAATAAAATCATTTTTAAAGGTCAAGTTGTTGTGGAGATCTGATGGTTCTTCCAGAATGTGTCTGTTACAAAGGTATTTTCTGGCACTTTCCAATCTATGCGTGGACTTCTTTTTAGTGGTACCACCTCCAGGCTCTCAATTCTTGCTACGAAAAGCAAGAAATGTTCAAGCTTTGCTTCTTTGAACTAATCCCTGTGGAATTTTTATCATTTAGGGGAGGGAAATGCTGCCTCTTGAGAAAGAAGCCCATTGAGGCCCCATATTCCCAGAAATGTTCTGTTCAAATTAGTGGCAGACAGTGTTGGCAGTGCTATTGCACTGGCCCAAACATGCACAGCCTGTTTTATTTTTATCCTGTCTTCCTTCACTAAGAGGGCTTTTCACTTACTCTTCTACTTTGTAGTATTTTCTGCCTACTCTGTTTCAGTGTAATACCTTGTTATCATCATCCCTTTTTCCCCCTTCTGCTTCCCCTCCCCTGAAGGAACTCTGTTACCCTAATGACACCATTGGGTGCCTGTTAAGAAAAGACTGGCCGCCATCTTGAAGTAGATAACAAAGTGCTTCACCTGTAGGACCCAAGCCTCTTCCTTAGCAACCTCCATCTTTCTTCCCTTTTCTGCCTTTATCCTATGAAGATCCTAAACAGTTTCAGGTAACTGGAGCCCCCCAAAAAACAAGTCTGAAGGGATGAAACAAGTCCCTATCTTGATGGCGGGGCCCTTACCATTCTGGTCCATGCACTTGTAATATCGAGATTAGACCACTATAATGCGCTCTACGTGGGGCTACCTTTGAGATTGATGCGGAAGCTTCAAATGGTGCAGAATGCGGCAGCCAGATTACTTCATGGAATGAGAAAACACCAACATCTCTCTCCCACTCTCGCTGCCTTGCATTGGCTGCCCATTCGTTTCCACATTGATTTCAAAATGTTAATGATGACATATAAAGCCCTAAACAGTTTAGGACGTTGATACCTAGCAGAATGCCTTCTCCCACCTAGATCTACTCGTGTCACTCACTATAGCCAGGAAAGATTGCTGAGAGGCCTAACGCCAAGAGAGGTCCAGAAAGAAAGAACAAGAAACCGGGCCTTCTTGGCAGTGGCCCCTCGCGTTTGGAACAGCTTGCCATCAGAGATCTTCCTGGTACCCTCGCTGGGTGTTTTTAAGAGCCAATTAAAGACTTGGCTCTTTAGGCAGGCCTTCCCTCCTGTCAATACTTGACTCTTACTTTTACTTAGTCTTTTGTTCTATTTTCCATCTTGATCAATACTAACATTGTCGATTTAATTCATGGTTTTAATTGTTTTATGAATAATTTTATTGTGAGCCACCCTGAGTAGACATAGTTTAGAAGGGTGAGATAAAAATCAAATAAATAAATAAATGAAACAAATAAAGTGAACGAAAGAAAGAAAAAGAAAGAAAGAAAGACTTTTTGTTCATTTTTGGTAGACTTCTATGTGCCATTGAACTCTTCTCTGCTTCTGAGCCTGAGTAACTTATTCTTCTGTAATGGATGAACCTGTGGCCCTACTGATGCTTATGAAGTACTGCTCCTATCACCATTGGCCAGTCTGAAAGAGAAGACTGGAAGTCCAGGAATAGGTTCCACAGCTTGCCACCCCAACCCCGGAATAAAGACACGAGCCATTAGTTTGGGTTAATGCGGGCCACACTTTTATTTAACTTAATAAATTCAAATAACTTGCCTTTCGGCCAAATAAGATATATATATGGGGGCCTGCTGTAGTGCGGAAAACCGTAAAATTGGGGTATTTATACCCCATTGAACAACAAAGGGCGAGTCCCCGGCCGCCAAGCTCCTTCGGTCAACCAACCGTCGGATCCTGTCTGGCCGCTAATAAACACCCCCAGACCTCAAGACATCTTTAACTGATGTCTGTTGGTCTGTGAGTGGCCCAGCGCATCCTCCCCCCACAGGCACTGTGATCGCACGATCCGCAATGCCGGAAGGTCAGATGCGCTGTTAGCTTACTTGATTTACCCCTTGGGACACACCGAAATACCGGTTATTTCCGCACTACCCGCCACAGCATGCGCGCTAGCTCAGCTATGCCGCATGCCCGCCACCGAGCCCCAGGAGCTCGCGAAGCAGGCCCCCTTTTACATCCTCCAGAAATATTTCCATACCTGCGTCCGACAGGTGAACACCGTCACTGCGGAATAATTCCAACCGTGACACATGGATCCGGTGATGATATATCACCGATCTGAGGCCGCCGCCGCAGACGCCTCTACGAACCTCCTTATTCACGCCCCGCCGGGCCTTATTTATCGCATCAGTCCTCCCTGAGCCTCGCCAGGCCAACCGAGGAGTGATATTAGACCACAAAATCCGCAGTGTGGGATACTTGCGCTTCAGCCATTTGAAGTCTCGTAGGATGTCTAGTATCAGCGCCTTACCAGCAAATCTGGGCAGATCGTTGCCTCCCAGATGTACAACCAAAACATCCGGCGGCGAAGGACCGAAAGCCGTTGTCCTGCTGAACTGTATCCACTGCATTCCACGGGTTCCTTTCCACGTAACATGCGCTAAAGCGCCCAAACCCAAATCCCTCCCCCACGAGGAGGTGGCAGCGTAACGTTCTGCCCAATAAACGTAACTATGACCGATGATCCAAACTTCCTTCCGCCGTCCATGAATAGTCAAACCTGTAAAACACAAACACCCTACCTACTCGTTAGACAAGTTCCTAATGTAGTTTTTATAACTAGCTGACGACCATCGACCAATGTGCTTAATTTCATCAGGGCTGTAGCCCAGAGCCGCCGCGATGGATGCCGCCCCAATCCGAAAGGAATGTGTGCCAAAACGTAGGCCTTGTACTCCCACCTTCTGCAAGGCCAAATCCGTCATTCTCCAAAACTGGTACTTCGTCAAAGGTGATTTATTATCATGCAGAAGGAAGTACCCGTCCTCCTGCCCCCGGCGTTCCATGTACACCCTTGCTGCACGCACGGGACATATTTCCTCTATGCTACATAGCCCCAAAACTAAACGCTTTCCCTTTCCAGCTTGGTCAGCTTTCGAGCGCCTGATAAACAATTCTAACCTATTTTCCCCTAACAGAACATCCCTTTGTTGGAGGGCCTTACGCGACCTGTCCTCCTTACCTGCCGCCACCAACTCACTGACCCTAAGCGCCCCAAAAAATGCAATCAGCGATGCAACATGAAACAATGCTCTCTCATGTTCACTTCTGCATAAAACCGCCCATTGCCCGCACAACCGTTGCAGCAGTGCTGGAGAAATGGGCGACCTGGAATCCTGCACCTTCCCTCTCTGCCTTGTCCACCCTTCCAACATTTTTCTAATCCTATAGTCCCTTGAGTAATCCTTGTACCCATGAACCTTGGAATAAAATGCCAATGCGGACAATTTTCCTTGTATGGTCCCTGGCGTTAACCCCTTCCTATGCAAATGAACCATGAACTGCTGCAAGTGCTCCACTGGCAATGGCCAGACCTGCTCTAACTTTACCATCCGTCTAAATTCTCCAAAATCTTTACTCACAGCCGAGTATCCCTTCCGCGTCCTTTCCGCCAAAGCCAAACCTATTGCTTCGGATGCGTCATGACGCCAATGTGCCAGACCTCCGGTGGCAGCACCTCTGGACACTCCCTGGCCTCCGGCGCCAATTGCCTGAAACGTTCCATCTGCCGACGTGATAAAGCATCGGCAATGCTATTATCCAAACCCGGAATGTGCCTTGCATGAACTAATATGTTATACCGAAGTGCCCTTAAAGTAAATGCCCTCACTAACCTCATAACACGCTCTGACTGTGATGTGAGGCTATTAATAATGCAAACTACAGCCTCATTGTCACACCAGAAGCGCACTACAGAATCTGCCCAATCTTCAGCCCATAACCAAAGTGCTCCCACAATGGGAAAAAACTCCAAAAACGTCAGGTCTCTTGTAATGCCGTCCTCTTGCCAAGCCTCAGGCCAGGACCCTGCACACCACTTTCCTCGATGGTAAATGTCAAAACCGTGGGCTCCGGCGGCATCCGAATGCACCTGAAATTCTACCTGGACACTCCGCTCCGATCTCCAAAAGGAAATTCCATTAAATCCCGCCAGGAACTGCATCCATACCTTGAGGTCCTCCTTCATACCCTGCGTCACCCTAGCCCGATGTAACGGGCGCTTAAGACCTGCCATGGCTGCACTAATACGCCTAATAAAGGCCCTACCTGGAGCCACCACTCTACATGCAAAATTAAGGTGCCCAACTATCTCCTGCAGCTCCCTAAGCGTCGCCTTTGACTTCCCCAACAGAGCTCCTATTTTGGCTTTCAACACTTCCAATTTCTCAACCGGTAACCTTGAAGTCTGCCGCTCAGTATCTATTTCTATGCCTAGAAAAGTCAATACCGTAGTCGGCCCTTCAGTTTTCTCTTCCGCCAACGGCAACGCCAGCTCGCATGCCAACTCCTTAAATGTATTCAATATAAACTGGCACCTTCCCGAATTCCTTTCTCCACAAAAGAGAAAATCATCGAGATAATGTGCTGTCGATGTACAGTGCGCTAATTGTCTAACCTTCCACTCCAGAAACGTACTGAACTTTTCAAAAGCCGCACAGGATACTGAACAACCCATGGGCAATGCCCTATCAATGTAATATAACTCCTCAAATTGAAACCCTAATAAACTAAAATCCTTTGGGTGCACTGGCAAAATCCTAAAGGCTGACTTCACGTCACACTTCGCCAGCTCCGCCCCTACACCACATTTTTTAACCATGTCAACTGCCTCATCAAATGACGTATACCGAACTGTGCACAACTCTGCCGGGATAGCATCGTTCACTGACTCCCCTTCTGGAAAAGACAAGTGGTGAATGAGCCGAAATTCACCCTGGGCTTTCTTCGGCACAACGCCCAGAGGAGAAACCCTCAGGTTCTCCATGGGCGGGTCACGGAAAGGACCCAATACCCGCCCTTCTTTCACCTCCTTGCATATCTTCCTCAAAACAATACTCTCCATCCCCTTAACTGATCGTAGGTTATGCGCAAAATAACTTTTACGCTCGCCCACAGCCGGTATCCTAAAGCCCTTTTGAAATCCTTCAAGTAGATATGCGGCATCACCGCGTCTCGGATATGCCTGCAACCATGATTCCAAAACTTCCACCCTAATTGGGCTGGGCCCCTTTTCCAGGAGCACCTCCTCCTCCCTGCTTCTTGGGACCTCCTGCCCCTCTGTCCTGCCGTGCCCTAAAACAACTGGTGTTCAGGTGTTGACCTCCGCACGTAAGGCATTCATGCCTGAACCTACACGGTTTCCTAGCACAAGCTCCCCTGGCGTTGTATTGGAAGCACAATAAGCGGGGTTGAACCGCCTGACCCGCCCATGGGCGGGCAAACTGGGTCTGCCGTGACCTCCTGTTCAAATGTCCACTGTCGAATCTATCACCCATGTTTGATTTAGCTGGCGTCATGTGCTGTAGCCATAAGCGGGGATGGGGCTCATCCCACCGCAGATTGGGTTGAATGGCGCTCCTCATTCGGAATGCCTCGTCGTAACGAAGCCATGCCAGCCCCTCAAAATCAGTGGACGCCCTGATCATCGTGTCCAAATACTGCAACAAAGCTGGCGCCTTCCAGGGCTGCATCTTTATCAAAACCCCAGCGTAAATCACAAAGCCCGGCAGCCAGTTTGTCCAATTTCTATCTGGCTTTTTCCTCCTACGCTTTTCCTTCTCCCTTTCGTCTTCCTTATCCCATTCTTTTTTCTCACAGTCCCTATTAAGTAAATCAAAGAAATCCACGTATTCGCCACGTCAAATTTTTTCTTTCGTGGCTGCCGTCAGGTGATCTCCCACGGGCGTCGCATAATCTGCATACGGCAAAGCCCCCGCTGGCACCGTATTGTAGCCAGTATTAGGTACCGATGGGTGCCAGCCACCTATAGCCTCTGAACTGCCCGGCAGAGGTGGCGGAGGTGCGCCTCCCCACGGCATGCCCCATGTGCCCCACTGCGATCCAATGTAGGGCCAAGTTACGCTAGGATACCCTCTATCTTGTGATGTCTGTGATGTGTGCCCAGTTGGTGTGCCGACAGGCCCGCCTGCCCACGGCCAGGCAGGCCCAGGCAACTGTAACTGTGGTGCAATAATACACTCACCATCTGAAGTAGATGCCACACAAGGCTCCAATGGTGCATCCGCCGCGATCTCCCCTTCTTCCAATTCTTCCCGGACTTCATGTCCCGCCGCCGAGGCTCCGACGCTCCTTGAAGCGGTTGCCACTCCTTTATTGTTACTGCCCGATCTGGAACGTACCAGCGACCTGGGGGCCTCCGCTGTGCGAACATCGTCTTGCACCTGCATGGACTCAAAAGCGGTAAATCGAGCCATCAGATCCTGGGCTATTGATTTCAGCCTAGATTTCTTGATACCCTTCGATTCCCTAGCTGATCTGCGTGGCTGGTCCTCCTTAAACTGCGCTTGCTGCGCGGCTAACCTCTGCGCCTCCATGGCTGACATTTTTTCTTGTAGCGCTTGCCATATCGGCCACGAGTCTTCGTCCGAAGATGATTGAGGCGGCGACAACTGCGGTACATTCCGTCTCTTAGCTGGCTGCTTGCCCTTGGAGGCACCACGCCCCTTACGTGATGCCTGTGATGAGATGGGTTTTTGAGTTAAAATCTTTTAAGGCATATGGGTTTTGTAATTAAGAAATAAGCCAGAGAGGTTCCATTTTGTTTCTTTGTATATAGTATCTGTGCTATGCTGACAAGTTGTTTTCTAGGCGAGCAGAGAGAATGTTATTCTGAAGGCCTGAGAAGGACTCTGTGTGATTAGATAGATTTGTTGTGACTCTTTGAGAAACCACCAGAAACCCAAATAACATCTGCTGTGTATGAGAAAGAATTCATGTGATGTAACAGGACTGTTTGCCTAGTAACGAACTCTGATTGGATGACATCATGGGAAGGTGCATTAGGCCCTTGCCAGTTACTCTTGAAAAAGGAACTTTTTACCTATGGACATTGTCTTTCCAAGACCGACCTTTCATTCATTCGTGACCTAATCTTCAGCCATTTGGGACTTACCCTGATGTCTTTAGAGAGAGTTTGGTGGCCTACCTACATGGACTGGTTTCTATGATTTGCTGGATTACTTTTGGACTTATGGGATTTTACCTAAGGACTATGCATGGACTATTTCCTATGGACTGTTCTATGGAATATTCTTCATGGACTTCTTTTCTTGGAATACTCCATGTGGACTATGCTCTTGTAATTTTGTAAGGACTATGGTATATTCATTGGATTTTTCTTTTCTAAGGACTATGGGACATATAATAGATTTTTACTTTTGTTTAGGGATTTTTATTCTATAGTATCACTGAGGACTATAGCCTTGTTATGACCTACATGAATTATTTTTG
Source organism: Pogona vitticeps (assembly GCF_051106095.1). Lineage (NCBI taxonomy): Eukaryota > Metazoa > Chordata > Lepidosauria > Squamata > Agamidae > Pogona > Pogona vitticeps. Next base: position 12,924,658 of record NC_135792.1, read on the forward strand.
TGTTTTGTAAGATTTTTGAACTCTTTTATATTTTTCATGTTTTCTTTGATTCACTACATCTGTGTAACTAAACAGCACAATGCTAGATTATTTGTTTTGGTTTAATTTGGCTTAGTGACATGCTTTTTCTTTAATAAAATAAAGATTGTAAAACTCATTTGGTTTCCTGAACAGTACACTTGTCATAGGGTTATCTGAGAGTGCTGCCTCGGCCTAGCTTAAATAGAGTCCTGTCAGTGGTGCAAGTTAAGTCTAAGGACTACAAAGCCCACTTGACCTTTTCACAATAATATCTGAGAGTACCAGGGTGTTCTTATGTGGGCAGACTTGTGAGAAGGAGTGTTGTAGCATGGCTGGCTGAATTTGGACTCTTCAGCCCATTTTAGCATGTGCAAACTCCTGATTGCTCTCTGTCCAAGCGTACACGTGTGTTTTCGAACCCGTGTTCGTCACAACGCCATTCTCCAAACCCCACCAATATCACCCTTCGGGCACTATCTATCCCCCAGATATCTCTCAACACTACTACTCTACACAACCGCCCTCCTTTCGTCAGAAAAACCCCCGAATGGAAAGATACAACCTTGTGCCAAGTGCCTCCTTGCCACGCTGTCTGTCTGCTATCCTAGAAAAAAGGAATTCCACCGTCGTTAATATTATGCAAGCATACCCGCAAACCGCCAGCCATGAATAGCTGCCACCCTACTGCAGGTACCAATACGCGCCAGTGGCCATAACCCTGGCAACGGTGACCTCGCCAACCTCATCCCTCCAGGTGTGCTGACGTAGCGCCTCAGCTCGTATTTCCTTTCCTATGTTATTATTATTATTTTATTTTATTTTTTATTTTTTATTTTATTTATTTATTTTTTATTATTATTATTATTATTATTAGTTATTTATTTATTTATTTGGATTCGATCCTTTATTAATTCATTTACCTATTCGAAATTCATTTATATATAAATATATATTCCTGTTTGTTTGCTGTTGTTGTTGTGTGTGTGTGGTTTTTTTTTTGCTTGTATCTATATACACACCTACACCCATATACGTATACACTCACCTACACACAAACATATACCTACATCTACATTCCCATACCTACACCTCTTCTTCTTTCTTTCTTTTTTTTAGTACTACCTTTTTGATTTTTTTTTAATTATTATTATTTATTAATATATTTATGTATTTTACTTTTATTTCCAGTTGTTATTATTGTAGATATATAAACATTTTCCTATTAGTAGTTCTCGCCCTCCAAACCAACTTTCCCCCTACATGCTTGCTGCCTCTACACTACGCAGCTTTCTTTTCCTTTGTCTCTTCTTTAGTTTGTTTTCTTTCATTATTATAATAATATATATATATTTTTTTTTATTAACAAAGGGGGAAAAAACCCAAGCCAAGCCCGGGTGGCCACGTGGAGGCCCGGCCGATACACGCGCCCACCAGCACCTAAAATGGCGCCCGGTCCTAAAATGGCGACCGCACGTGGCCACCCAACTCCGAAAGGCCCAGCCAGCTCGGCCCACTGCTGGGGGGGGGGAAGGGCGGGGAAGGGGGCCGCGGCGGCGGTGCTACTCCGGGCACCCCCTAGAAATTTTTCTCCCCGCTTCGCGCCCCCCGCACCCCCCATCCGTCACCACCCCTCGTTTCTTTTCTTTTCTTTTTTTTTTTTCTCCCCCTGCCTGGTCGTTCCCACCGACCGGGGAAGCTCCGTGGAGGCGCCGAACGCCGGCAGCCCAAGCGCGCCGCAGCCCGGGGCTGCACGGCCTTCCAGGAGGGTGAGCGGGGAGGGTGGGTGAGCGCTCCCCCGAACCCACCGCCCCGCCGCTAGAAGAGGGAGCTCCGAGATCCCGCCGCGGCCACAGCCGCGCTGCTGGAGGATGGGCAGGCCGTCCCTCTGTTCCAGCCCTATCCCCACCGTACTTGCTGCAGCCCGGGTCGGGTCCTCTTCTGCTCGCTGTGACGCAGCTCTCGGCTCGTCACAGCGAAGCTCCCTCCACCGTGCCGCAATGCCAAGAGAGGCTGACGCAGGAGGGAGCAGCGCTTATAAAGCCGCTCTCCCCTCCCAACTACTTCCGGGTCCCGCAGTGCCTCGTCTTCTTCCGGGGTGGGTGGCAAACCCCGCCCACTCGCACGAAGTCCGCGGACCCGGCGGCGGGCTAACCCTTTGAGAAAAAGATTTAAGGAATGCAAAGAATACAAAGAATTGAGTTGAAAGGGCAAGGCGGGAATCCAAGTCAAAGCAGATCTGACAGATGTCTGTCCAGTTTTCTCTTGAATGGCTCCAGCATTGGAGCACTCACCACCTCCTGAGGTAATTGTTGTACTGCTCTAACAGTTAAGAAGTTTCCCCCAATATTCAGCCTAAATCTGGCTTCCTGTAGCTTGAGGCCAGGATACACAATAATGGGCTCCAGCTACAGGAAGCCAGATTTAGGCTGAATATCTGGAAAAACTTCAGAACTGTTAGAGCAGTACAATGAAACCAATTACCTTGGGAGGTGGTGAATGTTCCAGTGTTGGAGGCATTCACAAGTAAATTGGACAACTGTTTGTCAAATCCGCTTTGATTTCAATTCCTGCACTGAGAAGGGTGTTTATTTATTATTTACAATACTTCTATCCTGCCTTTCTCCCCAAAAAGGACCCAAAGTGGCTCACATAATTAAAAATACAATATCCAAAACTAAAAACAGTAAATACACAAATATTTTAAAAGGAATTCAACAAGTATCATATTAAAAATGGTAAATAAAATCAATATTAAAACACATTTAAAACAAGAGAGCACAACAATCCGTTTAAAAATCCCTCGCAGACCACCAGCCACTAAGGAAAAGCCTGCCAGAAAGACAACAAAGATGGGGCCCGCCTAGCTTCCCGTGGGAGGGAGTTGTCACAGAGCAGCAACAGAGAAGGCCCTCTCCCGTGTTCCCACCAAGTGTGCCTGTGCGGGTGGTAAGACTGAGAGAAAGGCATCCCCTGATGGTCTTAATGCTCAGGCAGGCTCATAGAGGGAGATGCAGTTGGACTCAATGACCTTCAAGGTGCTTTCCAACTCAGTTATTCAATGATTCTATGAATACTAGTTGATTTATGAGGAAAGAAGCTCAAGAGACTGCGCTGTAAGTCTTGAGGCCTCTAGTGGGCTATCATTGACTCCAGTGTCTCTTCCAATAACATCCACGGGCTGTGTTGGTCCTACTTGATTTTGTGTTCAGTACATATCAAGTGTGTTGTTCAATGATGGTCTTCATTTAGGTTGATAAGCAGAGGGTACTTCCTGCTGGAGAATTTGTGCCCTCCCTGCCTTTTTTTTTCCTCCTTGACACTGAAGGAGTGTGTAATTTATTGTGATTCAAGCCCAAGCAAACCCTCTTTTATTTAAGCAAAAGGCAATAAAGATACTTATTTTTAAGAAACCCTTTTTAAAAACAGAGTTAAAGAAATCCACTTCTTGGTCGAGACTTCTCTGTTTGAGCAATTTTAGTTGTTCCTGTTTTGCTTTTAAGTGCAAATTGAAAGCTTCCAAGTCAGAAGATCTCATATGGCTACGAACTTCAGCAAAAAGCACCACCGCACTGAACTCTGCTCCCTCAGAACAAAACAAGATTTAAAAAATAAAACTTGCCTTTGGGAGGTGCAAAAAGCACAGAAATCACCATGTTAAGTAATGACTCACTGAGGAGGAAAGGGTCATATGGAATGTGATGAAAATATCAGTAACAGCAGCACTAAATCAGGCACCTTACAAAGAACCAATGTCCTGTCTAGATAAACCCCGGCTGTGTGCCGAGAGGTATATGACAGTAGGAATTGTTGGAGGCATGGACGCTGAGTGCCTTACCCAAGAACCCACAGAAAGTGAATGGATTAGAGAGAAGGACCGTCGCTCGGTAGTTTGGCATCCATCTTGTAAACCCACCTCGAAGGATCAGGCAGCATAGAATGTAGGTTGCATGCATGAAACCCCAGAGAGCTGCTGCCTATCAGAGTAGGCAAAACTGATCTAAATGGGAAACAGTTTGGTCTCTCAGAAGGCAGTTTCCTACGTCAGGGACTGAAGGTGTTTTCTGTTATAGAAAGGAAACCTTTCGCAGCTTTAGTCAGCAGAGAAACAACTGGGAGGCCCCAAGCAATGGGTTTCCATTTAGAATAGCTGCATTGATAATGAGGAAGGTGTTTTGTCTGAATTCTCATTCCTTTAAAATTCTAATTACGAAAGACAGGGGGAGAGAAAAATAGCTGGCTATGCTCAATCTTTCACATCTCATTACATTTATTCAGGTTTATTACTAATTCTTTGTTAATATAATTTTCACCCAGGGAACTACATTTTTCTTAATCTAGTTACTCGGATACATGAAACTCCTAAAGCAGGAAGTCCTTGATCACCATATCATATTTCTCTTGGTATTTTAAGTGACACGCACCATATTGTTCTAAGTAGTCTCGATCAGCAAGCAGCTCTCTGGAGGTGTGTGCGTTCGCTCCGCTCTCGAGTTCCTTGAAGAGGTTTTTATCTCGCCTGGTGGCCAAGAGAGACGAGGAACAGAAGCTGTGTGGAAAACTTCATCTTAGCGCATGGATCTCTCTCACCTCTGATGCCGCTGCGTTTCATTTTACATTAGCAATGTGCCAAATTACATGACATTGCAAATGTACCTTAATCCCTGCTTCCTTACCTTTGGCCGTCGTTCGTGATACAAACCACTGAAGAATTTACCGTGCCACAGCTACCTTTGGCTTATACAAGCTCAGTAAACAGGTCCCTTAAGGAAAGGAAGTAGCAGGCGCTTACACACGCTCACAATGAAATGCCAACCCAGAGGACAAGCTCTCTAATCCCACCAATGATGTTCCAACCCTATGATGGCTACCAGCCGACAATACCCACAGACCTCAATCCATTTTTATTGTATTCCAGCTGCGGTGCTATATTTCCTGCCTCCCCTTAACACCACACATACAGTGTACTTGAAAACAAAAATCTATAATATTGATCCCGCAATGTCACCACAATTATTCTTTTGAAACAGCCATTGAAAACAAATTACATCTGCACTGCCTTTTCATCCGATTGCTCCGGGTGAGCAATGCTCATGGTAGCCCCTAGCGCTTTCAGTGTTAGCACTGTGTCACTAAAGACAGCACAGCACAAGAAAGAGGTGGGAGAGATGGGGGAGAGAGAGAATTTAAGGGGGAAAAGGAAAAAGCCACCAGGAAGGGCCTTAAAAGGGGGAGGGAAAGAAAGCATAAAATTAAACAGATCATGAAAGGTTCCCATATACCTAAACACAACATTCACATTACTTGGCAGTGTCCAAAATGCAATCATACAATAAGCACTGCACGATAATGACTAGGCTGGGTCAACTCCCTTCCTCCTCACTGTGCTACTTCTTTTGCTTCCTTGACTAAACACAAGAAGATACTGAGCTAATTAAATTTATACAAACTGAGGTAAGAGCACAAAGGCCTCAACATCCTGGCCTCTAACCAACAGGAGAGACCAACACATATAGCTGCTATCTTGGGCTTTAGGGATTTTTAACAGCAGCCCAACACTAGAGATGTGAAAAATATTTGCGAAATTCCCTGTTCTTGTCCTTTTAGGCTGCCTTATCTTGACGAGGCACCTTGACATGGATTTTGAAAAGTCCGGCCAGATTGGTCCCTTCCCCTCACGAGGGAGACCAAGCTGTACTTTCTTCATTAAAGGATATGTGATTTGTATAAAAGATGCACAGAACTGGTGCTACACTGCCCTTAAGAAGCAAAGCGCATGCGCACACATATTCACGCTCCCCAGGCGCAAATGGATGGGCTGATGGGAAAGAGGCAAATAACCCACCCAAGACTTAAAATGGTTTGACTGACATTAATCTAAAGAAGAAACATCCCAGTTTTGAGCACAGTTTGTACATATTCTGCACACCCAAAAATTATCCTTGCACATTGAGAATAGTCGAAACTTCTTGCAGGCATCTCAGGCAAAGAGAACAAGGTTCAAGGGCAAGGGCCAGAACTTACATCCCCTCCCTGGTGCACATAAATAGATCCAGTGAACCTTTTCACATCACTTACTTCTGAGTAAGGAAAAGCTTCACTTGCTACATTTTTCAGTATTGCTGGCTACCAGAAAAGCTGTTGTTGATGACGTACTACAACTACTATGCAGTATGCATAGTACTTGTTAAGAGTGAAGTTAAAAAAAAATTGTCCCTAGGCCACAAAAGCATTTATCAGCCAGGGAAAGCAAAGGTCAAGCAGACATGTGGTGGAGCTCACTTCTCCAAGAATCCTGCCCATGCCCTCAGGCTGTACAAAATGAAAAGTATCCATTATAACCAGATACACAGAAGCCAAAGTGACATCCTCTGGACCTCTATCAACTATGACATCGAAGTCAGAATAGATTCAAGTTATTTTCTCTGCAAACCATATGGTTTAAAGGTCAGCAGAGGGAGAGGAAGGCGAAGGAGCCGACATGGGTAGAATATAGTCCCATTCTGATGTCATTCACAGCTTGTATTGAGGAAGAGCTGTCCCTTCCTTGCATGTCATGTCCCCAGGCTAGCTCACCCGCCAGTGTTGGCCCAAAGTCTGACCAGGACTTTCCTACACTTGTATAATGTCTGAATACAGCTTACACTCAATGCAGAAAAATGTCTGACCAATGCTTTCCTATACTCAAGTTACAGGAAACTACATTCCAGCTGAATAGCAGGGAAAACTTCTTAACTGTTGGAGCAGTGTGACAATGGAACTAATACTTCTAGAAGTGGTGAACGCTCCAACGCTGGAAGCATTCAAAAGGAAAATTGGACAAACGTCTGTCAGATCTATTTTGATTTGGATTCCTGCACTGAGCCGGAGGTTGTACTCGATGGCCTTATCAGCCCTTTCCAACTCAACTATTATATGATTCTATAATATACATGTCATTTCAGAGTGAGGAGAGATGTTTAACATCTCATATAACAGCATGAAAGGGTATATGTGAAATAATCAAGGGTCTGAGCAAGAACTCATCATTTAAAATCTTAGATTAGCCATAAACTCACTAAGTGGCATCTTTGCCTCATGCCTCAAATCTACAAAATTGAGGAAATGAAACACTGGCCAAGCACTGGGCTTTTGTGTGTTGGAAGCGTCCTCACATATGTTACTCGGGTAAGTTTTGAACCTTCTGAACTACGACTATGCCCCACGGTTTGTCATGGGTTTGTTTTGCCATGTGCACTCTTCACTTTAAAAGATTCTGTGCAACAAATTGAGCCAAAGATTTGAGGAGGATAAGGGACAATATCAAAATACAGCCTTGATACTTGCAAAGCATGAGCGCAGAGTACAGTGAGGGGTAATATCCTCATAAAGCACTTCTAAAGCTTACTGGATCAGTTTCATTCAAGTCACAGGTTGGTGAATGTGTTGGCCATCATAAAAACTCATCAAGCCTTGAAAATGTAGCAACTAATTGCTATGAGCCCATTTTATTTCATTCAGAAAAAGAGAACCAACCTAGATGCCTATTAGAATAACAGGAAGCTGCCCACAAGGTGCTGTCTTTCAGAGGGAGCTGCCTTATAGGGCAGGTACTTCACTATTTACACCAGTTGTGGGCAAGTACTGGTCCTTCAGGGATACCCAGTATGGAAGAGTGTGTAGAGTGATGGACAGGACATAGGAGGCCTGGGTTTAATTCCTCAATCATCCGTGGAGGCTTACTGGGTGTGTGGAACTGGCAAAACCATTCCTTAAATATCTCACTTACCTTGAACGCCCTATAAGGGTCACTATAAGCCAGTTCTCACTTGACAGCACACCACAGCAACAACAACTGCCCGTTCAGTTTCCGCTACAACTCTCATCACCGATTCGACTACAACTCTCATCACCATTATATTGACTAGGGATGATTTGACTTGTGATCGTAAAACATGTGGAGGGCCAGTCTGTCCACCTTGGTCTATATTAACTGCAAGTTGTTTTCCAGAGTGTGGACTCTACCACTAAGAGCCTGTCCACATTAGATGAGGAGGAGGAGGAGGAGAATGCACTACATCCAAAAAGTGGTGTGGACAGATTATACTTACCACAAAAAAAATGGAGGCTGTGGATTACTGCAAATACAGCAGGTAGTAGGAGAGGAAAAAGGAAGCCGAACTGATTATAATAGTGCAAACAGAGAAAAATTACTTAAGGCAATGAAAATGGAGAATATTTTGAGCACAACAGAAAAAAAGGCTCAAAATAAGAAACAATTTGAAAATAAATTAAACAACTGGAAAAATAAGCCACTACATGGACAGCATCTGAGAAGTACTGACAAGAATTCAACATGGGCATGGCTAAAACTGGGGACCATTAGAAATAAACTGAAGCCGATTTTTGCTGCACAAGAGCAAGCACTCCAAATTAATGTGATAAAAGCTGATTCAAGGAATCAGTGCTAACAGCAAATGTCACTTCTGCCAAGAAAAAAAAAAGATAAGCAAGAGCATGGATGCAAGCCAGAGTATTGACTTGTTGCTTCCAAACATTTACAGGCCTTCTTGGTGCAGATTTTATAGCAGCAGCAGTCATCTAATTCCTAGAAAACACTTAATCCTGCTAAAACTCAGGGCTCGTCGACCTGATGTTCCTGTGGGAAGCATTCATGTGAGCCTCAGACCTTCATGTCTCGAGGCTTTGCCAAAGCTTATCCCTCATTCTGGCTACTGAGCGAGGAGAATCTGGTGGTGATTCAGCTGTCTGCAATTCTGATTGCCCAGCATTTTCCTCAGCTGTAATTAACCCTTCAGATTCCAGATCTTCTTCAGCTGAACTCATGACACCCTATGAATCATTGAGTCCAGCCCTTCTCAAGGAGACACAGTGGGGAATCCAACTCCCAACCTCTGGTTCTGCAGCCAGAGACCTAAGCCACTGAGCTATCCAGCAGTCATGGTTTCCTAATGGAACTGTTTGACACTGAAAAAAACCTTCATGGTTAAATTAGAATCAAGATATAAAAAAGATAGGACTGTGGGTTTCTTTGAGGGCAAAGTACAGGTGGATAGACTGTGGATATATACTGATGAAAAAATAATTTAAAAAAATATACATACTTATTAGAATATGATTTAGAGGATGAGAGGGTGAAAGAGATGATGGTAAAATGGGCAAATTTTTTTGGATATAACATAGGTCTTGATGCTTGTACTAAGATGTGGAAAGTTATAAGATGATCAAACCAGCAAATCTTAGAGAAAATATCCTCAAAATGTTTTATAGATGGCACTATACACCTGTAAGACTAGCAAAAATGTCAGAGGGTAACAGCAATATATGTTGGAAATGTAAAAAAAATGCAGGAACTTATTATCATATGTGGTGGACATGCGAAAAAGTCAAAAATTATTGGACACAGCTGTGGGAAATAGTGAAAGAAATTATCCAGCAGAAATTAGATATAAAACCTGAAATGACATTATTGAATGTTATGCCAGGAATTAATAATAAAAAAATGAAGCATTGTCTAATGTATATACTCACAGCAGCTAGATTACTCCGGGCCCAAAAATGGAAAAGCAAAGAAACTCCAACGAGAGAAGAATTGTTAAAGAAGCTATGGGACATAGAAGCACTAGGGGAATAACCAAGAGACTATGTAAAACAAAGCTGGGAACTAATATACTCTTGGGCCCAGAGAAAGACAGGAGTGTAGGGCAAATTTTATTATATATCTATAGTAGGTGTATTTTGTATTCTTTTAATATATGTTTATCTATTCAGTACACACTGGAAACCAAACCGGGGAGAGCAGAGGGTTAACGAGGCTGGGGTCTCTGACTCCAAAGGGGGGAGGGTTTAGTTTAACAGAGGAGCTAGTTTAGTTTTTTTATTCTTTTTTTTCTGTTTTTGTTTTTGTATGTTGAATTTAAATAAAACAAAAACAAAAAACCCTCATCCACTTGTGTTTCTACTTAAAATGATCCATCCTTCCCTTGTAAGAGCTGGCCCACATGTTTCTGGCACAGGGCTAGGGCACGCAATGTTTTGGGGATGATTCATTGAGATGCAAATTAACTCTTTGTTCTGCCTTCACAAACAGGTACCAAGAGTTAAAACAGATAGCACTGAAGATAAGGACCTTTTAAGCACCAGCTGTTTGGTGGGAAGGAGTAGGTTGCTTGAATGGAAGCTGATGTTCTTCCGCCAGCCTAGTCTCCTCTCTCTGCCTATGGAGATGAATAAAAATTTCTCTGGAATTGACAAATATGAAGGGATGAACATTTGACAAATTTGTAAGTTCTTACAAATATCGTGATTTTGTACCCATGTTTAATTACAAAGAATTATACAGTATATTTTGATTATAACTCAAGTTCATTCATTCATCCTTCTGCCTCAACCAAAGTACTTTGGTAAAATGCTATAAATTAACAATCCCCCTTCTAAAGTCTCACATATAGCTCAAAGACCCCATTGTGGGGATGACTGATTCATAGAATCACAGAAAAGTGAAGCTGGAAGGAGTCAATAAGGCCATCGAGTCCAACCCCCTGCTCGATGCAGGCATACAAATCCAAAGTTATCTGCCAAGTGATGGTCTAAGTTTCTCTTGAATGCCTTCAGAGTTGGAGCACTCACTACCTCTGATTATTTGGGGGTGATTCAAAAAGCTCTTTCAGCACCAGCAAATAGCCTCAAATTAGGAGCCACTGGGTCTGTGTGCCACTGCCTCAGGTGGTGAACCAATGAACTGCAGGCGGTCAGTCACCTGCCTAACAGTCTGCCCATCGAGACTAAAAATTACAGTGGTGCCTCGCAAGACGAAAGTAATTTGTTCCGCGAGTAGCGCTGTCTTGCAAAATTTTCATCTTGTGAAAAGTGGTTTCCCATAGGAATGCATTGCAATGCATTCCTATGGGAACCTCGCAAGACAAATGAATTATTTTCATCTTGCGAGGCATCAGTCTTGCGGGGAAAATTGTCTTGCGAAGCACGGCCATAGAAGAAGCCATCTTGCGAGGCACCACAGCGATCGCAAAAACCATTCGTCTTGCGGGTTTTTCGTCCCGTGAGGTATTTGTCTTGCGAGCCATCACTGTACCTCCTTCTAGGCTGGGATAAGCATAAAAGCCCTCCTTCTCCAGCTGAACTTTGCCTGATCAAGGCTTTCTCTATGTCTTCTGACATTCTATTGTACCCTTGGTTACTCTTTTGTTCAGACTTCTAACTTGCTTAGTAAGCATGCTTACTTATTTCTCATATTATGCCATACTCTTTCAATCCTGGTTTGTTTATTCTGCCGCCAGGACTGTCTTCTCTGCTGGCTTCTCTTATGGGTTTGACCCCTGATTCCTCTGGTTCTTTAGACCTGATCGCAGGTTTCGTGTCCAGTCCTTCGTCTAGGTATGCCTTCTGGTTCTGAATTGCTTTCTGATTCTCACTTCTGGCTTGTGTTCAACCCTCCTTTTAGGGTTCTCTTTCAGTTCTGAATTACTCTGCTTTCCTGACGTTATGATCCCATCTTGGGTTTGCCATCTGCTCCTTGCTCCTGCCTCCAGTTCTGGCCATCTTCTTGCTCCTCCCTTCAGGTTTCAGGCCTCTCCCCACCCCCTTGATGCTGACTTTTGGCTTGCTCCTTGTTTCTGCCTCTCGTTTTGCCAGCTTGTCTCACTGCTGTGAATTCCAAGCTTCTGGCTCACTTCAACCTCCTGTCCGTGATCTAACCCTGGGGATGGGCAGCCTTTATTTGTTGTTGCTGGTTAAAAGAAAAGAGCACCCACTTCTACCATCAACACAATTTCCACCTAAACATCACGTTGCTGATTTTTCCTTTAGAGATATTGCCAGGCTCACAGTTCAGTCCACGGAGTGATCCAACCTGCTGATGATTATGTCAGGAGTGGACGTAGTGCAACCCTGAAGTCTCTGGAGACTTCCTGGCTCCCTCCCCCCCACCCAAGTCTCTTATTCTTTCAGTTTGAGTTGCTGCTTCTGGTCTGTCTCGGGGGGGGGGGAGGAGCTACCTCCTCCTCTCGCACTGCTACTGCGGCCGCCACCGCCACCATCTTCAGGGACAATGGCCATGGAAGGGAATCTGGGATGCTGTCTCTGAAGGTGGGAGGGGGAGTAGGTAGAGAGGCAAAGGAGGCAGCCGGAAGGGGATGGGCATCCGTTTTGCTAAAACAAAACGAAGCGCCGCGTGGTTTTCAAAATTTGACAGAAACATCTAGATCCTTCTAGTATTGTTCTTCCACTGGCAGGCATTCGGGGCAGCTGGGCAACGGGGAGAAAATGGGCTTCTAGACCCGGCAGGGTCGCCATCTCGGCACTACTCCCTAACATACCAGAAAAGGGGGGGGGAATTCGCCTATATACATCTTATGGCCACCCTGCTTGCCCTGCTTTGCCTCTTGTCTGCCCAACCTGAAAATCCCCTTATAAATGGCTTCCCCTCGAAAACATGTACACATGTATTTTTCAGTCCTGGCAGGCAGTAAAACATCTGACCACCCTGGTCAGGGGAAAATTCACAGGCTCAACTTTGACCACAAAAGTCACTGCTATGGTTCCCCACAGCATGGAAATGCTAACTTTGGAGTATTAAGAAAACCAATAGCCTTGTTGACATGAACATGGGAGTCTAACCCCTGAAGCCTTCTGATATGAAGCATTGATTTTTCTGTCTTGGTAGAGTTCTAAAGTCATTCATTCTGAATAGTCGGGACTCAGAGGCAGAGAAAGAGAAAGACACACAGAGAGAGAGAGAGAGAGAAAGAAATGTTCTTTCCAGTTATCCCTCCAGGCAGAGTTCAGGAATAAACTTTACATGTTGAGATACATGTTTGCTGAAGCCATGCTTAGGGAAACCTTTTTGCTTTCTCACACACAATGACACCATTTTCTCTGGGAGTTCAGGAAGGTGTCACTTTAATCCTGAAGCAAACTACCAAAGCAGAAAAGTAAGCTTAATTTAATAAGAAAATGCACTGGCAGTGCAAAATAAATTAAATAACATTATACAGTGGCATACTCACTGACTCCAATTGGAATGAGTCTTGAGAGTAGAAAACTAGTTCTTGCAAAGCTTGGTCTTGACTCTAAAAATAATTCTAATAATCTGCCTGAAAAGGCTTAGAAACATCAGGCAGGGAACAGGCCTGGTGTTTTAAGGGTTAATGGTGGGATCCATTGTACATTGCAAACCGAAATGAAAGACAAAGCCCCACCAACGCCTGTTTCTACCGTTTACATTCTGCTTAGGTGTTTTGAATTATAACTGCAGAAAGGATGTGGTGAACTGTCCCCTGGGACGGTTGTCTCTTTGTTCATTAGGTTCTGTAGATGGCACCTCTCAAAAACCAGAGACACCGCCGTCCCCTAAGGTTTTGCAGCTGACATGGAGCTTCGAAAGCTCCACTTGTGCCATTCTCCATGCTTAAGGGCTGTCACAGCGGAGAGAGCCTTAGCAAGGGATTAGGTATGTTTCCTAAAGCATCTCCGAGAACTTTTTTTGGCTGAAACTATCCCACTGTCAAAATCATCCATACAATGCAAACGATGGACAGCGAAGAAAGAACGAGGATGAGGAGAGTTCAACACTCCCCCACCCTCTTGCATGGGCTGATTTGCTGCCCCACATCAAGATGAGCGGAGCAGCAGATATTGTCAATTATTTCCCCCAGCCTCCTCCTTAATAGCAGAATGTATGAATCATCACATTGTGTTTGAAACAATGGCAGCATCCAGACTCAAAACAAGAGCAGCAGCAAAGATCAAGTTCAGCTAGTACCATGTTTCAACAAAGAAAAGGAAGAATCCTGATGCAGATGAGAAGGAAGCAGAAGGAACCTCCATCCTCTGAATCTGAAAACTCCAGGATCTGAAACGTGAGTCAACACCACCTCTCCACATGTTCATCTGCATCAGTTCAAGGGCCAGTTCACTCAGGAGTGTGACTGATCACCTGTCAATTGCAGATGCACCTGATGATCATCCACATGAACTGCCGGATAGCTTAAAGCAGTGGTCCCCAACCTTGGGCCTCCAGATGTTCTTGGACTTCAACCCCCAGAAATCCTGGCCAGTAGAGGTGGTGGCGAAGGCTTCTGGGAGTGGTAGTCCAAGAACATCTGGAGGCCCAAGGTTGGGGACCACTGGCTTAGAGGCTTAGGTTTCTGGTGGCGGAGCCAGAGGTTGGGAGTTTGATTCCCCGCTGTGCCTCCCTGACAGGGGTTGGACTCAGTTATCCATAGGGTCCCTTCCAGCTCTGCAGTTCTAAGACGACTGTTACTATATCTTCCCATTTACCTGGATAACTTGTTAAAAAAGAGCTCTGACAATTGCTTTGCATTTGGGTGAGAAATGGTTAACTGATGCCAATAGGAGTCGGGTTTGAGGATTTTCTCTTTGGGAATATTACGATATTTGCTGGCATTTTGGCTCATGGATTCAGAAGGATAATATTCCACATTCATAAATCAGAGGGTTTGTAAAGAATCCAATTATTTCAATGGCTGGAGTCCTGCTGTACGGTTATGCAAAAGGTGTAACTTTTAGAGACAAACTGCCGAGAGTTAAGAAATCTCCATAGGCATAATCTGTGGTTATTATCTGTTGCATATTGAATCAAATTACTCTGCAACAGATAATGTCTACAGAGATTTCTTAACTCTTCACAATTCACTGCTAAAAATTATACTTCTTGCATAACTGTGCAACAAGATTTCAGCTCGTTTATGTTTCACAGGGGAGGGACCGTAGCTGAGTCACCAGTCCCCGGTTCCATTCCACACCATGGGACTCTAGCTGGGTAGGGTTAGGAACCTATCCTGCCTCACACCCTGGAATGCTGCAACCAGTCAAAGCAGACAATACCAGGCTAGATGGCCCCAAAGCCTGACTCTGTATACAGCAGCTCCCTTTGCTCCCACTGAATCTGCAGTAGCCTTCTAAAGAATATTATGTAATTCAGCATATTCTACTTTTCATGTACCTGTGGCAAACTTGTACATGCTGATTCCTGTGTGCATGATTGCCTCTTGAGGAAATATGTTCAGAAAAGCCCCACTGGTTGCTTGTTATTCTCCAAATAAGATCACCCGGCTTACTGATTCCACAAATAACAGTCATGCTCAGTTGTCATTCCTCAAATACTACCGCAAGATGACTTGTTATTTCTCAAATGCATCCATTCCATGCCTACTCATTATTCTGCCTACAGTAATTATGACATCTCCACACTTGTTATTCCTCCTCACATGCCATCTTTAGGCTTTACTTCGTGGCTGCTCATGTACTGCCGATGCACCTTCCTGTCGGCCCTTTTCTCTGCCACAGTGACAAGTTTCTTCCTATGTGCTAAGGGGAAGCCATATTAAATGTGAGTTTTACCAAGTGCAAATGGGAAACTTCCATTTTTTCTCTGTACTGCGTTTGTTCCCCCACCTGGCTCAGCTTTCAGACATCCATAAAACTACGCCAAAGCACCACAGTCAGTTTGACACCAGAACAACAGTCAGGTGGGGAATTTCAGCTCCCAGGCTGATCCGAGCCTCCCTGAAGCCCCAGTTTGGCCTTTGGGGCCAAAAATGGAAAGGCTTGGTAACCAACAGCAAGAGCTGTAAGCAAAAATATATTTGGTTTTCAAATCATAACATCAGACCCCATCCACCCCAGAATGCAGTCCTCAAAAATATCTCCAGAAATTGTTTTTGGCTGAAAAGAAGCTGCCCGTTCTTTTTATAAGGTGACAGAGGTGGTGGGCAGGGGAAAAATAAGTATGCAAAACAGAATCTTAGGCAGAAGAGAGAATTTATTTTATTTATTTGGTTTATACCCTGCCCATCTGGTCTATATGACCACTCTAGGTGGCTAGAATCTTCTGTATTCTGTCATTTCGCTCTTGAGAACAAAAGATTTTTCCCCCAGTGAACAAGATTATAAGATTTGGGGCATTTTTTTTTTTTGGCATTTCATACTTTTTGTGTGAAACATTTACAGAAGTGTATTTCACACAGAAACTTGCTTTTTTACACACACAGAACCAACTAAACAACCTTGTAGAAGCTGAGTATTTTTTCCTGCTGGAAGAAAGACTCTCTTTTTTTGTCAGGGATGAGAAAAATTACGAGTATTTGTCACGTTCTTATTACAGTAGGGGGAGAAATCGTGCTTGCGTCCCATTTATAGGATTTCCGACACCCTCCAGAAGGCAACTGTAAAATGCTTCTTCCCTTTTCATTTCTTTTCATTGTCCAGAAGGCCTCTGGTACTGAATTCTAACATTGGTGTCTTGAATTGTCTCTCTAAAGCTAAGCTTACAGCTTGTACCGAACAGTTTCCTAGTTGCTTTAATGTAGGTCCATATAGTTACATAGAGGAAGTACATAAACAGTGTAATCTTGTGTTTGTTCACTCAGCAGTAAGCACTATTAAATTCAACGGCGTTTTCTCCCGAGTAAGGGTGTGCATTACTGTTTAAATATAGCAGGTAGGGATGTGTCTGAGAAAATGGAGAGAGAAAATGAAAGAGAGAGTGCACAGATGGCAATATATGCACATAGGTACTAAAAATAGGTTCTTAAATGTTAAAAAGGGGTGAGGGCTCTTAAAATTTCCTCTTCTTTCACCTGTTTATGTAGCATTCCTGTACAAAAGCTTTTTATCATTAAAATACTTACCGTTCCGACTTTTAAACCAGATGGGCCAATGATTTAGAAGCATGAACAGGCTCAAACCGAAAGCAAAGCAAATAATGCGTTGAATTTTTTTTTTTAGCTTGATTAGCCAAGCCAATGGAAAATTCTAGAAAACGTACACAATTATTTTAACTGTCATAGGCTGGCAATTGTAATTGACATGATTTGTGCGAGATGCAGTGTAATAACTGAATATATTAAAAAAAATCACACGGCTTGATTACCAGGCGAACATTACTAGTGCCACAATATTATTAACAACACAATTATCATGGCATCCCTAGGACATGCTCGTAGCACTTCGATGCATTAGCAAGCCTGTGCTAACGAAGAAAAAATTAAAGTACAGCAAATTTCAAAGCACCAGTTGTACCCAATTTCATTAAAAATTTATAAAACTACCCCCCCGTCCCCCACCCGCCGCCCACTGCACCAACATCAACCCCCCCTCCCGAACGTGACAAGTGTATGGTTTAAATGAAGATCAGCCACAAGGAAAACGCGGAGATTCTCTCCTTCTTTGTCTCTCCCCCCCCTCCAACCTCCTCCTGCCTCTTATGTTCTCCGAGACCCCCTCCCACCCTCCCACCCACCCCCAGCCAACCGCCAAGCACCTCAATCCAGCTGAAATATGTAACCATTACAGAGTGACAGCTTGACACACAATGACCTGTCAGAACATTCATCTCTCAATGTTTTATTTTAGTGAGAAGCCAAGCTGCAGAAAAAATAAGCAACTTGTTTCAAGGCTTGGAGTCAGATCAAACATTTCTGGCATTCCCACTTACCAGACCTTTGATTTACAATGGATCTGTCAGAGGCTGATTAGACAGTGTGTGTTTAAAAACCTATATATGTTGCACAATCCCACAAGCTGCCCCCTCCTTCCTTTCCCTTCACCTCCTTTGGACAACATTCCCCCCCCCCCCTTTGTCTCAGTGACATGGATAAGGCGGGTTGTGTTGCACCAAGAAAAAAAAAGATGCCTTTACACCTTGCAAGTAGAAACCATTGTGTCTTAAAAGGAGAAGCAGGGAGTTTAAACACCAAAATAATAATTAAAAAAATGACACCAGCTGAAGAGAAACGGCTTATTCAAAACTGAAACTATCTGTTGTTGTTGCTAGTGGTTCCACACACACATATAAATATATATATAAATACACATATCCGGTTCTGATTACTTTTCTCCTGCCTTTTCACATATCAAGTAAAAACCGGCTGCAGAAGAAAGGCCGAGCAAAACTATTTATTTCGGGTCCAAGTCACCCTTGCATGTTTTTATGCAGAATTCTTGTCCTCCATAATCTCACATTGATCTGCTGTTGGTTTTTTAATGGCCAAAAAAATTATTTTAATGTTCCATTAAATATTTTCCCTGCAAATGTATCTTCTGTGTTCCCTCAAAATACGTATTTCAGGATCAATTTTAATATGCACTAAAATGTGTATTTTTGTTGAAAGTGCCTGTTTAAATTTGAATTTGTATTTTGCTCTCTTTCACGTTTTCCCAAGCAGAGATTGGCCCCAGTCTGTTTCCATGAGAGCTTCACAACGTTTCACAGAGTGCAAAATCTGAACATAGTTGGACTTCCAGTCCACAGATTAGTCTAAATCTGAGAATGGTTTGCATTGGTGGTTTTAAATTCACACTCTGTATCATGTTGTGTTAATTGACTGCAGAAGGGCAGTTGTGCAAGCATTCTGTTCTTTGCGCCAGCAAGCTGTCCTTTACAAGTTTACTCTTGCACTTGTGTGTGTGTGTTGTTTGTTGTGCTTAAACCATAAAAGAACAACTAGAGTATATATGTAAGGGAGGGGAAATAAAGAACTAGAAATGTATCTTCCAAAATAAAAAAAGGACTAGAAAAACAATAATGTTGTTGTTTAGTCGTTAAGTGGTGTCCGACTCTTCGTGACCCCATGGACCAGAGCACGCCAGGCCCTGCTGTCTTCTACTGCCTATTGGAGTTGGGTCAAATTCATGTCAGTAGCGAAAAACAATAATAGATTCATTTAAAAGAAACAAACAAAGAAAAATCCCAGCATCTTAAAAAAAATTGAGTCCAAAACGATGGAAGACGACCAAATATCAAAATAGTATGATATGTAATACTCAGCATGCTGTGGTGGATACAGTGACAAACTCGAGAGATTCGGGTTCAATTTGCTGCTTCGCCATGGAAACTCATGGGTGGGAGTGGGACTGGAACAGGTAAAATAACTCCTTATATATTTCAACTGATTAAGGGAGCGTAAACATTGTGCTTTCAATGATGTGATAGCAATTGTTTTGTCCTTATTGGACTTCTGATCCATAAGATCCTTTCTGGCTCTGCAGTTCTAAAAAGATGATGGTGATGCACAGAGAACCCTCTTTCTTTGACCACTGACTAATTTCCACGTGACAGTTAGATAACAAGATATATCATCAGCATCATAGTCACAGTTCTGGCCAGATAGTTCAGGGAGATACAGTGGGGGATCAAACTCCCAGCCTCCGGCTTTTCAGCCAGAGACCTCAACCACCAGTCTGTCCAGCAGTTTTTACTTCTACAAAGTTCCACAATAATAATAATAACAACAACAACAACAACAACATGATGCCTAATAACGTCCCTCTGTGAAGCAACTGTGACTGGACATAGCCGGGACATATTTTAAGAGATGGATCAGGTATATTGCATAAACAGGAACTGGCAGATTAACTCAGACCTTTTTTGAAAAGTCAGTACATAATATACATATAACATGCTGTTAATGTTCGTCATGAGGGACATAAATTGCACATGCAGTTAATGCACTGTTTAATTTTTTTTCTCCAACATATCCACTAAAATGGCCAAAATAACTTCAAGCCCCCACATCCAAGCAATGTTTCTGTAATAATAGATATTATTTACTGTGCAAAAAAAACCCTCTGAATTTTCATTAAGATACTAAAAATAAAGCAACAACTGGGCCTTGTTTCTCAAAAGAGAGAGAAAGAGAGAAACAATATTAATTTGAGTACTGTATATGACAGTCATGCTCTGTGATGGTGTAATCTTATGCCAGAATTTTTCAAAAAAGGAATTCCTCAAGTAATTCAGGACACAAATTCTGAAGGACCATCTCTCCCCATATAAGCCTTCTTGATGCTTAAGATCCTCTCGGTCCCACTGCCAGCACAGGCACAGTTGATGGGGACACGGAAGAAGACCTTCTCTGTGGCAGCTCCCAGGTTATGGAAGGCTCTCCCACAAGAGACCAAGCTGGCCTCTTCCCTTTTAGCCTTCCGCCGATAGCTGAAGACCCACCTTTTCAGGCAGGCTTTTAACAATCATACCTGAGTGCCTGAATGCAGTTTTCAGTTAAGATCATTTTTAATGTTTTATGTGTTTTAATTATTCAATGCATATCATACTATGCTTTTAATTCTGTTCTTTTTAATGCTGTGAGCCACCTTCAGTCCCTTTATCGGGTGGCCTAGAGACAGACAGACAGACAGACAGACAGACAGACAGACAGACAGACAGACAGACAGACAGATAGATAGATAGATAGATAGATAGATAGATAGATAGATAGATAGATAGATAGATAGATAGATAGATAGATAGATAGATAATTGTGCATTAAAAGCAGCTACGGCCTCTTTCATTTCTACTACTGCTATCATTGTGGCCGAAAAACAAAATTTTGTGGAACAATTTGGTTCTTCCATCAACACATTTCAGAATTTTCTGCTTCAAGAGCCACATTAAGTTATTAGATGACTTACATAATTATCAGAAAATAAGTTAATGAATATGCCTACAGAGGATACATGGTGGCTGTGCTGGGGGCTGGCATGCACAGTGGCAACTTGTGGCTTTAGAAAAAAATGCGGGTGTTAAAATATTTCCACTGTTATTACAATTTTGGTGCCTATAATTGCAACCAAGGTACGTGGGAAGAAATGACTTCAAATATATGGTTTCCGTTTGCACCTAGAAAACAGCGGCAGGATTTGTGCCTGGTGTTAACATGTGTAATTCCTTAAAACTATATTGTGGCATATGGTTCATTGTAGAAAATTATGAATACATGTCTTTGGAGAGCTTTTGGTTGTAAATCTGAGGCTTCGTACATCCATAACAATGCAATCTGACAGAAGTAATTTATGTAATATTGAGTTAATACTGTATTATGAAATTAGCTTTCTGTAGTAAAGCTGTAATTTTTAAAGAGAAAGACAATACAGTGAAACACAAAACAAAGCAACAAACAAAAAAACACAACATTAGCATTTTATGAAAGGTAAAACTAATCTTCCAAAAGTCTGTTCTGTGATTTATTATAATGTGATATTTATGACTATCAGTATATTTAATCAAGCCCTAGTGTACAAATGTGCAACACAGACACGGCTCAGGGTTGTCCCAAGCCTTGGAAAGCTAAAATGCTTCTCGGCAGAGCTTATAAAACCCGGCGGCTTTTGTCCGGCAAAGTCCTCCAGACCTGCAATGTTATTCTCAAAGGCCATTATCGGAAGGCTGGGCACCTGCGGACATCCACTGGCGTGCCCACACTGAACAGCTGAGCTCATGGCCTCCCGGGCACTAACGGTTCAATGCCCTCTCTGGATGTGCAAGTAGTGAGGAGAATAAAGAGGAGAAACACTTTCCCTCTGGCCAGCTTATACTGGGAAGAGGACTCCCCTAATCTGAAATGGGTGCATGAGAGCCTTCTTTCCAGTCTGGGGTGGTCAATTGGATATAGCTCGAGAAAGGGCTAGCACTGGGGGCTCTTCTGCCACCGGGATCATGAGCGGAGCTGCTAAGCTTTGGACTCACGTTGGTGCTTCAGGAAGGTGTAACAATTCCCGAGTTTATCTCTTCTGTTTTGCTTAGCCAGCAGAAAGAACAACCTTGGGAATCTTGCATGAGTTGTGTCAATACGTGTGCAGCTATGAACTGTACTCCTTGATATGGAGGCAGTGACAGATTTTACTTTCTTGGGCTCCGTGATCACTGCAGATGGTGACAGCAGCCACGAATTTAAAAGATGCTTGCTTCATGGGAGGAAAGCGATGATAAACCTCGACAGCATCTTAAAAGGCAGAGACATCACCTTGCCGACAAAGATCCAAGTAGTCAAAGCTGTGGCTTTTCCAGTAGCGATGTATGGAAGTGAGAGCTGGACCATAAAGAAGGCTGACCGCCGAAGAATTGATGCCTTTGAATTGTGGTGCTGGAATAGACTCTTGAGAATCCCCTGGACTGCAAAGAGAAGAAACCTATCCATTTTGAAGGAAATCCACCCTGAGTGCTCACTGGAAGGGCAGATCCTGAAGCTGAGGCTCCAATACTTTGGCCATCTCATGAGAAGAGAAGACTCCCTGGAAAAGACCCTGATGTTGGGAAAGTGTGAAGGCAGGAGGAGAAGAGAACGACAGAGGATGAGATGGATGGGCAGTGTTATTGAAGCTACCAACATGAATCTGACCCAACTGCAGGAGGCAGTGGAAGACAGGAAGGCCTGGTGTGCTCTGGTCCATGGGGTCATGAAGAGTCGGACACAACTAAACGACTATACAACAATAATGAACTGTACTCCTTGTATTGTGTAGCAGATGGAGTGATGGACACTCAAGAGACCCGAGTTCAAATTCCCATTTGACCACAGAACCTCACTAGGAGAGTGGGACTCGGTTTAAGTACTACCCTTACCTAGAAAACCTTATTAGAGTCTCTATTAGTCAGTTCCAACTTGATGGCACAAAACGCACACACAGTTATGAACTACCTTCCGTAAATTAGTTTCATTAACCTAATAGCATGTGACTGGGTTTGTCTGCTATTCTTCTTTGTCACCTTCTCAGAAAGTGGTTCTTTTATTTTTCTACCTGAGAAATGGGCACCGATGCATAAGAGAATCGAGACAGGACAAAGCCTTCCGCAGATCGTGAAGCAAAGTGCCTCTTGCATATTATTCCAGTTAATGGTTTTCCATTCACATTCAATGCCCATTACTGAATGCTAACAGAAAAACAGTGATTTTCAGAAATTAAGACTCCCCCCCCCAATTCTGCAGCCCCCACAGCTTCCTCCTAATGAAAGGGATCCCACGTGAATCTTGGGACTTTCGGAGAGGAAGGGGTTGGAAATGTTTTATTTCCAAAACAAAACCACACACCTAACTGACGAGACCACCACTCTTGCACGGCACGGCTGTCTGAACAGGATTTTAGACGCTCAGTCTGCTCTTGGTATAACACTCTGCAGCCAAATGTGCACTGCCATGACAGGTACAATAACAACATAACTGGTGTTTCTCATCTAGCAGTAACTGTACCACCCAAGAGACCTAGAGGTAGTCTTGGCGAAGAAAGGGTTATCATAACAGGTGTTAACATTCACTGCTCCTCAGTCCTTGTGTCCTCCTCAAAGTCCAATGTGCCCTTCTTGCCAACCTTACCTGTCATGGGTTATCCATCTGTCACCTTTAGGGGTGTTGAGTAACAATTTTGGATACGCAGTATTTCCCACACCAGTGCCTGTTACTGATGTGCCCTTTCTTCTCAAGGTTTGTCCCTTAGGCTTCCGCCTCTACCCAAGGATAACATGACTTGCTGAGGGCAGTAAATGTGGATCTGCTGCACTCACCTGACCTGTCATTGTTACTTATAAACTTCTTAATAATGTCTTAAGTGATTCTTTAACTGTTAGCAGGGTTTTCAAGTGACATCTTGAAAAATACCGTCATGCAACATGGAAGACAAAAGAAAAAGTATTTGAGATAATACTAGCGCGTAGTTATGTATTATCTTCATGTTTTACAGCTATCGTAGGAGTAAAATTTGTGCTCTATGATATTATTGGATAGCTCGGTGGTTTAAGTATCTGGCTATGGAGCCAGAGATTGGGAGTTTGATTCCCCGCTGTGCCTCCTCTGAGCAGAACCAGCCTGGGTGGCCTTGGGCAAGCTGCACAGTCCCAGAGCGCCCCCTAGAGGAAAGGAAGGGTAAACCACTTCTGAGTACTCTCTACCAGGAAAAACCTGAAAAGGGTAGAATACACTTGATGGCACATGAATATTATAATGTGATTGAAAATTTCAACCACTATTGGGATTATTTGTGTGTGTGTGTGTGTGTGTGTGTGTGTTTACTCCCAACAATTATTATTATGTGTTTGTGTGTGTTTACTCTGAGTGATGTTATTCTTCCTAAGCACCCTTTGAAGGCTCAACAGAGATTGTACTTTCTAAGGATGCTTAGGAAGAATAACATCACTCAGAGATTGTTGGTGTCCTTTTACCGATGCTCAATAGAAAGTGTATTGTCATACTGCATGTGCACTTGGTACGCGGGTTGTACAGTGGCCCAGAGAAAATCGCTCCAGAGGGTGATTAATACAGCACAGAAAATTGTTGGGTGTCCCCTCCCCACCTTGGAAGAACTGTACATGTCCCACTGTCTTAAAAATGCACAAAATATTATAAAGGACACCTCCCACCCTGGACACTCTTTGCTTGAACTACTGCCATCAGGAAGTCTATATAGATCTATTAAAACAAGGACAAATAGATTTAAAAATAGTTTTTATCCAAGGGCAATGACTTTGCTAAATTCAGTTAAGATTTAATCTGACTTATTGTAGGGTTGCATGTGAATGTATTTTGTTGCCGTTGTATTATGTTGGAATTTTGTAAGGAGTTTATATGGAGTTTTAGCTGAATGAGTGACGCGCTGTCTGGATAGCACTCTGGTGATTTCATATGCAATGACAACACTGTAAAGTGTTATTCTATTCTATTTTTAAAACAATACTGCTGCAATTTTAATTATCATAAAATGTAAATTAAATTATAGTTTTAATAGCTGTGTCTATAAACATATAATTGTCCCTTTGGGGGAAAAAGGTGAGCTTTCTACAGTGGCAGAACTCCGGTTCTCTGATTCAAAAGGACTGATGAGATGTAAGATGGGAACGACTGAGGCCCACTAACTTAATGTCCACTTTAAAACTAGCCTATCATAATTATAGCTCTTATTAGGCTACATATGAAACATAGCATATAATGAAGTAAAGGAAATATCTGCTTCCCTAAAGGGAAAAAAAAAGATATACAACCATTTGGATTTCCTCTAACTGGTTCCAAAACCATGATGGTCTTTTTCTTCTCCACTTATTTAACCAGTTAAACACAAACAAGTTTGAGTTTCCATGCATTTTGCCTCTGAATGAATTACTTTTCTTTCTTTCTTTCTTTCTTTCTTTCTTTCTTTCTTTCTTTCTTTCTTTCTTTCTTTCTTTCTTTCTTTCTTTCAAGTGGCTTTCCATCAGTACAAACCTTTTCCTTTGCCTTATGCACCAGCAAACATACTGATACAATTTAAAGGTCATGTTCTTTTCAAACTGACAGGACCCTCCAAAATTTTGACGAGAGTCCCTCTAAGAATCACACCACACAAATGGAATGGAATTAAGTAAAGCATCACTTGATGTAAGCTCAATCATGTGAACTGATTAGAAAACGTAACCATGGAGAGAGGCAATTCAAAGTGTGACGGACAACCTTTCAAAGAAAGGAGATGGCAGGTGGATAATAATAAGCAAGAG
Source organism: Pogona vitticeps (assembly GCF_051106095.1). NCBI lineage: Eukaryota > Metazoa > Chordata > Lepidosauria > Squamata > Agamidae > Pogona > Pogona vitticeps. The sequence goes on from NC_135792.1 coordinate 12,949,952, forward strand.
CCAGATAGCAAGGGAGAACGTGGGGAAAGGGTCAGGATAAATATAATTGCCTTCAAATACTTTTTAAAGAAGTCCAATATTTTTTCTCCCTACCCTCTCCGGCAACTACTTTTTGCACCTCACAATAATTATTCCACATCATTGTAGCATTTGGGCTATGGAATCAGTTCACTGGTGTGCAGCAAGTGGTGGGATTTGGTAGGTTATGCTCTGGAAGCTGGTTTTATGCCTGTCCCTAGATTCCAATTTGTCAGGGCTACATCAGGTTCTGGCTAAGATGTCAGGCACCCAGACCTAAGTAGCCCGATTTTCTAACAGGTGAGTAACCGGATCTGGGATGTTTCATCAGTTTCAGGACCTTATGACCAGAGAATATTCACATCCATTTGTGCCTGCCTCATCAGAACTTATAGGAAATTACCGTATTTTTCGCACCATAAGAGGCACTTTTCCCCACAAAACAGGGGGGGTGGAAAGTCTGTGCGTCTTATGGAGCGAAGAAAACAGATTATATTTTCCTGTTTTCTTCTCCTAAAAAATTAGTGCGTCTTATGGAAAGGTGTGTCTTATGGAGCGAAAAATACGTTAGCTATGGGTAAGAATTCCATGTCAGTTCATCTTTCCCTGTTCAGGAATAAAACTCTTGGCTAGCACAGGGGCAGGAACAAACCTAAATCTAGCTCTAGCTCAAAGCCTTCCAGCCTTTCTCCAAGGGGAGACAAATTTAGGAGTCTGCAAATCATCTGTACATAGAACTCCCAGAATGCAGAACTGTGGGATTTGTAGTCCAAGAAATCAGAAAATCCCCCCCCAACCATACAGATAAAGTATGCCCTCCACAATCTCACATTCTTACTACAATCAGCATACTATCAAACAGCAGAGAGGGAAGAGGAAAAGGAGCCGTAAGTAAATCTCTAGCATGACAATCAGTTTGCATGGGGCAGAGTCAGGAATACTGAATAATGCCCAACACAGTGTATTGCATTCATTTCCCATCAACCATCCATATTTTCTTCCAGAACAGAGCAACTACAAAATTGCTTTACTGTTTCAAGTACAAAAATACAATTGGGCCAGTGATCAGAACATTTTTAAACAGCTGTCGCAACACGTACTGGGTCTAAAATTTCATCTCAAGTATCAAACTTTGATTGTGCGAGGCAGCTCCAGCATATACAAAACCATGAGAGATCTAGTCAAACACACTTTTGTGTGCTAGAGAGTGGAACAGAGTAGAGAAAGGAATAAATTAGGCCATGCCATTAATGGGAGTCCTGAAAGCTAGCTGGTAGATACTGTTTATGTTATTGGAAAACATTTGTGTCACAGAAAGATAAACGTAATAAGACTGGCTGACACGTTGCCACTGGAGATCCTAAACAGACTCCCTTCCCTAAAGGAACCAACGATTTTTTGTGCAGAGTTGGTGTAGAAAAGCAAAGCAATCCTCCCTGAACCCCACAGACCCCATCATTTGCCCTCCTAAATACACCTTTCTAGAAAAATTACCATTTCCTACACCTCCCGCCCAAAAAATCAACAATAATTGTTTCTATATTTTTAGGACAATGCATAATACACAGTGGGGCTGTGACAGGCTAAACACTCTAACACAGTGGTCCCCAACCTTGGGCATCCAGATGTTCTTGGACTTCAACTCCCAGAAATCCTGGCCAGCAGAGGTGGTGGTGAAGGCTTCTGGGAGTTGTAGTTTAATAACATCTGGAGGCCCAAGGTTGGGGACAACACTGCTCTAACAGACACAGTCCTGCCACAGAAAATGAATTGCAACTTTGTGTCCTTCCCAAGTATGAAGAAATGGGTGGATTTTGGTTAAAAGCCATGAACAAATTCAGATGTTAAATGGGATTGTTACAGAGACTGTGGTTACACCAGCAAAATGTTTCCAAGTTACTCCTCATGCGTTTAGACCCCTTTTGGGGGGTTCAGATGACGCATGGCCATTACTGATTCTTTTGCTCCCCCTCTGTACTATCTCTGCATCAGATCCAGCCCACTTGGATGGACCTACCATATTTGTTCCACATTTAATCGCGCAGTGCAACCAACATTCCATAAAATGTGTACAACAAACACTGATTCAGTTCCTTTACATCTGGTGTGTGGTCTCCCCAACACCAGCGGCTATCATTAATTAATTAATTAATATCATTAATTAATTAAAAATATTTTCAAACAGGAATGTTGGCACATTGGCATGCTTCTGTCAAAAGGCCTGTGAGATCTGGAAGCAGGAAAAATGCCTCAGATCAGTACACAGCCAGTAAGGGTGTTTCGTCGACACACTGATGTTCCTGCACATACTTTTTTAAGGGGGGGAACCCACAAAAAGAGGAAGGGATATGCCCCGCTGCAGGGATGTTAATGAACATACCACATCTAATTTAACTAAAAACTGCAGAATGGTTAAAAAACATATGAACCATTATCATGGGATATACTGTATGTCACGTGATCACTGCAATGTGTGACCCTAGGCATGAGAGAACAGGGGAATTTCTCTAGTATGGCTGCCGCCTGAGTTGTTAACAGGGCACATTCCTTTAGTTCACAACTAGTATTACATGCGTCCTTGCATCATGTCAGTTCTTTTGACATATGCAGTAGAATGTGTATTTTGGTCATTCTTTATAATATGATTTTTAAAGCCAGAGAGATGGGTAGTTTTAATAGCCTCTCTTTCTCACAACACACACACAAAGAGACACACAAACAGAGCTGGAAAATGGTAACCTTTCTCCACAGCACAGAAGTTCCTTTTTGAGATTTTAATGCCCATAATCCCCAGGCTTTACACAAAAACATAACTTTTGTAATCTCTGCCATAGGAGACCTTATCTTGCAGATCAAATATTTTTTCATCGAACCATTTTTGTTTTGCTTTGGTTTCACTTCTGCTTGCTTTTTAAATACATTCCTGTATTAAACATGCAAATGCTTCTGGTTTTTTATTCCTTTTTGACTGCCCAAGCCTTTCATAATGAAACGCTCCATTCCAATATTATGTCTGCATTCCAGATAGCGATAGGGGAGAATTTGATTTGGCTCACATTCAGATTAGAACATATCAAATTCCAACTCCTCAAAGTCAGTACGTAAACTTGGAAGACAGGTATCGTGCAATATTAACACTTCTCAAAATCCCGTTCAGTAGTTCTTTGAACAAAGAAATCTAAAGCATGATAGCACTCATCATATAGCGGAAGGGTTTGTTGTATAGAAACGAGCTAGGACTTACCTGCACCCTTATGGCTCTAATGGGCAAAAGCAGTAGGAGGGTAGAGCTTAACTTAGGAGTAAGAGAAATGTTTTGTTGGTAAGAGCAAATAATAATGTAACCAGTTATCTAGACTTATGGTTGGCTGTTCCACACTGGAGTTCTTCAAACGCAAGTGGAACATCTTTTAGGCATATTCTATTCCTGGGTTTCCCATATCTAGTTGTGGGTATTGACCATATGGCCTGTAAGGTGCCCCTAAACTCTTCTGATTTTTCAACCAAAATCCAATTGCTAGAGCCACTTAAAGCAAATGTATTAAAGCAACTGCTGTAAGACGAGTCATTAATTAATTAATTGGATTCAATGGGTGCACTCAAGTTGGGACAGCCAAATGAATTCACACCTATGTCTTTAGAAGCACTTCCCAAAGACAATATGTGGACTGTAACTTTGGCCCCTGCTTGTCCTCTTTTAATGGATGCATCTCAGTTGGTGCCGCCTGATGATGTGGACAGGATTCTTGGAGAGGTGAATGCCACCACATATGTGCTGGACCCTTGCCCTTCCTGGCTCATAAAAGCAGCCAGAGGAGGAATGGCCGATTGGGTATGGGGAGTAGTAAATGCCTCCTTGCACCAAGGTAGGATCCCTGCTTGCTTAAAGGAGGCAGTAATAAGGCCGCTATTGAAGAAGCCCTCCCTGGATCCCAGTGTACTGGCCAGCCTCAAACATCCCATTCCTGGGCAAGGTACTGGAGTGTGTGGTGGTTTCTCAGGTCCAGGGATTCCTGGAGGAAGCAGATTTTCTAGACCCATTTCAATCTGGTTTCAGGCCTGGCTATGGGACAGAGACAGCTTTGGTCACTTTGGTGGATGACCTATGCTGGGAACTGGACAGGGGGAGTGTGTCTCTGTTGGTTCTGCTTGACCTCTCCGTGGCTTTTGATACCATCGGCCACAGTATCCTTCTGGGCCGTCTCTCTGGGATGGGACTCGGAGGCTGTGTTTTACAGTAGCTCTACTCCTTCCTGGAGGGGAGAAAATAGCAGGTGGTGCTGGGGGACTCCTGTTTGACACCTTGGCGACTGCCCTGTGATGTTCTTCGGGGTTATGCTTTGTCACCCATGCTTTTTAACATCTACATGAAACTGCTGGGAGAGGTTCTCCAGAGTTTTGGGGTTCAGTGTCACCAGTATGCAGATGACACCCAACTCTATCTCTCCTTTCCACCGACTTCCAGTGACGCTGTCTTGACTCTTAATCAGTCCTTGGCATCAGTAATGGGCTGGATGACGGCAAACAAACTGAAACTTAATCCAGACAAGGAAGAGGTGCTCCTGGTCAGTTGGAGGGCAGATGAGGGAATAGGGGTACTGCCTGTGCTGGAGGGGGTTACACTCCTCCTGAAAGCTCAGGTCCGCAGCTTGGGTGTACTTCTGGATTCATCCCTAAGCTTGGATGCCTAGTTCTCGGCGGTGGCCAGAAGTGCATTTGCACAGCTAAAGCTGGTGCGCCAGCTGCGTCTGTTCCTTGAGATGTCGGATTTGGCTACAGTGACACATGCCTTAGTTTCATCCCGCTAGGATTACTGTAACACGCTCTATGTGGAGCTGCCTTTGAAGATGATTCAGAAACTTCAGCTGGTGCAAAACTCTGCAGCCAGACTACTGACTGGGGCCAGCTACAGGGAGCCTATAACGCACCTGTTACAAGAACTACACTGGCTACCAGTCCGTTTCTGGGCCCAATTCAAAATGCTGGTTATTACCTATAAAGCCCTATACAGCTTGGGTCCAGGCTACCTGAAGGACCGTCTCTCCCTATATGTGCCTTTTCGGCGATTAAGGTCAGCAGAGGAGACCCTCCTCTTGGTCCCATTGCCAGCACAAGCACAGCTGATGGGGACACGGGAGAGGGCCTTCTCGGTGGCAGCTCCCAGGCTATGGAACGCTCTCCCTCGGGAGATCAGGATGGCCTCTTCCCTTTTACCCTTCCAAAAAAAGCGAAAGACACATCTCTTCAGGAAGACTTTTAACAATTACAACTGAATCCCTGAACCCCACTTTAGCAGATGATTTTAATCTTTTCCATGTTTCCATGTTTCGATCTTTATTTCTATTTTAAATCATATACTGTTTAATTTGTCTTTTAATATTTAACGTATTGTCTTTTAATTGTGTGAATTTTAAATGCTGTGAGCCGCCTTGAGCCCCTTTGTCGGAGAAATACAGCTACAAATAAAACTAATCAATAAAAGGAGATAAGTATACTAGTCTACCCAGCAGAATTGTCATGGGAATTGCAAGATATATATATATATGACATGCTTCGAATGCTATAATGACATAAATGTGTTACACAGATGTGTTATTTACCATGCTTTAAAGCCATTGTTATAACAACTCCATATTCCTAGACCATTTGTTTTTGTGAACAGACTTACATTCAGGTAGCAGTACATTTCCTCTTGGCCCCAAACAATTGCACATATTAGATGTTTAAATATTTTCTCATGAGACACTGTGTGACCAATAAATAAGGAGTCTCAAATAGGCAAGATTGTCAATTTCATATTCTGCAATAGCTATGTTTTTTCCAAGCAAAATTTTTGCCATCAAGCCTTTATATCCATTTGTGATTATTAAAGAGAAGAAACAAGAATCGGTGTGAAATTTTACATGCATTTGCATGAATACAAACATCTCTACATGATTTTTTTTTTAATACAGTTTCCCCTAGCACATATCCTTCTTGCAAGGATTTCTCCCTCTTTAAGGGCTGGGAAATGCTAGTACTTGAGAGTTAATTCCACCGTCCTGCTGACCAGGTCAGCTCTCAGGATCCATCATATGGCTACGCCCCTTCTTCATGACACCATTACCTGGTGCTTTTCCAGCTTTTGTACTGTTTTGTCACCATTATAAAAAGTTGAAACCCCTTGCCTACGGCTTAGTTACTGGCAGAAAAGCTTGGAGCCAAAATATATTGAATTTGGGATCCAGCCCCAGGTTAACCCTTAAGCAAAATAAGCACATGCTTAAGGCATCGACAAGGCAAGGAGGCGCCACAGAGGTTTTTTTCAGTGCTGGATTTACCATGGACCCTGGTGCAAATTGGGTGAAATGGTCAATCATCATCATCACTTGATGGGTTTATATATATATAACAGAGAAGTATCCCTGGTAGCTTCACTATTATATATATAATAGTGAATATAATATATAATTATATTATATATATAATTATATACAATATATATAATATATATAATAGTGAAGCTACCAGGAATACTTCTCTGTTATGGGAGGTTGGGCGGGGATAAGGACAAAAAGAGCTGCTGCTCTTTTAGACCGATGGCCTCTGTACTATAGGTGGCAAGCCAAAGAAATAACAGCCAATGTCAAAAATGCTTGAGCTTTTCAGTTTACAGATTCTGACAAAAACTGTCTACATTAATCAGAGCGTGGGCGTGCACGATTTGGCTGAAAGCCAGTAATTTGATTGTATGTACGATTTTGCATGCACTATGTGCTTATTTTCTGCCACGTGCTATACAATTGAAATCCTGTATTTTTATGCATACAATGTGCACATTATATGGTATTCTTTCAAGCTGTGGGACTTGCTGTGCGTTATATCCATAGGGGACACCATAATCTTTTCCGTGCTTAGGGCCTTTAAAGGTCTTAATCTGGCCTTGTTGGGATCCTACCCTTTTGGATTTGGGTCCCATTTATTTATTTGTTTGTTTGTTTGTTTGTTTGTTTGTTTGTTTGTTTGTTTGTTTGGTTGGTTGGTTGGTTGGTTGGTTGGTTGGTTGGTTGGTTGGTTGGTTGGTTGGTTGGTTGGTCGGTTTCTATCCTGCCCATCTAGACCAAAGATCTACTAGTGAAGCTACCAAGGATCTTCTTCCTAATGATCTTGTAAGCTTTCGAAACTATACTTCAGAAACATGTCGCATTTCTTGTTATTCATTCCTTCTCTGTAACCAGCTTGGCATTACACTTCTTCCTTGAATTGCATAAGTCTGAGCAGCACAGTTTTGGTTATACATGGATTTTTTTTGTCAATCTATCAATCAATCAATCAGTCTCCAATATTCCAATATATAAATACTGTAATTATTTAACAAATAATGCTATTCATCTCCAGAAAGTAACCTGGGAAAGGTGGGCCTTGGTAAGCCCATTTTTGGCAGTGCGGCAACCTGCAGTCCAATGTTGGTGGCCCGACTGCCCCCTATCCTGGCATGGTGGTTCCACGTGGTGGTCAAGATGGGCGCTGGAGAATGCCAGGAGGATAACATGGGGAAGGACTGTACGTATGTGTTTGTATGTGTTAATCAACTGTTTATACTTTGTAGTTCTAATTTTGGGGGGGGATTAGAGTTATACATGGATTTTTAAACATACAAGGGTCCGGTACCCTAACCCAGCATTGTTGAAGAGAGAAGTGAATTGTCATCTCTTTCCAACAGTGCAAGTAGTTCTTTGTGTTACATCTTATTAACACATTGCAACGGGCCAGAAAATACAGGGAAATATCGTGGTTTTCTTTCATGATCAATTCAGATACTGCAACTTGGAAATATTTTTTAAAAAATAAAAGACAAAAACAAAGAATACTTCCTGTGCTACTTAGGACTGATAAGGGGATGGCAGGCACAAAACTCAAAGATTTAAAGGTAAAGGTTCCCCTTGACAATTTGTCCAGTCATTTCCGACTCTAGGGGGCGGTGCTCATCTCTGTTTCCAACCCATAGAGCTAGCATTTGTGGTCAATCTTCCATGGTCACGTGGCCAGCACGAAAAGACATGGAATGCTGTTACTTTCCCACCAAGGTGGTACCTATTTATCTACTCGCATTTTGCGTGCTTTCAAACGGCTAGGTTCGCAGGAGCTGGGAAAAGCGATGGGAGCTCACTCCATTGCGTAGATTCGATCTTACGACTGCAGGTCTTCTGACCTTGCAGCACAGAGGCTTCTGCGGTTTAACCCGCAGCGCCACCACACCAAAAAACTTCCCCTCAAAATAACTCAAAAATTGAATATTTAGATGTTACTTATTACAGCAAAGTTATTTAGTTTTATTCATGGTACCTCAAAATTAACTTTGCAACTCTGCTACTGAAAAAGAGCTGGTTACAATAGCTCCTCAGAAAGAATTAATGTGTGCCAAAAATAGGTCAAGCTCTTAAGAAAGAAAGAAAGAAAGAAAGAAAGAAAGAAAGAAAGAAAGAAAGAAAGAAAGAAAGAAAGAAAGAAAGAAAGAAAGAAAGAAAGAAAGAAAGAAAGAAATATGCAGGTTGTGTCCTCACTGTGTCCCCGACACTTGCCAGATCAGGAGCTGTCCGTTCCCTGAGACTGCAGGGCCAAAGCATGAGGCCAGATCAGCGGGACCATGTTGAATCGCTGTGATCTGGCCTTTGCCATACCAGAGAAAGAAAGACTTGTGCACCAGCTGACAAATAACGCATGCCCCTGTGCGTGGACATAAAGGACTGATCCTGGATTTGGTACTGGAAAACAGGGATTTTCTGTGCTACCTACTCAATACAGGCTGAAAACCTGTAATTTTAGTGTAACTAAATCAATGGAACTTACAGAAACTCTGATTCACCAAATCCCCACTTATTCAGGGGGCCTAATCTAGTGGTTCTTATCACAACTAGCAAAAAGGATTTCAGCCATTCTGTGTGCTTTCTTAGGCATCCTTGAGTCTCGAAAGACTATGGTAATGTGCTTTGTACGGAGGTCTTGGAACAGTATCTAGTGTGGCTGAGAAGGCCAATTTGAGAGTGACCATCCCTTCCACACTGGAGACTAATACAATCTGTCCCCTGTCCAGCTCCCTGATTTTGCTGGTTTCAGGACTGCCTCTTTGCCTCGGCCTGCTGGACAAGGGTCTCTTCAAATTGGGAGAGGCCGTGATGCACCGCCTGCCTCCAGGCTGAACGCTCAGATGTCAGGGTTTCCCATCTGTTGATGTCCATTCCTAAGGCTTTCAGATCCCGCTTTATGCCACTTGGAAGCTGGGAGCCTTGAGGTATTAAAGCCCCCACACACAGCGAAATCAAGTATCCTCCTTCTATAACGTCACACATCCTGAGATTTATCTTCCTGCCCAGAAATCCGGGGAATTGTCTCCATTCCCTGAAACTCTAGCTGGTGCCTGAAATCATGGCCGCCCTCTTGATCACAGCAGCATCAGCACTTCTGTTAGGAAGAAAGCCTTCTGTTCCCTTCCCTTTTTCATCACATAAATGAACTATCTGGCTCTTAAAACTGGCTGCTTTCACTGTGCTGAACTGATCCATCAAGAAGGAACCCTCTATCAGCAACTTCAGGCACAACCACTGATTAATTTTATAGCACCCTTATTAGGTAAGATACCTCAGTGTCTTCCTGATGGCCCCTTTCGCCAATGCCTCTCATGTCCGAAAAGCTATTGTACTTACATCATATCTTATTGAAACCTCGGCAGACTCTCAAGGAAAGGGAGCGAGGGAAATACTCAATCATCATTCCACGCCAAGATGCTCAGAGTAATTTTCTGGGCCCCAAGATGAAATGGCTGGGGCAGCAGGTCATGAAACACTGCTGGCTGCTTCAGAGAACAGGGAGGGTTCGGGTGCCGCCTCAGAGGAGGAGAAAAAAAGATCATCCTGCTCTCTGCCATCAGTCCCACACTGAGCAGCATGGAAACAGGAGACCACAACTTTTTTAAAAAATGATGGTGGTACACAGCAGCTCTCTGTGTTATGCTAGTTACTGACGTTGGCTTTTCACAATTTATGGCATCCATCAACATGGAAATCATTCTGTTTTCAAGGCAAATAATGCTGAATACCTTGTCAAGTTTCATTTTGAATGGCCTTCCACGTCTCCATTGTTTCTTAAGGATGAACTATTGATTGATTGATTGATTGACTGACTGACTGACTGACTGACTGACTGACTGACTGACTGACTGAGTGATTGATTGATTGATTGATTGATTGATTGATTGATTGATTGATTGATTGATTGATTGATTCATTCATTCATTCATTCATTCATTCATTCATTCATTCATTCCTATCCCACCTTTCCACCTGTAAGTTCAAGCACATGGGTTTTCTATTCCCTGCTTTATGCTCACAATAGCCCTATGAAGTGGACCAGACTGAGAGTGTATGAGTGGCCCATGGTCATCCAGCAGGTTTCAAGGCCACAAGGGGCGTGGGGGGGTTGGAACTCAGGTCTCATGAGCCTGAGCCCAACTCTTTAATCAAGTTCCACCCTTTCTCTTCAGCATTGAAATTATAACAGACCATCTGGATCTGACTTGGGCGCTTACAGGAACACAAAAATTGCAGGAACCAGAAAAATTACTGTTTGGGGAAAACATTTTTGCTACACATTGCTAGGCTTTACCCCTAGACCCTGTTGAGGCACCCAACGAGTTTCTAGCCCCATGAGATCACAAAATTCCACCCTAGAAGTCCTAGACTTTTGGATACCAGAAACCTGCTAAACCCATCAACCACAACAGGGACAAAGGATATGACTCAGACCAATTCCTTTTTTTCTCCCATTCTTTTCCTTCTACTTTCAGCTGAAGCTTAAAAAGTTACTGCATTTTTCTGTTGATAAGACGACCCAATGTATAAGACAACACCCCCTTTTCTAACCCCAAATTAGAAAATTTGATCCCTGCTTTTCCCTTCCTTTTGCTAAGCCACAGAGCTTAGCAAAAGGAAGGGAAAAGCTAGGGTCAAAGGGCTCCCTTTGACCACCACTTTGCCTTGCCTTTTGTGAAGCTTTCCCTTCCTTTTTGCTAAGCCACGTGGCTTTGCAAAAGACAGGGAAAGCAGCTGCTTTCCATGTATAAAACAACCCTCAATTTTTTTTCTAATTATTTAAGGGAAAAGTGTCATTTTATACATGGAAAAATAAGGTACTTGCAAGAAAAAGTTAGATTGCTCAATTTTGTGTAGCAGAATCATGTGGCAGAGTGTATCTTTATAGCACCATTAACAGTTTGAAATCAGGCTCTGCATGGGTCACCTCATACATGCTAAGGGCCAGTTTTGGCACCTCACCTCTGGACCCAATCCCACTGCAATCCAAGACTCCTCTCATCCAATCCAGACCTCAGTCCAAGCTGATAATTCAATTTCCAAATATCCAGAACTTCCATTTACTTAAATGGGGACATGCCAGCTATTGTAACATTGAAGAGTTGCTACACATCACCATGAAAACATCAAGCCAGTAAATTATGATTATGAAAAAGAGAACTCGCTGGATTTGAATACAAATAGGTAGCTTTTAGGTCAGGGGGCCATCTCCACAGCTTGCTTGTCTCCTCCTCATAAGAACATAAGAAAAGTGCTGCTGAATCAGGCCAAAAGCCCATCCAGTCCAGCTTCCTGTATCTTGCAGTGGCCTTCAAGATGCCTCTGGGAGCACATGAGACAACTAGATACCTGTCTCCTGATATCACTCCCTTGCATCAAGCATTTGGAGGTACCTTCCTTTGAAGCCTGGAGATTATGCATCCCTATCATGGCTTGTAACGTGCGATGGACTTTTCCTCCAGATCCCCTTTTAAAGTCCAATCCCCTTTTAAAGGCATTTAGGTCAGATGCCATCACCACATCCTGTGGCAAGGAGTTCCACAGACTAACAACATGCTGGGTAAAGAAATGTTTTCTTTTGTCTGTTCTCACTCTCCCAACACTCAATTTGAGAGGATGTCCCCTGGTTCTGGTATTGTGTGAGAGGGAAAAGAGCTTCCCTCCATATCGATTTCCTGCATAATTTTGTATGTCTCAATCATGCCCCCCCTCAAATGCCTTCTCTCTAAAGAGCCCCTAAACAACCTCCTCCCCCTTCTTCTCCTTCCCCTTTAAAAACTGTTACAGTTGGCAACTCAGTTCTGCCAACTCAGAAATTGACATTCTTTTAATTGGAAGTCAACTGTTCCAATTATAGTCAATAGGAGCCACAGGCCTTCAACCCGGGCAAAACAAGTGGTAGAAGAAAGAAACCTTGAGACCCATCAAGGAACAGAAAATGGAAGGTGTGGTAGAAAGATAGACCTTACCATGCTAAAACTATCCAAAGCCTAATCACTCAAAGTCCACACCAGAAAGCAAGTGTGTAAAGCGGTCTCACACACACACTCAGCCCTAAGTCAAAATGAAACTAAACATGTGAATGATGCACATACCCAAACCTTGCTAACAAATCAGTGAACTGAACAGAAATGTAGCATGTAAGATTAGATGATACATTCCCCATATTCTGCATGACTGGAGCGTACAGGAGATGATTCTTGTATTCACAAGGTGCAATGAAGTGTCCAGTCAGCAAATCATAAAATCATAGGATAATTGAATTAGAAGGGACCTATAAGGCCATAAAGTCCAACTCCCTGCTCAAGTGCAGGAATCCAAATCAAAGCAGATCTAAGGGACAGTTGTCCAATTTTCTCTTGAATGCCTCCAGCACTGGAGTGCTCACCAACACTCATTGTCATACCGCTCAACCAGTTAAGAGGTTTTTCCTCATATCCATCCTAAATGTGGCTTCCTGTAGCTTGAACCCATTATTACATGTCCAGTACTCTGGGATTATCCAGATCAGATCCTACCCTCCTCTGTGTAGCTTTCAAGTACAGTGGTGCCTCACATAGCGATCGCTCCATTTTATGATGAAATCGCTTTGTGATGGACTTTTTGCCATCGCAAGAGTGATCGCTTTGTGATGGCCCCTATGGGGAAAATTCGCTTTGCGATGGTTGCGGGGAAGCGCTTCCCCGTGATCATCTCAAAGGCCCTGCCGATCAGCTGTGCAAAAATAGGGCCTTTGGGATGATTGCAGGGGAGCGCTTCCCAGCGATAATCCCAAAGGCCCCGCCAATCAGCTGTGCTGCAAGGGGTGGAGAGAGAGAGAGACAAAGCACAGCTGATCGGCAGGGGTTTGGGATATCGCGGGGAAGCCATCATCGCAAACCCTGCCGATCAGCTGTGCTTTGGCTCTCTCTCTCTCTCTCCCCTCGCAGCTCCAGCCTCGGCAGGGAGACTGAGGCGGTGCCACCACCCTGGCCGAGAAAGACCCTCTGCAGGCACAGAGGGTCTTTTTCGGCCAGGGTGGCAGCGGCGGTGCCTCAGTCTCCCTGCCGAGGCTGTCAGTCTCCCTGCCGAGGCTGGAGCTGCGAGGGGTGGAGAAAGAGAGAGCCAAAGCACAGCTGATCGGCGGGGGTTTGCGATGATCGCAGGGAAGCCATCATCGCAAAACCCCGCCAATCAGCTGTCCTTCGTCTCTCTCTCTCTCTCTCTCTCCACCCCTCGCAGCACAGCTGATCGGCGGGGACTTTAGGATGATTGCGGGGAAGTCATCATCGCAAACCCCACCGATCAGCTGTGCTTTGACTCTCTCTCTCTCTCCCCTCGCAGCTTTCTCGGCCAGGGTGGTGGCAGCGGCGCCTCAGTCTCCCTGCCGAGGCTAGAGCTGTGAGGGGTGGAGAGAGAGAGAGAGAGAGAGAGAGAGAGGAAGCACAGCTGATCGGCGGGGCCTTTGGGATGATCGCGGGGAAGCGCTCCCCCACGATCATCCCAAAGGCCCCATTTTCGCACAGCTGATTGGCGGTTCCAAAATGGCCACCTGCTGTGTTGCCTCGCTTTAGAGGCGCCAAAAATGGCCGCCTCTATGGAGGATTTTCGCATAAGGTGAGCTTTTAAGCTCATAGGAACACATTAAACACGTTTTAATGTGTTTCTATGGGTTTTTTAAAATCGCTTAGCGATGTTTTTTCCTGCACGAATTAACGTCGCTAAGCAAGGCACCACTGTATTTGAAAAATATTCCTACTCTGTTTCTAGAAGCCAACATGGATTTGTCAAGAACAAATCCTGCCAATCTAATTTGATCTCGTTTTTTGATCAGGTCACCTCCCTGATAGCAGAGGGAATGCTGTAGACATAGTATATCTTGATTTCAGCAAAGCTTTCGACCAAGTGCCCCATGATATCCTGATTAGCAAACTAACTAGGTGTGGGCTGGATAGATCAAGTGTCAGGATACACAATTGGCTAAAGAATTGTACTCAGAGGGTGATGATTAATGGGTCCTTCTCTAACTGGGAGGAGGTAACTAGTGGGGTACCCCAAGGCTCAGTTCTGGGTTCAGTGCTCTTCAATATTTTTATTAATGACTTGGATGTGGGAGTGCACGAAATGCTTGTCAAATTTGCAGATGATACCAAACTGAGCGGAAGAGCGAATACCCTAGAACAGGGGTCAGGGAACTTTTTTACCTTTTATCCCCTAAAAAATTTATATACGCTGACATTACCCCCTTGATTTGAAAGGCAGGATCTTGGTGACACGTGGCCAGTTGAGTGCTGCCACCTGTGCCCAGGCCTCCTCCTCCTCTGCTGTCACCTTATGGGGGCACGCTGAGTCCTTGGCCCTGTGGGGGCAGCTCCCTTTATCCACCAGTGGGTGGCTCCCGGGCGGCTGTTGAAGAGCAGCAGGTGGCTCGCCCGCCAGGGGCACCCGACACTGCTTCCCGCTCCGGCACCGGTGGCTGCTCACTGGAGCAGCCGTGTCAGGCCTCGGCATCAGGGCTCCCATGGGTCTTGCTGTCGAAGCGCCACAACAGCTGCCGCATGGAGGGTGAGAGGCTCCACCATGCCTGGCTGGCTAGTGCGGAGGCGCCGCTGAAGGAAGCCGCGTGGCAGGGCGAGTGCCGCCGCCCGATGGGCTACTCCAGGAATGGGGACAGGGCATGGGGCAGCCCGGTGCCACAAGGCTGAGCCTGGTCCGGGCTGCCATCATGGCTGCGCCCTCCCCCCTCCGCAGCAATCCTCCTCTCCAGGCACTCGAAGGAGAGGCTCCTCCTGGCTTGGGTGCTCCAGCCACTCATCCCCGGCCTCGCCCTCCACCATGGGCTGCTGTACACTGCCAGCTGGGGCCCATCACCAGCCGCCAGCCACCATGGCTCGGTTGCAGCCAGGCGAGGGAAGGGGGTGGGAAGGGGGCGATTGGGCAGCCGGGGACTCCCCCTCCAGGCAGAGGAGGAGGAGGAGGTGGGAAGGGAGTTAGGGTCGCATCCTCATTACCCCCAGGATTTTCATTTTTACCCCATTTGGGGTAATTTACCCCTGTTCACTGACCACTGCCCTAGAAGACAGAAACAAAATTCAAAATGACTTTGGATGGAGCACTGGCCTGAAAGCAACAGAATGAAATTCATCAGGGATAAGTGCAAAGAGACCACTGGTAATGGTGTGGTTAAAAAAATATCATGTAAACAAACAACAAACAAACAAACAAGCAAACAAACAAATAAATACTGTAAAGCACTTTGGAAAAAGAAACCAATTGCACAGTTACGGGATGGGGGATACCTGGCTCAGCAAAAATACGAGCAAGAAGGATCTTGGAATTGTTGTAGATCGCAAGCTAAATATGCGCCAACAGTGTGATGTGGCTACAAAAAGAGCTAATGTTCTTTTAGGCTGCATTAATAGAAGTATACAGTTTCCAAATCCCGCAAGGTGCTAGTCCCCCTCTATTCAGCACTGCTTAGGCCTCACCTTGACTATTGTGTCTACTTCTGGACACCACACTTCAAGAAGGATGCTAACAAATTGTGACAAGTTCAGAGAAGGGTGACAAGGATGATCAGGGGGCTGGAAACCAAGCCTTATGAGGAAAGGCTGAAAGAACTGGCCATGTTTAGCTTTGAGAAAAGAAAACTGAGAAGAAGATATGATAGCACTTTTCAAATATTTGAATGAAAGGCTGTCTTACAGAGAAGGGCAAGATCTGTTCTCCATCATCCCAGAGTGTACGATACACAACAATGGGCTCAAGTTAAAGTAAGCCAGATTTTGGTTGAATATCAGAAAAAACTTCCTAACTGTTAGAGCAGTACGACATACCAGAGCAGAATCAAACTAGATTTTAGTATAACCCTTAGCAGAGAAACATTCACAGATAGTATAGGATTTTCCTTTAGTTACTCTTCCCTGCACCTCTTCAACTTTGATCTAGCAGATGGCCAGCTAAGGAATGTGGCCAAGGAGGAACCAGGCGATAATAGTTGGAACGTCACCGGCAGGGGAGCCGGAGAGTGGAGGCCATATATCAGGGCCCAGGAAAGCCTACACATAGACATACCAAAAGATAAGATTATATCCCCAGATATTTAGATGCTTCCTGAGCATAAGCAAAGAACACATGAGCACACAATCTGTATATAGGTAGCCAATAGGTTAATTGGCATCACAACCCAATGAGGAATTGAATCCAAAGTTGGGATACAAATGACCAATAGAATTGTAGTACTTTTATGACTCTTTGTTTGTATCATTATAAAACATGTACACTGTATTTTCTGAGTCTTCTCTGCTTTTAAGAGGAGTCCCAGCTGACCTTTGCTGCTATTCAAATAAAATTGGGCCTTGGATTCAGCGGTTTGCGTCTATGCCTAATTCCTTGCCAGAGAATTTTAGAACCCAGATTTGGCTGGTAACAGTGGAACCCGTTACATCGGGAGTTGGTGAGTGCTCCAACACTGGAAGCATTCAAGAAAAACTTAGATTATTACCTGGCAGATATGCTTTGATTGTATTCCTGCACTGAGCAGGGGGTTGGACTTGATGGCCTTGTGGGCCCCTTCCAACTTCACTTTTCTATGATTCATCGATTCTCTGTCTCATGTCAGTTCAGCTTCTGCCTGGGGATACAGAGGGAATCTCCTTGAAGAACGTGAGGACTGTGAGCACATTTGGGAATTCCCTGGGCAAAGGCAGCACCTTGTCATCTAATCCTTCCACTCCATTGGGTTGCTCCTGATATGAACAAAGAAGACATTTTTGCCTTGCATGGGATTCTAATTTCCTATTTCTCTTTCTTGCTTTCCAACACATGTGTTTTTTTAAGCCTCTGAATTATCCACACCAGAAACAGATTGGGAATGTTTGTTTGAATCCACGATTGATCCACATTGACAGAAAGAGCCTAAATTCAACCCAGAGTTCAGCATTCCGAAATATTCAGAATTCAACTGCAGCTGGTGCCTTGCCTGATAACTTTATCTGTCACATCTCAATTTTAAGGAATCTTGGGATGTGTAATTTGATTAGCTTCCTCTACATAAGAAAGTATGGTACATAGTTCACAGATATTTCTATGTTGTGCAGATATATCTCTTGTCTTAATAGGCAATCAAACATGGTGACAGGATTCTGATGCTAGAAGTGGCTGGCAGAACCGTAGGCTGCAAACAGGAAATGTTTAGAGCGTATTTTGGACAATGTATGGCACAGACAAAACATACCCAATATGCTACTTTTTTTCCTTTTACTTGCAAGATCCTTACTCTGCAAGAATCTCTAAGAATATGATTAACTACTGTACTTGTGGAGACCCACAAGAAAACTGATGAGAAATCTTGCCCTTTTGCCTGCAATGGAACCCCTTCAAACAGAAAGGGTTCCATTTCGTCCTGAGTGAACATTCACATCAAATCACAAAAAAATCTTCTGCACAGTAGATTTATTTGCTGATTACATTTGAGCATTCTCTTTATTAGTGGGAAAAGAGGAAGACAGGCTACTTCTACCACATATAATTCTATAAAAGATGTTGCCAAATTTCTCCATACCAGCTATGCACAGTGAAGCATTATTAGTTTTCTTCTGCTGCTGTGGAAAACAAAAAATGCCACAGATTTATTGCTGTTTCCTTTCCCCTCTTCTTTCTTTCTTTCTTTCTTTTGACATTAAAAGCAAGATCTTACAAACCACTTAATGCGCTCTAAGGATCATGTTAAAAGACGTTGGCATGTTGATACGAACCACACAAAGGTCAGTCATTTTGAGCCTCTTTCCAGACAATTTGCCTGGATTTTTTGGCATTTTGTAAGCACACACACACAGAGAGACACAGGACAGCTCTCTAGCAAGCCTGACCTTGACAGTGAATTGGATAAATAAACCTTCAATTTACCCCCCTCCGGCTCAATGCTAGTCTAGCCGTTCCCTCTGGAGCCTTCACCTGTCCACATCGTTCAACTGCCTGCAACTTTCAACTGACGAACATCCAGCGCTTTTACAGGTCCGGTGACAAACACCATCTAACAGATAAGGCTCTGGAAAAGTCAAAGTCAATAGTGCTTCCATTGAAAATTTAATGCCGACTCCATCTTTCCCCATCATTCTTTCCCCGCCACTGTTGCATGCATCCCAGGAGGCACTTCAAGCAAAAGGACTACTCCATAACAGGTAATGACGTGGCATTTAATGATACTGTCCAAAGTGATCCAGGCCCATGGAAGGTAATGTGCGCTCATGTAGCAGATAAGCACGGCTGAATGTACTAGGAACAGCAGTATCTTTCAGCACACTGTCACCAGATACGATGTGACATCCCGTCTGACACTATACCTGGTTTTCCCCTTTACTCTGCCGTTGGAGAGAAAGAGCATTTTCAGTTACACAGCTCCGAAAAAGTGTTATGGGAATTCAGTTAAAAGGGGGGAGATGGCAGCGTAACAGCAATTAAGTATTCACAACCTCTTTAATACATGGGCACTTTGCGGGTTTGTGAATTGGGGAGGGGGGAAACTATCTGAGAATTATACCTTAATCAACTTTGACATGTTTTATTGAAGGCAGAAAAAAATGCTTCAGCATGGTAGATAAGGTTAAAAAAATGTTGGCCAACTAATTATTTAGTTCTAGCACATTTGCAGGAGAAAAAAAGAGGGTGAAATCCTTAAATGGGTACAAAAAACAAAAAAGAATCCTTTAAACTTCTGTGTACGTCACTCATTCGATGCCATGAGGAAATGAAAAGGACACTTTAACAAGGCCATTTGAAGCTGAGGGCATAAAATGTTCTTTTTCCATTTTTTTTTCTGACAATGTGATTCTGTATACGCAGATTTTGACAACAAAACACACATACAAACAACCAACACAATTGCCACATTTTCTTCCATAAGCCCCACTAAGATGTAAAAATCTGACCTAAGCAGACCTAGTGTCTTGAGACCGCATGGAGTGGAACATGACAAACAAAAATCACCTTTATGGTTTTGAGCCAAATAATGTATTACAAGTTTTTGAGTCTAATAGCAGCTCAGAGGTCTTAGGTAACCCCAGAACACTACAGTGAGGCATGGTCTGACATTTCTATGGCTGCAAAAGGAGCTATTTTCTGCGCATTGCTTGAAAGGTGGTTTAATAAGAAAGCAATAAACAATCTCTTAAGAAAAGTGTTACATTCTCATCAGATAATTCACTGCAGACCTGAAGCCAATGGCATGGGAGATAGGAATGCAAGGAGCTGTCTTATGAGGAGTAAGAACATTGGTTTGTCTTTGAGCCATGATGGCAACTATGGATTTCCAGGGTTTCACCCACATATAGCAGAGGGCTTGTCTCAAGATGGTATAAAATGCTATTTACCATATTTTTCCGTGTATAAGACTATATTTTTATCTAAAATCTTCAGACTAAAAATTGAGGGTCATCTTATACATGAAGGCAAGCTGAGGGGAGAACAAAAACAAGTGGAGGGGAAGGCAGGGATCAAAGCGATCCTGCAGCACTTTGATCCCTTTCCCCCTACACTTGCTAAACCCCACTTAGATTTCTTAATTTTGGATTAGAAAAGTGGGGGACGTCTTATACATGGGAGCGTCTTATACATGGAAAATACAGTATTGCCTTAAGAGCCAGCTGTGTTTCTGTCTTTCAACACTTAAGTCCTTCTTCCAGAAGCTCTTGAACTATATAAAAACATAACAATACAGTGGTGCCTCGCATAGCGATCGCTCCGTTTTACGATGAAATCGCTTTGCGATGGACTTTTTGCCATCACAAGAGTGATCGCTTTGTGATGGCCCCTATGGGGAAAATTTGCTTTGCAATGATCGCGGGGGAGCGCTTCCCCACGATCATCCCAAAGGCCCCATTTTCACACAGCTGATCGGCAGTTCCAAAATGGCCACCCGCTGTTTTGCCTCGCTTTAGAGGCACAGAAAATGGCCGCCCCTATGGAGGATTTTCGCATAAGGTGAGTTTTTAAGCCCATAGGAACGCATTAAACACGTTTTAATGTGTTTCTTTGGGCTTTTTAAAATCGCTTAGCAATAAAATCGCATAGCAGCGATTTTTGCTGCACGGATTAACATTGCTAAGCGAGGCATCACTGTACTTCTATTAAACATTCCAAACACTCATTTGTGTATACATGACATTATAGACTGTGTAGATGCTTATTGTTATGATGTGCCACCAAGTCACATCTGTGTCCAACAGGATTGTCAAGGTACAGTGGACCCTCTACTTAAGGAATTAATCCGTATTGGAATGGTGGCTGCAAGTCGAAAAGTCTGTAAATCGAATCTCCATTGACCTACAATGCACTGAAAACCAATTAATCCCATAACCAGTGGTTTTTATTCTATTTTTATTCCATTTTGGTTTTTTTCTGGTCTGTAAGTCGATTCTCTGGCTGCAAGTCGAATCTAAATTTTGCAGCCAGAGAAGTCTGTA
Source organism: Pogona vitticeps (assembly GCF_051106095.1). Lineage (NCBI taxonomy): Eukaryota > Metazoa > Chordata > Lepidosauria > Squamata > Agamidae > Pogona > Pogona vitticeps. Next base: position 12,970,758 of record NC_135792.1, read on the forward strand.
ACTCGAAAAGTCTGTAAGTCGAGCCGTCTGTAAATCGAGGGTCCACTGTATGTGAAATATTTAAGGAGTGGTTTAGCCAAAGTCATCAGCACCAACACAGTGAATTTTCATACTGGAGAGGGATTTGGGCTCTGGTCTCCCACATCCTAGTCTGTCACTCTATCCACAACATTACACTGGCTCTCAAATATATAATATAATAGGACCTCCCCCTATCTGCAAGATCAGTATCCATTGATCCACTCATCCGCTGGCTGAAAATACTAAAGAAAACCTCTCAGAAATACCTATTTATATAGGTGTAATTACCAGAATTAATTACTAGAGGGAGACAGAGACCATGCAACGGATAACATTAGCCACTTCCATGTTGATCAGCATCCGTAGCAGGGGCTTGGAACCAATCCCCCACAGACACCACAGTCCTACCGTACAAAGCAAATCCTGACCTAAGTGGATTTTCCCTGCTAATTAATGGATCCCCTCTTGAATTTTCTCATGCATACCCATTTGGTGGATTGGTGCAGGCCTGAAAAATCCAAGCAGGGATATACTGACTGCCAGCAAGAAGATGCTGCAAGTTACTCCATTTACCTTCTGGAGGCATAATTATGCAGTAGGATTTTGGCCATAAATCCTTTTTTTAAAAAATGAGTTGTTAGTCTGGTTTTAAGGGAGTTTCTACTGTGAGCACTGGAGCATAACGTAGGGATGGGAACTTCAGGCTCTGAGGATAAAAATCTGTCCTCCTTGGCTCCCAAGTAGTTGGCTGGATAGCTCAGTGAGGCATCTGGCTACAGAGACAAAGGCTGGGAGTTCAATTCCTCATTGTGCATCCCAGAAGAGTCACCCTGTGTGGCCTTGAGCAAGCTCCAGAGTCCCAGGATGCCCCCAGAAGAAGGGAAGGGCAAACCACTTCTGAGTACTCTCTGTCTAGGAAAACCTGAAAAGGTAAAGGTAAAGGTTCCCCTTGACATTTAGTCAGTTGTGTCCGACTCTAGGGCACAGTGCTTATCCCCGTTTCCAAGCCGTAGAGCCAGCGTTTGTCCGAAGACAGTGTCCATGGTCACGTGGCAAGCACGACTAGACACACAACACTGTTACCTTCCCACTGAGGTGGTACCTATTTATCTACTTGCATTTTTACATGCTTTGGAACTGCTAGGTTGGCAGGAGCTGGGACAAGGGACAGGAGCTCACTCCGTCGCATGGATTCGATCTTACGACTGCAGGTCTTCTGACATTGCAGCACAGAGGCTTCTGCAGCTTAGCCCGCAATGCCACCATGTCCTGAAAAGGGTCACCGTCAATTAGAATTGACTTGACTGCACACAATTATTTATTATTATTAGGTCCCAATGGAGACCTCTAAAGTCCCCCTTAAGGCTAAACCTTCTTCTCTCTTTTACCATCCATTTGCCAACTTTTGTAGACTTGTTTTTCCTCATTCTAAAAAGCTCAGTTATTGGCAACAAGGGCTTTAACTTAAAATAGGCATTGCTATTTGGCCCCAGCCATTTGGCCTTTGACTGCACCCACCCAGCACTAAAATGCTGCTCAAGAGAACTTCTCTGAAATTTAATTCAGCCCTGGGGCTGAAAAAGGTGTCACGTCATTTGCATCCTGGCATATGACAATAAATGGTCTGGCTGTTCAGAAGCAATCGGAGAACCATCAGTCAGTGTCCAGCAGCCATCCTGATCCCACTGAATGTGGATTTTTTTTCCTCTGATGCCACTTTAGCACTGAGGTCTTCCTACAAGTTCAAGCCATCGGTGCTTTCTCTCCTTCCCACCCCCCTTTTTCTGATTATTTTTCTTTTTTTAAAAAATAATAACATTGGTTTTGCTACATAATCTTTCATTTTATATCATGTCTGTGTTGTTAGTTTGCTTCTTTCTCTTCTCTTTTTCACTCTTTAAAAGAAAATAGAAAGCAAACATATTTTCCTGGTTATTAATTTTCAGCTCCCAGCCCCCCTTCACACACCCCCATTGCTCTCTCCTGTTTATATTTATTCAAGACGAAGATGTTTTATCTCACAGCAGGAATGTAGGACTGGCTCAGGAGAAAGAAAGCAAAAAAAAACCACACTCGCTGCTAAAGGTCTCTGCTTGTGTAGCAGTACAACGGCAGTCCAGGCTGGTAGAAACAAAGCAGTATTTTAACTCCAAAGCAAGGAATCCATTTGATTTCCCTTTTTTGTTTATTGCCACATTACTTAGGTAATTACTTGACTCAAGTCAGACAGAAAGCATAGCTTTAGCTCCTCCAGCTAGATTCCCTTTTTTCCCTTTTCCCGTTCCCCTCTCTTCTTATTTATTAGTCTTTCTTTATTAAAAGCACATCTTGGCTTGCATGATGGATATTTTTCAAGCAAACGTCAAACCACTCACATCAACAAGGCAAGTCAGTGACTGGCAAAGAGAGCAATACAACGTGTTTGCAAGGAAGTAACGGGACATTTCTTTCGCTCTTGGAATAAATTCACAATTTACTGGGAGGGTGGCACAATGTTTATTTCATTCCTTCTGGACAAAGTATTTGTGTTTGCAAGCAAATAGAGCCGAGTTGGTTGGTTGTATCATGGGTGCCAGATTTAAGTTGCAATCGGAACTTAAGCCAACTTCAGTACTGTCTGCATGGGGAGTAGGCAACCCAGGGCCCTCCATGTATTTTTGGCTAACAGCCACACGAGCCTTAGCAAGTGCAGCCAACTAGTCAAGGATTAGAGGAAGATGAAGAATACTTGAAAAATACTTGTTGCATTCCTCGTTCCCATTTATTTAAGCTATTTTGACAATTCTATGAAAAAATTTCAAGCCATGACATTGCTCACCTGCAGTGCAAGAATGAGACAAGGATCCCCAATCAAGGTCACCATAACGTGCACAAGAGTAGGCATCCTTCAGTCTCAAGAGACTATGGTAACATGCTCTGAATTGAATAGAGGTCTTGGAACAAGGTCTAGTTTGGCTGAGAAGGCCAATCCCTTCCACACTGTCCTCTTTCCAGCTCCCTGATTTGGCTGGTTTTGGGACTGACTCTTTGCCTCGGCCTGCTGGACAAATGTCTCTTCAGTTTGAAAGAGGCCATGCTGCACCATTTGCCTCCAGGCTGAATGCTCAGAGGTCAATGTTTCTCATATGTTGAGGTCCATTCCTAAGGCCTTCAGATCCCGGTTGCAGATATCGACTTTTCTTTTCTTTAGGATGATTGTTAATCCAAAGTCTTGGCAGGCCTTGATGAAACGATTCATGAGTTGTTGGAGGTCTTCAACAGAGTGGGCAACAACAGCTGCATCATTGGCTAAGAGGAAGTCCTGCATGCATTTCAGCGGGACTTTGGTCTTCGCTCTCAATCTAGAGATTAAGGAGCTTTACATCTGAAACTTGCATAAGATGCCTCTGTAAAAATGATTGTTTTCTTTTGAAAAGGAAAGAGCATGTACACGTGCACGCGCACGCGCGCACACGCACGCACGCACGCACACACACACACAAAAGCAAGCAAGCAAGCACAGAAGGACTGGTGGTTGTTCAAAATAAAAAACACACACAACCTATCCAGTGCCCCTAAATAGGCATAACAAGATCCGAGGAAAATATATTACACCTCTCTTAAAAGACAAGACAAGCCAGTCAGACTCAGACATTCCCCATATTCTGCATGACTGGGGCCTACAGATGATTCTTGTATTCACAAGGTGCAATGAAGTGTCTAGTCAGCAAATCACAGAATCATGCTGTTGTTTTGTTGTTTAGTCGTTTATTCATGTCCGACTCTTCATGACCCCATGGACCAGAGCACGCCAGGCCCTCCTATCTTCCACTGCCTCTTGGAGTTGGTTCAAATTCATGTTGGTAGCTTTGATGACACTATCCAACCATCTAATCCTCTGTCATCCCCTCCTCCTCTTGCCTTCACACTTTCCTAACATCAAGGTCTTTTCCAGGAAGTCTTCCCTTCTCATGAGATGGTCAAATTATTGGAGCCTCAGCTTCAGGATCTGTCCTTCCAGTGAGCACTCAAGGTTCATTTCCTTTAGAATGGATAGGTTTGTTCTCTTTGTAGTCCAGGGGACTCTCATGATTCTCCTCTAGTACCACAATTCAAAAGCATCAGTTCTTCTGTGGTCAGCCTTCTTTATGGTCCAGCTCTCACTTCTATACATCACTACTGGAAAAACCATAGCTTTGACTATGCAGACCTTTGTTGGCAAGGTGATATCTCTGCTTTTAAAGGACTAGGTAAGCGTAAAGGTTCCCCTTGACAATTTTTGTCCAGTCGTGTTTGACTCTAGGGGGTGGTGCTCATCCCCGTTTCCAAGCCATAGAGCCAGCGTTTTGTCTGAAGACAATCTTCCGTGGTCACATGGCCAGTGCGACTTAGACACGGAACGCTGTTACCTTCCCACCGAGGTGGTCCCTATTGATCTACTTGCATTTGCATGCTTTCGAACCACTAGGTTGGAGGGAGCTGGGACAAGCAACGGGCGCTCACTCCGTCGCATGGATTCGATCTTATGACTGCTTGGTCTTCTGACCCTGCAGCACAGGCTTCTGCGGTTTAGCCCGCAGCACCATCACGTCCCTTTTTGAAGGACTACTGCAATCAATTGTTAATTGTTAAAAACGAGACTACTACGGAACTGGTAGCGAAATTTTGGGTGGCATGCCATAGTAGCCAGAATAGATAGCCAAATCCTTAAACATTGGTCTTATGTTGTTATATTTATTGTTTTATTGCTTTTTCTTTATTTGATTTGGCTTTTTGCAGTATATGCCAGTACGTGAAGCGTGCATTCGATTTTGTTTTATGTATGGCTTGATGCCGTAACAATAAAGTATGTATTTAGTGCCCCTGATTCTTTAAAGGTCCATGAAACAAAGCAACAGTTGTCATAGTTCTATGCTGTTTGTGTTATTTGCATTACCTGCATTATTTGTGAAACATATATTTTTGCAAGCATTCTGAACAGAGAAGAACGATAGTTCTCTAGCTATAGAGAACTCATCAAAAGAAAGACAGGTAGGAATCAAGTTAGCTGGATAGAGCCAAGGAAGAATCTAGCAGATGTGATGCCCCCAACTAGGGAAGTCCTGAAAGCCTCCAGAAAGTAGGCCCCTTCAAGATTTACCAGACACCAGAAGGACCCTCAAGCTCTTAGAAGCCTGGAAATAGCTGGGTTTACCCATTTTAAACAAAGGTTTGTAAGAAGTGCCCATTTTAAATTTAGGGATAGAATGTATATTAAGACCCCAGTGTAAAAACCATCATGCCTGGAGGCCTCCAGGAGCAGAAATGGGTGCTGCAAAAGTACCTCTGAAGGCTGCACATAGTCCATCTCTGAAGGCTGCATATAGTACATCTGTGACATAAAAGAGCTGTTTACAGAATTACAGGCTGTTAAAAATGGGCTCCTCAACCTGGGGTGCTTCCTGATCAACCTTTGGCTCTCCTGGCATTTGACCTTTGGTCATGAATGGATCTTGTTTCAGTTTCTTCCTTTTTTGTTTAATGAACTACCTTGTAAGCCAATTTTCTGTTACAACCTCCATTTAGCTTTTCGGGATCAACTATTTGGCTGCTCCTTATCAGCTTCATTTACTGCCATGTCTTGACCTTGGCTTAGCATCCTAGACTTGGCTTCTGTTTGCTTGAAGCTCTTGGTGGGGTTTGCTAGCGTATATTGTTCGCCACACTTGCTTTCTGGAACCAGGTGAGAAGATCAGAGCATACACAGTGTTGCAGCATGCTGTGAAGCTCAGCGTTTGCAGCTTGTTGCATGGCAGGCAGTTCAGGTACTCCTCAATCTGAGTTTGCAGGTACAGTGGTGCCCCGCTTGACAACGATAATCCGTTCCAGCAAAATCGCTGTAGAACGAAATCATCGTCAAGCGGGGAAAAAACCCATTGAAACACATTAAAAACCAGTTAATGCGTTCCAATGGGTGAAATATCTCTTCGTCCAGCGAAGACCCTCCATAGGGCAGCCATTTTCCGGTGCCTGTAAAGCGAAAACTCAGTCCTGAAAACAGCAGGGAGCCATTTTGCACAGCGAGGAGCCATTTTGAAACCCAACGATCAGGTGTTTTTAGATCATCATAAAGCAAAAAATCGGTTCCTGAAGCAGGGATCATCGTCAAGCGGTTTTTTCCTATTTAAACATCCATTCCGGAAGAAAGTTTGTAAGTCGCAAAGTTTGTAAGTCGAATCAGCATTTCCCATAGGAATGCATTGAAAACCAGTTAATACATTCCGGCTGTTTTTGGTTCTTAGGTTGAAGGGCAGTTTGTAACTCGGATGATTAGTTCCCATAGGAACTAATGCAAAGAAGGTTAATCCGCTCCTACCACTAGGGGCAGAATTTTTTTATTTTTTTCCTTTTAACCTACGATGACTTAGATTTTTTAAAAAAGGAAAGAAAAGAGGGAGGGAAGGAGGAAACAGACACCTTTTCAACAGAACACCTTGAAAAGCACCTTTTCAGCCAAGACAAGCACCTTCTGGGAAAAACCAAGCACCTTTCAGACAACAGATCACCCTGAAAAGCACCTTTTCAATCAAAACGAGCCAAAACAAGCACCTTTTGGGGGGGGGGAAGGGGGCAGCAAAGGAGGGAGGGAGCACCTTTTAAAAATCCAAAATCAAATTTTTAAAAAAATCCAAAAAATAAAAATACAGTCCGTACAGCACTGTACCAGGCAATACCAGGCAGTCTGAAGACTCTCCAAATTCACTCTCAAAATGCTGGGAAGAGTGAGGAAGCAGAGAGGCACCCTCTTCACTGGCCAACGGTTAACTGAACGTTCAAATTTATGCTTTCCCCACCCCCCATGTGTTTTTTGGATCGTAACTCAAATCTAAGTTTGCAAGTCGAGTCAATATTTTTCTATCAGAGCAGTTTGTAAATCGAAGTGTTTGTAACCAGGGCTATTTGTAAGTCGAAGGTTGACTGTATCTTAACAAATCAAGACACACACTTGAAAAAATGTGTCACTTGCGGCAATATTCATTTTGTTCCTTTATTAACTGCATTAGCAAACACACATGTTTTGGTATATTAAAAAAATCTAATTCTTATATACCACTTTGGAAAAATGGTGTTTTGCATAAAATACAAGGTTTCCTGTATGGAAGACAAAGTTTTGTCAGAAAGTATGATTTTTTTTTTGCACAAAATACAAGGGTTTTTTTTGTAATTAGAGATGGGGTATCCATATACAATTAGGAATGCCCCTGCACAGGTGGAAATAACAAGGCTCACCAATCCGCTCACCATCGGCTCACCCATCCGCTGCTGGTGGCAGCTCCACTCTCCCCTCCAATCACTCCAGAGCTCGTGGTTGACTAGCCACTCCTGGCAGAAGGAAGGAAGACAAGCCTCCCTACCAGGCTGATGAGTGGCTAGTTGACTGTGAGCTCCGGAGCAATCGGAAGGGAGCGCAGAGCCAGCAGCAGCAGACAGGTGAGTGGACATTATACGAATACCCCCATCTCTATTTGTAATGCAAAACCACTTCTCTCTTTTCTTTCTTTATTTTATTTTTCCTTCCTCCCTCCCTCCTTTCTTTGTTGTTCTTTTTACAGAAAAGAACAACACTTTAATTCAGATAATGCACAAAACTCTCACCAACTTTTGAAGTGGGGAGAAAACATATACATTTTTGTCCTCACCCAAGAGAATGAAGTCAGTAAAGACTGGCATCCCTTTGACTTGGATTTGACTTGGATTTGACTTGGATTTCTTTGTTGAATCAGAGGTCACCCATCACTGATTTCTGTTCCATTTCTGGGTAGAATTCACAGTTCTGGTTTCCAACAACAAAGTACCAGATGAAACTAGGGGGTGGAGGAATCATTCTTGTATTCGCGAAGGCTTTCACGGCTGGGATCTAATTGTTGTTGTGGGTTTTTCGGGCTCTTTGGCCATGTTCTGAAGGTTGTTCTTCCTAACGTTTCGCCAGTCTCTGTGGCCGGCATCTTCAGAAGATGCCAGCCACAGAGACTGGCAAAACATTAGGAAGAACAACCTTCAGAACACGGCCAAAGAGCCCAAAAAACCCACAACAACCATTCTTTTCTTCCTGCTGCAAGATTTTACTCTATGAGATTTTTTAAAAATCCCTGTTAAATCTTGCAGGAAATTCTGTGAGACTTGTCAGAAGTTTAGTGGTGATTTTTCAATGATGCTATGTCAAACTGCCCAAGGTTATTACAGTTCCTGTGTAGAACAGCATCTTTCCTGAGCAATTTCTTCCTACCCTAGTTGGCAAACATGGCAAATCATTTCCCCTGCTGCTGCCAATCCCAGTCTTGACCCTGCTAAGCACTAACATACCCTTCTTGGCTTTGTCTGCAGTTGAGCCACTGGTAAAGAGTCTGAGTTTGGGGCCAGGAGGCCTTTCCAGCCCCCTCCCCTGCACTCTACAAACACAACAACTCTGCGCGTATCGCCACATACACTCCCTTGGCTCATCTGGGAGGAAGGCAAAGTATCCCTGCTCCTGCAGGCACCCAAGGCTCAACACCGCACCAGAGGCCTACAGCCTGGCCACCCAGGCAACTAACGATAGGGAAGAAAGAGAACTACCATGTACACCTGCAGATTTCCTCTTCGGTCTTATGTACACACAAATGTGACTCCTTTTTAGGGCAGAACTCTGGCCTCAGGATGAGCAGCTGAGTCCAGGCAAAAGAGGCCGTCCTGGGACCAACATTATTTCCAATTCAAAGACAGCCATTACGCCACTCTGTAGAGTTGATCGCTGTTGCACAACCTCAGCTCCCCTGTTTGTTTTCCCTAACACCCAGGTTCGCCTCCTTTCCTTTTACGCTGCCACCAGAGGATATTCTCCTCACTGTACCGATGATGAATACTGAATCAATGCTGTCAATTATAACAATATTTATTTAAGGATTTGCAAGTGAAACATATAAGGAAAATCATGGATGTTCTTGTAGTATTTATTTATTAAACATGCTTTGGAGTCACTTTAATCACAGTGTTACACATTCAAACTGTTTATTTAATTCTTATTACTTTTACTTCTTCAGTTATCAAACACCAACTTTCCAAGTCCTTGTCCTTTTTCGCTGCCACCAGAGGATATGTTCCTCATTGTACCAAATATGACCATTAGATCAGTGCTATTAAATATAACAATATTTATGTATGGGTTTGTAGGTAAATCACATAAAGAAAATCATGGATGGTCTTTTATTATTCATTCAATAAACATTGCTTTGATTACATTTATGTTTGTTTATGTAGATTCACTTTATTTAAGGTTCTACTATATTCAACTATTTATTTATTTCTTAGTACTTTTAATTCTTTCCTATCTTAACCACATCAACTTTCCAAGTTCTTGTTTTCAATCCTTCCCTAACTATTCCTCTTAACTCTTTCAATCTCTCTATATATCTCTGTCTCTTCTTCTCTCTAACTCTCTAACTGCCCTAACTTTTCTGTCTTATTTCTTCCCTAGTTCCGTTGGTTCCGCCCCTCCTGTCCTGTCATAGGCTCCCACACCAGAGCTCTACCCTGATGGACAGGAGCGACGTGTGAGCTGTCCGTCACAATCGCTTTACCAACTGCCAAGATGTTTATGTAGTTAATACTTGTAAAGTTCATTACCTGTGTTTAGTAGTACAGTACAGTAAACCTTTATTGCCATAAAACAGTGTGGACAGGAAAATAAGACACAAGGGGAAAAGAATCACAGGGCAGATAAATATAATCAATGTTAAAGGAGGGGGTACAAAATGATGAGAAGTAATACATAATATCCGGGAATGAAGTAAAGAAAAATTCTACGTTATGAGGCAATAGTGAGTTTCATAATTGCCACTGCCTTGGTGAGGGGAGCACAGTGATCACTCAAGAAAATAGGGAGAAGGTCAAAGAAAAAGTCCAAAAAGGGAATCAGCCCTTTTCAGGAATCAGATCTAAAAAGAGTTTCCAAAGGGAGTAATGTGCTGGACATCTAAATAGAATATGATCTAATGTATCAGGTAGCAAGTGACAGAAAAGGCAAAGTCTTTTGCCTTTAGGAGCTTTGGAGAAATGGCCAGAATGTATGGCTGGCAGGAAGATGTTAAACCGGGCTAGCATGAAAATTCTCTGCAGTGTAGGATTAATCAGTTGGTTGAAATAATATTATGATAATAATTGTAAAGAAGGGGATAAACTGAAAAATTTTGGAGAGCAAGAGGGATTAAGAAGATCTCTTAGGTGTTCGTACTCCCACTAATATAGCCTAGCCTTAATATGAAAGTGGGCAATAGATAATTCCAAACAGAAAAGTGATTCTAATGGGATATCAATAGATAACAATTTAGAATGGATAAGTTGTATCAATCAAGGGGAGTAGCGATCTTTTAACAAAACATATAGTAACAAATCCAGGCATCTAGTTAAAAACAAGCGAAGCCAATATTCAAAAGTGAGAGTCCAAGCCAGAGTTGAGGGGAGATGAGTCCCTAATTCAAGTAGAATAGAGGTGAATCGGATGGAATTTGGGAGCCCAAGTATCTTTCCAAAGAAGGAGGTCGCTAAACGGTCAAGGTCAGAGTGGGCTGATGCAATCCAAACAGAAACTCCATATAATAATTGTGAAAGAATTTTGGTTTGGAATATATGGAGAGCAGCTGGAATGAGTTGATTGCCAGAAGAAAAGTGAAACTTGGCAATTGCCTTTAGGTTCTGAGATGTGAATAAAATGACAGCTTTTTTATCAGGCGACCAGTTTAATTTGTAGTATAGGAGGATCCCTAGATACTTAAAGTTTTGTACTTGATGATAGGAGTGGGGGCCAATTGACCAGAGGGGGGGGAACCAACGTTTAGAGAAAACCATAATTGGCTTATCTGAGTTGATGGTAAGATGATTTAGTGAACAGTACTGTTATAAATAGGTAAGGGAACAACGTAAACCTAATTTGGTAAGAGAAAGTAAGACCATATCATCAGCATAAAGGAGAACAGGAAGAGGAGCCCCATTAAGGGTTGGAGGAGAATTATCAAGAGTTTAAAAGAAAAAAAGAGAAATCAGCTAGAAAAAGGTTGAAAAGCAAAGGGGCAAGAATACAACCTTGGTGTACACCATTTAAAACAGGAATCCTATCAGTTAGAACATCTGAGTTGGGGAGGCAGACTTGGCTGAAGTTAAAAGTATAAAGACGACAAAGCAAAAACAGAAGAGGAGGGTCAATTCGCCATTTGGAGAGCTTTTCCCATAATAGACTTCTATTAATGGAATCGAAAGTGCCCTTAAGATTGACAAAAGCAACATAAAGATTGGAATGGTGATAGGTGGAATATTTTTTAGCTAAAGAAGACAGTAGAAAAACATGATAAGTAGCGGACGCACCAGCACGAAAGCCAATTTGTTCCATTCCAGGGAGACTTTGAGATTGCACCCAAGATAGGAGTTTGGTAAGAAGGAATTTGGAATACAGTTTACCAATATTAGAAAGAAGACTTATCGGCCTGTAATTGTCAGGTTGGTAGGCGTCACCTTTTTTGTAAATGTGAATTATGACAGAAGATAGCCAGGTTTCGGGGAATTTGCCAGTACTGTTAACTAGCAGAAAAAGCTTAGCAAGGGGCTCAGCCCACCAATGGGGGTTGGAAGTCAAGATCTCAGAGAGAAAATTGTCTGGGCCTGGGGTTTTATCAGATCTCAAAGTATTGGTGAGATCTATAATTTGATCAGTGGTGACAGGGGGACAGTCGGGGAGATTAAGGAGATTCAGTGAAAGGGAAGGGAGGGGAAGGGATCTTGTAAATAGCCCTGTAAAATGATCAATCCAGGTTTTGGCAGGGATAGAAGTAGATGAATTTGAGGGGGCCAGTGAAATGGAATAAGAGAGTATAGACCAGAAGGACTTCTGATTGTGAGAGATAATTGCCTGATGTAAGAGGCAATTATCTTAAATCAGGCATTGCGCAAATTGGTGTTTTTTTAAACAGGGCAGAACAGGCTTTATGAAGAAAGAAATAGTGCTGTAGGGAAGGGAGGGTTAAGTGTTGGCGAATAGGAAGAAAAAGATCTAGTTAATTTTTTTGCCCTCCAACAGTCTGCGTCAAACCAAAACAAGAATGAGTAGTGGAGGGAGGGGATTTCAAGATTGAATAGGGATATTAAAGATTCAATGAGTAAGTTTTATTTCAAGATGGCCATAGCTGAGGTGCTAGAGGCCATCAATTTTTTTAACCTGTGTTAATAATGATTTTGTCCCTTTAAACAATTGCTATTTGTGCCTGTATCCCTCTGCATTTCATCCCCACTCATACTTGGCAGGGGTGTATAGTGTATGTGCTCCATGCCTCTGAGAAACCTGATTTTAGTCCACAAAAGCTCACACTGAAATAAATCTGTTAAACAATGTCCCAATTCTTTTCTTGATGACTGATGTGAAATGATGCTTCCTGAGCCGACCACAGGGCGTGAATTTGATGTTCTCTGCAGTGAGCTCCCCACCCTAAGGGGCTTGCGTCTGTGGTGACTTGACATGTCAATTGTAGAGGCCGAAATGGACGTCCCACTAGAAGATGTGGGAGAAATGTCCATCATTGTAGCTGTTTTGAGAGTTCTGGGGTGACTGTCAGACGTTTGCTTTGACTGTCCTGAAGTGGATTGAATAGGGTCATCAGCCACGACTGTAGAGATCGCATTTTGAGGCAAGCATGAGATAGGGCACAAATTGTTGATCCCATCAGACCCAGCAGATGCTGAGCAAGTCTTGCTGAGACTCTTGCACGTGGTTTGAATATTCGAATTGCCCGCTTTATTTTTTCTATACGTTGTGGAGGTAAGAACATGCGGGCATTGATCGAATCTAGCCTTGCTCCGATGTAGTCCATCACCTGAGAGGGAACCAGGTGTGACTTCTTGTAGTTTATGGACAGTCCTAAATCTTTTAGAGTGTTGAGGACGTAACGAGTGTCTTTGAGTGCTTTTCTCCTCGACCTGGACACAATCAACCAATCGTCTATGTATGGGTACACTTGTATTCCCTGTAGCCAGAGGTAAGCTGCCACACGGGCCATACACTTGGTGAACGTCCTTGGAGCCGTTGACAGGCTGAAGAGCCACAGACTGATCAATGGTGTTCTGGAACATGAGACGAAGATACTTTCTGTGTTTGTGATGAATGGTGATGTGGAAATAGGCATCTTTTAGATCCACAACGACAAACCAGTCTCCTTTCTTCAGCAGGTGAAGAGTGACCATTCTGAATCGGCGTGCCTTGAGGTAGGTGTTTAAGGTCCTCAGATCTAGAATTGGCCTTAGGCCGCAGTCTTTTTTGGGTACCATGAAATATCGGGAGTAAAAGCCGTTTGGCATGTCTCGGTTGGGTACCCTCTGAATTGCCTGTTTTCTGAGGAGGGTGAGAATCTCTTCTTCTAGGATGGGATCGAACGACATAGGCTTGACCCATCCTAGAGGAGGCAATTCTATAAATTTCAGACGGTAACTTGAGCTTATAATGCTTAAGACCCAGGAGTCTTGAGTTATTGCTAACCAGTTGTGAGAGTAAGGAGACAGGCACGTTCTCTGGGTGGCATCCGAAAGAGTTCTGGTTAAATCAAAGATATTGTTTTGTCTTTTTGCTTGGTTGTTTGTAGGATTGTCGTTTTTGGCTGGACTGGGGTCTGAAACTGGAAGCAGATGAAGAGGCCTGAGAAGACCTAGGTTGTGTTTGGTTCCTGAAGGAACGGTAAGCACCAGATGTGGATTGCTAGTAAAATTGTTGTGGATATCTTGAACGCCATTGAAACTTTCCAGTTCTTGGCTGCTGTTATATGGAGTATGATCTGGCCGTCTTTTTACTTTTATGTAGGTTTTCCAGATTTTCATCGGTTTTTTCACTGAACAGACCAGAAGCATCAAAAGGTAAGTTTTCAATTCTGGTCTTAATGTCATCCATAATAGATGCCGAACGTAGCCATGCGTGGCGTTTCAAAGAAATCATAGAGGCCAGGTTTTTGGCAGTGGCATCAGCGATGTGGCGAGGTGCCAGTCTCTGGTGCTTGGATACAGTCAACATCTCAGTGTGAGTGTTCAAATAGAATTGTCTAATGTCCTCCTGGGCTGATTCTTGTGCTGGCAAAATCCTAGACCACAACTGTTTTGGTAAGCCCCCATTGCTATTAATTAGTTGATAGCTCTTAGGACGAAAGAGACAAAAGAGTACATACAACAGCCCAACACTTCCAATTTTCTTCCCTCTTTGCTGGAGGGGGTCACATGGCCTCTGGCTGGAGATTTCGAGGCACTGGATTCAACTACTAGGGAATTAGGTATAGGATGCTTCAAGAGAAAAGAGGTATCAGAACCATGTATATGATAGAGGTTCTCAGTGTGACAACCCCAGACCTACTGGGATATGCCACAGTTTCACTAAGCTGCCACCAACCATTCCCTGTAAGGAGTCACACAGACCAGGAATGGATTTTTAACAAATAAAGGAATAAGGTTTATTTAAATCACCCACAGGGAAAATAAAACGATCAAGTGAATAAGATACAGCAACGTGGCTTAGTCTCAATCATACATACACACAGTTTGGTTCACACAGAACACTTAACTTGAAGCACAGACCCTGAACCTATCAGTTCTGGCTAACCATACAGACACCTGAACCTATCAGGTTGGTACTGACTGACACACAGTAGTACCCTGTCTGACACACAGCCTCCCACTCAAGCTTCTTCTCTCAGCTCTTCTCCTCTTCTTCACACAAGCTCCACATATATATACAGTACAGCCCCTCCTCCTGATGTCCCGCCTTCCACTCCCCATAGGATGGAACTTTCCCTCCAAACCCATGACAGACAGGTAACATCAGTGCTGTATGTAACACCTCCCCTCTTTATAAGTTGTTTTGTAGGGGGAAAGCTAAAGTGCTTTTCTCCAAAAAACAACCTGGTTAAAACACACAAAAACAGTTATACATACAATATCATACTTACTTATACTTACACTCTAAGTTAAACATTTACCATTTTCAATACATCAAGTTACCTTTATTCATACAAATCAATCATGTTTAATAAACAGGTACATTTAACTTTTTGTCATCAAAATATATACATAGTCCATGTTTCTTTCGCCGTCTTCATTCTTCAGGTCTTCTTGACAAGGCGTCAGCAACACAGTTCACTGACCCTCTGACCACCTTCACTTCAAAGTCATAGTCTTGCAGATTTAAAGCCCACCTCATAAGTTTGCTATTGTGGGTTTTCATTGTCTTTAACCATTGCAGTGGTGAATGGTCAGTGCACAGAATAAAATGTCTTCCCCAGATGTAAGGCTTGGCCTTCTGGATTGCGTAGACTATAGCCAGGCACTCCTTTTCCACGGTTGCCAAATGTCTCTCACCTTTCTGGAGTTTCCTACTCAGGTAGGACACTGGATGCTGGTCACCATTTTCATCCTCCTGGCAAAGAACTGCTCCTACCCCGCTGTTAGACGCATCGGTGTAGAGGATGAACTCCCGGTCGAAGTCAGGAGCACGCAGCACTGGATAATTGATGAGCGCCTCCTTCAACCTCCGGAACGCCTCCTCACAGTCGCTGGTCCACGGGATGCGGTCATCAGTCTTCTTCCGCGTCAGATCGGTCAGCGGAGCCGCCATCTCGCTAAACCTCGGGATGAACTTTCTGTAGTAGCCCACCAACCCAAGAAATGATTTGACTTTTTTCTTGGTGTTGGGTCTGGGCCAATCACGAACTGCTTCTATCTTGGCCTCTAGGGGTTTGATCATTCCTCCCCCTACTATGTGACCCAAGTATTTTATTTCTGGGCTACCCAGCTGCAGTTTGTTCTCTTTGCAGGGCCCAGGCCAAAGCACTTCCTCCCCTGGGTTAAAGCGCCTCTCCCTGCCTTCCTGGTCATCCCAAGCTTTCTTTCTGACCTTTTGAGCTTGCAGGGTCTCTGCTGCTAGCTCTAGGTTTCTCTTTAGGTCATTCCTTAAAGAGTCTATATATGTTACAACGTCTTGTGGGTCATCCTGGGTGATCTGCTCCCAATTTTGTTTGATTAAATCAAGGGGCCCTTTCACCCTTCTCCCAAACAAGAGTTCAAACGGACTGAACCCGGTACTGGCTTGTGGCACTGATCGATAAGCAAACAAAAGGGATTGCAGCTTCTGGTCCCAATTGTTTGGATTCTCTGCCAAGTAAGCCCTAATCATGCGCATTAGAGTCCCATTGAACTTCTCAGTTAACCCATTACTTTCAGGGTGATAGGCAGTGGTTTCCTTGTGCTTAATTCCACAGATTTGCCATAAGCGTTTCATGAGCTTTGATGTAAATGATGCTCCCAAATCTGTGATTATTTCTGAGGCAAATCCCATCCTGGACATATACCCCACCAAGGCATCTGCCACTGTGTTAGTTTCAATGTTAGTCAAGGGTATGGCTTCAGGGTACCTCGTGGCATGGTCCACAATGGTGAGAATGAACCTGTTCCCCCTCTTTGTGGCCTTGGGCAAAGGTCCCACAATATCCACCCCTATGCATTTGAACGGAGTGTCAATCACAGGCAAAGGGCACAACTTTGCTTTGGTCCTGTCACGGTTATTCCCCTGCCTCTGACACACATCACATTGTTTACAGAACTCCTTGATCTGCTTCCCTATTTCAGGCCAGTAAAAATTCTGTGTGATTCTCTGCTGTGTTTTGTTCACCCCTAAGTGCGCAGCAAACATGTCAGAGTGCCCCCTTTGTAAGATCATGGGGCGATACTTTTCAGGTACCACTATCTGACTTCTGATCCCATCTCCCCCTTTTGAGATATTCCTCAGGGTCTCTCTATATAAAATTCCCTTTTTCTCTCGAAATCTCACTGGGGTTTCAGGTGTTAGCTGGGCGTCTGTCACCTGTTCAAAACACTTTTGGAGAGTAGCGTCTGCCTTTTGCTCTTGGCCAAATCGGCTGTCTGTGGTTAAGGTTTCCACCCCAGCTTTGGAACTCCCCTCTGTTTCCGTCTCGGGCTCTCCATTACCCCCTTGAACTGTTCCTGTGTTAGCTTGTGAACGTGTAATCACTAGCACCCGTTTCACATGTTCAGCCAGGTCATTTCCCACGAGCACGGCTGTTGGCAGAGTCGATGAAATCGCTAGCCGCCAAACTCCCCTCCAGCCTTGAAAGTTCACCGGTACCTCAGCTACTGGCAGTGTGATCACCTGTCCCTCAATCCCTGCCACCTTTATGCTCTCATTCGGGATTATATACTCCCTAGGTATAATATCTGGATGGCACAGGGTCACCTGGGAACAAGTATCCCTTAGCCCCCTATACTGATGGTCAAGTATTCCTACATCCACCCCTGCGGTTTCAAACAACTGCGAATCTGTTCTCACTAGTAAGCAGCGCTTGACCTCCACCAGAGGACCATTTTCCTCAGCCTGATCAGCAGATGTAACTGTTCCAGATTGAGTAGCCATGGCAACAGGCTCCCTCAGTGGCAAGGAGCTTTGCTCTTTCTGGACACAGAACACAGCTTTTGGCTTGGTTCCACTCAAATCATGAGGCACATTTCCTTTTATCTGCTTCCATTTCTCACACCCTGAGATTAGATGGCCCTTTCCCTGACAGAAATAACATTTTCTGCTGTACTTGGAGTCTTTCTCCTCTGGTTTTGGTTTTCCCTCCAAAATCTGAGGTCTGGACTGGCTCTGCCCAGAAGTTTTATCAACAAAATGGCCGCCCATTTTTGGCGGGCTCTGAACTAACCCTTTGGAGTCCTTAGGGTCCCATGTTTCCCTCATGTTTTCTTCAGAATAATTCAGGTTTTGAGGTTGTGCCTTAACCTGTGTGCCTTCTTTTGGTTTCTTTTCTAGCTGCAATTTCTTCTCTTTTATTCTCAAATCCAGCTCCTTTTTCTTAGCCTCAAACTCAGCCCTGATCTGTAAAATTTCTTCCTCAGCCCTAGCTTTTATCTCTTTTACTTTTTCTTCAGTCTTATCTCTGATTTCTTTTAATTTAATGTCTTTTTGCTGATTATATTTTTCAAGATCTTGCTCACTTTGTCTGGCCTGAGCCTCATACTTTTCTCTTTCCGCAATTTCTTCAACTGATAAATTGTTAATAAACTTATTTAGGAAATCCAATTCTAATTGTACCATTCTAATTTGGTGTTTCAGTTCCATCCCTTTCATCCTCATGGCTATTTCCCTTTTCTTGGCATCTGCCTCTGCCTGACTGATTTCAGCTCTTTCTCTGGCCTCCCTTTCCAATTGTCTCATTCTATATTCATGCTGTTGGGCTAGGAGCATTTTTCTGAGTTCTGAGGTCAGTTCTCCCGTGCTGTCACCCTGCACTGAGCCAAATTCATCCTCAGAACCTTGGTCTACCTGGGGGTCTTTCACTTCACCCATTTCTGCCATTTGGCTTCGAGTCAAGGGCATAATCCCCCCCCCCAGAACAGGCTGCTTTCAAAAGTCAAGCCTCAAAATAAAGCGACCACTTTTTTTTTTCTTTTGCCTCAGAACCAGCCTTCTATAGATTGCTGCTGTTCTTCAGCACTAACTTGCAACTGTTGCAAGCCAGAGTCTACCCCCCTCTGCTAGGCCTCTCAGCAGACAGGCTAGATCACTGCTACTTCGCACAGTTTTGCCTCAGCCTTTTTCCCGCCAAAACAGGTTGCCTCAGAGCTCCCTAATCTAGTCCCCAGTTGGCACGTTCTTCCACTAGCGCACCTCCCCGTGAGGTACGCCTAGAAGATTACCTACGCGCCCTCAGATTGTCCCTGACTAGACCCCCCTTGCTCTGGGCACACTTGCCAAGGCTTTGCTGGACCACTGGACAACTGGACCAGTCGTATCCCACACGCTGGACACCAATCAATGTGACAACCCCAGACCTACTGGGATATGCCACAGTTTCACTAAGCTGCCACCAACCATTCCCTGTAAGGAGTCACACAGACCAGGAATGGATTTTTAACAAATAAAGGAATAAGGTTTATTTAAATCACCCACAGGGAAAATAAAATGATCAAGTGAATAAGATACAGCAACGTGGCTTAGTCTCAATCATACATACACACAGTTTGGTTCACACAGAACACTTAACTTGAAGCACAGACCCTGAACCTATCAGTTCTGGCTAACCATACAGACACCTGAACCTATCAGGTTGGTACTGACTGACACACAGTAGTACCCTGTCTGACACACAGCCTCCCACTCAAGCTTCTTCTCTCAGCTCTTCTCCTCTTCTTCACACAAGCTCCACATATATATACAGTACAGCCCCTCCTCCTGATGTCCCGCCTTCCACTCCCCATAGGATGGAACTTTCCCTCCAAACCCATGACAGACAGGTAACATCAGTGCTGTATGTAACACTCAGTCCTCCTGGAAACAGAAGTAGAGCTTGCAGGTTGTGGCCAGCATTCTTTGTTGAGGTCAAGTAACTCTGGGATATAAGAAAGGCTCAAAGGATGAGATCTTTCTTGATTGATGTCGCCAAAGATTAAGTCGTCTGACTTAGGCGAAGACTGTTGGGTATCCAACTTGAGCGTTTTGGCCATACGGGATACCATCTGAGTGTATGAAGAAAAGTCTTCAGATGGTGATGAAGGGTGAATATCGGCAGCATCAGAACCCAATGGTTCTCCTGGAGTTGTCTCCAAAGAGGTTTCAGACGTAACCTCTTCTTCCTGCTCAGACGAGTCTGAAGAAATGATATGTTCTTGCTCAGAGGTAGATAGAGCTTTTGGATGATGCTCTCTATCTTTCTGAGTAGGATGTTTGTGAGGCACTGTTGTAGATTTAAGTTGCTGAGGATCCTGTTCCTGAGCCATATCAGAGTTTTTATTTTTGGATGACTTGTTGGTATCGATCCCGATATTCCTTCGACGTCGATGTTTACGTGGTGGAGAAGTTGAAGGAGAGGTGGACGAATAGGAATATTGTCCCCTTTTGCGTCTCCTTCTGTGATCTCTCGACGTTGAGGAAGAGTCTGATGTGTAGTCTCTTTTTCGGCGCCAACAGTGGTGTCTTTGTCTTTCCGCACTGTAGTCTGAGTCAGATAGGGAGGAGTCATCTCAACGCCAATGTCTCTTGCGTTTTTCCACACCGGAATCATAGTCATAGCACCTATGCCTGTGCCGACATCGAGACTTTTTGACAGGTGCCCCTTCGAACTCATCCGAGCATGGACGTCGAGGGGGAGAAGCAGTCGAAGGTCTAGAGGGCCTCCCTCAAGGTAGAGATTTGGAGGCGAGAGACCTCGACACCGAAGACGGAGATCGATCTGCCTGCCCGGTAAAAACAAGGCTATTTTGGGCTACGGCTGCACTAGCTATGGCTTGAGCTAGTTGACTGCCGGTTGGTGATCTCTCGGTGTCGATGGGAGGAAGTTCCTGTCAAGGTGGTAAGGAGGCTCCCATCTCAGATAGGGAATCTCGGTCCCGTGAAGAGTCCTCAAGGATTGGAGAAGGCACCAATGTGGAGATCGGGGGAACCACCAAGGTGAGTTTTTTGGACTTAGCCTTGGGTTTAACGGATGTCTTCTTTTGTTTCAGATCCGCACTTGCAGTGGAAGAAGACGAACCGGTAAGTGCCTTCTTAGTAAGTGCTTTCTTTTTAGATTTTTCTGCAGGTTTAGCAGTTTGAGGTGGTGGAGAAACCATCCGAACATCAGATCAAACTGAGGAGGTGGACGGAACATATTCCATGTCAGACGGTTGGGAGGCTGACAAAGTCTGGTTCCACAGAAAATATTTTAAGCGCTGCTGATGACTTTGAGAGTCGCCTTTGTAAATTCCTTGCAATGTTTGCAAAGGTTCGGTTGGTGACTTTCTCCAAGACAGAAGACACAAAGAGAATGTCAGTCTGAGAAAGGTAGTTTTCTTGAGCAAGACGAACAACAGCTGAAAGGACCTCTTTTTGGTGACATAAGCAGATTGTATAGAGGGGAAATAGGCAATGAGGCGATAAGTGGATTAGAATGGCGACGCGTGCCACCTCAGCAGGCTGTGAAGACAATAAAGGCCAATCAACAATTAATTCCAATTGTGAAATCGCCAGAGGCAGTAGAAAGGTCAGACAGTCCGGAGTCAGGGCAACAGACAATCAGAAGGTCAGGAATAGTCCGGTCAAAGAAGGAAAAAGCTCACAATTTGAAGTTTAAACGATAGCTCTAGCTGAGAGGTTCCAACTCTGCAGGTGGAAAAAATGGAACTGAGGCTTTGGCAGGCAGAGCAGTATAGGGCAACCTAAACTTTGTTACTTTTTCCTATAGCTCTGGAATGTTCCGAGCGCAGGCACTGTTTAACCCACTTGTGTGGATTCATAGAAGCCACATTGAAGAAACCAAGCAGATTTAAACCAAACCAAACACCTTTTAAACCAATCTTTACATTTTAAAAGTACAGTACCAGGCAGTCCAAATTTTCCAGTTTCCCTGCGGGGTTTTTTGTTCATAAGTCGAAGGTCCGTTCACAAGTCGAAGCAAAATTTTGCGAACTCGTAAGTCGAAATGTTCGTATGTGGGGCGTTCGTAAGTCAAGGCACCACTGTATTCCCATCGGCATTCTGCTCTAAGTAAGAACCCCCCTTAGCTCCTCCAGTACCATTACCGATGGTATCAAAGACTTATCCTTTTTCCTTTTAATAGGCAGAAACCAAATGTGGAACGCATGTGAACCAAACATGGCAGGTCCTCATGGCACAGTGGTTACACTGCAGTACTGTAGTCAAGACTCTGCTTATGAGCTGCATTCGATCCCAATGAGCTCAGGTGCCAGCTCAAGGCTGACTCAGTCTTCCATTTTTTCAAGGTTGTTGAACTAAGAACCCAGCTCACAGCGAGGACAATGTGTAACCAGCATAATTAAACTGTAAATGGCCCAAAGAGTGATTTAAGTGTTATGGGGTGGTATACTAGAAGTAGACCCTTTCTCAAGGGTGTGAGAAAGTGGTTTTTCCACTTTTAGAGGACTCCAGTATCATTTTGTTTTTGTTTTGTTTTTTACATTAGGTAAGTCGGGACCAGATCCATCAAAGCTCCAGAAGACCAACAAATCCACACCAAAAGTGGCTGGAATTTCCCCTCTCCTTCTATTTTAAGTAAACTCTGTGCTGCCCTTCACTCTGCCCCACAAACCTTCCTGGTCACTCACTCTGAACCCTCTGCACACGCTTCTCAGCAACATGATGGAGTAATTCCGGAGAAGTGAAAGTCTTGCCCAGTTGAGAGCAACCAGCAGGAGAGCCCTGAAGGTGCTTCTCTCACCCACCTGGTCCAGAGCAAGAATGACCAGTAGCCCTGGGCTGGCTCGGAACGGTGTTGCTGCGGCAACCACATAAACAGATCAGGATCTGGAATCCAGCAGAGCAACCATCAGTTTTTGAATGAAAACCAGTCAAAGCTTTCAGTATATAAGCAACACAATTCGCTGTGCTTCATATGGGAAGATGCTCCTCATTGGGCACTGATAGCAAGACACCTCCGGAACTGGTAAAATAACCTTCCTCAAAAATTGAAGTAGAATGAAATAAATATTGGCAAACACCCTTTTAGAAAGTTATACCACCCAAACCAGCACAAACAAAATAAAAAATGGTCCAAATCCAAATTAGCACTATTTTTAATTGATTTATTTGTAGGATTTACCATTACTAACAGATTTTTCCTATGGAAATTGTTAGCACCAAGCACCAGGACTGCAACGAGAGTTTTCAATTATTCTGTATAGTGTTGTTGTTGCTGCTGCCTCAAAACCTTTTGAAATTATTAGGTTGGATTAAAAACCCATTTAATAAAAACAGACCAAACCCATATCGCGATTTGGAGCAAAGTGTCTTTGAAATGTCTCCAGCCTTCTCCATATCCTGCCCCTTTCCTTACAGAACTACAGTACTGCTGAGGATCACTTGTCTTTCCCTGGCTTTCAGACTCAGCAAGAATGTTCAACCCCTGTTTTTGGCATCTAAGCATCTGCTGCTTCTGAGATTCTGCCTGCCTTCAGCAGTCAGCATTGTATGTTGCTGTACAACTTCCTCCACATGCTTGGGGCCATGACACTATCCCTGTTTTATGTCACATCCCATTTAATCTCGGTCATTCGTATGCAAGCTTTTGTGATATAACCAGAAGTTATATTTAATTTACCACCACCACCACCAATGTTGCAAGTCATTCATCTCTGACCGGGATTTACACATCTGTTAAGCATGCTATAGAGCAGGGGTCCAGACAATTCACACATTGAAATAGGGGTGCCTGCTTCCAACCCCATTTATGTGTTCACCCACATGGAGTGAATGGGGGGGCGAGCAGGACACCTCCCTCAACATCCATGCAGTCACTCAGCTATGGGGCAGAATCTACATGTACAGGACAGAAGGAGAGGGCTAACGTTGGATCCCTTATTTATTTAATTACTTCATTCTTATATTTATATCCCACACACAGTCAGACACACTCTCACACACATACAATTTAGAAAGTATAATACTACCGTGCATTATCTCTGGGCATCTGTGAGCACACCCAGTCCCCCAGCAGAGTTCACTATTGCTTATTATTACACAGATGCATATTTTTAGGGCATGCTGAGTATCCACAGTGGTTACTAGCAAGCCCAGAGGTCACCGATGAATAATTCATGATAAACAGGGTGAGGGAGAGACATCACATTGTTGGATGTCGTGGAGACTGAGGGAGAGGGGAATTCTCTGCAATTGTTATAGACATCTTGGGGGCCACCTAGAAAGCTACTGTGTCCCACCAGTGGTATGTGTAATACAAGTTAAGAACCACTAGACTAGAGTGAACTTTGTATATTTTGGAGTTCCGCACAGTTTCCTTTGTGCATTTTTCATATGCTCACATTTCTGAGCACTGTTCCCTGTATGTTTCATGGAACGCTTCACAGGTTTGGAAATACAGCAGCCAGAATCTTGTTGGTGCACCTCTGTGTGCACAGGACCCGTGATATCATCAGCCTTTTCTCTTTAATTCAAAGTTTCCTGTTCTTGCCCCCTCAGGCTCCTATGGTTCCCCAGGGGCCCCTTTCAACTGGTTGAAGCATCTGGTGGCCTCAGGATGTACAGGAAACCTTCCGTTCCAAAACACGCATTGCCAGTGGGACCACTGCTGGGGGCTGGGATCAGCCGCTGCAGTTCCCAGACGTTTAAAGCCTTTTCTCCCACCTCCCCTCCATGTCCTGAGGCTTCCAAAGGCTTCCTCAGGTCAAAAGGGCTGCTGCACATGGAGTCTCAAAATCTGACGGAGGAGAATAGGAAACTAAAATTAAAGGCCTCAGCTGATGGCATCATCAGCCTAGGGCACATGGAGCTGCACCAAGGGGTCCAGCTACAGATGTCAAATCAGAAATTGTGCTGGGTTCCACGTTGGGGTAGTGAATAACACGATGTGTCTTTAAAAAAAAAAACTCAACAGGGCAAATATTTTGCCTATTGTATCTCTACATCAGCGCATAAAGTGGATTTGTTGGGGTAAGAGACAAATAGTCACATGGGCTCGGGCATCTTCTCCCCTCTCGTCTTTTTATAGGACAGTTTAGTGGTGTATATATATATATATATATAAGGGATGTGGTGGCACTGTGGGTTAAACTGCTTAAGCCTCTGTGCTGCAAGGTCAGAAGACCTGCAGTCGTAAGATCGAATCCACGCAACGGAGTAAGCCCCCATCGCTTGTCCCAGCTCCTGCCAACCTAGCGGTTTGAAACCATGCAAAATGCAAAAATGCAAGTAGATAAATAGGTACCACCTCAGTGGGAAGGTAAAGGGCATTCCATGTCTAGTCGTGCTGACCACGTGACCATGAAGGATTGTCTGTGGACAAATGCTAACTCTATGGGTTGGAAATGGAGATGAGCGCCACCTAGAGTTGGACACGACTGAACAAACTGTCAAGGGGAACCTTTACCTTTCAGTGGTATATAAATTGCTTTTTAAAAAGGTGAGCCAGTGTGATGTAGTACACAGAGTGGTGGACAAGGGCTCAAAAGACTGAGGCCCAAATCCTCGCTTCCCCACGGAAATTCACTGGGGGAGGAGCAATTGTAAAACGACTCCCTAAATATCTCACATAATTTGGAAACTCTACTTGGTTACCAAACCTTGGATGAGACTTGAGAGCATGCAGCATAAATTGCTTTACTTCATCCTTCATTTGGGAAGCCAGGGGATTGTTCTTTCCCTTTGTTAACCTTCCATGAGGATCTCCTCCTTAAAAGGTATCTGCATACCACCATCAATGAAAGCCAACTTGTGTAACCAATTTGAATAAGTCCCCGCCCCCCTGCACAATCTCTGTACTGGTTTCCTGTCACAATAGACGTAAGTTTTCTAATTTTGCAGAGTAGTTACTCCAATTTAATCACCATAAGCTTAATGCTAACCTACTGTACACTGCTAGTATAAATACCACATAGCTTTGAGGACTTCATTAAATTAATCACTGATCTGAATATGTGCTGACAGCGTCTATGTGCTTCATATGCCAGATGTGATAGAGGTCAAGTCTATGTAGGCCCAACATCATTACATGTAGTTGTGCCATATCCTGATTTTCATGAGGATCTGTGCATGAATTGTAGCTCAATCCATAATATGTTCAAACAGTGTCAGCTGGGAAAATGTGCATAGGAGGCCATCTTTTTCAAACTTTGGCCACATCCTTAGTAACAGTGTTGTAAGTTTTCTTAAACGGAATCTTTCCCCTGGAGCACTCAACGTGCCCTACACTCAACAACATGACAGCTTTCTAGTCCATTTGAGGTCTCCCACCCAGGCATATTTTCTCACTCCTACTGACTCTCCATCACTTCCCCACTCTCTGTTGACTTCTTGTCATTTCATACTCCACTGCTTTTTCCTGTAACAAAATCATGTGCCACATATTATTCTCTTACAGTTAATTTTGTTTCCTCTGTGTTTTACGGTAATCATGAAAGGACATCAACGCTTCGCTGTCTAACATGCCTGTACTGTATGAGAAATAAAACAAACAAAAAAATGATATGAACACAACCGACATCCTCCCCATAGGCTTTGAGATCTCTAAAGATGACTTTAAAATGAAGCCATGTGTGTTGGCAAATATTAATCAGACTGTGCCCTAAGGGGTCAAAACAAAGCCCATCTATACCCCCATTGTTTTCTACTACTGTTACTGCTCTACAAAGCCCTCAACAGTTTGGGAACCGGAATCTCTGAAAGACTGCCCCTCCTGTATGATTGTACTTGGAATCTGAAGTCCTTGATGGAAACTGACTTGCATGCCTCTCTATTCTGAACGCTTAGCTGGGGCACTACAACTATATACCAATAACGAAATTCCCTCCCAAGAGAATTCTGTCTGGCTCCATCCCTGATGAATTACCGTTTAAAACAGAATTGTTGTTTAAAACTGGCTTTAAAACCACCTTTTCAAGTGCTCTTGATATCTTAATGCTGGCTTTAAAAACTCTTTTCTAAAAATTAGCCTTTTGATGGTAGCCATTTGTGGGGGCCCTCATAGGCTGAGAAGCAATACATAAATGCTTATAATAAATCATAAATGAAATAACTAAATCCCACATTATTTCCATAATGGTTCCTTTTCATTCAGAGACTGACCAGATTCACATAGACCTACCCACTAAGGGAACCGCACTATATATCTTCAAAAAATTGTTCAAGTTATAGGCTCTATCTTAATGAATTTTCCTAATGCTTTAAAAATGTGAGTGGTCATATCACACATTGTAGTGATCAATAAGGACAAGCTGGTGGGATGTGGTGGTGCTGCGGGTTAAACCGCAAAAGCGTCTGTGCTGCAAGATCAGAAGACCAGCAGTCGTAAGATTGAATCCACGGGATGGAGTGAGCTACCGTCGCTTGTCCCAGCTCCTGCCAACGTACCAGTTCGAAAGCATGAAAAAATGCAAGTAGATAAATAGGTACCACTACAGTGAGAAGGTAATGGCGCTCCGTGTCTAGTCGTGCTGGTTACATGACCACGGAAACTGTCTACGGACAAACGCTGGCTCTAGGGCTTGGAGACAGGGATGAGCACCACGCTCTAGAGTCAAACATGACTGGACTAAATGTTAAAAGGAACCTTTACCTTTACCTAAGGACAAGCTGTTTTGTGTGTTTGAACTGGAATCCACAGAATACTATCAGAATTTTGGGAACTGCAGCCCATAAATTCATACCTGGGAGTTACACCTTATTGAGGGGCTTTAGGTTATTTACTGGCATAATCAGCTTCTCAAGCCTTAACTCCTGTTTTTGATTTCTTTAAATAAAACAATGGTGATTTCTGGGAGTTGTAGTCTTGGTTCCCATTAGACTTTAGAGAGAGTGCCTCTCAAAGAACTATGACTCCCAGAAAGCACAATAGCAGCTTCTTTTTAAGAACGATAACAGGAAACAAAGACTTGAGAGGCTGGCGGTGTAGGTAAATAACTCGAAAGCCCATCTTGAGGAGGGGAGCAAAACCTACAAATATAGAGTTTTCCGTTTCTGGGCAGCAGTTCTCTGAAATCTTGGAGAATTCTGGGAGTTGTAGTCCTGAAACACAAAAGAGCATGTCCCTAGTAGTCAATCCTATCTACTAGAAATCTAATTTATTCTTCATGACTCATACTGAATTGACTATTATTGACCACTGACACCATAAAAAGGAGTCATGGGGTAGACAACTGCCAGTTAGCCCATGTTCCTGGAGCTGCTGGCTGTGTTCGTCCATTTGTTGGGGAAAAAAACCCTCAGCTGAGCAAAGTCTTCATACCTTCCTAGTTCTCCTGCAGAAAACTTAAAATCATATCAAACATGCATCTGCCTGACTAAAAGTGAGCAGCAATGGCCAACTGAGCGAGATGAGCAAAATCTTTGACTATCACATCTGAGTCACCCAATGATAAGGCATTCAGAACTTTGTTCCCCTTGTAATATCCTTTAGCCACCCAGTCCACACAGATCGTATCTCCAAATCACACTTTGAATCTAATTACATTTTGTGTTCCTTGCATTCATCTTCTTCTGTCATTTGGTTATTTCGTCTAGTTTGGTAATCCATTGCATTTAGTAGAAGGGCCCAAGGGGGGTGGAGAAGCTTAAACACACACACACACACACACAGAGAGAGAGAGAGAGAGAGAGAGAGAGAGAGAGAGAGAGAGAGAGAGAGAGAGAGAGAGAAGGTTTTGTAAATTAAATGAAGGCCATTTCCAAATGGCTTTCCTCAGGTGTGAACTTGATTGCAATGTTTAAATACTTCCTTTTAAAACAAAAATTAAAAGGATTGCAGGGCAAAGATACTCATCCTTCTTGGAAGATTTCTGACATTCTCTGGTTTAACAGGTGTGAAAGAGCTGAACTTCAGCTCAACACTGTCTGATCTCCAGTCTGTCAGTGTCATGTTCCTTAGCCCTATCCCTGCAGTAACAAAGGAAAGCTGAGATTCTGCAACATAATGAAAACTGAGCCAACCTCAGGTCTAAAGAGGGAAGCCCTCTTTCTACCACTCTCCCCTCGACATATATGTTGATTTAAAGCATCATCCATTAACTGAATTCCCTTCTACAAGATGATGGCGATTGCCCTTGGTAGGAAGAGCTTAAAATGGGATTACATCCCAATTGAGGAGAAAGAGGCTGAGATGGCAGAAGGGCATACCGTTCGCTCTTTGCAAAAGCTGCAGAGCAGAGTTCGAAATTCTGTTGTTGGGATCCCTCAGATCTCTCTTTTCAGTCCTTCACAGGTGAGACACTAGAGGTCCCAGAGTCCAGCTACTCATCGTGGCCTGCCTCTGTCTGGCCACTGTGTCATGGCAATGCCACGCCAGATGAGGAGCCACCTCCGGTCCCGGGACTTCAAGAGGTGTGTGTGTCCTAAAACAGTCCTAGAAGTTGTTCTCTTCCCCATCCCTTTGTCTCACTAACCTGCTGGCCAATCGCCAACCATGGAATGAGACAAGCCATGCCAATCTGCCTGGAGTTCCCTACCTAGCCCTATACAGAGTATGTGGGCTGGGGGGTTAGGGGGGAAAGAAAAATATGACCCTTATCAGAACAGAGGGCCAAAGTTCATACTTAGCCCCGATGCAACTAGCTAGAGCTTGTGCTGTCTTTTATGGAGGGTGAACGGGCCATTCCATATACAAAGTGGGGAGAATCAGGGTGAAGCTGACCCTGTGCTGCCTTAAAAAGGGATGTGCTAGTGGTGGGAAAGAGCTCTGCTAAGGACTGACATATCTGATATCAATCTGATATGTTCTGGCATAGTACTGTATAAGGCATCATCCAATGTCATTTAATAGCTATTGGTCGTAAGTTTATTATTAGCTATTGGCCTCATTAAGCTGTTGGACAAAAAGTTTGCAAAGGTATCAACAGTTTTATGGAAACACAAGTGGCTGTGGAACTAGCCTCTGATGACAAATCACTACAACCTATATGCCACCCACCCTACCCAAAGGTCTCTGGGTGGCTTACAACAATTAAAATACAACTAAAATGCAATAAAAAGATAAACCAATTAAAATGGATACTCTAAAAATCGCCATCAGGACCCACCGTTGATGTTATTTCAATTAAAAGCCTTCTGGAACAGGAAGGTTTCGACCTGGCACCGAAATGTCATCATTGTCGGCGCCAGACGAATCTCAGTCGGGAGGGCATTCCATAGTCTGGGGGCAGCTGCCGAAAAGGCCCTTTGTCTACAAGCCGTCCCTCTTACCTCCTTGAGGGACGGCTCTTTCAAAAGGGCCCCCTGGCTAGATCTTAACTGCCGGGTAGGTTCATATGGAAAGAGGCAGTCCTTCAGGTATCGAGGGCCCAAGCCGTTTAGGGCTTTATATGTCAAAACAAGCACTTTGAATTGGGCCCGGGCAGCAACTGGTAGCCAATGTAACTTATACTGAATCGGCTTGATATGTCCCCTAGTGGTCCCACAACTCACCAGCTGCGCAGCTTGATTCTGGACCAGTTGCAGTCACCGAACAGTCTTCAAAGGCAGCCCCACGCATTGCAGTAATCTATGCGAGATGTTACCAATGCGTGTGCAACTGTCATGAGACTCTGCTCGTCCAGGTAGGGCCGTAGCTGGTACAATTTCCGCAGCTGAAGGAAGGCGCCCCTGGCCACTGAGTCCATCTGGGCTTCCAGAGTTAGACTGGGGTCCAGCAGCACCCCCAGGTGTCCCTTTGGGGGAGTGCAACCCCATTCAGGGCAAGGAAGTGGCCCTCCAGCCTGTCCGGCGATAAAAGAACAGAAAAAATAGAATGGGTGATGCGTATATGACACATTTTTCTGTGTATATGACCCCCCCAAGGACGACCCCGTAATTTTTACCCTTGCTGGAGGCAGAGGAGCAGTCAATGGGCAGCCACGAGAGGTGGCCGAGCGCGGCTGCTCCTCTGCCTCCGTCTCCACCTCCTGCTGCTGCTGCTGAGCCCACAAGTGGTGCTGGAGGAGACTGCAGCAGGAGGAGGAGGTGGAGACGGAGGCGGAGGAGCAGCCATGCTCGGTTGCCTCTCGCAGATGCCCATTGACTGATGCTGCCAATGCCAGATCATCTCCTCCAGAGATCATCTCCTTCGGGCAAGGGACAAGGCAGCGACGTGAGCTGGAGGAAGCCCTGGCAGGAGGAGGATGCAATCGGACAGCGGCGGTGGCAGTCAATGTGCAGCCACAAGAGGTGGCCGAGCGTGGCTACTCCTTTGCATCCGTCTCTGCCTCCTGCTGCTGCCTTCCATATATAAAACAACTCTCAATTTTTCCTCTAATTATTTTAGGAAAAAGTGTCATTTTATACATGGAAAAATATGGTATATGTCAAAAATACACATTCCTGCACAGAAATACAGGAGGAGGAGAGTGACTGTCCCACTGAGAGCATCTGGACCAATGTAGTTGGGATGAAAAATTAAAGGAATATAGTAGTTGGAGTCTACTACCGACTGACTCACCAAGGAGAGGATGCCAATGAAACTTTTGAAAAATAAATTGTAAGCATTCAAATAGACACAATGTAGTAGTGATGGGAGATTTCAGTTATCCTGATATCTGCTGGGAGGCAAATTCTGCCACGTGTGACCCTTCCTAGAAGTTCCTGGCTTGTGTGGCTGATCATTTTCTCCTACAAAAAGTGAAGAAATAAACTAGAGGACTAGCTATACTGGACTTGATTCTAACTAACAGAGATAACTTGGTGGAGGAAATGGATGTAAGGGGAACTGGCTGAGAGTGATCATTTTGTACTAGAATTCTTGATTTCAAAGGAAGCCAAAGCAGAGTGTGGCCACACACATATGCTGGATTTTTAAAAAGCCAATGTTTTAATAATCTCAGAACAAGGATAGGTAAGCTCCCATGGCAGGAGATCCGAACAAGAAAAGGAATCAGAGAAGGGTGGGTGCTTCTAAAAAAGAATGAGCTGATGCTAGTTAGAGACACTAAAAGCAACAAAAAAGCATTTTCCAGGTATGTGACTAGTCAAAGATAAAGAAAAGAAACAGTGGCTCATCTACTCAATAGAGATGGAGAAGTGATAACAGAAGACAAGAAAAGGCAGAAGTGCTCAATTCCTATTTTAGCTAAGTTTTTTGCCAAGGGACAAACTATGGCCCTCCAGACTAATATGAAGTGCAGGTGCAGGGGCCAAACTTGCAGCTGGAGACTGATAAACAAATAGTCACGGAAAACCTTATTACCTTAAATAAGTTCAAATCTATGGGGTGGATTATATGCATCCAAGAGTATTGAAGGAACTGGCTGAAGAGCTCTCAGAACAACTATCCATTATTTTCTTGAAATCATGGGAAATGGGTGAGATGCCAGATGACTGGAGTAGGGCTAATATTTTCCTATCTTCAAAAAGGGCAAAAAGCAGGAACTTGGGAACTACGGACCAGTAAGCCTGACATCAATTCCAGGGAAAATTCTGGAACAGATGATTAAGAGGTCATTATGCAAACACTTAGAAAACACAAGAACCTAACAAGGATTTGTCAAGAATAAATCCAGCAAAACTAATCTGATTTCATTTTTTGATCAGGTCACTTCCCTAATAGGGAATGCTGTAGACATCCTATATCTTGACTTTAGCAAAGTTTTTGACAAAGTGCCCCATGATATTCTGATTAGCAAGTTAACTAGGTATGGGTTGGATAGAACAACTATCAGGTTACAGCTGACTACAGAATCGTCCTCAGAGGGTGATGATTAATGGGTCCTTCTCCAACTGGGAGGAGGTAACAAGTGGGTACCCCAAGGCTCAGTCCTGGGCCCAGTGCTCTTTTTATTAATGACTTGGAAGAGGGAATGCAGGAAATGCTTGTCAAATTTGCAGATGATACCAAATTGGGCGGAAGAGCTAATACCCTAGGGCCTAGACAGCAATCCCCAACCTTTTTAGCCCCGTGGACCAGCTGGGGAAGGTGGGGCACCCCCCCTGCGTGCGTGCATGCATGTGTGAAGGAGTGCACACACTCTTGTGCTGGCATGTGCACGCTTGTGTGCATGTGCAAAGGAGTGGGAGCCACTCATATGGGCGCATGCATGCTTGTGCGCATGTACAAAGGGCAGCACAGCACTCATCCGGGCGCACTTGCACTCACACACAGGCACAAATGGGCTCTGGGGAGGAGTGCATGCGGGGGTGGGGGGTCTGTCTCATCAACCTGGTCTGGTTCAGGGCACGGACTGACAGTGGGCCACCGACCGGGGGTTGGGGACCTCTGCCCTAGAAGAGCGAAAGAAAATTCAAAATGACGTTGATAGGATAGAGCACTGGGCTAAAAGCAATAGAATGGAATTCAACAGGAATAAGTGCAAAGTCCTGCACCTCAGAAAAAGAAACCAATTGCAGAGTTACAAGATGGAGGATACCTGGCTCAACAAAACTGCAAACGAGAAGATCTTGGAACTGTCGTAGATCACAAGCTAAATATAAGCCTACAGTGTGATGTGGCTACAAAAAAGGCAAATGCTATTTTAGGTTGCATTAATAGAAGTATGGTTTCCAAATCCCACAAGGTGCTACTCCCCCTCTATTCAGCACTGGTTAGGCTTCATCTTGAGCATTGTGTCCACTTCTGGACACCACACTTCAAGAAGGATGGCATGTTTAGCCGTGAGAAAAGACTGAGGGGAGAGATTATAGCACTTTCCAAATACTTGAAAGACTGTCATTCAGAGGAGGGGTGGGATCTGTTCTCGATCATTCCAGAGTGCCGGACACACAACAATGGGCTCAAGTTACAGGAAGCCAGATTTCAGCTGAATATCAAGAAAAACGTCCTAACTGTTAAAGCAGTACGGTAATGGAACCAATGACCTCGAGATGTGATGAGTGTTCCAACACTGGAGGCATTCAAGAGAAACTTAGACAACCACCTGTCAGATATCCTTTGATCTGTATTTCTGCATTGAGCAGGGGAGTTGGACACACTGGCCTGAGGAGCCCCTTCCGATTTCATGATTCTATGAATGCTTTTTGAAGGTAGAAGTATAATTTATTATATGTATTATTTCCCTATGCTGCAGTTCTACTCCTCAGACATACCACCTTCTGAAAGCCTGACATCTCTGCTTGTGCTTTTTGCTCCAATGGCCAATGTACAGTGGCAACTGTAATTGTGGTTTTTGAATGCCCACCCTTAGGTAGGAATAGCCTTTAGTATAACACATCTTATCCTAGTGTTTGTTTCCAGGGGCAGAACCGTCTCTTTAAGAGCAAGGGTTAAATGGCAAATGACAAGTGTACTTTGCCCTTCCCATTCTTATTGTACAGCTCACACCAGAGGAACTGCCATGGAAAAAGTGGTATAGAGAAGTCTGCTTCTGCCACCTCTGCTGCATGTGCTTACACTACTGAACGCTATTTAAAGCCATCTCACATCTCTAGATTGGGAAGCAGCTTGCTGCAATATGCGCCCTGGCCCCACGTCTAATCTTGCCTAACAAGATTGTATTTAATTTTCCTCCCACACATTTAATCCCCTTAGCAGTTTCATAGAAGGAAGCGTTAAACTGACCTACAACTGGCTTCTGAGAATATTGGAAACTAGACATGGGGATGAATGTAAAAATGAATTGCGATATTCACTGACTATCGCTGATTTGTCAGATATTCATCCCTTCCTATTTGTGAAATCTGGAGACACCCACACAGAGAGAGACGAATATGAAGGGATGAATATACACCTCTTATACTCATCTGTTCATCTCTGGTGGCGCTGTGGGTTAAACCTCAGAAGCCTCTGTGCTGCAAGGTCAGAAGACCAGCCGCCGTAGGATCGAATCCATGCAACGGAGTGAGCACCTGTCACTTGTCCCAGCTCCTGCCACCCTAGCAATTCGAAGGCATGCAAATGCAAGTAGATAAATAGGTACCACCACGGTGGGAAGGTCACGGTGTTCCATGTCTAGTCGCGCTGGAAACTGTCTACGGACAAACGCTGGCTCTATGGCTTGGAAAGAGGGATGAGCACTGCACCCTAGAGTCGGACACGACTGAACTAAATGTCAAGGGGAACCTTTACCTTTACCTTATTCATCTCTCTGCCTATGCCTGCGCAGATCAGGCAGAGAGAGGAAGCCTGTCTGAAGGGAATTGCCCCCTGCTTTCATTGCAAACAGTGTGTGTGGGGGGAGAATTCCCCAACTGTATTAGAAACCAAATAAATAAATGCCACTTTTTAAATAATCCTTTCACTACAAATAAAACCTAAAATTCAGAGGTTACATTAAAACAAGAACCAATCTAATCACCTCAGCTGTTGATAGCGAGTGACCAGGGCTGGAAGGGTGTCACTCCCAAAATTTGCCTGATGCTCTGCATCCTCAATATGGTCCAAATTTCACAACCGAAAAATTCCGTAAGGGCCTTGGTGGGACTTCTCATTCTAGCAATGCTTTTAAAAAAATCAAATCAGACGGACAAAGAGATTGCAGAAGTCTAAACCTCGTTGGCTGCAAATCTCTTTCAAACTGTGCTTCCATCCATGTTCTGTTTTGCTTTGTTTTTTAAAGAAGGTGAATACAACAGGAGAGCGGGAGGCTAAGGAACAAAACCCTCAAGCAGCAATTTCTTTTATAACGACACTTTTTTAACGAGTCAAGTTTTTTTTACAAGGCAAATATAATTATAGTTTTGCATAACCATCTAATGAAAGGAAGTCCTTTCTTGCCGTGTTAATAAAGGACCTTGCCTAGTGTGTTAACAAAGCAAAGGCATTCCATGTAGGTAATGTCACTGTGTAATTAGCATGCTCATAAGATGACTTAAGATTACAGTTTATCTGAATCTAATAACCACCTATCAGCGGCTTCACTACTCTGTCTTTTTCAATAATATCTTTCCCCTTGAATGGTTTGAGGACTTACCCACTCCTAGTGGGGGTTCATGCTAGTGAGTAAAAATGAGAAGAGATGTTTCCAAAGGGAAAGTCACTGTGTGTGTGTGTGTGTGTGTGAGTGAGTGAGAGAGAGAGAATGAGAGGGATCATAAACAGATTCAGACTTCCTATTTAGGAGCATCTCTTTATTCACTTTATGGTAGTTGCATACTTGGATACTTGTCAGATTATTGCATATGCATCAAATATATTTTTGATTCAGATTCCCACAGTCAAAGTCTAATCAATCTCATGAACACATATTCAAGGAAGGTCTGAATTGAACTAAAGCTCTTCTGAAGAAGACTGAAGCTTAACCTTTATATTTCTGAGGATTCATGTAGGAGTTCTGATTCAGAAAACACACAAAGGAATAGACACCACTGCATATGCAAGCATCAGGGCAACCAAGCAACTTGCCACATATCTGTTGCACCAAGTACTCCCACCTACTGGTATCATTCAGAAGACACAGCCACTTCCCTAATATCCCTCTACCGTGTTTCCCCGAAAATAAGATACGGTCTTATATTAAATTTTGCTCCAAAAAACGCATTAGGGCTTATTTTCAGGGGATGTTGTTTTTTTTCACATACAACAATCTACATCTATTCAAACATACAATAATCATGTCATCTTCTTCTGGTTGAAGTATAATGGTGGAGGGCGAGGTTTGACTTAAATGGAGCTTATTTTGGGGGGCAGGGCTTATATTACAAGCATCCTGAAAAATCATACTAGGGCTTATTTTCAGGTTAGGTCATATTTTCAGGAAAACAGGGTATATACAATGGCAATATCTTAGGAAGGGGATCTTCATGTAGTTTTGTATGTGTGAAGACCCACACACAAGTCTTGAACTAGCAAGGTCTCGACTATTTCTTTCTTTCTTTCTTTCTTTCTTTCTTTCTTTCTTTCTTTCTTTCTTTCTTTCTTTCTTTCTTTCTTTCTTTGGGAGGGACATGGTGGCGCTGCGGGCTAAACCGCAGAAGCCTATGCTGCAGGGTCAGAAGACCAAGCAGTCGTAAGATCGAATCCACGCAACGGAGTGAGCTCCCGTCGCTTGTCCCAGCTCCCGCCAACCTAGCAGTTCGAAAGCATTTAAAAATGCAAGTAGATAAATAGGTACCACCTCGGTGGGAAGGTAACAGCGTTCTGTGTCTAAGTCGCACTGGCCATGTGACCACGGAAGATTGTCTTCGGACAAACGCTGGCTCTATGGCTTGGAAACGGGGATGAGCACCGCCCCCTAGAGTCAAACACGACTGGACAAAAATTGTCAAGGGGAAACCTTAACCTTTACCTTTACCTTTGTTTGTTTGTCCGTCCGTGTATTTACAGCATTTTTACCCTGCCTTTTTCTTTTAAAGGACCCATTTATGAGGCTGTATTTGCTCATACAGGTTTTCAAAGTAGCTCTCACGTGTTTCTTTACTGCCTGAACAGGTCTAATAGGTCCGAAAAATTGGTCCTCGAAACTTTCTTTATAAGGAAAATACCAGCGTGAGGAGAGCAGAAAAGAAAAGGAAGTGGCATGGCTTTGTGATAAATAGTTTCACATTCCAGTCACAGGATCTGATTTGATCACAGGTCTCCAGTTACAGTATTTTGGAAAAAGGACATGGATGGCTGCACCGGGGGTGGGGTGGGGAGTTCCCAAAACAATACATCTCAGGACTGTTCCAGTGCTAGGATTTGGTTTGGTCAGATGGTGACACTTCTGTCTTCCAGAAGCAGGAGCTTTTTAAAAGTTTTTGAGAAATCTGTAGGATCTGGGAGGATGTAGTGTATCACTGGATGTTTGTTTGGAAAACAAACAACCAGCCGCTTAGAGTGGTCATTCGACTAGATAGGCGGGGTATAAATAAATAAATAAATAAATAAATAAATAAATAAATAAATAAATAAATAAATGCTGAGCATTTACCTCCTTTAGCCCCTGCTGTTGTATACTTCACATCCAACATTCTCCCCCCGTGTCATTGTGCTCTGCATGACTTAGATGCTAAGTAGAAAGCAAGTTTAAAGCTATGTTTGATATAACATAATGCAACATAATCTGATGCGTATACTCTTATACTTATCCCATACTTCCCCCTAGGCCCATACTAATACTTCTGAAATGTGAA
Organism: Pogona vitticeps; assembly: GCF_051106095.1. Classification (NCBI taxonomy): domain Eukaryota; kingdom Metazoa; phylum Chordata; class Lepidosauria; order Squamata; family Agamidae; genus Pogona; species Pogona vitticeps. The sequence continues at coordinate 13,008,274 of NC_135792.1, forward strand.
GGTTTCTTCCCTAGGAACACCTCTGTGCCATACACTATTTTGATACAATGCTGGAGGCATTCAAGAAAAAATTGGGCAACCATCTGTCAGATCTGCTTTGATTTGGATTCCTACATTGAGCAGAGTGTTGGACTCAATGGCCTTATAGCCGTGGTCCCCAACCTTGGGCCTCCGGATGTTCTTGGACTTCAACTCCCAGAAATCCTGGCCAGCAGAGGTGGTGGTGAAGGCTTCTGGGAGTTGTAGTCCAAGTACATCTGGAGGCCCAAGGTTGGGGACTGCTGCCTTATATGACCCTTCCAACTCTATTATTCTACAAATGGCCAAAAACGGAGCTACAAATAAGTTGGAAAGTCATGGAATGTGCATCTCTTTTACCACACACACAAAAACTGAACATTCTCCTTCCACTCAAAAAAATTGTAGGTTTTTAATGAGAAAACCTGAGTTGCATTTACTTTTATAACAACTGTCCACCAAAACCTAGGGGAATACTCATGTTCTCTTCTGGAAGCCCTTAAACTACAAAGACTCGTCCATTCTTGGAATCATGGGTTCTTGAGTGAATTCAGCATTTCTTTCCATTTCTTACAACTTCTCCATCAAAGCTATTTTGCAGTAATATTTGCAAAAGCTTTTCCTATATTTCCAATTCCTCATCCTAGCTGTGATGGCCACAGGAGGTCTGAGGAAAGAGGAAAGAGAGAAAAATCCTTGCAATACAGATATAAATAAAAATGCCACAACAACTCATGCTTCGGTCGATGCTGTGTTGATTCATCTGTCCCTACAACTAAATATCCATCTCTATCACTTCTTGCTGTATCAGGTTCAAGAAAGTCATATGAGTGAGTGAAGCAGTAGGTGGGGAGAACAGAGGAAGGATGATGGATAGCTATACAGTTTTCCCTTGTGTTTTTGTTTTTATCCTCTTTTTTATATACAGTATATAACATGTACATTTCAAGGCTGGCAATGTACTAAGTCAGTCTTGTTAAAGGAATCAGAAGTGTGTAAAAGTTTCAAGCCATGTTCTTGCAGCAGAGAACGTTAAGACACAGAAATAAAGAAGTAACAAATATTTGGGGGGAAATTTGTCTTGAAAAGTAAAGGGCAACTTAATTAATTAATTAAATAAGTAATTAATTTCCATTTCTATACCACCCCATTAATGTTGCCACTCTCTGGGCAGTTCAAAATATACAATAAAACTGTATGTTAAAACACTACGTATAGAATAAATACAAAAAAAATGCAATAAACTCTGTCACGAGCTAAAGTGACCTTTAAATAAAAGTGCAGAACAATATTCACACCAGTAGAAGGCAGCTTTGTATAATTCGGTCTTAATTAGCTTCCTAAAAACAGAGAGGGATGGTAATTGACCTGCCTCTGTAGGAAACTTCGCCTAGCGGGAAGGGCTCATGACCGAGAAAGATCAGTCCTAGTGTTGGCTTTTGGGGACTCCTTGGGTGTTACAATTATTAACATCAGGGACTGCAAGGAGCATGTGGGATGGACAGCTATTTTTTGCGAGAGGCATCCCACCAAATATTGAGGTCTAAACTGTTAAGGGCTTTATAGGTCATGGCCAACACCTTGAATTGGGCACAAAAACTAACAGGGAACCAATGAAGGCGTGCCAAAACTGTTGATACGTTTTCATATCTGCTAGTACCTGTAATCAGTATGGTTGCTGCAGTTTGGACCTGCTGTACCGTCTTCAAAGGCTGCCCTACATAGAAAACATTACAGTAGTCAATTTAAAAATTACTGATGCAAGAACCACTGTTGTTATGCATTTCCTCTCCAGGTAGGGGTGCAGCTGGACAATCAATTAAGTTGGTATAAGGTAGTCTTGGCCACAGCAGATATTTGCACCTCGATAGAGAGAGTTGGGCCCAAGCGTTCCCCCAAGCTGCAAACCCGATACTTCAGGAGGAATGTAACCCCACTGAGTCCATGTAGATATCCCTTTAACTGGTCCAATGATCCTCACAACAATAGACTCTCTATCTTATCCAGATTCAGTGTCAGTTTGTTGGCCCTCGTCAAGTTTATTATCGACACCCAGCAGCTCTCAAGGACCTGTGCAGCATTACTTGCAGATGAAGAGGAGAGACAGCTGTGTATATTCCATGTACTGATGACAATGAATTCCAAATGTACAAATGACTTATCCCAATGGTTTTATAAAGATATTAAAAAGCACTGAGACAGCCAATTCTTGTAAGACCCTGTAACGAAGGTCACAAAGGATGGAGAATAACTCTCCAAGCTGTACCATCTGGAATCCGCCACTGAAGGGAGGAGCCCCCAAGTCCCAAACTTGATAGCCATCGCAGAAGGACACCATAGACAACAGTATCGAAGTCCACAGAAAGATCTAGGAGGACCAGAAAGATCATATTTCTTCTGTCTGCCTCCCTCATGATATTATCTTGGAGGGCGACCAATGCCATTCCAGTCCCATGGCACAGCTGAACTCCACCCGAAATAGATGTAGACGAGAGAGGAGCACAATCCAGGAAAATGATGAATCAGGGTCGTTCATCGTTTGTGGTTACCCACAAGGGTAGAAGGGAAGCCAGGCTGCTCTTTCTGAAGATGTCCACAGTGGAGAAGGAAGAGGAGGAGGAGGAAGCAAGACCAGTTAGGGAGGTGACAGGGGCAGCGGGAAGAGGGAAGGCGGCCATTTTGCCAAAGCACAACGAAGTACGGAGCAGAAAAAGTTCAGTATTTCGTTCCATCAAAAGGGCTTGCATGAACCAAACCACAAGCCAGCCTAGTTTGTGGAGTTTTTTGCTTCCAGTTTGGTTCGTGCCCATCTCTAATCTTAAAAAAAAAAAATGACCAACTGTTGTGAGATTTTTTTTACTCCTTCATAAAGAAAACATACTTTAAATTTTTATTTTTGTCAGCAGCAGCAGCAAAAAGAACCTGGTTTTGCTAAAACCTTCTGCATACATTTTCCATGAAAAAGGCTGTAGTGTGGACCATGCACAAAAATTCTCATAATTTCACCCAGCAAGGAGAGACCTCAGACATTTTCCATTCATACCTTTTCATTTCATTTCATTGCGATTCGAGCATATATGCAGGACTAAAATAAACAAAGTTACACGTCCATGCACAGAAAGATACATGACGAGTGAAATTTGGTTCTTCAAATACAGAGATTCATTCTTACGAAGTGCACATGGCCAGCTCTCCGACTGGGAAGTCGAATATTTGTTGTACACTAAAATGGTTTTTTTTTATCCTGTTGTAACTCACAGAAAAAAAACAGCATGCTCGTATAAAATAATGCTTTGCCACCCTAACCCATTCCTATCTTCCTTTCTTAGGTGCCTTTCCTTGGAGATAGTAACTCGGAGACAAATTAAGACATCGTCAAGTATCCACTAACCTACTTATAGGCCTCATTGGTCCCTTGGGTCTTGGTAGCCTTACACCTTCCTTAACGGACTAACTGAATAGATAAATGGGTTATATCAGGCCAGGAAATCAATGTGTATCCTGTGTTCCCAGCCACAGATGAGTGTGTCGAAGGCATTTTATTATAGCTCTAGGAGCTGTATTGATCCGACTGTTAACTACTCTGAGGTGGCTAGCAATCCAATGAAGATGCGTCCCTCTGTCCATCCAAATGCTTTCTCCTCTCAATAGTCCTTAAAGACTAAGTGTTTGCAGATTGGATTAATTTAATGTTTGCTTAATCAAAACTGACGAAGCTGGAGCTTAAATGCAATTAATTACAAAACAAATCGCATTCACGCAGTTAGTGTGATGTTGGACTTGGACCACAACGTTGCTGCTCTGTCTAAGATTTGTGCAAAGGTGTTTTGGAGATATGCAATCCTGGCTTTAATGTCCCTCTCTAGGAACTTCACCAGCACAAGCATTTCATTCCTCTCTTTGAACTACATTTGATATTTTTCTTCTAGTTGACAAGCTGCATGGCCATTTCATTAGGGAAGGGAGTAATACATACATTTAAGAAATATGTTTTAGAGTTGGAGATACAGAGGGGCCTCCATCCAGATCAGTCTCACAGGTAGTAAAGCACACACACAAACCAAAATCAGGAGGAGTATCAAACAAACCATGACCTCCTAGCAAATAGAAAGGAAAGATATGGAGGCAGTGACAAATTTTACTTTCTTGGGCTCCATGATCACTGCAGATGGTGACAGCAGCCACGAAATTAAAAGATGCCTTCTTCTTGGGAGGAAAGTAATGACAAACCTAGACAGCATCTTAAAAAGCAGAGACATCATCTTGCCAACAAAAGTCCGAATAGTCAAAGCTATGGTTTTTCCAGTAGCAATGTATGGAAGTGACAGCTGGGCCATAAAGAAGGCTGACCGCCAAAGAATTGATGCTTTTGAATTGTGGTGCTGGAGGAGGCTCTTGAGAGTCCCCTGGACTGCAAAGAGAACAAACCTATCAATTCTAAAGGAAATCAACCCTGAGTGCTCACTGGGAGGACAGATCCTGAAGCTGAGGCTCCAATACTTGGACCATCTCATAAGAAGGGAAGACTCCCTGGAAAAGACCCCGATGTTCAGAAAGTGTGAAGGCAAGAGGAGAAGGGGACGACAGAGGATAGATGGTTGGATAGTGTCATCAATGCTACCAACATGAATTTGACCCAACTCCGGGAGGCAGTGGAAGGCAGGAGGGCTTGGAGTGCTCTGGTCCATGGGGTCACAAAGAGTCAGACACGACTTAATGACTAAACAGCAACCATCAAACAAACAGCCTCACACCTACTATTTGTGCCCATTGTTGCCGTGCTCTCTGGCAGCTGTGCAGTCATGGATGGGATTTTCTACATATACACAATTGTACACACCCAAGATTCCTCCACATGAGAAGGATCCAGTGGAAGGCAAACAGGCCTCCTTCTCACATCCATGAAACATAACACCACTAGAAACAAACAGGCACAATGCTATTCTACCCGTCATTTGCAACATTCTAAAATCCCATTTATTTATTTATTGCAACCTGTTTTATTAATAAGTTTACTCTGACTTGGTTCCATGTGGGTTGTTTCTTGGTTTTTTTATTTGTTTGTTTGGAGGGGAATATCTTCATGTGTTTTTGTTCAAATATTTTCTAGGGATCAAAACAAATTATACCATAACATTAGAAGCACCAATTTCTAGTGTGAAGTTTCCACAACTCCACAAGACGCACATTAATTTATTTTTTTGTTTTGTGACTGGTCAGTTGGAAGTAAATATAAGTTTCAAACACAATTTGAAGGAATGTGTCCCTGGAAGGAAAAGGTTCTAGAATCTTTATTACCTTGCAAAGCTGGCCCTTCTTCTATTCCTACCAGAAATGTATGAACTTTGTGCACACAGTTTTTACCTGTTCTGTGATCCATTGACTAATTTGGATTTGTGCACTTTTGGATACTCTGCATTTTTTTCTGCATGACTTGGAAAGGTGTGCATTGGTGAGTGCTCTATGGAACACACCACAAGGACAGACATCTACAAATTTCTGGTATGAAATTAGTTCTAAGTGTCTGCTCAATTCTGAGAGTTGCAGATTCGGTATATTCCAAATCCTTCCCAGATCCCTCACTAAGGAGCTTCCCTTTCCACATTTCCTTTCCTCTTTTAATGTATCAAACTGTGAGTTGTTTTATGATCTACATAGAAAAATAGGATGTATTCAAAACAGCTATTTCCAAGCACATTTTTCAAAAGATACACATTTTGGCATGTATTTTTAATTGCATTTTTCCTCCCATAGACTGAAGTATGAATGTATTAATGAATATATTATCCACAATGCTTTATGTCAGAGGAAATTTCTTACAGATGCACATCTCTCAGGAAAAATTAGCTAAAATGAATATATTATGAGAACTTGTGTGAATATGAATACAAATGTTGTGCAGATTTTTAGGGGGAAAAACAGACTGGTGCCAAAATTGAATGACACAAATTTATCAGAAAAACTTAAAGGAGTCAATTGTGGTATAGAACAGTGGGTCCCGATCTTTTTGATACCAGGGACTGGCTTAGTTGAAGACCATTCTCTCAAGGACTGGGGGGGGGGGCTAGCAGGTGTTCGTCCATCTGTCCATGCATGGGGCAGGCAGGCAGGCTTCTGTGCTTGTGTACATGCATGTGGGAGGTCTGCGGGTTTGTCCATGCAGAAGACAGGTGTCCATCCATGCATGCGTGCGTGCAGGAGACGGATGTGGGGCATGTGTGCACACAGCCATCTACATGCGTTCATGCAGGAGGCATGCAGGCGGGATGCATATGTGCATGCGGGAGATGGATGGGTGGGTGTGCATGCATATGCGTGGGAGTGCACGCACGGATGCATTCCTTCAGCCCTCAAAAAGCTGTCTCGGCAGCCCGGTCCTTCCAAGGCCATGGACCACTTGTCCATCACCCGGGGGTTGGGGACTCCTGGTATAGAAGACAGTGACTGAAATTGAGAGATTACTTACCTGAAACCATGGTTCTTCGAGTGGTAATCTGTGAATCCACACGAATGTGTTAAACTGCGGATGAATAGCATGACTCAATTTGTAAATCCTCTTGGAAGGGAGGAATACCCTGGCTCTGTTGGAGTCCAGAACTGCACCAATGTAGTCCATGATCTGAGATGGTTGAAGATGGGACTTCGCAAAGTTGTTGTTGTTGTTGTTGTTGTTGTTGTTGTTGTTGTTGTTGTTGTTGTTGTTGTTGTTGTTGTTGTTGTTGTTATTATTAATTTGATTTATATCCCGCTCATCTGGTCAGACTGACCACTCTGAGCGGCTTCCATAAAAAATATACAATAAAGCATAAAAATTATTACAAGTACAGTGGGGTCTCGACTTACGAACTTAATCCGTATTGGAAGGCAGTTCTCAGGTCGAAAAGTTCTTAAGTCGAATCTGCATTTCCCATAGGAATGCATTGAAAACCATTTAATCCGTATCTGCTCTTTTCGTCCATAGAAACTAATGGGAAGCTGCTATTTCGCCTTCTGCCACTAGAGGGGGATATTTTTTCTTTTTTCCTTTTAACCTAAGATGACTTAGCTTTTAAAAAAGGGGAAAAAAAGAGTTCGTAACTCGAATCTAAGTTCGTAAGTCAAGTCCATATATTCCTATGAGAGCTGTTCGTAAGCCTGAACATATAACCATGTTTTTAGCTGGTTCTTAAATGTGCCCAGCGTAGGGGCTGCACGAATCGCTGGAGGAAGGTTGTTCCAGAGGTGAGGAGCCACCGCCAAGAAGGCCCGATTTCGTGTTCGCTCCTTCCGGGCCTCCCTTGGCGTTAGGCTCCCCAGCCTCACCTCCTGGCTCGTGCGGGTGATCCGGGTAGATCTAGGTGGGAGCAGGCGTTCCGCCAAATATCGAGGTCCTAAACCGTTTAGGGCCTTGTATGTAAGCATTAACACTTTGAAGTCGATGCGGAAACGGATGGGCAGCCAGTGCAGCTTGGCCAGAATAGGAGAGATGTGTTGGGATTTCCTCACTCCTGTAAGGAGCCTGGCTGCCGCATTCTACACCATCTGAAGTTTCCGTGTCAGCCTCAAAGGCAGCCCCACGTAGAGCGCATTACAGTGATCTAATCTTGAGATTACGAGCGCATGCACCAAGGTAGCGAGCGCCCCCGTGTCGAGATAGGGTCGCAGTCGGGCAATCCGCCAAAGATGGAAAAATGCGGTGCGGACTATCGACGCCACCTGGGTTTCCATGGTGAGCGTCGGGTCCAAATATATGCCCAGGCTGCGGACTCCACTCTTCGCGGCCAAGGTGGCCCCCCCAAACGTGACAGAGTCACCCAAGCCACCTACCACGGGGGCACCCACCCTCAGAACTTCCGTCTTGTCTGGGTTCAGCCTCAGCCCATTCTCCTGCATCCATTGCAGTATGGTCCCCAGGCAGCGCTGAAGGGACAGAACGGCATCACCTGCAGTTGGTGAAAAGGAGATGTAGAGTTGGCTGTCATCGGCATATTGATGACATGAAGCCCCACATCTCCTAATGACCCCGCTCAGCGGCCTCATATACAGTAGATGTTAAACAGCATTGGGGAGATAATCGACCCCTGTGGAACCCCACAGTTGAGATTCCACGGGGCCGAGATGCTCTCCCCAAGCTGTACTCTCTGGGGACGGTTCCAAGAAGGAACAGAGCCAGGCCAGTGCCAGGCCGCCGATTCCCAGCTCAGAGACCCTCCCCAGGAGGATACCGTGGTCGACGGTATCGAAGGCCACTGAGATGTCGAGGAGGACCAGCAGAGAGATTTTGCCCCTGTCGGCCTCCCTCAACAGGTCATCGTACAGGGCGATCAATGCCGTCTCAGTACCATGGCGTGGCCTGAAGCCCGACTGAAATGGATCCAGGGCATCTGTTTCATCCAGGTGAGCCTGGAGCTGATCGGCCACCACCCTCTCGACCACTTTGCTCATGAAAGAAACATTGGCAACGGGCCTATAATTGCCAATTTCGTCCGCCGCCAAACTAGGTTTCTTTCTTAAAGGCCTAATGAGTGTCTCCTTGAGGGCAGATGGAAATCTACCCTCAAGGAAAGACTCATTTATTATTACTGTGACCCATTCTGTTGTTATCGGCCTGGCTGCTTTGATTAGCCAGGCCGGGCAAGGGTCCAAGGAGGAGGTGGTGGCTCGACAGCGATCAAGCACCCTGGTGACAGAGTCAGGCGTTACAAGCTGAAAAGAATTGAAAGTCACCAGGCAAGACGGAGCGCTGGGCATCTCTGCTTGACTCACTGTTTTTAAACATGGAGAGAGCTCCAGGCGGATGGCCTCCACTTTAGATTTTTAAAAGGCTGCAAACTGGTCAGGGGAAAAACTAGGGGGAGGCCTATCACCTGAACCAGTTCCGGATAGGTCATGCACTATACCAGTGGTGTCAAACTGTGGCCCTCCAGATGTTCTTGGACTTCAACTCCCAGAAGCCTTCACCACTACCTCTGCTGGCCAGGATTTCTGGGAGTTGAAGGCCAAGAACATCTGGAGGGCCACAGTTCGACACCACTGCACTATACGGAATAACTCCGCCTGCTGATTGGACGCTTCGCTTATCCGGTTACCTTAGTTAGGTAAAGGTTAGTTGCGACCCTGACAGCAATCCAGTTATAATCCATTGGGTTCTTCCTCCACCTACGCTCTAGCCTCCTATGTCGCTTCATTGCTCGGAGCTCCTGGTTAAACCAGGGCGCAGGCCGAGCTCTGAGCCGGAGAGGGCATTTAGGTGCGATCGTGTCTATAGCCCTAGTGGCAGCGGTGGACCAGCTGTCAACCAGAGCCTCAACAGGAGCGCCAGCCAGGTCAGCCGAAACACCTCTCATGGCCTCCTGGAATCCAACAGGATCCAGTAGCCTTCGAGGTCGGACCATAGAAATAGGTCCTTGCTCCCTGCGAGGGGGGAGTGCCACTAAGAGGTTACATTTTATTAGGTGGTGATCTGACCATGACAAGGGGACCAACACAAGGTCAGTCACCACCAGACCACACTCGCTCCAATTAGTGGAAAAAAACAGGTCTAATGTATGGCCACCCACGTGGGTGGGGCTGATGACATGTTGGGACATGTTCAAGGAAGCCATGGTTTCCAAGAACTCAAGAGCTCAAAGTTGACCTGAAGGCCTAGATCTGCAATAGTTTGTAGAGTAAAACATGTGTCCTCTTGTGCCTTGGCATAAGTGCCAGTGACAATCAACCAGTTGTCTATATATGGAAAGACCATGATATTGTTCAGACGCAGGTAGGCTGCTACTGGAGCTAGACACTTTGTGAAGGTCCTTGGGGCAGTGGCAAGCCTGAACGGAAGGGCATAGAACTGGTACACTGACTCCATGAAGACGAAGCGGAGATATCTGCGTTGATGCTCGTGGATGGAAATATGAAAGTAAGCGTCCTGTAAGTCTATCACCACAAACCAATCAACTGGAGAAAGAAGCGGAATGATCAACTCTAAGGTAATCACTCAGGAGCGCCTTGGATGAAAATAAGTATTGAGAAGCCTGAAATCTAAGATTGGTCGCAGTCTGCCATCCTTTTTGGGAACTGTAAAATATCGGGAATAGAAGCATTCCAGTGCTTCTTGAGAAGAAATATGTTGAATAGCATGCTTCTAGAGAAGAACAGAGACTTCTTTTTCTAGAGCAGGTGAGTAAGCCGTGATCTTGAGGTGACCGACAGGAGGAAGATCTGAGAACTCTAACAGGTAACCAAAACGTATGATGGCGAGCACCTAAGAATCTTTGGTGATGATAGACCACTTGTAGAAGAAGGGGACTTTCTGGGGAAGGTGGGATAGATCGATAGATGGGTTCAGCAGAAAACAGTCATTGTTTATTCTAGTAGAGAATATTCTAGTAAATTTGAGGGGTATTCCCTAGAAGCCTCCGAAGGTGGGTCTTGCTCAGAGACTCTGGATCCTCTATTAAGAGACAGAGGGGGTGAAGGTGAACGAGGAGGAGATCTCGATATGGAGGCTGGGGCTCAAGAAATCGGTACAGAGGTCTCCCTGCCAGGTGGATAAGCGGTTCTAGAAGATGCAGCAGGGTGAGTTAAGAAAACAGGCCAAGATCAAAACCAGAAAATGTATACGAATTGAAAACAGCTCTAGGTGTCACAAAAGAGTCCGACTGCAGCTACAGCAAAAAGGAACTGAGGTACCACAGGCGGGTGGGGCATGAGCACCATGGGGAAACATTCTATTGGTCAGTTATTTAAGCTCTAGAATATTCTGAAGAGTCCTGCGCAGGTGCAGTTTAACCCATTTGTGTGCATTCACAGAGACCACAAAGAAGAACCTGTTTCTTAGCATAATAAGGTGTAGCTAGAGTAGGTCCACTGAATCAGGGGGGAACTCCATCAGTTCCATCAATTCAACTGGCATACCCTAGTTGCAAATTACTACACTAAACAACAGGATTTCAGGGAGGGTGTTCCATATGCAGGCATTGCAGGCATAAGCCTAACTAGATGATCCTGGATCAACAAGACTTTCTGATCTTCATTTCTCTTACAAGGTTGTTGTGAGGATAATATGAAGAGGAAGAGAACCATATACTGTATTTATTTTCTTATTTTTTCTCTTCTGTTGTATTTCTTTTCTGTTTTTCTACCAATTTATTTATTAAATTTATACCCCGCCCATCTAGACACATGTGTACTCTGGGCGGCTAATGAGCTCAAGATGATGTACAAGCAGGGAAGCTTTCCACCCATCCAACTTAATCCTCACAAAAACACTGTAAAATAGGCTGGCGCAAGAGCGCATGACTGACCCAAGATCACCCAGTGAGATGCATGCCCAAGTGGGGAATCTGAACTCAAGTCTTCCAAGTCCTAGACACATCCTCTGACTGCTTTATTTCCACAGCTCTCCAAACAAGAAGGATCATGAGAACAAACAGCTAGGCTAACCTAGCAGCTCATTGACCTCAGTAGATGTCCATAAATTAGACAGACAGACAGACAGACAGACAGACAGACAGACAGACAGACAGACAGACAGATGTCAGTTGATCCCAGCTAATGGCAGTTGTCTTTCATTGCAAGCAGCACTGTAGACCATTTATGAGTGAAACAGAGCCCGGCCCACCCATCCTGATTAAAACGCAGAACAATTTCAGAGTGGGGAGAGGGGCACATTTTATAGAGAAGGGAAGAAAATCAGGCCTGTTTATTTAACAGAGCCGCATGCTTACAAATCACAAACTGTGCGTTAAACAACAGTAGCCAACTGAGTAGATTAATGGCACACAAAGCATATGTACCCAAACAATGATTTCATTTCAGACAAAAGAACAATGCTTGTTCGTTCTTTACACCCTAATTTACAATTTCAATTATAAATATAAAAAGTTATGTTTCTGATAACTGCTTTTATTAGGCGGCTACATGCACTTGTGTCGTGTAGACATACAGTGTACAATAAAAAAAGGAGATGCGCAACAGCAAAAACTGCTGTTCTCTTCCATTTCTGGCCTTGGCTTTTAAACTGAATGGCAGAATTATCACTCAGCCACACACATGGATATATTGCTGCAAAGTTGCGGCACAGAAGAACCACAGAACTGCCCTGCTGGATCAAATAAAAGGTCCGTCTGCTCTGATATTCTGGCTGTTTTCCTGCTACCCAAGTATGAATAAGAAAGCACAGACCAGGAAGAGTGGCATCACCCCACGGCCCTGCCTCTCCAGCAGCTGCCGGGGACTCGCGTGTTTTGGGAGGGGCAAGGAACTTGCCCTGGGTTTTAGTTCAGACTTTACGGGCACTATCCAATATGTTGAACGGTATCCCCAACATTCAGGCCAAAGCCAAGTCAACACCCCCTAAACATCACAGTCACCAGCATTCACTGTTCTGACTTCTGTACAAGCACCTGGAAGTCCAGAGAGAGAAGAGATGGTCAATTTAGAGAGAGAGAGAAAGAGAGAGAGAGAGAGAGAGAGAGAATGATAGCTGTCTCCAGTCTTCAGCACTATTAGGAATGAGAAAAGATTTCAACTTGGCTCTTACTCATAGAGACCCCATTGAGATAAAAATTACAGGTACAAGGGAGTCCTGGGTCCAACTGACTGTGTTAGCTGTAATTCACACTTTTCCGTATCCACGGGGGGGGGGGGGGGGCAGGGGCTTGGAACTGATTTGTAGATACAGGAGTCCTACTGTATACTCAGATGTGAATTCAGAGTTCAGTGGGGGGGGGGTTCCAAGTACCGTATTTTTCCATGTATAAGACAATATTTTCCCCCTAAAATCTTTAGATTAAAATTTGAGGGTCATCTTATACACGGAAGTAAGCTGAAGAGAGAACAAAACAAACAGGCTTCCTCCAATCACGCACACACGGGTACATTGGACTCCCCTCCCAACCAACTGGGGATCATACTGTTCTTGCTGCCGCCACCCCTGCCATGCCTATCTAAGGCAACAGGAGCAGCTCACTACGGTGCCCTACACGACAGGGCACTGCAAAAGGGTGAGGGCACCTCCTTTCTCTCCCGAAGACTTCTCTTTCGGATTGCTGTCAAATTCCAGAAGTAAAGTTCTATCTCCAGTGGCAAATAGGGCTAGCAAATTCATGTGTTTAATATGAACCTGAACAAAACAGGCATAGATTGCTATGTATGCTTCTGTTGGGAGTACTGTTTGCAACTTTGTAGGCTGTCTGTAGTTTATGTGATTGGGAGGGACTTTCCCGGGCTGAGGTGATTGAGCATCTATCTATCCAGCAATAACCAATTGTTCCTTCCAGCCTTTGATTTCAAAGAGAGCCCCACCTGAATGGTTCCCCCCCCCCAACTTTCTTTGATCTGCTGGAGGAAATTGTTTGTTTGCTGTTGATCTCTTCAGATGGTTGCTAATATCAGAGCAGTAAAGAAAGGAGTATACACATGTATGCAATTTCAAGCAATTGTAAGCAAAGAATTATTTTCATTCTTTCTACTACAAATGTCTTCCAGATGTCAGAGAAAAGCAATGGCTAATATCCAGTTGTACAGTTGCTCAAGGGTGTAACTTGTAGAGGTGAACTGCCATAAGAACTGTTGTAGACATTATCAGGTGCATTATCCCAAGACACAGGACTCATTCTGCAACAGCATCTATGCAGATTTCTTAACATACAGCAATTCACCTCTAAAACTTACACCTTTTGCTTAACAATGCAAGAGGATTCTGGCCAATGTCTGCCAACCCTGATTGAAAAAGACCACCCCATTTGAACTTCCCTGAAAATGGGGACCTCCCACAGGGGTCCCGTTGTCTGTCCCACTCGTCTGAGTTGTTCAGTGGGGGTATCAATGAGACTAGGGTTTCTCGGTTTCTCTGTTATCACACATTGATGGTGGAACTCCCTCCTTATGGCTGACTGATTCCTTCCTTACTGAGCCTTTGACAGGCAATCAAAACTGTTATTTTGTCAGCCCTTCACATTTAAAATTTTCTGCCAATTTTAGAAGAAATGTTCCATTTTTGTTCCGCTTTTCTCTCACGACTTTATTGTACCTTGCTTGAGGAGGAAGCAATCTGTAAATACTAGCCCTAATGACAAGCTTATTTACACAGGTTATTTGAATGAAAAGGGCTAAAGACACAGTCCGGGCAGTGCTGTTCAAGAGTTTCTCCACTTCACAAAAACTGTGGGTGACCGTGTTGCACACTCATATTTCACAAGCACAGGGCCTTGTCATCTATCACTGTGGTCCCAACAAAGGAAAGCTCCAGATGTCTGGAAATTAAAGGAGAGCAGGAAAACATGTTCCCATTAAAAGTTCTGAATCCATAAATCATTGCTATCAGGGAATATTGCTATATTAGACTCTCGTTACAAATCTCCTCACCGCCTCCTTCCATTTCATATTAAGTAGAAAATGCAACCAGTTCTAATTTTATTATTCTAAATTTTATTAGTCTAATTAGAGGAGAATAGGCCTTTGAATTTACTCTATATTGAAACAAAGTCAACATATAAGCAACAAAAAAGAATGAGAAATACAAGAAAACAAGATAACCTTTAAAAAAATAACTCACTTATTAAAACTCCTACATGTTATCATTGATAAGGGAATGGGACAGAAGGATAAAATACATGAAAAGTAACTCACAATATAATGAAAGAAAAGGTGTACAATTTATATAGCATGTATAAGGTAGGTAAATAGTGCTTGAGATAGTATTTATGCACAGATTAAGACATAGGTAAAGGTAAAGGTTCTCCTTGACAATTTGTCCAGTTGTATCCGACTCTAGGGGGCGCTGCTCATCTCCGTTTCCAACCCATAGAGCTAGCGTTTTGTCCGAAGACAATCTTCTGTGGTCACATGGCCAGCACAACTAGACACAGAACACTGTTACCTTCCCATTGTGGCGGTACCTATTCACCTACTCGCATTTTGCATGCTTTCAAACCGCTAGGTTGGCAGGAGCTGGGACAAGCGACGGGGGCTCACTCTGTCGTGTGGATTCGATCTTACAGCTGAAGATCTACAGACCTTGCAGCACAGAGGCGTCTGCAGTTTAACCCCCAGCACCACCACAGTCCTATGATTAAGACATGCTGAAGTCCTAAGCCAGTGTTGAGAAACAACTAAATACAGTGGTGCCTTGCTTATCGATTGCACCGCATTATGACGAAATCGCTATATGACGATCTTTTGGTGATCGCAATTGTGATCGCAAAACCATGGTCTAAATAGGGTTTTTTCGCTTTGCAATTATCAGTTCCCTGCTTCAGGAACCAATTCTTTGCAAAATGATTTTTTAAAACAGCTGATTGGCTATTTCAAAATGGCCACCGGGTGCTTAAAATGGCTCCCCGCTATATTTAGGGATGGATTCCTCGCTATACAGGCAGCGAAAATGGCTGCCGTATGGAGGATCTTCGCTGGACGGTGAGTTTTTACCCCATTAAAATGCATTGAATGGGTTACAGTACCTATAATAATTACATTTGAGCACAAAATAATGTAACTAGTTAAACTATACCTAAACTAATTAGATTATACCTAAAGCAATAAGGAAATGGTATTTAAAATGTAAGTATCTCCTGCTCAAATAACCGGAAGCACACTTTTAATTAATCAAATTGTTTTGATAAAACAGACTTTCAGGGGAAGATTAGAAATCTTTGGGTTAAGGCAAGTGGTATAAGTCACAGAAATTGTTCATAGACTTTGCAGTCTTCCTGCTATTTCAGAACCCAGAAATTTTACCTTTTTTTTTTTTTTTGCACTACAGCTCCCCAAAGCTGGGAGTTCAAGTCCCAAAAAGTAACCTGTCCAAAAAAGGCAACACCTTGCATGTTATTTAAAGGAAAGGAGGAAGCCTGCTAATTCAGTCTTGAAGACCTTGTGCCCTTCTAGCTGTTGTTGAATTCCAGTTCGCATCAGCACCAGCCAGCCTGTGAAATGGTGAGTGTGACAAACCCAGACCTACTGGGATAGGTCACACAGTTACACTAAGCTGCCACCAACCATTCCCTTTAAGAAGTCACACAGACCAGGGATGGATTTTTAAACAATAAAAAGAATAAGGTTTATTTAAATACACACACAGGCAAATAAAATGATCAGGTGTATAAAATAAAGTAACGTGGCTTATTCTCACACACACAAGCATACAGTTTGGTTCACCTAGAACCTTTAACTTAAAGCACAGACCCTGAACCCATCAGTTCTGGCTAACCAACAGACCCCTGAACCTTTCAGGTTGGTACTCTGACACACAGTAGTACCCTGTCAGACACCCAGACTCCCACAACAGCTTCTTCTTCCCCAGCTGCTGCTTCGTCCCAACCCAGTGTCTCACAGTGTCTGTCTCAGCATCTCTTCTTCACCACACAGGCATCACATATTTATACAGTACAGCCCCTCCTCCTGATGTCCCGCCTTCCACTCCCCATAGGATGGAACTTTCCC
Source organism: Pogona vitticeps (assembly GCF_051106095.1). Lineage (NCBI taxonomy): Eukaryota > Metazoa > Chordata > Lepidosauria > Squamata > Agamidae > Pogona > Pogona vitticeps. Next base: position 13,024,705 of record NC_135792.1, read on the forward strand.
TCCAAACCTATGACAGACAGGTAACATCAGTGCTGTATGTAACACCTCCCCTCTTTAAAAGTTGTTTTGTAGGGGGAAAGCTAAGGTGCTTTTCACCAAAAAACAACCTGTATAAAATACACAAAAACAGTTATACATACCATATAATACTTACTTATCCTTACATTCTAAGTCAACCATAGCAATTATGCATTTAAACATTTACCATTAACATTACATCAATTTACCTTTATTCATACAAACCAATTCAAAACCAGGTACATTTTAACTTTTTGTTTTCATTATATACATATAGTCCATGTTCTTTCGCCGTCTTCAGTCTTCAGGTCTTCTTGATAAGGCGTCAGCAACACAGTTCACTGACCCTCTGACCACCTTCACTTCAAAGTCATAGTCCTGTAAGTTCAAAGCCCACCTCATAAGTTTGCTATTGTGGGTTTTCATCATCTTTAACCATTGCAATGGTGAATGGTCAGTACACAGAATAAAATGTCTTCCCCAGATGTAAGGCTTGGCCTTCTGGATCGCGTAGACTATGGCCAAACACTCCTTCTCCACGGTTGCCAAATGTCTCTCACCTTTTTGAAGTTTCCTACTCAGGTAGGACACTGGATGCTGGTCACCATTCTCCTCCTCCTGGCACAGAACTGCTCCTACCCCGCTGTTAGACGCATCGGTGTAGATGATAAACTCCCGGTCGAAGTCTGGAGCACGCAGGACAGGATAGTTGATTAACGCCTCCTTCAACCTCTGGAACGCCGCCTCACAGTCGCTGGTCCACGGGATGCGGTCATCAGCCTTCTTCCTCGTCAGATCGGTCAGCGGAGCCGCAATCTCGCTAAACCTCGGGATGAACTTTCTGTAGTAGCCCACCAACCCAAGAAATGATTTGACTTTTCTCTTGGTGGTGGGTCTAGGCCAATCTCGAACAGCTTCTATTTTGGCCTCCAGGGGTTTTATCATTCCTCCCCCTACCATGTGACCTAAGTATTTTATTTCTGGGCTACCCAGCTGACACTTGCTGGCCTTTACTGTTAGCCCTGCTGCACTTAACCTCTGCAGCACTAACTCCAGGTGTATCAGGTGATCTTCCCAGGTATTACTGAAGATCCCTATGTCATCAATGTAGGCCACTGTAAAGTCACTGAGCCCTGCCAAGGTCTGGTCCATCAGCCTTTGGAATGTGGCTGGTGCATTTCTGAGACCAAAGCTCAGGACTCGAAATTCATAGAGACCAAAAGGGCTGCAAAAGGCAGTTTTTTCTTGATCCCTGGGATCAATTCTTAATTGCCAATATCCCTTTACCAGGTCCAATGATGAGATGAACCGACAACCCCCTATGGTTTCAATCAGGTTGTCTAGCCTGGGCATTGGGTAGGCATCAGGAGTGGTTACACGGTTTAATTTCCTGTAATCAACACAAAACCTAATGCTCCCATCAGGCTTGTCCACAAGGACTATCGGAGAGGACCAAGGACTAGAAGAGGGGACGATTATGTTCTCCCTCAGCATTTCGTCCAGCTCCTTCCGCACCTTGTCCCTATAGGGTCCCGTTACTCGGTATGGGGATACTGCCTGCGGGGGTGCATCCCCTGTATGGATCCGATGCATCACTCCCTTCACTATCCCCGGCTTGTTGGAAAACACCTGTTGATATTTACTAAGCAGCATTTTTAATTCTTGCTGCTGGTCTTGGGTGAGTGCAGGACTGATCTTTACCTCCTCTGGGTTGTATTTTACTTCCCCTCTACCCTCCCAGAAGGGTAATTCAGCTTCCTCACTCTCAGCTGCTTTTATCGCGAATAAAACCCTCTGTTCCCCTCTGTAGTAGGGTTTTAGGGCATTCACGTGAACCACCCTCCTTGCTTGGTTCTCCTCTTGCTCTATTAGGTAGTTCAGGTCTGACATCTTGGAAATGACCCTATATGGTCCTGCCCATTTGAGCTGCAGTTTGTTCTCCCTGCAGGGCCTAAGCCAAAGCACTTCCTCCCCTGGGTCAAAGTGCCTCTCTCTAGCTTTGTGGTCATACCATGTTTTCTGTCTGACCTTCTGAGCTTGCAGGTTTTCTGCTGCCAGCTCTAGATTTCTCTTTAGGTCATTCATCAAGGTGTCTATGTATGTCACAACGTCTTGTGGGTCATCCTGGGTGATCTGCTCCCAATTTTGTTTGATCAAATCAAGGGGCCCTTTCACCCGTCTCCCAAATAGAAGTTCAAATGGACTAAACCCGGTACTGGCTTGTGGCACTGATCGATAAGCAAACAAAAGGGATTGCAGCTTCTGGTCCCAATTGTTTGGATTCTCTGCCAAGTAAGCCCTAATCATGCGCATTAGAGTCCCATTGAACTTCTCAGTTAACCCATTGCTTTCAGGATGATAAGCAGTGGTTTCCTTGTGCTTAATTCCACAGATCTGCCATAAGCGTTTCATGAGCTTTGATGTGAACGATGCGCCCAAATCTGTGATTATCTCTGAGGCAAATCCCATCCTGGACATATACCCCACCAAAGCATCGGCCACTGTGTTAGTTTCAATGTTAGTCAAGGGTATGGCTTCAGGATACCTTGTGGCATGGTCCACAATTGTTAGAATGAACCTGTTCCCCCTCTTTGTGGCCTTGGGCAAAGGTCCCACAATATCCACCCCTATGCATTTGAACGGAGTGTCAATCACAGGCAAAGGGCACAACTTTGCTTTAGTCCTGTCGCGGTTATTCCCCTGCCTTTGACACACATCACATTGTTTACAGAACTCCCTGATCTGCTTCCCTATGTCAGGCCAGTAGAAATTCTGTGTGATTCTCTGCTGTGTTTTGTTCACTCCTAAGTGTGCAGCAAACATGTCAGAGTGCCCCCTTTGTAAGATCATGGGGCGATACTTTTCAGGTACCACCAGCTGACTTCTGATCCCATCTCCCCCTTTCGAGGTATTCCTCAGGGTCTCTCTATATAAAATCCCCTTTTTCTCCAGAAATCTCACTGGGGTTTCAGGTGTTAGCTGGGCGTCAGTCACCTGTTCAAAACACTTTTGGAGAGTGGCGTCTGCCTTTTGCTCCTGTCCAAATCTGCTGTCTGTGGTTAAGGTTTCCACCACAGCTTCTGAACTCCCCTCTGCTTCCGCCTCTGGCTCATCATTACCCCCCTGAACTGTCCCCGTGGTGGCTTGTGAGCGTGTAATCACTAGCACCCGTTTCACATGTTCAGCCAGGTCATTTCCCACGAGCACGGCTGCTGGCAGAGTCGATGAAATCGCTAGCCTCCAAACTCCCCTCCAGCCTTGAAAGTTGACAGGTACCTCTGCTACTGGCAGAGAGATTACCTGCCCTTCAATCCCTGCCACCTTCATGCTCTCATTTGGGATTATAAGCTCCCTAGGAATAATATCTGGATGGCACAGGGTTACCTGGGAACAAGTGTCCCGCAGCCCCCTATACTGACGGTCAAGTATTCCTACGTCCACCCCGGCTGTCTCAAACAACTGAGAATCTGTTTTTATCAGCAAGCAGCGCTTTACCTCCAGAAGAGGACCATTTTCCTCAGCCTGATCAGCAGAGGCAGCTGTCCCAGACTGAGTAGCCATGGCAACAGGCTCCCTCTGTGACACTGAGCCTTGCTCTTTCTGGACACAGAACACAGCTTTTGGCTTGGTCCCACTAGAATTCTGAGGCACCATCCCTTTTAGCTGCTTCAATTTCTCACACTCTGAGATCAGATGACCCTTTCCCTGACAGAAATAGCATTTTCTAGTGTATTTGGATTCTCTCTCCTCTTGTTTCGGTTTTCCCTCCAAATTCTGAGGGCTTGGTTTCATGCCTGAGGGCTTCCCTTCACCATGGGCCCCTCCCCCTTGCTGGCTTTTCCCTGGTCCCTGAGAGTACTTGCTGTAGGTTTCTTTGGGTTTACCTACAGATTTCCCCTCACCCAAGGGCTTTCTTATTTGGGAGATAAAATCCGCGATTTCTGCGGCTGCTGCCACAGATTTCGGTTTCCTTTCCCTCACCTGGAATTTCAATTCCCCATGCAGAACTGAATAGAACTGTTCCAGGGCTATCAAGTCTTTAAGCTGCTCATAGGTCTCTATTCCCTCCTGCGATAGCCATTTCTCAAGCAGCCTCACCAATTGGGCCCCCACTTGGGTAAAAGTCTGTTCTGGTTTTTTAGTGAGGGACCTGAATCTTTGTCTCAGCTGCTCTGCATTTATCCCATGTCTTGCAAACACCAGTTTTTTAAACTCTGCAAAATCTTTCATCAATTCCTCAGGCATCTCGGCATAAACCTCAGCCAGGCTACCACTGATTAAAGACCGCATGATGGTCATCTTCTCAGTTTCCCTCACTGAGAAGTCCACAAACGCTCTTTCCACTAAGGAAAAGAACACCTCAGGACAATCTCCCTTGTGGTACACAGGGAATTTCTTCAGGTCAGCCTTAGACAGTTGGCCTCCCTCAGAATCCCTATTATTATTATTGTTCTGGTTCATCAGTTCCAGTTTTCTTAATTCAAACGCCATCTTCTCTCTCTCCATTCTTTCTTCTCTCTCCATTCTCTCTCTCTCTCGCTCTAATTCAAATTGCCTTTGTTTCTCCCTTTCCTCCCTTCTTTCTCTCTCTAATCTTTCCTCCATTTCCCTCACCCTCAGTTCATGCTGTTGGGCTAGGAGTATTTTCCTGAGTTCTGGGTCCTGCTCTCCTGTGCTGTCACCCTGCACTGAGCCAAATTCATCCTCAGAACCTTGGTCAATCTGGGGGTCTTTCACTTCATTCATGTCTGCTACTTGGCTTCGAGTCAAGGGCATACCCCCCCCTCAGAACAGGCTGCTTTAAAAAGTCAAGCCTCAGAATAAAACGACCACTTTTTTTCCTTTTTTCCTCAGAACCAGCTCTCCCTAGAGATTGCTGCTGTTCTTCAGCACTAAAGTTGCAACAGTATCGAGTCAGAGCCTACCCCCCTCTGCTGGGCCTCTCAGCTGGCAAGCTAGCTCACTGTTGCTACGCAGATTTGCCTCAGCTTTTCCCGCCAAAACTAGGCTGCCTCAGAGCACCTTAATCTAAGTCTCCCCAGTTGGCACGTTCTTCTACTAGCGCACCTCCCCGTGAGGTACACCTAGAAGATTACCTACGCGCCTCAGACTGTCCCTGACTAGACCCCCCTTGCTCTGGGCCCACCTGCCAAGGCTTTGCTGGACCGCTGGACAACTGGACCAGTCGTATCCCACACGCTGGACACCAATCAATGTGACAAACCCAGACCTACTGGGATAGGTCACACAGTTACACTAAGCTGCCACCAACCATTCCCTTTAAGAAGTCACACAGACCAGGGATGGATTTTTAAACAATAAAAAGAATAAGGTTTATTTAAATACACACACAGGCAAATAAAATGATCAGGTGTATAAAATAAAGTAACGTGGCTTATTCTCACACACACAAGCATACAGTTTGGTTCACCTAGAACCTTTAACTTAAAGCACAGACCCTGAACCCATCAGTTCTGGCTAACCAACAGACCCCTGAACCTTTCAGGTTGGTACTCTGACACACAGTAGTACCCTGTCAGACACCCAGACTCCCACAACAGCTTCTTCTTCCCCAGCTGCTGCTTCGTCCCAACCCAGTGTCTCACAGTGTCTGTCTCAGCATCTCTTCTTCACCACACAGGCATCACATATTTATACAGTACAGCCCCTCCTCCTGATGTCCCGCCTTCCACTCCCCATAGGATGGAACTTTCCCTCCAAACCTATGACAGACAGGTAACATCAGTGCTGTATGTAACAGTGAGAGATGACAGAAATAGCAGCTCATTGAGGAACTTAGAAAAGTCACTGGCCCTGCTCACTGAGTTTCTGAAAGTTGCAATTCAAAAGGGGAAAAATGAACTTCATGTTTGACAAACCTCCTTTGGAGGACCAGAGCTTCCCAATTGCTGGGTGGCAAGTTCTAATGGCTAAGATCCAGAAGAAAATTGCCAGGCAATGGCAGAAGATGGAAAGATCTCGTCCCATCCTACCTCTGACCTTGCTCAGAATGATAAGGCAGGAGAATGAGTGTGGTCAATTCCACTCCACCACTTCCTCTATAAAATGAAAGCCGAGATTCTGCTGCAAACCAGTCATTTTGTTTTGCTTATTATTTTTTTAAAGAGCTTGTCTACTTAATTACTTGATTGGCCGCCTTGCACATGGGGATCCTTCCTTTTCATTCAATGGGCAGCCGTTTGTCCCCACCAATGAGAACCTAAAGCAAGCCACTTGCCTGCCTGTAACGAATCCACAGGTCTTTAAGACACCGAGCTTAGGGACACCATATAAAATATTAGAGTTGCTGCTCCATTCCTTACCGTAGATTTCCTTCTGCCAGACTAATAGAAGACAGAGGGAGCCCTCCTTTTTGATCTCCATATTAACTTCTTATAGTTGGACAAGAAGCATCATCTGTCCATTGAAGACACGTTGGTTTATTTTACAGTTTGATCCTTGAAACTCTATCTTTAAATATCTCAAACATATATATGCTGTGTTCTGAAGAGCTTTCAAGCAGAATGTTTATTACTTACTTTGATCTAATTCATCACCCACCCCAAAATCTTAAAAAGAGTACATAATGTTCTTTAAAGCGACATGTGTTGGAAACTCTCAAAGGACTTTTAACTCTTGTTTGTGTCCAAAAGATCTGAACCCTTGGGAGGGGTTTTTCCTGCTTCTTTTTCTTTCTTTTAACGTACGGGCTCAGAAACGTAATGCAAAAGGATGCTGTCAATATGGACCTTGGTGGAACTTGCCATGCCATGAATGAGACCCTATGTCAATTGTGGGGGGCTTTCCCCTTTCCAAACCACACCAAACCTTCCTAAGACCCTTTCACTTTATAAATCAACTAGCAGCTTAGAATATCGTTGGCAGGACTTTCAAGGAACGAATCGGAATGACAGGAAAAGAGGGGATAACAATCAAAGCTTGACTGAATACAGGTGTTTGGATTTACAGATGAACCACAAGTGCCTGGATCTTTGACAGCTGTTGATGTTATCAGTTATATGCAGCTATTATTGGCTTCGGGCATGTGGGGGGGGGAGGGCTGGTGAGGCCTCCCCTTCAGCAACATCTCCACGGCTGATAACATTTGGCTGAACTTTCGGATCTTAACCTCCCTCCTGACTTTCTGCAGTCAAGCCCACGTAAACGGATCGGAGGAAGAGACACACAGTGGGAAGACAAGTAAAATATTATTGACTGGACTGTTTCTTGTCTATTAGGAAGAAAGAGCAAAGGAGGGGAGAGCTTTCCAGTTTGACAGGCTTCAAGATAATCAGGAGAGGAATCGAGGCAGGAGAGTAACCCTGAGAAAAGTAAGAAAGCCCTGCCTTACAAGAGGTCATTGTTCCATATAGAGGGTAAACAAGGAAGACAAACAAAGGGGTGGCCATTTATTGGACTCCGCACTTAAAAGCTCATGTATTGTAATATTTCCAATGACATGAAAACAGCACAAATGAAAATTTTAAAAAGATAACATTTATTTTATAGGATGCATTAAAAGGGATACTGAGATGTCTTATGTAGTGAGATCCAAAAGAAGCTCCTAATTATTTCTGACACTTTTAAAGACCCATCTGAAAACCATCTTGACCCTTTGCACTAAATAATTCCAGAACGTTCTCCAAGGGCCTGGGCACTACTCCCTTTTCAAAGGACAGTGTCAAGCCAGGGAGAGGACCGTTTCTCCATTGTGAGGATTCACACAATGCGATTCCACAAGATTATTCTCATTTGGTTGCTATCCCATTAGGAGATCTGGGGTTAACTGTGTGGGGAAAACCCACACGTTAGCCTCCTCGTAGCTGCCATATTCACAACCTTACCCTTCATAGTGTGTTGTTTACACAAACACCACTGCCATGTTTAGAGAGAAACATCTAGCCCTTTCCCATGCTCTCCCTTCCCCATTATCTCTTTTTCAACAAAAAAAGTTGCAACTTCAACCACACCTTTGCTATAATTCTTAAAGAAGATATTTACTGTGGGTTAGCTGCAAACAGCCATGAACCCGCTTGTAGCACATGTCTGCTCTGGAGTGCTTTCTTCTCAAGTTTTGAGGGGTTTATGTAAATGCCAGATCAGAAAAGTATACATTGGGTGCCATTGTTAAAACATAGGGGGGCTTGATGTCATGTGCAGCAAGAGTACTCATTGCAGATTCACCCAGTTTTTTCAGAATACCGTATTTTTCTGTGTATAAGACGCCCCCATGTATAAGACGTCCCCCACTTTTCTAATCCAAAATTAAGAAATCTAAGTGGGGCTTAGCAAGTGCAGGGGGAAAGGGATCAAAGCGCTGCAGGATCGCTTTGATCCCTGCTTTCCTCTCCACTTGTTTTTGTTCTCTCCTCAGCTTACTTCCATGTAAAAGACAACCCTCAATTTTTAGTCTAAAGTTTTCAGACAAAAGTATAGTCTTATACACGGAAAAATATGGTATGTTGTTTTGGACTGGGAAAATTAATGTTCTTGTTCACCAGGAGAGCCCACACAGTCCTCCTCTATAAGTACACCACTTTCCACACCGAGAAAGCAACAATGGAGTGGTGCTTGCCTCTCAGAATAGGGCTTGGATTCAAGCAAGGAACGCTTGCCTACAGCTACCGTCAAAGAGATTTCCAATATGTAAAAGCTTCAACATTCTTCAGTACAGGAGAGAAAAGCATCCTGTGATTGTAAAGTTGCAATCATATACCCACATTTTTATTTAGTAATCAGGTAACATTTACATACTAGTACTGTCCCCTGTTGCAACTGAGCACTGCCTACATGCTCCACCTCCAACAAGGTATATTGCAATTGGTTTCTTCAGCATCAGCTGGTGTCAGTGCCATAAGGCTCGTGATTGGGGGAAGCCTGTTTGTTTTGTTCTCTCTTCAGCTTACTTCTGTATATAAGATGACCCTCAAATTTTAATCTAAAGATTTTAGGGGAAAATATTGTCTTATACATGGAAAAATACAGTACATGGGGAAAAAAACCCACACTGAATTCTGAATTCACATCTGAGTATACAGTAGGACTCCTGTATCCGCAAATCAGTTCCAAGCCCCTGCCCCCCGTGGATACGGAAAAGTGTGAATTACAGCTAACACAGTCAGTTGGACCCAGGACTCCCTTGTACCTGTAATTTTTATCTCAATGGGGTCTCTATGAGTAAGAGCCAAGTTGAAATATTTTCTCGTTCCTAATAGTGCTGAAGACTGGAGACAGCTATCATTCTCTCTCTCTCTCTCTCTCTCTCTCTCTCTCTCTCTCTCTCTCTCTCTCTCTCTCTCACACACACACACACACACACACACACACACACACACACACACACACACACACACACACACACACACACAATCTGAATGGCTCTGCAGGTTTTCTTATTCGAAGACAATTAAGAATGCATGTCCTTCTTTGCCTGGAAGTGTTGAGGAAGAGGCTAGCTGGAAGGTAGGAAGGGCAGAAGGTGGAAAACCTTTCCCAGGTGGCAGTTTGGCTTCCGTTATCACCCCTCCTCAAGCCTCACCAGCCAATCCAGTTTTAAGTTTTACAGCAACACTCCTCTGGAACGTAGAGGAAGCTGCCTCAAGCTGCTGGGAGACTAGGCAAAACGGTGGTGTCTTATCTATGCAGCAGTGTCTGGTTCCCTCTAGTGGCCTGTTCTAACATTTACATCTTGAAAATTCATACTGTATTTCCTCCCCCACCCCCATGTAATATTTTTAAAACTGGTATTTTCAGACTGTGGTTAAGTGAATCAGCGGATACTGATCCTTTGGATAAGGGGGTCCTGATTTATAGGATAATACTGTACATGGAAACACACACACATCAAAAAGACACAAATTTAAAAATGCTGCCATGTGGCACATCTGACTGCAGCCCAAAGTCTGCTCACAACCCAAATTTAATCCCAGGTGGCTGACTTGAGGTCCACTCAGCCTTCAGATGTTGGTAAATTAAATATCCAGGTTGCTGGGGAGGCAATGTGTAGCCTACATCATTAGACCGTAAACTGCCCAAAGAGTGCTTTAAGCGTGATGTGGTGGCATGTAAGCAGCATGCTGTGTTTCCTTTGCTTTCTAACCAAATATAGTCATATATGTAAAATCTGTTAATAAATGCAAATATATCATCAAAATGTGTGCATGTGTGTGTTGTATATGGTTTTATCACCACATCCTAATTTCCTGTTTCTCTATTAGTTTGTTTATTTTGTTTTCTTTTACATTTCAGTGAATTCATTGCTAGCTTTCTCAGGTATTTCTCCCCACCCCAGCTGACATCTTCAGGTATGTTTCTTTTGTGTATTTTCCTTTTTTTTTTTTTTTTTTTACCCCGCAGAGCCTTAAGCAATACCATCTTCCTTTGGCAGAAGGCTGCAGTCCATGAGAACTTGTCATGTATTTCCATTCCCTTTACCGTCCACCTCGAAAAGGAGAAGGTGCCACAGCCTACATGCATTCCACTCCCCTGCACTTCTCTGTGTTTTACAGGTGAATTCACATTGCATCTCTGTAGCAATATATTTTTAAAATGCAGTTTATTGTTATAGCATCAGGCGAAAGAGTCTGTAGCCTAGAGGTAACAAGCCTTGCTAGAATGAATCAGAAAGCTCCTGTAGCAATATCCATTGTCAGTAGTAACTTGTTATGTAAAGTTGTGTTGGGTGCTTTTTAAACTGTGCTGTAGTAGCAGCAGCAGCAGTACTTCAGTATTATACTTTTCTTAAGGACATAGTTTTAAAATTGTGCTTAAAATTGTTTACATTGTAATTTCATTTTATTTTAACAGGGCCTTTAATTTAATTTGTGTTAACAATTGATCTCATTTTGTGGTTTGATGGAACTCCTTTATTTAGTACTACCGTGAGCCCCTTATCTGGCAGGACATTCAAAAAATATGTACAAATAATTATAACAAATAAAGACACCTTCCCAGTTAGTTGTTTGCCAACCACCTGCAGCTGACCTACTGCCCCTGAGCCAGAAAATCTTTCTAGAGCTGCTTTTCTGAGCTGCTCCAAAAGCTCACTGGGCACCTTCAGAAATGCCCTTCTAGATAGCTACTTCCTGGACTGTAGGGTTACCAGGTCAACAGCATCCCCTCTGCGGGCCAGAATTTCCACGCCAGACTTTGAGGCCAAAGAGCCATCCTTCGCAATGTTAGGTAGGACAAGCAAGAGTTGTGAGAAATGGGCATGGCATGCCAACCCAAATTGCATGATGGGCTGATATGAGCCACTCATCGGTTCTCTCTGCCCAACTCCCTGCCCTTGCTACCAGCATTTTGGCTCACTGATGTTGTGTGAGCGCAACGGACCTTTGAGTTGAACTGATGAGCTTAGGTGCCATCTTGGATGGATGGAAATGGGTGCCCGGCTGTTAAAGGAGGGGTGAGCAGTCTCCAGAAATCTGGAAGTTGCACACACCTCTCCCTGGACTTTGGTGACTGCACCTGTTTCTCACAAACCCCCACCCCACCCCAAATTGTCTTACAATAATATGTATGTTTCTTTCAAGAGCCCTTTGTGCCCTCTAGTGGCCAATTTTTTAAAAAAGAAACATTAATGTTCAGTGTATGAGGGAGAAATCTAAGTGTAGCACCTCAAACCATGACAGAATTATCCCACATCCCCAGAAGGTGCAAGAATACTCCTTGACCCAATTTTTTTTTACCTAGTTTGTTTCTAAATTTTAGGATGCTCTGGGCAACCAAACTTAACCTATGGGCTATATGTTTCTCCCCTTACATCAAAGATACTGTATCTCACATAAAATCAGACTTTCTCTTTCTTCATTGCTGCTCTTTCTTCACATCCCACGCCAGCATAGCCTCTAGTAAAGGACAGCAATATATATATATTAATTGTATTTTAATTGTTATGAATTTTTATTGTATTTTAAATGTTGTAAGCCGCCCAGAGACCTTTGAGTAGTGTGGGCGGCATATAAATTAAATTAAATTAAATTAAAATGAATGAATGAATGAATGAATGAATGAATGAATAAATGAATAAATAAATAAATAAATAAATAAATAAATAAATAAATAAATAAATGAATGAATGAATGAATGAATGAATGAATGAATGAATGAATGAATGAATAAATAAATAAATAAATAAATAAATAAATAAATAAATAAATAAATAAATATCGGTTACATGAACACATACATTTCACAGTGGCAGCTCCCAAGCTTTCAAACTCCCTTCCAAGGGAGACCAGCTTGGTCCCCTCTTTGTAGTCCTTCTACTACTAAGCAAAGAACTTATTTATCATTGCCAGACTATTAACAGCTTATTTAACGAATGCACTTTCAGTGGGTCTACAGTATGTTTTTAAAGAAATCAGATATTTTAAAAATTGTTTTTTTAATGAGTAGCATTTTATCATTATAGGTAGTTTAGCTGTAGTTTAATGTGACATCCTTTTGTCTGTGTTTATTTCTCCTTTTAAAAAACCCTTTTAAAACACTGTATTTGTCTTCATATTTTCTTGAGCCCCCTTGGGTGTTAATTCTAGGAGAAAGGTGAAATCAAATTAAATATGCAAATATAATCCTTTGAAAGCTACACAAATGGTTTACTGATAGATATGGTATTTTAAAATGATACTTTCAACTGAAATAAAGGGGTGTGTGGTCAAGACAGCTCCCCTTTATTTCAATGGAATTACAAGGATACCAAGAAATAGTCACTACTCTCCCCCCGCCCCAATACCAACAAGACACATGGATTGTCAAAATCAGCGGAGCAGAACTGCAACCACAAGGTAATACATTATTTTGACTTGGACCTGACCTAAATTATCACAGCAATTCCCAGACAAAGGACTTGGATTTTCTGTGTCACTCCCCTCCTTGGCCAAGCAGAAACATGTCCATTTCAAAGAAAGGCCAAATGGGGAGGCGTGTGAGAGAGCAGAGCGTGGCCTGTGATTCTTTGTTTGAAGAGTTGCAGTGTGTTCCACAGCTGCCTCAGTTGTAACTTTGAAACAGCAACCACACTGCTTCCTGCACCTCTCCAGATTTACATCCTAGGAAGACATGCCTGGCAAGAACTTTGGGACTTTACATCTAAGAGTAACTTTCCTGACAAAATTGATGTTGCCATGAACTTTTGGACTTTAAATTTTTCACACTGGCATAAGCCCGATGAAGTGGTGTTTGATCCACGAAAGCTCGCATATTCTATGATGATTTTTTTTAGCGGTCTATAGTGGTATTGCCTGTTTTTGCATTTGTATTTTCAACTGATAAGAGATGCTGATGTACCAGCTTCTGTTTTTATTTAAGTGGTTCGGAACAGAGGTGGTGGTGCTTCAGCATTTCACAAGAATATATAACCCTACGTCCCAGCGCCCCGCCACATTTATGTAGCTCTTAATACAGTTATACAGTCATCTGGTTAGCACTGCCCTTCGGATAATAATGAGATCTTCTCCAACCCTTTAGCTGCTATAAAGTATTCGAGAGTTAAATGCACAGATGAAAAAAAATTTATCTCAATTTTATACTTCTGCAAAAATGGTAATTTTGTACTTAAAATGTACAAGATGGATGTTCAGAAATATTCGCTGATAGCCTAAATTATATTTGGTCATAATTTATGTAGTACAGTCCCAAAGAGATGCAAAATAGAGAGAAGCATAATTTATCTGCTGGAATCAGAGATAGCTTTGCTAAAACTTCCATTTATTCTATCCCCTATAGTTTTAACCAGCCTTTGTCCCCGGGGTGCATTCTGTTTAAGTTCTCTGTATTGCCGTTTGATCACATATTGTAGCCTATAATTTGCCTACCGTCAGAAACAAATTCATCTCACAGACATACGATCACACCTAGAAAACATTTCATTTTGAAAATGCAAAGTATTTCTAGCAATATAAAACCAATAATGAAATAAAGTATCAGTGAAATATATGTGACTACTAAAATCCGTAAATACCATTCCATCAAAGTTTCTTGAGTGCCACTGACACGCATTTGCATTGGTACAAGCTTTGGTACAAGGATTCAAACAATGGAGGTTAATCAATATCATTATGTACGGATGTATAAGGAGGAAATCTTCATGAGTTTTGTTGGGCTTTTTGAGAGATTCAGTATAATTCAGCCAAAGGGTCACCACTAACTTCTTGTCCATAATACAGGTCCATCAGGAGAATCAAGTGGTGAGGCACACACCTTTCTTTTAGAACAATCACAATTTGTGGCTGTTACTCCTGACCAGGATATAGCAACCGCTAAGTATGTCCAATTTACCAATTCATGCAGAACACCCTTCCTGTTCACTGAATCTGTGATTCCCTCTTGAAAATTAACCCACCTGCAGAAACAGTGGCCTAAAACCATTGGCAGTCACAACCAGAGTTACACCAGTTGAATCAATGAGACTGTATACAGATGTTAACTACTATTCAATTGAGCTGCAATTCATTTCAGGATAAGGCATCGGGCCAGATGTGTTGCACTTTTTTAGTATCATATTAAATTTGTAACCAACCTGATGACAAGTTTCAGATAACTCAAAAATGTGCCACATTTGTGATATTTTAGTGGTTCTGGTAAAAGTATTACACCATTCTAAATTTTACCCTGAAGTTCATTACCTTTTGGGAAAAGAAATCCTCTCCAAATTAGTTTGCCCAGATCAAACAGATCTTGCCTTAGATTTCCCCTATATGGGTTTAGCAGTATTTATTTTGTAAAGCAAAACTCTTCCATGTAGAGAATTAGGTCATAAATGTACATCAAAAACATTCACATTAATAAAAAAGTAATCTTAATAGCATTAATGCTACAGCCTGAAGCCATCCCTCTTCTGGCTCGAGTTGTCCCTCAGATCTCAGATGTTAATATAGCTGGAACTGGCCAAGACTTAGCTCAGCAGACTACCAAGGGAAACCTAAAACATACAAGAAGTGCTAATGTTAATTTGCCAAACTCCATCCCCTTCACATCTGCATTGCCCTACTAAGCTGTCAGGAAAGACAGGGTTCCCATCTAGGATAGCACAGCACTCACGAGGGAGCCCGAGACTGACATTTTGGTTAGAACTGTTGAGGCACATGCCGCATGCATTAAGCGCAGTCAGATCAACAAGTGAGAGAGATGGCAAGTCCATGCAACCAGCAGGATCAGATGATGAAGCTTTTCATGGAATCTATGACTTCAAAGAATTTCAGAAGATCTACTTTCAGTCCACAGCAAAGCCTTTGACTGTGTAGATGGGTTGTTTTGAAAGCAACGAGTGTGCCTCGGCATTTGATTGTCCCTGATGCATGACCTCTATTGTGGACAAGAAGCTGTTGTTCAGCCAGAATGTGGAGAGGCAGAATGGTTTCCTGTAGGCAAAGGTGTCAGACAAGGGTGCATTTTTATCCCCTTATCTGTTCGATCTGTATGCTGAACATATCATATGGAAAGCCAGGCTAGTTTTAGATTTGAAAAGTATGAAAATTGATGGAAGAAACATCAATAATTTAAGATATGTTGATGACACCATCTTACTGGCAGAAACAGCAATGACTTGAAACTTGACAGGTCTCAAAGTCAACCTAGGGAATTGTTCATCGCAATTCAGTGTATAAGTTGTAACAGGATCAGGATTTAGAGAGCAACATGTAACAAAGGAGCACAGCTGAGTTAATTAAGACAGCTGTGTGACAACCAAGTTGATTGGAGAATCCAAGAATAAAGCTAGCCAAGCTTGCAGAGACAAACTGTTGGGTAGTTTGGGTAGTTGGGCTGTTGAGTAGTTTGGGTAGTGGTTGGTTGTTGTGTTGCTGGTGATCTTGTTGCTGAGAGCTGTATATTCTACATCGTTGGATGAAGACTTGCTGCATTGCAAGGAGAAGATCCTGGGAGAAGACTATCTCTGTGGTGAGAGGAGAAGACTTCGTGGATGCAGGACTATTTACATTGGTAACAATATTTAGTTACTGAAAACTGTAATTTACCATTGCTAACTGAAGAACTACTGTGTATGACCAGGACTGTATAAAGGACCAAGAGAAGCTGTATTTACCCTGTATATATGGACTTTAATGTAAATAATACTTTCAACACTACAACAGTGTCTGTTTGCTTTAATCTCTGGGCAGTTCACTTCACCATTACGCCCCTGGCGTAGTCTGGTAACGCAGCACCTCTGTCAATTGGTTATGGGCCCAGACAGCGCACCAGACTGCATCCAGGTATAAATTTAAGAAGTTATTGAAGAAACTGCTGAACAGAGAGAGCCAAGTAGTGTGGGCTACAGTCTGTGGTGAAAATGGCCAACGAAATGTCTATGGCTGGACTGTGCATAAAAAAGTTGAATGGGGAGAATTATGCAACTTGGCAGCAGAAGGTTCAGTTGCTATTGTAAAAGGAAGCATTATGGGACATTGTAGAAAATCCCCCAGCAGTCCTAAATGAGAGGAAAAAGAAACTAAATGCAAAAGCTCTGGCTATTATTGGGTTAACTCTAGAAGACCGTCTTCTTATCCACCTGAGAGGCCAAAACTCAGCAAAGAAGGCATGGGAGGATTTAAGGAGACTCTTCGTAAGAGATAACGTTGGAAGCCAGATTCAAATTGCCAGAAAACTTTTCCGAACTAGACTGAAAGCTGGAGGGTGTATGCTTCAACATTTAGAGGCAATGAAGTCAATGTTGATGGACTTACGGGAAAAGAACATCACATTTACAGAAATACAAGAAGCATTTATTATCCTGTCTTCATTAGATGAGTCATATGATCAGCTGGTGACCAATTTAGAAATTCTTCCTCAAGCAGAGCTGACAGTAATTAATATAACGGGCAAACTGTTGGAAGAAGAACAAAAGAGAAAAGATAACAAACAGCTCCGAGACTCCAAACTCACTAATCAACGTGATAAGCTGAAAGAAAGTGAGGAGGAGGGGGACACAGCTGCAAGCATTCATTCTGGAAAACGCTGTTTTTCCTGTGGCTCAAGAAAACATCTGATGAAAGACTGTAAATTTAAGAAAGGAAAAGAAAAACAAACCAGACGCAAGAGAGAAACACTAAGCCTGACTGAGGAAATTTATAACTCTGAACAGGGTGAAGAGTGGATTGTCGACTCTGGAGCAACTGCCAGCATGTGTAAGAGTAAACAGCTAATATTTAACTACCAACCTGTATCCAACCAACAAGTATGCTTAGCAAATGGTGTTAGTGCTAAGGTACTGGGAAAAGGTAAAGTGAAATTGCCTTATATTGCTAGACCAATAGATGTTTTACATGTTCCAAATTTGAAGCATAATTTACTTTCTGTGAGTTCATTAGCAAAGAATGGGTTTGTTAGCACTTTCTATGAGGAGAAATGTGTAATAACTAGCAAGAACAATGAAAAATTGAATTGCTATGCTAGAAATAATTTATATAGACTAAACTGTACTAAGGCTAACAATGTCTATGAGAACAAATGTATACACAAAGATTGTATTCATTTATGGCATCAAAGACTAGGACATGCAAACTACAAAACATTGAGAAAAACAATTGAAAACTCAGTAGGAGTTAATTTAAAGCAATGCAATGAATATGTGAATTGTCAAGCTTGCCAATTAGCCAAGAGTAAGAAAGCTCCTATAATGAAACATAGTGATGTACAAGTGAAAAATATATTAGATTTGGTGTCAGTTGATGTAATTGGACCCAAAAGTGCATCATTAGGAGGAGCCAGATACATTCTCTCTATCCAAGACCAAAAGTCCAGGTTTGGATACTGCTATCTCATGAAAGATAAAAGTGCAGTACATGTAGAGTTTGAAAAATGGCTCAAATTTGTAGAGCGTAAAACAGGGAAAAAGGTTAAGGTGGTACAAACTGACAATGGAACAGAGTTTACAAATGCCAAATTTCAAGCAATATTAAAGAAAAATGGCATTACTCACAGGAGAGCCGCTCCCTATACACCTACTCAGAATGCCTTTATTGAAAGAAGGGGCCAAACTCTGCAGAACATGGCTGAGGCAATGATTAGGGGGAGTAATCTATCAGAGAAATATTGGGGTGAAGCTACACTTTGTGCGAATTTTTATATTAATATTCTTTGGCACAGTGGAATAAACAATATACCCTACACAGTTTGGACTGGGAGAAAACCAAATTTAAAATTTTTACATGTATTTGGATCTCCTGCATGGGTTCACATCCCAAAAGAAATAAGGAGAAAGGGTGAGAAGAAAGCCAGGTTGATGTATTTCCTTGGATACCAACAAAATAGGAGAGCATTTAGGTTTGGGTTGCCAAATACCAACAAACTTGTGATAAGTAGCAGTGCTTCTTTTAATGAGCACAGTAACTGGGACAAAATATGTAAACCCCCAGAAAAAATAATTAAATTGCATGAAAGGAATGAAAGTAGTGAAGATAGTGCAGATGAAAGTGACTCTCAATCAGAGCAAGAAATTAAAAGAGAGGTAGAACCTGATGAAATGCAATCAGACAAGGAAATTCCATCCAACTCAGAAAGGAGGGAAACTCACGAGGAGGACAGAGAATTACCTAGGAGGTCAAGCAGAGAGAGAAAAACTCCTGACAGGTACAAGCCTGAGACCTATTACTGTCTCAATGTGGCTGAACCAGAGACATATGATGACATATGTAATATGCCTAAGCAAGAACAAATAAAATGGAAAGAGGCAATGGAGAAGGAGTTAAATTCATTAAAACAACTGAAGGTTTATGAGGAGGTAAAACTGCCTGAAAAATCAAAAGTAATTGGTTCCAGATGGGTATTTAAAAGGAAGGTGGATGCCGATGGTAATGTGAGGTATAGAGCAAGGTTAGTGGCAAAAGGGTATGCACAAACTTCAAACGACTATGATCAAGTTTTTGCACCGGCTCTAAGACCAGAAACGTTGAGATTTGCTTTAACTTATGCAGCTAAGCATAATCTCATGACCAGGCATGTTGATATAGAAACAGCCTATTTATATGCTGACTTGAAACACACGATTTATATGGAAATTCCACCAGGTATTGAAAGTGAGGGTAAATGCTGGATATTGAAAAAAAGTCTATATGGTCTCAGACAAAGTGGCCATGAATGGAACCAACATTTAACTAAAACTTTAAAAGATAATGGTTTTGTGCAAGGAAAGGCTGACCCTTGTTTATTTATAAATGAGAGGACACAAGCTATAATATTAGTATTTGTGGATGATTTAGCCATATTCACTAAAGATAAGAAAGAGGCTGAAGAAACAATCCAAATGTTAAAGAAACACTACAAATTGAGAGATTTGGGAGAAATAAGTAATTACTTGGGAGTAGAAATAGAAAGAAGTAAGAAAGGATTTAAAATAGCCCAAAAGAGTAAAATACTAAAACTCCTAAAACAGTATAAGATGGAGGATTGTAAAGGTGCAGCAACTCCAATGAACATAGAGTTTGAGAAAGAAGATATGAATGGCCCAGATTGTGATATTGATGTATATAGATCACTGGTAGGCAGCTTAGTATATTTGAGCAGATGGTCAAGGCCAGACATCTCTATAGCTGTAAACTTGCTATCTAGGAACGTGAGTAAGCCGAATGAAAGGCACATGCAATCAGCAAAAAGAGTACTTAGGTATTTAAAAGAGGCACAAAATAAAAGGCTAAATTTAGAACCAGTGGGAGAACTGTCTATCACTGCTTATGCCGATGCAAATTATGGTAGTGATTTAACAACCAGACGATCAACATCAGGCATGACTGTGCATTTGGGAGAAAGTTTGATAAGCTGGAAGACAGCTAGACAGAAATTTATATCGTTGTCTTCTGCCGAATCTGAGTATGCAGCATTATCTGAATTGTGTACAGATCTAGTATTCTATAAACAATTGGCACAAGATCTGGGTGTGAATATAAAATCACAAATAAAGGTTTTTGAAGATAATCAAGCTGCCATACAAATGGCAAACTCACCAAATGTAAGAAGCAGATCTAAACACACAGATATCAGGTACCAAAATGTAAAGCAAAGTATAGAAAATGGTTTAATTGAACTGGTATACTGTGGAACAGAAAATAACAAAGCTGATTGTTTAACAAAAGTATTGGGGCCAACCAAACATAACAAAGCATGTGAAATGTTGGGAATGATATAATGTATATGTGAATGTAAAAGGAACTCTGTATATGTTCAAAGCAATGTACTATGTAATTAGATATGTTACAGAATTGCTATAAACAATTGGAGGAGATTGACAGGTCTCAAAGTCAACCTAGGGAATTGTTCATCGCAATTCAGTGTATAAGTTGTAACAGGATCAGGATTTAGAGAGCAACATGTAACAAAGGAGCACAGCTGAGTTAATTAAGACAGCTGTGTGACAACCAAGTTGATTGGAGAATCCAAGAATAAAGCTAGCCAAGCTTGCAGAGACAAACTGTTGGGTAGTTTGGGTAGTTGGGCTGTTGAGTAGTTTGGGTAGTGGTTGGTTGTTGTGTTGCTGGTGATCTTGTTGCTGAGAGCTGTATATTCTACATCGTTGGATGAAGACTTGCTGCATTGCAAGGAGAAGATCCTGGGAGAAGACTATCTCTGTGGTGAGAGGAGAAGACTTCGTGGATGCAGGACTATTTACATTGGTAACAATATTTAGTTACTGAAAACTGTAATTTACCATTGCTAACTGAAGAACTACTGTGTATGACCAGGACTGTATAAAGGACCAAGAGAAGCTGTATTTACCCTGTATATATGGACTTTAATGTAAATAATACTTTCAACACTACAACAGTGTCTGTTTGCTTTAATCTCTGGGCAGTTCACTTCACCATTACGCCCCTGGCGTAGTCTGGTAACGCAGCACCTCTGTCAAAACTACTTTTAGTGAAAGAAGAAAATGCCAAAGCAGGACTGCAGCTGAACATTAAAAAGACCAAAATCATAACTACAGAAGAGCTACACAGCTTAAACACTGACAATGAAGAAACTGAAATAATTAGAGGTTTTGTATACCTTAGTTCAACCATCAATCCAAAGGGAGACTGCAGCTAAGAAATCATAAGACTGAGAGTAGGAAGGGTAGCAATGAAGGAATTAGAAAATATAATTAAGAGTAAGGATGTGTCACTGGAGACCAAGACCAAGATCATCCACGGTCTTGTATTTATAATCACTACATATCAGTGTCACATAGTAAAAAAAAAAGCTGACAGAAAAAAAATGATTCATTTAAAATATGGTGCTGGAGGAGAGCCTTGTGGATACCTTGGACTGCCAGAAAGATGAACAGGGTCCTAGATTAAATCAACCCTGAATTACCTCTGGTGGCAAAAATGATGAACTTGAAGTTGTGGTACCTCATGGACATCATGAGAAGACAAGATTATTTGGAAAAAACAATCATGTTGGCAAAGGTGGAAGGCAGCAAGAAAAGAGGAAGACCCAATATGAGGTGGACTGACTCTTAAAGGAACCACAGGCTTGAGTTTACAAGAGATGAGCAGGGCAGTTGAGGACAGGACATTTTGAAGGTCACTCATTTTTAGGGTCACCATAAGTAAGGTTGAAGATAGGAGTAGTAGATGACCAAGTGGAATACCACGGAAAATGAAGAGAGAGAGAAAAAGACAAGAGAAGGTGGTGTTGATTTTCTCAATTACATGCAATCTTTATTTAGGAAGGAATGCCATTACAACTGAGATCTAAATCTGTGTACAGTCCAGTTCAAATGGATATTATCTCAAAGAAAGGTGGTAGTGAGAATCAGGATCTGGTTCATATGTATGTACAAGCTTTATGGCGAAGCAAAGGGACCTCAGAAATGATTCTCCTCCTGGTTCCCTTCCACAGACGGAAGATGAAATAGCACCCTCAATGCCATCCTTCAGATAAGAGCTTCAAGTGAAGTCTCATATATTGTGTTGATATTAAAGATCTTATGGCTTTTAGAAGCAGAATGCCGCCCGTATTAATCATTACTTTAGCACACTGTCAGGGTTTTCTCATTTTCAAAGCTACCCCCCCCCAAAAAAGATACTCACTGTGGGCCTGTCTTTCCAATACAGAATGTCTCTGGTTAAAGAGACCTTCAACAGAGTGGCAATCCACCCTCTTCTGAGAACTCCAGCCTGGTTGTAATTAAAGCAAAGCACACAGTAAATGAGTCATTAGTTCACGTTGGACACACTACAAACTGAAAGAAAAAATACACTCCAAACAATACATGGCCCTCCTAGTGGCATCACTTCTGTCTTCCAAAAACCAAACCAAGTCCATTCTGCTTTTAACACTATCTCATATTTTAGTTTTGACTGTTCTTTGGAGTTTACTGTAGTTTATTAGCATTTATGTTATTTATCTGTCATATATATTATTTTATAAATGCTATGAGGCTTTTATGGGATGAGCACGAATCAGAAAAATTGTGATTCTGGGTCAATGAATCATGAATTCACCATTCTTTTCTGACAAATCAGTTCATCATTTTTTTAAATTTAAAATCCTATAAATTCCACCCAAGTGGAATTAAAATCCACCCAAGTCACCTAAAGACATCAACTTCACAGGGGAGCTTCTCCTGATTTTCCTCTAGAAGCCCTGCCAAGTTTGGTGAAGTTTGGGTTTCATACATCCAAGTTATACACCCACAAGAAGCACTCCCACCAGGAAAGTTTCCCCTAGGTACCTAGAGACACCAAAATCACCAAGAAGCTTCTAGTGACTCTCCTCTCCAATTCCTCCATGTTTGATGAAAATTGGGTTTCAGACATCCAAATTATACACCCACAAAATGGGTTTCCCCAGGAAAATAGCCTTTAACAGCTGGCTTGGGAAAACCCAATCTTCACCAAACTTGGAGGGATTGTACGGGAGAGTCAGTAGAAGCTTCTCTGTTATTTTGGTGTCTCTAGGTGCCCGGGGGGAACTTTTCCAGTGGGGTTGTGGATGTTTAACTCAGACATCTGAAACCAAATCTTCACCAAACTTGGAGAGAGTGTGGAGTTGTGTCAAGAGAAGCATCCCTGAAATTTTGGTGTCTCCAGGTGCCTCGGAGTGGGGGGGCATTTTATAGCCAAAGGAATTGATGAATCTAAAACCCCTAAAAATTCATGAATGAATGAATTTGGTGATTCATTTTTTAATTTGTGCCCATCTCTAATCTACACCTATCAATTAGCATGCGTGCTATTTGTTCCATTAAGTTAAAACTGACTTATAGCAACTCTAACAGGCCTTTCAAGGTAAGTGAGTTATTTATGGATATTTAAATAGATCTGTTTAAGTCAGATTAGGGACGTGGTGGCACTGTGGGTTAAACCACAGAAGCCTCTGTGCTGCAAGGTCAGAAGACCAAGCCGTCGTAAGATTGAATCCACGCTATGGAGTGAGCTCCCGTCGCTTGTCCCAGCTCCTGCCAACCTAGCAGTTCAAAAGAATGTAAATGCAAGTAGATAAATAGGCACCACCTTGGTGGGAAGGTAACAGCATTCTGTGTCTAGTCGCGCTGGCCACGTGACCACGGAAACTGTCTATGGACAAATGCTAGCTCTACGGCTTGGAGATGGGGATGAGCACTGCGCCCTAGAGTCGGACATGGCTGGACTAAATGTCAAGGGGAACCTTTATCTTTATTTAAGTCAGATATTTAAAGAGTCACATACAGAGAGAGAAATAAAGAAAGTAAGGTTTGTTTGCAACACCTGGCATGCTGTCTGTTGTTTGTGTGGCCGGGACATACTTTTCTGGGCTAGAATGTTTGTCTATTTGTCCAGTGCTAACCAATCATTTCTTCCAGCCTTTGAATTCAGAGGGAGCCCTACCTCTCTGCTGAGTGTCTTTTCCCTCTCTTTCCTGGTTTGGTGATTGTTTTGTTTGCTGTTGGTCTGTTCAGTTGTCTGCTAAGTATGAGTGCAATAAAGAAAGCAGCATAAACAAGTCTGTAACTTCAAGTGACTGTGTGTAATGTTTTTTATTTTTCCTCCTACAAATATCTCAGAGAGAGTTACTGGAGCTTTAAGTGTCAGTTAATGAGAAAGGGGTGGACTATCTGGGTAACTTATAGTTATTCTTCTCTGAGTCTCCATAACTCAGCCGTGTAGCAAAAAAGGAATCTGACCTGAAATTCAAAACTCTGCAACATACGCATAGTGAAATTTTATACATTCCTTTCTCGTTTTAATGATGCATTGTCTTCTCTTCTGGTGATGCATGACTACCCAGTTTATAACTGAAAAATAAGGGGAAATGATTCTCAAATATCTTAGCAGAATTCTCAGAGATTTTCCAAGAGTGGGGTGCAGGAGCCTCTATTTCTGCCAGCAAAAAGTAGCTATTTTTCTTCCATCAGGGTTTCAACCCAGGGGATTAAAAATAAAAGTGCTATCAAAGCAGAGGTCTTGTGTTCCTCTAGAGCCATAATTCTCTTGTTTCCCAAACCTGAGTCTGGCAAAGTCACGTTCTGGACTACAGCTTTCAGAGTAAGGATCCTGAAAGTTTTAATCCAAAACGTAATCCAAACATTGCATCTTCTTGATGTCTGTGCAAATATGGATGTGGAAAATGTTTCTCCCAGATTCCTCCTCTGGTGTAATCCTTAGTTTCTGTCAACCTCAGATATGAGGAAATGCAAATAAAGGCAGCTATTCTAGCGGCAAGGGGCCTGTGTTGCATCTGTCCAATAGCCATTGACAGCTAGAAGCCTCTCAGAAAATGGCTTCCAGCAGCCATATTGACTTTGTCTCTGAGAGCTGTAGTCCAAAAAGGTATTTTCCCCCAAGGCTCTGCTTCCAAGTGCTTCTACTTTCTGAGGTGAATGAGGCAGTCTCATTTATTTATTTTTCAAAATCTTCCATCACAAACTGGTTTAAGAACATTTCATATTCTTTTACTTTTGATCCTTTGTTGCCCAGGGGGATGGCTCGTAACATCTGAGGATGACACTTGAGCATTTAATTAATTAAATTAAAAAGAAGCAGACAAGCCCATCTTAGGGGCTGCTTTGGCATCATCGCACTCAGGAGAAGGCAATCAGAATGAAACGGCCTATAAGGGAGGCAGGAAATGCCCAGCCAAGGGCATCCTCTGATCTGTTTGTCCTCTCATCTCTCCAGAAATGCGGTGAGATTCTGTCTCCTTGAAACTGCCGGCAATTTAAATACACGCGTGCACAGGACTCTCTTGCAAATAAACCAATTAATTATGTTGTATTCAACAATTCAATGATAGTCAACTCCATCTGTAGTAATTAATTCATTTTAATTAAATAATTCATCCATAGTCAAGTGTTCGGGTTCATGTTTGTCGTCCTCAATTTTTATGGTGTTCTGTTTTCCTGATGCAGAAAGAGCTCCCCGTTCTAAAAGTGCTCCCTCACCAGAGAGGTTAAGCAAGCAGCCAAAGTCCCCGATGGAGGCACGTGTAGCTGCTCTATACCACTTTTATATTATAGTGAGGGGTTATGCTGAAAATGTCCCTGCAGAAAATACTCCACACCTAGAAAAAAGTAGCTATTAACGATTCATCCATTTGGACAAGTGGATCACCTCAGATTCAATCCACCCACAGTCCTTCCACTCCTACTCGCCTCTTTATCAGGAACAGAGGGCCTCTGGATGTGTGTTTGTGTGTGAACCCTTGCCTGCCTTTCTGCCTCTGCGTATATATGAATACTCACTTCGCCCCAAGGTTGGTCTATACTTTCCACCCATCAACCAAAATGGGCACTAGGCTTCACTGCCATGACCTGACAATTCTGTAGGTCAACGGTTGGCAACTGCAAACTTCTACATGCTTTTGGCCTACAGTGACCATCGACCTTAGCCAGCAAAGCCAAAGGAGAAGGAATATGGGAGTTAATAGTCTGAGAACTTTTGAAGGGCCACAATTACTTCTCCTCCTGTAAAATTATATGCAAAATCTCTGACATACTCTGGCTAGAAGTGCAGCATTGCTAGGAGGTTGATCGAAAGCAGATTCCTACAAATGTTTCCATGAAGACCACTAGTGGCATGAGGACAATGCACTTCTGATTCCCTCCCCAAACAGTCTGCCTCAATGAGGGATGTGTGGAATTCTCTCCACAGGCGAGATGGGCCAAAGCAAAACAGCATTTCCAGAATTTTCCTACTGCCCAAAGAGGGAAAAAACGGGATTTCAAACACTTGTATGTTTTTTTTTCATTTGTTCATTTCACATTTTTGCATGAAACATACTTTTGTGTGTGAAGAACCATTGCCTCTCTCCAGTCATGAATCTGTACACACACATAAACATACACTGTAAGTAAGGGCTAATTAATCACAAAGTGACAAACAACCTACTCAGTGCTACACACACCGTTCTGAACTGTTCAGCAAAAAACAAAGAAACAACGCCTTTTTCGAGAAATGGATGGGCCTCAACAATTGATTGCCCTCCTGCATAACCTAAGCTACTGTTAGGACATAAGATGGAGAAACAATGGTTTCCTATACGCAAAAGTGTCAGTCAAGGATGTATTTTATCTGCCCTTCTATTCAATCTGTATGCAGAACACATCATGTGGAATGCTGGATTAGATTCAGATGAAGGAGGAGCAAAAATGGATGGAAAAAACATCAGTAATTTAAGATATGCAGATGATACTGTAATATTGGGAAAAAGCAACGAAGACTTGAAGCAACTCCTGATGAAGCTAAAAGAAAACAATGTCAAAGCAGCTGAACAATAAGAAGACAAAAATAATGACCACACGATAATTAATTTAATGCACTTGGTTATGCCACACTGTTTTGTTATTGTTACTGTATTTTGTTAATGTCACCCAGAGTGAATATTGGTCAAGTGGGTAGTATAAAAATCAAATTGATAAATAAGTAAAATTAACATAGCTTTAGTTGTGCTGGCAATGAAGAAACTGAAATAGTTAAATATTTTGTATTCTTTGGTACAATCATCAAACCACATGGAGACTGCAGCCTAGAAATCAGAAGAAGGCTGAGACTTGAGAGGGCAGCAATGAAGGAACTAAAGAAAATAAGGTGTAAAGTTGTGTCACAGGAGACCAAGGGCAAAATCTTCCACACTATGGTAATCGTGAGTACTATGCAGTGATATGAAAGCCGGACAGTGAAGAAGGCCAAAGGGGGTGGGGGATCAGTTTATTAGAAATATGGTACTGGAGGATTGCTTTGCAGATATTCTCAGTTACCAGAAAGACAATTGATTTTAGGTCATAATATTTGAGTGTCCCTCAAAATCGGTGAGATTATTTAAATCCAGCCTGTTTTGGCACCAGATCCATGGCTCAACCAAGGCCATTGTTAATTAAACTAAAAGGGAGGGAAGACATTGAGATTCCTGATGGGTAAAAGAATTAACATTTTCCACAGGTGCTGTGTTTCATGGGGTGTCTCAGCATCACATACTGTCAAGTATTAGCACCCTCCCAGGGGAATCAGAGATCTCGAGTTTGCAATTCTGTGCTTTAAAATTTCATTGAGATATAAACAGTATTTCTACCAGGGAATTTGTGTTAGAAAAAGCTTAAGAGTGGAAACAGAGGGAAAGGGAAAGTTGCCCCCATAGGACGCTTGGCAATTTCCTCCAGCACTGTCAGCAACATTTGGAGAAACTTCTCAAACATGACCAAAGGAGGGAAAAGAAGAAGGAAAAATCAACCCCTCCTCTTTGCCGTACGAAAGACAAAAAGCTACTGCAGCGACAACCGCCAGCATTGCGATATGTGTGTCTTACTTCTTAACCAAGCCGCTAATCACGCAAATTATTGCGACTAATTACATCTGAAGGTCTAATTAATTCTTTCAGTACCACATCATTTAGTACGCATTCACAACGCAGCACCTGTTTTGAAAATCCTTGCAGTTAATTTGTTTATAAACAAACACTATTTGCATAAAATGTTTAATGACTGGTTTAACCGCTAGTACAATACTCTGGCTTTGTCTTAGTGGAGCTGAGGTCATCAAAGGCCATAATAAATTAATTTTAAACTATACAAATTAATTTTAATAGAATGTGCAAAATTCTCATTAATAAAGAAAACATTTCTAACATGTTAATTAATATCTCTGTAACAGGCTAATTACTGTCTGCATAACAAGTGCATCTACACTCCTACCTTAAACAGTATGCTTTTTTAAAAAAAAGGAACCGAAACACAACAAAATACTTCCAGATGAATGCATAAGCTCTCACTCATCATAATTAAATAAGGGGGACACATCAGGGTGGTTGTGCAGCCACATGGATATAAAACATATTGCTAGATCAGTGATACCCAGCTTTTAGTCCTCCAGAAGATGTAGGGCACCACAGCTAGCATGGCCAAAATTGAAGAATTCTAAGAATGGAAGTTGGAAAAAAAACTAGAGGGCTGACTGTCATTCATTTAGGTCTCTATTTTTAGCTGCCACTACCTCTTCTTTGCAAAGTAAAGGACTCAAGTAACTGGAAGACACCTCACATGAGGAAGCCCACAGACTCCAGGACTGGCTCCCAGCTTTAAAAAGCCTACAGAAAAATGCTGTCAAATCCCCTCACCAAGTCCAGCCCCAGCATGAGACAGTGACCCAAAGCAGCAGGACAGGAAAGCCAAGCCACAGCATCCACATGGGCATCATCATCATCATCATCATCATAATTTATTGTCATTGTAAGTATATACACAGTATACCCATACAACGAAATTCACAGACACCCAGAGACCAGACATATGCACACACATAAAATTCCCCAAACACTCCCCACCCATCCACCAGAGAAGGCAGGGCTTTGAAGTGTTGAATACCTGTTCGTTTGCTACATGAATCAGCACAAACCACTGAACCAGCAGTTCGTGCCCATCCTGATTTAGGAATGGGTGAGACTTTGCCTTCAGTTCATTTTTAACCAGAATGTATAAAATCCAAATGCAGGGGAAAGAGCAAAACTGACAGATTTGCCCAGGCCTTTCAAAGACTGCAGTAGGTGCTACCAATGTACACAATGCATAAGACAGTGTGGAGGAAGAAACACATATAAATGTACTCAGACTGAGAACAAGGACCTGGGTTATTTTTTATTAGTTAAGTAGCATTCCTAGGATCCTCATCATTCGCCTGCAGGTCCACATTTAGAAAGTACGACCCGCCCTTGATACTGATGTGTCTGATATAGAAATTAAATATAATCATCCTGGGTTCCAATCAAACAGATTCTTTGCATGAGTTATCTGTGAAATATGTTTATATTCCCGAAGTTTGTTTCTGATTTGGAAGCATTTTCACATTTGATAAGCACCTGTTGTAAATCTTACGACAGGGAGCCAGGAACAGTAAAATATATTTATATATCCTTCACCTGGTAGAGAGTTGCCCCTTAATGCACATCCTGATAAATTCGTATTGTTGTACTTCTCCGGGCTTTGTATCAGAATATCCATTTCAAAAGGAAAGCAACTACTCGTTACG
Organism: Pogona vitticeps; assembly: GCF_051106095.1. Lineage (NCBI taxonomy): Eukaryota > Metazoa > Chordata > Lepidosauria > Squamata > Agamidae > Pogona > Pogona vitticeps. The sequence goes on from NC_135792.1 coordinate 13,054,137, forward strand.
TCGATTAATTGCATTCAGTTTGATAAATTGTTCTTAAATATTAAACAAACGCATTGTCCTGCCCTACCATGGTGTGGAAACAGAGTGGGAAAGTACAAAGGCATGGCATTTGTTGGATTCACTTCTTCCATCCTTTATTTCTGCTGGAAAAACCAGAAACAGAAAATGGGCCAGTGCCCGTTTTGAGACAATGAGCTTGATTCCCTGCCTCCTCCAGCAGGCGCCCAGTCAGAGCCACTGCCCATGCTTCCCTACCCCACTTCCCCCAGGTGCTGCCTCTGAGTGGGCACCTGACAGAGGAGGAGGGGCTGGGAATCACCTAATATATGTTCAGCCAAGAAATGAACCTACACAAATGGTGGTTTGTGCCCATCTCTACTCATGAAACGTCACATGGTGAAGACAACAAATTTAGCTATAGTTTGTCTTTGGGCACTTTCTGTTTATGATGTAACATGAAGTTGCATCTGGGTCGCCCAAGAGGTTTTTCAAAGTATATGAGACTTAAGGAAAGGTTTTATTAGTGCCCCCTCCCAATATGTTTCCATGACTGAGCAGGGAATCAAACCCAGGTCTCCTGAGTCCTAGTCTGTGACTCTGTTCACTACACCACAATGGCCTCAATGAGCCATTGGTCTTGTGGCAAATACAGTGGTACCTCGACTTACAAACTTAATCTGTATTGGAATGGCATTCGTACATCGAAAAGTTTGTAAGTTGAGGCAAACTTTTCCATAGGAATGCATTGAAAACCATTTAATCCGTATCTGCTGTCTTCCGTTCGTATGTCAAGGCGCTGTTCGTAGGTAGAGGCGTTAGTTCCCATAGGAACTAATGCAAAGCTGGTTAATCTGTATCTACCACTAGGGAGTAAATTTTTTAAAACAAATTCTTCTTTTGACCTAAGGTGAACTTAGGTCAAAAAAAGGGCAGGAAAGTTTTTTTCTTTCTTTTCTTTTTTCTTTTTTTTTTTTTTTTGGTTCGTAAGTCAAGGCTCCGTTCGCAGGTCGAAGCAACTCTTTGCGAACAGAGCCATTCATAACTCGAATTGTTCACAAGTAGGGACGTTCGTAAATTGAGGCACGGTCCAAAAAAACTAACCTTCCCCCTCTCCGGTCGAATCTTGTTTCAAGAAGAGCAACGGGGCAGTCAGCCGCCACCGTCTGCAAATAACAGGGTACCGTTGAGCAGGACAAGCTGCACATCCTATCCTCCAATGGCTCCCTGCTGTCCTCCCACTGCATCTGTAGTTGCCTCGCTTTGCCTAACAGTAGGGCCAACCCTGCCAGTATGTTGCAGACTGTGAGGGCTGCTTCCCCACCAAAGTTCAACCATCATCTGTGGACTCAGTGTGATTTACACACAGAAATAAGATCAATTCCATCTGTTTCCTGGCCCATGGAGAAATGCAATCCACCACCACCCCAACCTGCTTTGTGGCCAAACTGGACCTTTTTTAGTCCAACTGCAGGGCATCTCCTTGTTAGGGACGAGCTGGAGTGATTCCTCGGAAGATGGAAGGGTTGTTTTAAGGGAGATTGCTCCCTGCAATCTGATCCTGTCCCGTACAATCAGGCATGCACTTTTGCAGCCATCTGATCCCACTTTTATTCTAGTACAAACAGAACCAGATTAGGCATTTTAGAATATCATTTCTTTTTTTTGGGGGGGGGGGAATTGTTCTCTCAATATTTCTGGCAGGAAGTATCATACAAAACAGTGGCCTTCCAGTGTCCAAATGGCTCCTTATTGATGAAAGGAAAAGGCAGCATTACAGGCAAGAGATCATTTAGAAGTGTGAAGTGGCCATCATCATTCTCTTATTAATCTCTGGAATGGGGGGGGGGGGGAGAGAGAGAGATTGCCGCTTTTTTGTTCTGTTTTGGTTTGTCACTTAGGACCATGGTTGTTTTTATTTTTCTCAGCCTGCCCCAGAGATAGTCGGATCCCTTTGCTATAAAGACTCCAACGGCCTTGAGAATTTTATTTGACATAAACAAAAGCAGACCTTTAATTTAGGGAGATAAGTCACTCAGCCAGCTGCTGGGAAAGGGGAAAGATAAAGGAGGGGGGGAGGAACACAAGGCCTGAGCATAGCAACAAACAGCTACCCTGCTGTGTCTAACTTTAATAAGTTCTTGGAAATATACCTCACTTGCCAACACCCTAACTAGTTCAGCCACGACACACCACATTTCCAGGCCAATCGTTTCCCCTGTCCCCTACCCCGGGCCCTCCTGAACTGCCTTCCAATTAAGAATCCCTTGCCTTTTGCAAAGAAAGGCCATCACCGTGTGAAAAATTATCTTTTAAAATGGAGTTTAATTTGCATATAAGGAACAGGAGATTTATGACGAGCAACCTCTCCCAGCACTGCATCTGCGGAGGATCAGTCGTAATTTAGACGGCTTGTGACCGATCTTAAATTCTAAAGCAGAGCGAAGATGAAGTGTTCTGTTGCCATGTTATTGTCAGGAGTCTAAGACTTACCAGAGATTTATTAGTAATCTTATCACAAACATGTCTCAAGTTTTTGCTTTTAATATGGGCCAAGCTCCTCTGAGGAATGCACCGCCTTGCAATTATATTTCTCAATGCATGCCTTCTGAGGCTTAGTTGATTTCCTTCCCAAAATAAAGCGACCCATCATTACACTACAGTAGCTCGGGCACATTTTTCCTCCACTACTTAATAATCAATGTATTCATCATTTTTATAAAAAATAAAAAAACATGAAAAAAGAAAGAAAAAGAAAACCTGAAGCTCTCAAGCAATGGTGAGGGGATTTTTTCCCCCCCAGCATATTCTAATGACTAGCAATTTGCAAATTGCATTGACCTTTCATGTACATTCTGTAAGCACCTTGTTCTAATGTGTACTGTATTTATAGTTTGCCAATACAAACCAGCCAAAGATTGGATAATTACTGTAATCTATTAGCTCGATTGCTTCCCCTGCTCATTTGTAGCATGGGCCACGCCAAGCCGTTCTCAAAAGCTGCCCTATCTTTCATCTGCTGAAAGCTCCGAAACTCTGGATGAAAAAACACTCTCTGCCTTCCCACTACAATAATGCAAAGGATACCCTATTTGAGCTCAAGGATTTTTTTTTAAAAAAAGGATCTTCCTAATAATTACTGTCAGTATGTTATTTGTGACTGACAAAATGCACAGCTCCTGGAGTTTAAACTTCAGGTGAACAACATTTCCAGTTTTTAAACCCAAGACCTAGAAAGATAATTTTGCCTCCTTCTGGGTCCCCCAAAAGGAAATATCTTAAAAAAAAGAAAAACAAGAGGAGGGAACACATTTGGGGAATAGGGGACCCCTTGCCATAAGTAAAATGTTTTACACAGAGCTTTAATCATTTTCTAAAAGCAAGGTTAGTGAGACTACAGATAGATAAGAGATACCACATTGGAAGTATTAGTTCAGGTCTCGTCTCTGTTCCTCTTCGTTGACAATCTATTTCAAAGACAGTTATGGATAGATAACACTGCAGACACTGGTAATTAAAACAACACTAATTTTGTCTCAGTGGCTGCGCTTTGTTGTTTGAAACCATCTATCATGGCCTTCATGCTTCATACAATGAGAAGACATTTGTCTAGTCTCATTCTGCTTGGTCAACACTTTTGCTAATATGCCAGCATACCTGAATGCGATTATACTTCTTTCTTTCCTTTTTTAAAAAAGGAAAGCTAACTGGGAGGAAACAGGAAACACTTTTGGTCTGGGGCATTTTTGTCACGATTTCCAAAGAAAAATGGTAGTCTCTCTCAAATAAACATGCCACAGCATCTGTGAGGGATTGCACTATAAAATATGTGTTGATTTCTGTTGTTTCAAGTTATTTTTAGGGGGATAAAAACATGCCCTATTCATTTGCACAGTGAAGAAAATTGCTGCGATAGTGATCTTTATTTCCTCCAGATAATAAACAAAACAAAAACCTCAGTAAATCTGTACCTCAAAAATAAAATAAATGTTACATATATATAAATTCCCAGAGGATATGTAACATTTATTTATAAATTTTGTTTGCATTAGTCTAATTGATTGAGAAACACTAAAGTTCACTTCAAAGTACATTTAAATGGCATTATACAGCTTACATTTAAACATTAAGAAGTGTGCCAAACATATGCTTTCTATCTGAGCCATTCAACTTAAAAAAAATCATACATTGTAAGAGTAGGCAAAGGAGAAATAGCTGAGGTATTACTGACAAATTAAACCTGAGAAGAGACAATGAAGTGTTGTTGTTGTTGTTGTTGTTGTTGTTGTTGTTGTTGTTGTTGTTGTTGTTGTTGGGATGCCAGGGTTGAAAATAAAGAATTGGAAAAACTAACGAAGTAAAGACACCTGGCAATCGAAACAGCTCACAAGTTTTGGTTAAAACTTGTCTCTGTTATATAATACCAATCAGTGTTTTTGTAATTTCACTTGTTGAAAAACAGCCCTGGCAACTGCTTTGTGTTTGGGTGAGAATTGCTGAACTGAAGGAAAAAAACAAAAAAAGAAAAAAGTCAGCTTTTGGGATTTTCCCTTGCTTGGTGTCGCTTTGTGAATCATAAGCACAACAGGGAATGCTGTCGACCAGGGGTCTCCAACCCCTGGGCCAAGGAGACAGATCTTCAACCCCCATGCACACACTCCCACCCCCCACACAGCCTCTTCGCACATGCACATGAGTGCATGCATAAGTGTCCCCACCCCTATGCGAGTGCATGCAACTGCCCCCGCCCTTGGTGCCTGTGCATGACTATGCATGTGCTTTCTCAAGCACCCTGCTCCTTTTCACATACGCACAAGTTTGCACACGCCCATACAAGCGCTCCTTCACGCATGCACACAGGCGCGGGGGGTGCCCAGCCTTCCCCAACTGGTCCGTGGAGTTAAAAATGTTGAGGACCACTGCTGTAGACCATCTTGACTGCTGCCATTGGTGTCAACATTTATGATTGTTTTTCAACAAGTGCAAACGATTTCAATTATAATTTTTATTTGGACTGTCCTCATTTTTAGAATTTCCTTGTAGAGTGTTGATTTACTTTGCTTCACAATAATAACATGTTTATTAAGATAGTGTGTCATTTGTTCCAGATTTCTTTGTTGAGAAATGGAACAAGACATATGAAATAAAATTTGTGTGTTTGTTTGATTTTCCCCTGCTTTTCCCCTTGAAAAGGACACAAGGCGGCTTACAACAATGAAAGACAATATTTAAAGTCGAAAACAATGAGTATACAATGGTGGTTAACATCATTAAAAGGCAATATTTAAAACTACGAATGATACGTAAAGAGGCATCTTATATCACTAACAGATAGTAGTCAAGCAAAGATAAATAAGTATACAGTTTTTTTAAAGGCCACTTTGAGAAATGAAAAACACAAAAATGGAAAACAAAATACTAAAAATCTAATCAAAGCAGTAATGCATAGCAATCTAAAATAAGCACATATAGCAAGCTAGTTACTGGTGGAAGGTTTGCCTAAAGAGAAAGGCCTTTACCTGCTTGCAGAAGGATAGCAAAGATGGGGCCAGTCTAGCTTCCTGTGGGAGGGAGTTCCAAAGTCTGGGAGCAGCAAGAGAGAAGGCTGTCTCCTGCGTCCCCATCAGACAAACCTGTCTCTAACATGAACAGAATTTCTCATTTAATATCTCTTTTTTAAAGGTTTTTTTAACTCATCCAAGCATCAGGGGGCAGGCTTTATATATTAATCATAATTCTCTGCTAGTGTAGTGTGGCATAGTAGTGACAGCCAGAAGGTGGGAACATTACTTTTCAGACCACAACTCCACTGGCCACAGTGGCAGGGAAACTCTAGAAGATATAATCCAAGGCCAGAATCCTCTTGGGATCCAGCAGTGCACAGGGATGTTTGCAAGTCTTTGGATCTAAGTCTTTGGGTAACTAGTCCCAAGTCAAGTCTTTGCAAATCCCAAGTCAAGTCCAGGTCAAGTCACCACTGCGATTTACGTCAGACTTGACAGCAAGTCTCGTGACTCAAGTCCCCATCCCTGGCAAAGCATAATACTTTGCATTCCGGTTATGGTTTTCAAGGTATGTGAGATATTTAAGAAGGTTGGGAAAGTTACGTCTTGGACTACAACTCCACTGACCATGCTGGCTACAGCACAGTTCTCTGCCTAAAGAATTCTATGCAATCTCCAGTTTACCAATAAGTCCTTTTGGAATGATGTGTGTGAGAGAGTATTAGTGAGCCGTCCTCCATCCAAAATGTGCAGGAGGAAGTTTGTGAATGTGTAGAAGGGATACTTATAAATACAGAAGAAGAAGGGGTGACAGAAAAGAGAGCTATAGAGGTGTGCTTATCAGAAGATCAAGGACAGGAGAAAGGGGAGGAACAGGATTTAATAATATGGGAGGAGGTAATAAAAGAAGGAGGAGACACGCGGGAATTCAGAGTCCAAATGGATCAAAGGGAAAAAAGACAAGGGACTGCACGGTACAGACGGAAAGAGAAGAAGGAGCAGCAGATAAGGTCTGTAACCTGATAAAAGACTTTCCTAATTTGAAGACTGGCGGAGGACTGCTGCCAGACCCAGTATTACCCAAAGTGGAGAAGAAAGGAACAGATATTTTAGAATGGACTGTGGTAGTATACCCCCCCGCAACCAAGGTGGGGGGGAGGAGAGTGATTTGTCCCAGTCCCTCCTACGTCTCACCTCTGGAAGGGGACTGGGCGAGATACCCCTGTTGTGGAACGGTATGCGCGGTCAGGAGTACCCCATTGAGAAGAATGAGGGATCACAAACACTTTGGTCCAGCCCCCAATGTAAGAAGTGAGATATTAACTCCCGGGGCCAATGAGTTATAAGACTTTGCCAGAATAAAGTTGCTTAAAAGGTAAAGGTTCCCCTTGACATTTTTAGTCCAGTCATGTCCGACTGTAGGGGGCGGTGCTCATCCCCGTTTTTCAAGCCGTAGAGCCAGCGCTTTTCCAAAGACACTTTCTGTTGTCATGTGGCCAGCATGACTAGGGAGCGCTGTTTTACCTTCCCACCAAGGTGGTCCCTATTTATCTACTTGCATTTACATGCTTTCAAACTGCTAGGTTGGCGAGGAGCTGGGACAAAGCGACGGGAGCTCACTCCGTCACGTGGATTCGATCTTACGACTGCTGGTCTTCTGACCTGCAGCACAGGCTTCTGCAGTTTAGCCCACAGCACCACCACGTCCCCTATTAAGTTGCTTAAATCCGTTTAATTTAGTTAATGTGGATGCTGAAGTTAATAAAGTTGAATCACTTGAATTTTTCAAATCACCTCCGTCCCTTATTCCCACCAAGAGGACGAAACCGTCACCAAAACATGAAGAGCCCGATCACAAATGAATGTCAGTTATATTTGCAGAATGAGGTGGTGAACATTTCTCCTCACATAAACTCAAGTACTACTGAACCACACTGTCACTGGGGCATTCCTTAAGTGGACAGATAATGTCCAACCCCCCCCAAAAAAAAACATGAAGGCAAAAAGCTGAAGCATGCATGCTTTTTCTTTGAAACCACAACTCCCAGAATTCCCCAGGTGCACTCCTTGTGATGTGGTGGAAATGAACACCTTGAATTCAATAACCTTGAATGTGTTATGTTATATGCCATCACGTCACATATTGGGTTTTCAAGTATTGAAATGTTTAAGGATTGTTTTTACCAGCAACCTTTTTCAATGAGTTTCTATGTTCCAAGCAGGGATTTGAACCCAGGTCTCTTATTTTCTAGTCCATCCCTGTACCTACTGCACTGCACTGGCTCTCAAGATAATACTTATCACTGGGAGTATGTTCTAGGAATGGTAAGTTCAAATATCTGTGAATACACAATCACACAGAGATGTCGGGCTTTTTGTAAGAGAAACATTATGCACTCAACATGATGTCAAGGATGACCCTTAGCAGCATGGGATTACTTCAAGGAAAAAGCATTCACAAGGTCGGGTCAAAGGCTTGAAACCCAGCCCAACAATATTCTGTTGTGCTACTTCAGTGAGGAGAAGGATGCAAGTGGGTGGAAATCAGGCTTAGAAACAGAGATCTTCCTTAGCAGTAGAAAAATCTCTTTTAAAGACTAATTATGCATGGTATCCAGACTTCTTGAGTTCACACACACACATTCATGAATAATTACCCCTACATGCACACACATATATACTCATGTCACCTCATCTACAAGCTGGAATCGAGGCCAAAAGCTGTAGCCTAATTGCTCTCTCTGGGAAAGTATCATAAACAGAGATCTCAGTGACATGGACTTCTCTCTTTCTTTCTCTCTCTCTCTGTTTAATTTTCCTGTCAGATGGGGGGGAAAAGCAAAATGCTCAGAAACTCTCTCTGAGAAAAAAAGGGGGGGCAGTCTTCTAAAATCATTTAGTCTACTAGATTTTCACGGGGGGGGAAGACAACTGAGGAAGAGGATAGAGAAGAGGGGGGAGAGAAAGGTAGCAAGGAAGGAGAACAGACAGTGCTCTTGGTTTGATCAAGCGTGGCCACTTGCACATCAACAAAAAGAAAAAGAAAAGTGGGCACTGATTTGCATAAAATTGGATTTGCTAATTTATACGTACAGATGCAAGTTTAGACATGCTCCTGATACTTTAAATGGAAGTACAGTACAATGGTTGGGATCCTGTTGATGAACTGTAAGGTTGTAAGGCTGGTGACATCATCGTCCAAAGCTTTAATCTGAATTTTCCTACCTCACCCCACCCCTTCTTCTATGTCACATAGGGATACCAGTCAACTGGGGAAGACTTTGGGAGCCTGGAAGGCAGCAGAGGGAGGCTTTATTCTCTGAAAATCATCATTCCCATCCCAGTTCTGGCAGCAGGACCAGCAGTGGCAATTTTCTACTATTAAAGGCTCCCCTTCCCCCAATCCCAAGGTTTCCCGAGGTCGAAAGGAATTCCTAGGAAGCCTTGGAACCTGCATGTGAGTGGGTGGAGGTGGATAGGAAATTTTAAATTAAACATTAATTTGCATGGCCAATCACATCAAGAATGAACACCTGGACAGCAGATGAAGAATGCACACAACTCACCTGGCAACAATCTTAGAATAGAAAGTATCATTTGAACATATGCATTTATCTATACAAATATCGCATGTGCAAATTTTATGTAACATAATGCTCTATTTTTGGTGAGGCATCCCCTCTTATTTTAGTAATGCATATTTGTTGTTGTGCCATCAAGACACCTCTTATGGTGACCCTATGAATAAGTCACCTATCCTCAACAGCCCGGCTCAGCTCATTTAAACTCAATCCCCTGGTTTCCTGAAGGGAGTCAATCTATATCATACTGTATTTGGTCTTCTCCTTTTCCTGCTGTCTTCAACCTTTCCCAGTATTACTGTCTTTTCTAGCAAGTCTTGCCCAAAGTACTTTGATGTGCCCAAACCACGATAGCCTCTTTTTCATCATTTTTGCTTCCAGAGGAAGTTCAGATTTGATCTGATCTGTTAATTTGTTCATCTGGTCCAGGTTATTTGCAAAGCTCTCCTCCAGAACCGTATTTGTCCCTGTCAGTTTTCACAACCGTACACTGTAACCAGTAACAAGTGTGGATGATCTTGACCTATGATGACACAATGCATAGCAGACACTCTAAATCATGGGATCTTCACTCCTCTCATGTGCTGATGGATACATAGAGCAAACTGGGGGAGCCAAGTGCAGTGGGGTTGGTTTTGGGAAAAGCAGCCAAAACAGCAGTGAGAAGGTGAGGACAAGTGTTGTACAGCACTCGGCAGTAACAAGGTTTCAGAACGTAGCTTTTATGCTTGTAAATGCTGCCCAACCTGGAGATATCTGGCAGGGGCACATTCTTAAGATTCATATTTCATATCTTTGCAAGTTTAGGAGGGAAGGCAGGGTGGATCTTCAACTGCTGGAACAAAAGCCTTAATCACTTTCAGAGGATTTGGGGTGCTTTGATGAGGCTTTAGCATTTATCAGGGAATGGATGTCCTGTTTCTGCTCAGTACCAACAGCTGAGTTTCTTCCCCCCCCCTCCAAACAAGCCCAGAGGAAGGCAATGTCAGAGTCTGCAGGAGAACAGCCTGTCCCTCAAGGGTAGGGACCACTGGATTGCTTCACGTAAGGTTACACTTGCAAAACAGGAAGCCAACATCTCCAAAATTCAGTGGTGCTAAACTTACGTTCATCCCTACTTACAATCATTTTGAGTTACAACCAGCTCTGGCCGCAAAACTTTGCTTTGACTTGCAGCCGGAGCTTCCAGTTACGCACAGAAAAAGGCAGGGGGAAAGGCGAGGAATTCACACCGTTGGTGGCAAAGAAGCTGCTTCTTTGTAGCTCTTTTGCCTCAATGGTTAGGGAAAGGGATGCAGCGGCGGGGGGCGTTACCACACCTGATGGTGGGATCCCGGCCCTCAGCCTTGCTGAGAGGGCAGAGGGGCCCCCGATCCCGGCTCCCGGAGGAAGGGTCCTCCCGCACCGCCGCCGCCTCCTTCCTGGCAGGGCCATGCTGAGTCTTTGGCCCACAGGGGCAGCTCCCCTTCTCCACTGTCAGGCAGCTCCTGAGCAGCAGGCGGCTTGCCCTCTGGGGGCGTCCAATGCCACCTCCCGCTCCGGCACCGGCGGCTGCTCACCGGGGTGGCCGCATCAGGCCTCAGCACTCCTTGCCGCCTTCCGTCGGGGTGATGCCACCGCTGCTGCTGGGCCCCAGTCCTCAGCCTTGGTGCAGGGGCAGAGAGGGCCTTGATCTTGGCTCCCGGAGGAAAGGTCCTCCTGGCCAGGCCTGGCGGAGCCCCTCGTGGTGCTTCCCCACCAGAAAGGAGGCGGTGGCGGCATGGGAGGACCCTTCCTCTGGGAGCTGGGATCAGGGGCCCCTCCACCCCTATGCTCAGGCCGAGGACTGGGGCCCAGCAGCAGGCGCAGCATCGGCCCCACAGAGGGCAGCGAGGAGCCGGTGCCGGTGCGGGAGGCAGTGTTAGGAGAGCCACCTGCTGCTCAGGAGTCACCCGCTGGCGGAGAAGGGGAGCCACCCCCACGGGGCTAAGGACTCAGCGGCTGAGCCTGGCCTGGGCCACCATCATTGCCGCACCCCCCTCTGCCACAATCCACCTCTTCAGACACTAGGAGAGGCTCCTCCTGGCTGGGGCTCTCTGGCCGCTTGCCCCAGCCTCGCCCTCCGCCATGGCTGGGGGCCCCACCACCACCACCTCGGCTGCAGCCAGGGAGTGAGTGCCATCGAAGGGGGCTTCGGACTGGTAAGGTAAGGTGTTGCTTTTTAAAAACTGTTCTGGGTGGGTTTTGCAGGGTGGGTTTCAGTTGGGGGGGTTTATTTCTGTGCTCTGTTCTGTTTTTTGGGGGGGTTGCTTTTTAAACTTCTGGGTGGCTTTTGCATGGGGGTTTGGGATGGGGGGTTATGTTTCTGTGCTCTGTTGTTTTGTTTTTCGGTTTGTTTGTTTTTTTTGCAGCCCTAGCGCCTTCCAATGGGGCTTTCTGTGTCCTTTATTTTTGGTTTGTTTGTTTTTTAAGCCCCAGTGCCTTTGGGGCTTGCTCTGTTTATTTTTGGTTGTTGTTGTTGTTTTTTTAAAAGCCCCAGCGCGTTCCTATGGGGCTTGCAATGTTTTATTTTTATTTGGGGGGGTATTTTTTTTCTTCTGGAACGGATTAATCGCGTTCCAATTTATTCCTATGGGAAATGATGCTTCGACCTACGACCATTTTGAGTTACATCCATCTTCTGGAATGGATTATGGTTGTAAATTGATGCACCACTGTAAGGACAAAGACACCAATTTGCACAAAACCACATGTGCAACTTTCACTGTACAGATGCAAACTTAAACATGTTTTTTGTGATTTAAGTACAATTATAATATATCTTGGTGCATCCGCTGTACAAGTGTTGCTCACTATGGATGAGCAGCTTCAATTACCCTGATCTCTTTCCTTCTTAGGGTTGTGCTTCAGATTCAGAATTTATGCAGAAAACAAAGTCAAGCAGGGATATTTGACTTTTTCTGAACCAATCTGAAGAGAAGAAACCCAAAGTGGCACAGGATTAAAATCAGACTCTTCCAAAGCACCGGAGATTAAAAATCCAGAGCAGCAGCTTTTGTTTCAGAGGATCCAAGGGTGATTTGATGGCCAGGCAATAGTGCCCAGGTAATGCAGGATGGATCCCTAGATAGGCAGAGCTAGGCAAGAAGTAAATTACATGGCTTCTGGCAGGCAGGAAGGGAGGGAGGGAGGAAAATAGAAGTTGAGCAGCAATTAATGGCACAGAGCTTCTCCCCCATCTCAGGACAATGTCCTTTATTTTCCACATGGTCATGTTTTTCTCACTACTTGAACAAATCCCAATCTGTACAAACACTTTGAAGTGCCCAGGCACAAATCAAATTGGATGCATTACAAAGTGGTGTTATCTGAATTGGTTGTTGCTTGTAAGACAATTTGGTCCAAATTGTTGATGGTATTCATATGTCCTGACTCCTCATAGTTCTTTATCTTTAGATCAAAATACCTCAGTGGTTTAGGCATCTACCTCCAGGGATAGAGGTCGGGAGTTCAATACCCTACTATGCCTTCTTGACAGGGGTTGTATCCATAGGGTCCCTTCCAGCTTTGCAGTTGCGCAATTCTGAGATTCATAAGATGTAGACCAGATATGCCCTCAAAGCAAAGACACTTTCAAAAAGAACAGTTCTCTAGAAACTTGTCAAACAGAGGACTTCTGCCTCTAAAAGAGGCCATGTGGGCACCCTAGGTAAACAGTTTTGTATCTTACAAGCCAAACAGCCATGGGCCAACAGCTAACTCAAGGTTTCCTGTTACATCTCTTTTGAAATAGAAATGTCAGTTACACATTTATCAGGTTACTAACCTTTTTATGGCTATCAAGACAAAGAGAGTACATCTCACTTGTCTCTGGTAGTCCTTGGTAGTATCATTATTAGCAATTTTTCATAAATTGCATTCAGAAGTCCTTTATTAATATTACGAGTCAAGTTACCTGCTGTACCTCAGACTGTTGTTTTCTTTACAGCAGCAATCAGAAAAATAAATAATTTAAACAAGCCACCAGAAGTCAAATCAAGTCAATGCATGGCATTCTAATCTGTGTGCAATCTTTTTAAACACCTTGGGTGAAAAATTTAATAACAAAAATTCTTGATACTGCAAACAATTATCTAACATGTTAAATTTGGGGGGGGGGGGCAGCAAGATTTTCTATTTGCAGGATATGATCCACGAAGTCTCATTTTTATAACTCATTTTCAAGAATATACCTCGCCGTTCTTTATATATATATATATATATATATATATATATATATATATATATATATATATATATATATATATATATATATATATATATAATTTTTGCCTAAAGAGGTTGTTGTAATGTGCTAAACCACAAAATGCAATTTTAACTCTCTAATATCAGAAAAGAAATATTATGTTAGTCTAAAAAACTGCAAAGGAAATGAACGACGGTGTAGTTTATCACAAGCAAACAGAGGCCAACAGCTGCTCAAAAGCACCACCCAAAGGCAGAAAAGATGTAAAGTCATTCAGAAAATCTTCCTCACATGTTTTTTGTTAATTCCAGCAGTATCTGAATATAAAAAATGAGAATGCTGAAGTAGCTGACAGGGATTTGATTGAAATGAGTGATCTTCACAGCTGCACCTGCAGAAAATTGATGATGATGCTCCCTTAACCATTCATTATGATTTGGAATTTGATTCTGATGAATACAAGATTTACAAATTTGTGAGACATGTGATATAGATAACAAGAAAAAGTGCTGTTTCCAAATTTAAAAAACAACAACTCTTTGACCTAATTGTGTTGTGTGCAAAATAATAATGATAGATAGATAGATCACAAAAAAATATTTGGGAGAGGTTACCATTTATTCCTGACTGCTTTCTCAAATAGTTGCAAATATGCACCTAGGACAATATATTCATTTAGAGAAAATACCCACCTATCCTTCATATTGGTACATTTTATTTGTTAGAATTACAAAAATACAAGAGTGACACTTATTTTGTATATTATCTGCCTTTCAAAATATAAAAGGGCATCGATCTCCTTAGCGATCAGGCTTCTGTGCAATATGACTACCCATTTTATATTTATCCATTACAAAAATTCTTATATTACCTTTCAAATAGAAATTCCCAAGGCAGTTTGCATGCTGCTCTGACTCGAATTCTGAATTAAAACAGAGGTAAAACAAATCAAAAAAATCATAAAAGACAAAGACAGACCAAAAAAGCAATAGCGATTTAAGAACCAGATCAAAGCTCGTTTGGGGAAAGAGATATGATCTTAACTTGCCCCTCCTTGCCCAGCTCCTATAGAAATTTCCATTCATATGTGAGTACTGTATTCTTCATGTCCTTTGTGGCTGCTGCTGCTGCTTCCAGCCACCTGTTTCCATGTGCCCATGCAAATATGATTGCTATCTAATTCCAAGCACTGAAGCATGATTCAGTAGCCAGTCCAGTTGGTGTTGATATATTGAATGGAAAGAGGTGCCATTTCCTACTCGGTCTCAAACACCAAAATATATTGGTCCTGCTCTTGCGTTGAGGACCATGATTTCGTTTGCAGTCATCTGTGTCAATCTGAGAAACAACATGACCCTCTCTCTTTTTCGGTAAAAATGGTACCACGGCATTGTGGCATCTGCCCAGGTCATGAATATTAATGTGCTATCTGCATGGACCAATGAGAGTGCTGGAGAGGCGGAGTCATGAAATGTAAGAGTCTCTGCAGGGGGAAGGGGAGAGTGGAGATGGGGAGTTTGAGAGTTTAGAGGGGAAGATTAGTGATTTGGGAGTGGAGAGAGAGGTTTGGCGGTTGAGGATGGATGAAGTAGGATGTTCTGTTAAGAGTTAATGACATTGATTGTACTTACATCATCTGTAATAATAAACGATTTCTATTTGGTTCTTTTTAAAATGACACATTGCCTGGACCTCTGTGATTAATAATAAACCATGTCCATGTAATCAACTGGTGGCAGCGACACGACACGTTGCTTGTGCCCTGTGATTGGTAAAACAACCAAGGGACAGGAGGGAACGTGACAGGCGTCATCAAAAAAATCACGTAGGGCAAAATACAACTGTCATTTTTTTGCTAAAGTAGACTTATGCCATCTATGGTACTTACCTAAGTGTTGGCTTATCAAGTCTCATTCATTCAATGGGTCTACTCTAGTTGAAAGCAACAACTTGATTTAGCCAAGGAGGTAGCAAATGTGACTGTCTAGATGCTGGCAGAATGCATTTCTACCTATTCCTTGCCATTGGCCACCCTGGTTAGGGCTGATGCACCACAATATGGAGGACCTCATTGCTTCCTGCTGATTTAGCCCATGGGTTGCCACGTTCAAGTAGCTAAAATGACACAGTAAAGGTATCTAGTAGTTCACCTTCTTTAAGAATTACCGGTAGTTATGCTCTGGTATGGTCTTATGTGAATTAGCCTGTTTTGCAGAAACAAGTTTTATTTGCCTGAGCCATGTTAACAATAAAAGAAAATTCACCATTCAGAGGTTATTAATGTAGAAAGTAGGTTGTCTAACCTTAAAAAAATAATAAAACAGATGCAGTGTTCCTGCAAAAAATAAAAATAACCCGCTTCTACCTCACACACAAATATTCTTCCTAATCTAAGACAGAAGATAGGAAGCAATTGTGTTTTCATAAATGTCCTTACATTGTGACATTTCAAAAAAGTTGGATAATTCCTTCTTTCTTTTTGAAGAAACAAGGGAAATAACCACAGCTATTAGAATAAGCACCTCACAAAAGCAAACAAAACATGGATTTTCTTTGAACTACCGACATTTTTTCCCTTTTCAAAATGTTGACAATAATATATTGTTTAAAAAATATTTCCCCATAGCGTTCTCTTACTCATTCTTTGCATTTTTGATACATTCATAAACCCAAGATTTTAATTTCATTGGGTTTATTGCTACTGGTTTAAGCTGTGCTTTCCTCCTTTTTTGTGTGTTATAGGCACTGTATCCTAAGTTTTGCATAAAAATTAAATAAATATTCTTTTAAAAAAATCTTGTGAACTTTCTTCACTGAAAAGATCTGGAGATTAAGCCAAGGGCTGCAGGTGGCACACCCATGGAATCCTCTCCAAATAGACATATTTTAAAAAAGCAGCAATTTTACTGTTGTTAGTAATAATTATTGTGAGAAATAACAAATGATAAAGAATCACATGTTGACATCTCCTGTAAGTCTTGCTTGCTTTGAAGGGGAGAAAAAGACACACACAACAAAATAAATCAGAATTGCTGAACCTACCATAAGAATTCAAAAGACGAAAATATTGCATGAATGTGTATATGCATAGATGTGAATGTGTCAGTAACCTAAATCTCCATATGATCTTCTTGAATGGGGAGCTACTGATCTGCCCTTTTCTCCTCTGTACTTTCAGCATAATAGGTGTTATTACCCATAACTTTTTTTTATTTAAAGGAATTGTGCAGCCAAGGAAATGAATGAATTTAATTACCAATGCAGTGTGGAAAAAAAATCATTAGAGCAGAAGTCCGGAACAGCAGATATTAAAAATAAACAAAGGCTATTAAAAACAGTTTCAAAAAAGGATGTCAGTTTTTCTTCAATTCTCAAAATGTAAATATAAAAAAAGGGGAGGAGAGCCATATGTAAACATCCAGGAGTTGCTGAAGAAATTACTCTGTAGGAAAATGTTAAACGACTGACTGGATCATTTAACTTTAAATCTATACTTTATGTGGCAATATGAGGAGGTCATTCGATTGCTATGCATAGAAAAATTAGAATTATAATATGATCGCGAAGTTTCACCTTCATAAGAGAAAATTTTTCATTATGAAATTATATTTAACGGTAGACACACAGAACTGCCTCCTCGGTAGTGTAACGTGTCTTTGGCATATGGGCTATGCAATCTGTTCTTATTCTTGCTCTTCTTTGAAACACATACAGCAGCTCTACGGCATCTTTACGCTAGACTGCCAGTTGGGGTGTAGTGGGAAATGTAGGGAACTTGAGTCCAGGAAGAGCTGGCTTCAAACACGTCATTAACTCATGAAGCTTACTAAGTGGCCTTCGGCATGTTAGCCTAGATCCCCCAGAAGCAGTCGGTCCATATCTGAGCTATCCCACCTAGTTTGTTATGCAGGGACAGCCCATTACTTGTTTATTCAATGTTCAACCCGCCATTGTTAGGCTGGCTAACAATTTATAGACTTCTCCCTTCAACAATGCTAGGGTTAGGAGTGCCAGACTCCCCATGCAGTTCAAAGTCTGTGTGTAACTCTTCTGCAGGAAGGTTGGTAAGTCTTTGCATCCCAATTCAAAGCAAGCTTTTCCCCCTACAGGGTGGGTTCTGAGTCGCAAATCAAGTCTGAGTCATTGGGGGGGGGGGGAACCTGAGTTTAGTCAGGGTCGAGTCCCTGGTGTGATTTAAGTCCGACTTGGCAGCAAGTTCCATGGCTTTCCTGTCCATGCTCTTATGGTCCCCCAAGCATAACTACAATGCATGAATGGTTGATTAACACACACACACTCCCCCAACTTGCATCAGCCTCCTGCCATGCCCTGGCACCCTCCCCAGCTGCCATGCAGAGCTGCGAGGACAAAGTGGGGGGGGGGAGCGGAGCCACCACCATCAGACCGGGGGCCGCCAGACTGCCTACAACAGAGCCTTAGGTAAGCCCAAGGCTTAGGCCACTTCCTGGAGACAAATAGCAGCATGCCATTTATTGAATATATATCACAAATCACAAACAGGCAAAATTAAAAAACTGCAATGTCTCCTACAATGCAATGGCAATCTGAAAGCAATGATGTCAGGAGGCTAGACTACATTATGAGTCTGGACTCCTAGCAAGGTCATCAAGGAGGAATGGTCACCACTGAGACACCAGATAAAGACACGTCCACCCTTTTCAAGGCAGCTCCTGGGCAGCAACAGTAGCTGAAAGTAACACTAGAGGAGGAGGCAATGACGACTCTTTGTTAGTACTGCACAGTAGGTGGCAATGGTAAACCCCTGCTGAACTTTCTGAAGTTTCTCTACTTTATGATGAGACAGTTGAAAACAAGGGATAGTGCTGAAAACAAGGGATAGGGCTGAAAGATGAGACGTCTAGGTTGGAAAGCACTTAATCAGCTGCAAAGGCTGAGCAGAGCTGTTGAGGCCAGGACACTCGGGAGATTGTAAATTCATAGGATCACCATAAGTTAGAGGCAATTTGACAGCATGAAACAACAATGGCTATAAGCAGAACAGAAATGGTGGAACTGAAAAACAATTGATGGATCAAAGTTCCAAAAGTGGGGTGCCACCACCAAGAAACCCCTGCTTTTCTGGGAATGAAACAACTGCTTTAGGCAACAGATTCCAGCAGACAGCAAAATATCTTGACTTGGCCCTTGCTCATTCCTTTTCCCCTCCCCCCAAAACCTTCCAAACAGAGGAAGTAAAGAAGAAGTTTACAAGTTTGCAAGTTCTGCCAGAAGATGAAAAACCTTCTAAATGGAGGAGCAGTACTGCCACCTCATTGCCATCACCTGTCATCTAGGTTAAGCCTAGATTCATCATCACATGTCCATTTTTAAAGTGGACAGTCCTCCACTTGAAAGATTGGCCAGAGGACTATTCCCCTTTGGAAAGTGCTCTCCATTTCATGGGCTGTCCAGATCAAGTCTGATTTAAAGGTAAGGAATCATAAGGGACCTTGACAATACTCAATCACATTGAACACCTGGACAGCAGATCCATCAGACATATAGGTTAAGGAATTCATTAGAGGCCTGTAAAATGATCTCCTCCTTTTGGATTTGTAGGGTGAACCCATTTGTAGAGTGAACCAGTCTGGTAAGATATGTGGCATCAGGGTACTTTACAGCTTATGTTCATAGTCACCCATCAAGCATTCCATGCCAATGCATAAGCTGGGAAGCACAGAAAATGAACCTTCATGCAATTAAGATTAGAATATGAATAATTTATTGCTTTTTATTAAAACCAATGGGAGGATAACTCAAAGAATACCAGAGGAACTCTGTTGGGGTGCATCCAAAGTCAATCTAGGCCACAGGAGATCGAAGTGTGAGTCTCTCTTAGCTACCCTTCTGTGCAGTGCCACTTGCAAAAAAAAAGGCCCCAAACTACAAATTCCTGTTCCTGGAAGCCTCCAAGATATGTGATTTTACTGGAATATAAAGTGCCACCCCTGCTTGAGGCTTATTTTGCCCACCCCACACAATGTGAACGGTAGACATGGGTTTTATGTGTGTCAGAACCTGGTTTGTTCCAAAGAAGAAAAGGGAAACAAGGAGCCATCTTATGTTTCTGGTCTTCAGGTCCCACCATTCCTCATCTTTAGCTCTGCACGCAAACACTGCTGGAAGTTGCAATCCGACAAGTATTTGGAGGGCTGCAATTTGCACAACCCAAGCTATACAAGAGGCTTTCAAAGGTCCGTCCTGTATTGGAAGGTCCTCTTTGGAGGGCTGGTCTATCCACATTCAGTTTTGAAGCAAGGAACTCCACAAAAGAACCTTAACATTGCCCTAGACAGCAGGGACACTAGGCTGAGACGTGATGTACTTCTATTTCAGTGATAGCCCTCTCTTCCAATTTCACATTCATACAAAAAGGTTGTGACATGCACATTTTATTCGAACCTGTATCCCCATTTGTCTTTTTAGGTCATTTATTTCCACTTCTTTGCTGACTTGTAAGTAGCCATCCTCTTTGGAGGGCACAGAAGGGGCCAGAGTG
This sequence comes from Pogona vitticeps, assembly GCF_051106095.1. Lineage (NCBI taxonomy): Eukaryota > Metazoa > Chordata > Lepidosauria > Squamata > Agamidae > Pogona > Pogona vitticeps. The sequence continues at coordinate 13,073,964 of NC_135792.1, forward strand.
CTAGAACTAATGGCAGGCATGGCCAACCACAGGCTTCACAATTGTTGGAGGGATTTGGAACATATTTGTAGTGCAAACAAAAAACTCTTCACATCCCTTTCCTTGGGAAAGGAAAAATGATCAGCCTGGATGCTTTTTTGGTTAAAGGAAACAAATAAATTTTAACTTACATATGGCTTCGTTCATTTATATATTCATATCTATTTTTGAAAACAAAAAAATTCAATTTTTGTAAATGTGGGATATTGTCCTTCTCTATCCATGATTCGAAATGCCAGGAAATGACCCATTAATGGTGAAAAATGTCATGCCTATGTTGCCTTTAGAAAAAGAGATGCCAAGCTTCACATAGCAAAGGGCAGCCTGAATGTTGACAACACCAGTGGCACTTGGACTTCAACTCCCAGAAATCCTGCCCAGCAGAAGTGGTGGTGAAGGCTTCTGGGAGCTGTAGTCCAAGAACATCTGGAGGCCCAAGGTTGGGGACCACTGCTCTACAGGATACCCTCTTCTGCTCATGACCATTCACTCTAACTAACAACAAGCAAGGGGAAATCCCAAAAGCTGATTTCTTTTTTCATCAGTTAACCACCAGATTGGCTGTCCCACAGATAGGATCTCGTTCAATGCAGTTGGGGTGAAAAACAAAAGGAACATAGTAGCTGGAGTCCACAACTGACCACAAAATCAAGGAGAAGATGCAGATAAAACTTTTGAAAAACAAACTGCAAGCCGCCCCGAGTAGACATGGTCTAGAGGGGCGGGGTATAAATTTAATAAATAAATAAATAAATAAGCATTTCAAAGGACATGATACAGTAATGATGGGAGATATCAATTATCCTAGTATCAGTTGGGAGGCAAATTCTGCCAAGTATGATCCTTCCTAGAAAGAAACTAGAAGACTAGCTATCCTGGACTTGATTCTAACCAATAGAGATGACTTGGTGGAGGAAGTGGGTGTAAGGGGAACTCTGGGCGAGAGTAACCATGTTACTAGAATTCTTGATTTCAAAGAAAACCAAAGCAGAGTGTAGCCACACATATATGCTGGATTTTTAAAAAGCCACTTTTTAATGAACTCAGAACAAGGATAAGTAAGTTCTCATGGCAGGAGATTCTAATAAGAAAAGGAGTCCAAGAAGGGCGGATGCTTTTAAAAAAGGAAATTCTAAAGACACAACTACAAATAATTCCAATGAGCAACAAAGGCGGAAGACAGCAAAAAAATAATAATAAAAAAAAAACAGGAGCAGCTTCAGAAAAAGCTCAGAGAGGACCTGAGAATCAAAAAAGGACACTTATAGGAAGTGGAAGGAAGTCCAGGCCATCAAGGAGGAGTACAAATAAGTAGCAAGAAATTGCAGGGATGGCATTAGAAAGGCAAAAGCTGAGAATAAGCTAAGGTTAGCTAGAGGCACTAAAAGCAATAAAAAAGCAAAAGAGAAAGAAAATAAACAGTGGCTCAGCTACACAATGGAGATGGGGAAAGGATAACAGATTACAAAGAAAAGACAGAAGTGCTCAATTCCTATTTTAGCTCAATCCTTTCCCATAGGACAGACTATGAACCTCCAAACAAATGTGAAGTTCAAGTGGAGGGGACAGGACTGAACCTGGACATTGATGAACAAATAATCAAGGAATACCTTACCACCTTGAACGAGCTCAGATCTCCAGGAACATGAGAGGAACTGCTTCCAAGAATATTGAAGAAGCTGGCTGAAAAGCTCTCAGAATCATTATCCATTATTTTCTTGAAATCATGGGATATGGGGAGGTACCAGATCACTGGAGAAGAGCTAATGGTTTCCTATCTTCAAAAAGGGCAAAAAGGAGGCAACTGGGAACTATAGACCAGTCAGCCTGGCATCAATCCCAGGGAAAATTCTGGAACAGAATTAGAAAACAATGCATTAATAAGTAGAAGCCTAAATAGAGTTGTCAAAAACAAATCTTGACAGCCAAATCTGATTTCATTTTTTATCAGGTAACCTCCCTGATAGACAGAGGGAATGCTGTGGACATTGTACATTTTGACTTCAGCAAAGTTTTTTTACAAAGTGCCCCATGATATTCTGATTAGCAAGCTAACTAGGTGTGGGATGCTTAAAATAACTGTCAGTTGGTTACAGAATCGTACTCAGAGGGTGATGATTAATTAAAGGAGATAACAAATGGGGTACCCCAGGGCTCAGTCCTGGGTCCAGTGTTCTTCGACATTTTTATTAATGACTTGGATCAGGGGGTACAGGAAATGCAAATCAAATTTGCAGATGACACAAAATTGGGTAGAATAGCTAATATCCCAGAAGACAAAAACAAAATTCAAAATGATCTAGGCAGGCTCGAACACTACGCTGAAAAGAACAGAATGAGATTCAACAGGGATAAATGCAAAATACTGCACCTAGAAAAAAGAAACCAAGCCCAGAGTTACAAGACGAGGGATACCCGGCTCAGCAACACTATAAGAGAGAATTATCTTGGAATCATCATACAACACAAGCTGAATATAAGCCAACAGTGTGATGTGGCTACAAATAAATGCTATTTTAGATTGCATTAAAAGAAGCAGTCTCCAAATCCTGCAAGGTACTAGTTCCTCTCTGTTTAGCACTGGTTAGGCCTCTGTGTCCAGTTTTGGACACCACACTTCAAGAAGGATGCTGAGAAACTGGAACAAGTTCAGAGGAGTGCAACAAGAATGATTAGAGGGCTGGAAACCAAGCCCTATGAGGAAAGACTGGAAGAACTGGGCATATATAACCTTGAGAAAAGAAGCCAGAAGGGAGATAAGATACCACTTTTCAAATATTTGAAAGGCTGTCATACAGAGGAGGGCCTGGATCTGTTGTTGATCATCCCAGAGTGCAGGACAGAAAGTACAGAAAGCCAGATTTCAGTTGAATATCAAGATAAACTTCCGAAATGCTGGAGCAGTATGACAATGGAGTCAATTACCTCCAGTGTTGGTGACTGTTCCAACACTGGAGGGATTCAAGAGAAATTTAGACATCCATCTGGCAGATATCCTTTGATTTGTATTCCTGCCCTGAGCAAGAGGTTGGACTCGATGGCCTTATTAATCCCTTCCAATTCTATGATTCTATAATTCTCACCCAAACACAAAGCAACTGTCATGGCTATTTTTTGACAACTGTGATGGTAGTTTCACACAATTCTGAGGCCACCCAGATTGACCATACCTTCAACTGCCATTTGTTCCTCTGCAGGTTAATTGGTGTCCCTTCATTTATTTCCCTTTGCAAACATGCCAGTACGAATATTTTTTTCTTCCCACAGCCCTGCAAGTTCACTCCAAAATCACTGTTAGAAAAACAACAGACTGAGCTACAACAGTGAACAAACAGGGGACAGGAAAGAGCTGTTCACATTTTAATTGGATCAATTAATGTCTCTGAAAGGAAACAGTATGGGGGGGATTTTGCTTTGAGGCTAAGCAGCCTTCAGAGGTTGGGCTCTTCCCAACATAGAGCATATTTCTCGTGTCTGTGCATGTACCATCCTGTGCCATGCGGAACCTTGAATCTGTTTTGTTTGTTTGTTTGTTTCTTTGTTTGTTTGCAAACTATCTTGGTTAGTTGTTTTGGGGGAAAACAATTTCTGATAATGGCACAGAACACTCTGGAAAAATGATGGTGGCTTCAATCAGCAGCTGAAGCTCTTTAGAAGGTCCTCCAGTCACCAAGTAGTGACTCATGACTATCCCAACCAACTTCCTTTCTCACCTGCTTCATCCCATTGCTTATTCTTTCCTGAAAAGACATTTGTTCCTTTACTCGTTACAGTGTTTGAAAACTACCTTGATTTTGTTAATCACAGCATTCAACCTCTCCTATCATCCTCATCTACGAGAACCAGGAACTGAAGAATTATTCTTATCCAAGAGCAGGAGAAAATGTTTTGTCATTTCAACAAGGCAAGAGAACAAGAATGAGAAAGATTATTTGTGCAAGCTAAGCAAAATTCTGTTTGCTTTTTGTTTGCTGACTCCTAACAGAGCACAGAAGAGGAATATAACTGAGACAGACCCCCGGGAGCAAGTGGCCAGAGCAAATGAACAGGGAGAGCTAACAGGAGTTTGGCAGGGGAGACCGGGGGGGGGGGGCAACATGTTTGGTTTCTGGATATAGTTACATATTAGCGGAGTTTTCCAGCATCTTTCGAGGCAAAGAAGACAAAAGAAAAGGTACTCAAAGAAAAGCACAAGAAATAAAAAGGGAACAGGAATTAAGGAGTAAAGAGGTGCTTCACAGTTGGTGATCTGCAAAATGTGTGTAACATCTGTCATCATGCCTGAGAACAACACAAGCCGCAAGTACAAACTGGTAGCACACGTGAAAGAAAAAGTGAATAAAAACTGGGCCAGCCATTGCCCATGCTTGCTGTGAGAGAAGATGAAGAGTACATAGACAGAACTCTTGAGTAGCAGCAACCAAGATATGTACTGAACGTGGAAGAACAGCATGACAAAACAGAGGAGGAGAGTGCCGAAGACAGAAGAAACTTTGTGGAGGATACACCTTGGAAAAGTTGGTCACAGTTAGGAGCCAAAGAAGGAGATGACATTCTTCACCAGTAGAATTGCAAAACCGCTTGCAGATTCTTGAAGAGGGGTCAGGTAGACAGCATGCAAAAGGAGACCTGCAGGAAACCCTGCAGGAGGACATGGGAGGGGGTGAACGTCAAGTCGAGTAGAGTCACTGAACCCACACTTTCCAAAAAGAAGAAGAGAAGAGTAGCTGCAGTAGGAGACTCTCTAATGCTGGGATAGAAACTGAAATACACTAGCAAGAAGTTGGACCCACCAGGTACATTATCTCCTATAGATTCAGGATGTGGCAGAAGGATTGCCAGTGCTCATAAAAAGCACAAATACATATCCTTTTCTTCTCATCACGTGGGAACAAATGACACAGCCAAGAGGAAGTACAAATAAATCACATCAGACTTTGAACCTCTGGGAAAGAAACTCAAAGACCTTGGGGCCCAAATAGTCTTTTCGTCCATCCTGCCAATATTCAGATGAGAAAAAGAAAGGGAAAGGGAAACACTCCAGGTGAATGAGTTGCATCTCACAAGGACTGGGAAGAATGTGTTTAGCCACAGCATGAAGAACTACATCAGGAGGGTTTTAAACTGAATTGGAAGGTGCAAGCTCAGAGATGAGGATCGATGAAGGCTTATGCACAATAAGAGAAATAGACCAAGCAGTTCAATCATCATTTTCAGAAAAAAAGTACAAAAGAAAGCAGGCCACTAATTATACACTCTCTGGTGTCTCCCGCACAGAAATACAGGAGATTGAGCTTCACTGTCCCATCAAGAGCATCTAGATTAATATAATCAGCCCAAAAAACAAAAGGAACATTGTAGTTGGAGTCTACTACTGACTGCCCAATCAAGGAGAAGATGTGGATGAAATCTTTGAAAAATAAATTACAAGAATTTCAAGAGAGACCATGTAGTAGTATTGGGGGATTTCAGTTATCCTGATATCTGTTGGAAGAAAATTCAGCCAAACATGGCCCTTCTAAGAAATTGTTAGATTGTGGATAATTTTCTCCTACAAAAAGTGGATGAAGAAACTAGATGATTAGCTTTCACTTGATTCTAATCAATAGGCATGACTTAGTGGAAGAAGTGGCTGTAAGTAAGGGGAACGCAGGTGGAAAGTGTCTGTGTTCTACTTCAAAGAAAACAGAAGCAGAGTGTAGCTGTACGTGTACACTGAATTTTAGGAAAGCAATTTCCAATATAAACAATGATATGTTAAGTCCCATGGAAGGAGAGCCTAACAGGAAAAGAAAATTCTAAACAACTGCAAAACAATGCCAACAAGAAAAAAAGGTGAAATATAGCAAAGACGAATCTGACTGCACAAAAAGCTCAAACAGAACCTGACAACAAAAAAGGACACGTATAGGAAGAAAGGCAAGGCCACAAAGGAAAAGTAGCTAAGAATTTCAGGGATGAAATTAGGAATGCAAAAGCTGAGAATGAGCTAAGGTTGGCAAGAGAAACCTTCTTCAGGTACGTGCACAGCGAAAGACAGAGAAAAGAAATAGTGGTTCAGCTACTCAGTGGGGATGGTAAAATGATAACAGATAACAAAGAAAAGGTAGAAGTGCTCAATTCCTACTTTAGCTCAGCCTTCAGTCTATGACTAGACAAATGGGAAGTACAATCGGAGGGGACAGGATTACAGCTTTAGACTGATACACAAATAGTCAAGGAATATCTTATTATTTTGAATGAGTTCAAATCTCCAGGGCCCAGTGAACTGCATAAAAATGAAGAATTTAGTTACTATTTTTTATACTTGTCATCAGTATGTTGAAAAAGAAATAAATTGAATTACTAGTTATGTACTACATTACCAGTTATACTAGTTGCAATGCTAGTTCTCTTCTGGATTCTACTACTTAAGACAAATCTTTAGAGCTGATGTGAAGGGAAAACTTGAAAACTTCCTATTAAGATTCTTCTTTATAATGCCTTGTATTCCCGCTTCAAATATAGGTTTGAAAAGTAACTAGAGAATGCTATTAAGTACCCCAGTAACTGGATGTTGTTCCTGCTGCACTGGAGCATCAGGGCACAGTGGCTAAACTGCAGTACTGCAGCCAAAACTCTGCTCACAATCTGGGTTCAATCCCAGGTAGCCAGCTCGAAAGTGACTCAGGCTTCCATCCTTCCAAGGTTGGTAAATTGAATACCCAGTGTATTGGGGGGGGGGCAATGTGTAGCCTGCATAATAAAAGTGTAAACTTCCCAGAGAGTGTATATAGGGCAGTATATAAGCCACTATATGCCACTACAGGACAGTATATAAGCACCACACTTTGCTTTACTTATGTTTCTTGTGAAATGTAGCTTTGTGACACACCTAATAATCTCCCCAAAATTAGTTATAATATTGCCTGTAACTCTGTACTTTCTTACAATTCTTCAATATCCTTCCTAATCCTACATGTTCTTTTCCACTCCTATCTTTTCCCTATTTTTATAATAATCATGGATCATTAAACCGTAAATAGTAGCTTCAATTCAAGATGTCACTCAAGCTCATTTACTGGTCTTTCCTAAGATTAAAATGGTGTGTGTGTATTATGTGCCAGCAAGTCAATTCATAATGACTCCTTCAGGGTTTTCAAAGTTCATGAGAGATTTTTCTTTCTTTCTTTCTTTCTTTCTTTCTTTCTTTCTTTCTTTCTTTCTTTCTTTCTTTCTTTCTTTCTTTCTTTCTTTCTTTCTTTCTTTCTTTCTTTCTTTCTTTCTTCATATCAGTGTTACAAAATTTTAAATCATGCATATATACCATGAAATACAGGTAAAATTAAAACTGAATTAAAATGTTAAGATAATTAAACTAGCTTTGACCTGAAATAGGCTCTTTTAATAGTGTTATCTCAGCCATTTGCTAGATTGTCTTTTATACATGTATGTGGTAGGGCATAAATAACATGTACACAAATGCTGCATTGATTGATTTTCTCCAGTCACAGAAAATTTGTCCTGTATCTAAGTAGCTGCATTTTACTTAATTGTTATTTGATCCTTCAGCATAGACTAAAGCATACTCATAGTACCCATTTTTAAAAACGAGACCCACACATCCCAGGAAATTACCATCCAATTAATCTGCCGTCTATCGTGTGGAAACTCTGCGTAAGGCATTTATCAGACAATTGTCAGCCTGGATGGACAATCAAAAGATCCTTGGACCGGAACAGATCGGCTTTTGTAAAAACAAACACCCACTGTGTGGTATTAGCACATCTGGCAGAGAAGTACAACACCATCGGTAGGAGAAGACTGTTTGCAGCTTTCTTTGACCTGAAAGGGGCCTTTGATTCAATTCCAAAGAAATTACTGTGGGTCAAACTGGAAAAGTCCCCAATAGATAGGAGACTCCTGTCTCTTATTCAAAAGCTATACCTACATACAAGCTGTCGGGTCCATTATGGTCCTGCAGATGAACTGATCTGGAGTAACAAGGGAGTCAAGCAGGGATGTATCTTGGCTCCCTCTCTATTCATTAATGATTTGGGTAATTCCTTGAAACAAGCTTAGGGCCATTTCCCCCCCCCCCCAAGCTTGGCTCCCACCAAATTCCATTACTGCTATACGCAGATGATGCTGCAGTCCTATCTTTAACTCTACTGGGACTAAAGAGGTTCTTAGCTGCCTTTGTTACCAACTGTGATAACAACTGTCTGCCCAAAAGCCAAAGATCCTAGTATTTTCCAAGAGGTGGAAAAGACTGTGTTGGTCCTTACAGAATGACGTTTTGGAATAGGTCAAAGAATACAGTGGTGCCTCGCATAGCGAGGTTAATCCGTTCCGGATTAACCTTCGCTATGCGAAAACATCGCTGTACGGATCAAAAAAAGCCATTGGAACGCATTAAACATTGTTTAATGCGTTCCAAATTGGCAGAAAACTCACCGTACAGCGATGTTTTCCGGGTCCGGCAGCCATTTTCGCGCCCTCATTAAGCGAGGGGAGGGCGCAAAAACGCTGCGCGTGGCCATTTTGGCCGCAGCGAGACCGTGGATCAGCTGTTCGGCGGGTCCAAAATGGCCGCCGGAACACCCGAAATGGCCGCGCACAGCATTTTCGCACCCTCCCCTCGCTTACCAAGGGTGCGAAAATGCTGCCCGTGGCCATTTCGGGTGTTCCAGTGGCCATTTTTGACCCGCTGAACAGCTGATCCGCGGGTCGCAAAGCGAAGGTCGGTAAGCGAAAGGCTTACCGATCTTCGCTATGCGAATTTCGCCCATTGGGGACAACGCGATGCCTTCGCATTAGCGATCCCAGAAAAGGGATCGCTATGCGAATTCATCGCTGTACGGGGCGCTCGTTAAGCGAGGCACCACTGTATAAGTATCTGGGGATAAGCTTCAGATATAACATGAGTTGGGTTGCCCACTGTAAATATGCTCTTAATCTTGCCAAATGCAGTTCACTAGCGGTGGCCTGGTTTTTCTACAGAACCTGTGGCTATCATATCCCTTCAGCCACCCATGTCTCCCAAGCAAAAACAAGGGCACAAGTATTATATGGCACCCCCATCTGGATCACTGCATATAATCCCAAAGTTGAAAGAATACAATCCATGTTTTGCGCCGTATTTTGGTAGTCCCCAGTTGTGTAGCTTATGCAGCCCTATGCCCTGAAGGTAGGGGTAGGCTGACTGGAAACAAACACTTGTAGTCAGACCCTAAAGTATTGGCTTAGTTTACTTTTTTCAGCAGATCAACTGGGATATGTGCACTATATGCTACTTGATTCCCACCACAATCGGTGGCAATCTTTCATCCAACAAAAAATAAAGTCCACAGGTATCCCCCTTGCACATATTCTGACACTTAGGTAGAAACAGGCCCTAAGAGTTCTCACCCAGAAGCTACACGACATACCGTGTTTCCCCGAAAATAAGACAGGGTCTTATATTATTTTTTGCTTTAAAAAATGCATTAGGGCTTATTTTGGGGAGATGTTTTATTTTTTTCAAGAACAACAATCTGCATTTATTCAATTACCATCATTTATTTTTATTTATTATTATTAATTTATCCCCGTTCTCCTTCCCCTTCTTTAAATGTACCTGATGCCACTTCCTCCAGAGGTGCCTCTGCCAGGAGGTGCCACAGTGGTGGCGTGGGTTCCTCCAGTGGCAGTGCCCAGGCTGAGGCTCCCGTTGGGGCTGGCGGGGGCTGGGTTTGTTTTGAGGGAAACAATGGCAGCAGTGAAGGGGGAGGTGTTGGTGTGGAAGGGGGGCGGGGTCCGAAGCCCGCGAGCCCAGTTGAGGAAAGGGTGGCGGCTGCTTCAACATGTGGCCCTGCCAGCAGCACCCAGCACCGAAGAGGTCGCTGAACAAGGGGATGGTTAAAAGAGTTATGATAGGAGAAAGAGGGGAGGGGGGAAATAAAGGCAAGGTGGGGGCAGGCGGGCGGGTGGGGGCTGGAGCTCCGAAATCGCCTCCCCCTCTCCAACCTTGTGCTTTGTTAGCCTCATCTGGGTGCACACTGGGGGGGGAGTGCGCGCACTGCAAAGGTGTGAGCCCCAAGAGCCGTTTGGGAACTTAGCAGCCAAGAAGCAAGTTCCTGGCAGTGCGCAGCTCCTTCCTCCCTGGCTGCGCAGCCCCTCTGTGAGCGAGGGAAGTGGGAGAGGAGGGGAAGAAGTTTTAAGTCCCTCTTGAGGGCTTGGGAGGATCCCGGTGAGTCCCCGATGGAGGGCAGGGTTTCACTTAACTAGGGTTTATTTTTGGGGTAGGGCTTATATTAAAATCATCTTGAAAAATCATACTAGGGCTTATTTTCAGGGTAGAGCTTATTTTCGGGGAAACATAGTAGAAAAGCAGGAACTCTTTTCCCAGGCAAACAGAACATGCTCCCCTTTTTCACATGGTGTTTTGCCCCACCATATAGAACCCCTGTGGGCTACCTAACCTCATTCTGCTCACTGCAGGCCTGCACAGCATTCATGCTGGCCAGACTGAATGTGCTCTCCCCAGCCCTTCTTCAAGGCAGACTTAAGAGAATCCCACACCAAGAAAGATTCTGCCCATGTAGAAAAGGGTCCCCTGAATTTCTTGCACGTACGCTTTTATATTGCCCATTTTATGAACAAATCAGGAATAACCTAATCTCCCTATTGTTGAACATGTTCCAAGGCTACCCTTCTAGTTGGTTGGTAAAATACACCCTGTTAGACCATAAACCTTATACCACAGCACAGGTAGCAAAGTTTTTCCAAGCTGCAATGCACAAGAAGGTGGAGCTTGTCCCGATTACCAAATCTCTCAATGCACCTATCTCCCTGTCGTCCCTCTCATTGTTTTTACTGTATGGGTCATATAACCGCAATAAACTTCTTTGTATTTGTATTATTCTTTGATCTTCCTGCTTTGCTTTGAAGTCTATTAAGTGACTTCCAGATGATCCAGCTGGTCTTGTCCTGGTGGAAGGCACTCTTTAGAGTTCATCCATTCGGCAAAGTGTATTGTTTTTGTGCTCCAGCAGTAAGTACTTCTAGAAGTGAGATGTTTAAGGAGTGATTTTACCAGCTCCGCTACCACCACATGTTTCCATGGCCACGGAAGGGATTCAAACAAATGTCTCCTTCACTCTACCCATAACCCCACATTTGGCATACAATTTAAAAAGTGTATGTGAAATTTAAGAATCACTAAACCAGCACAATTATCCTATTTATTTATTTATTTATTTATTTATTTGTTTGTTTGTTTGTTTGTTTGTTTGTTTGTTTGTTTGTGTATGTGTGTGTATGTATGTATATATAGTGGAATGCCCCTCTCAGAGAGGCTCACCATCTCCCTAGATTATGTTTTTTCAGTTACAAGTGAGCAATTTTTAGCATCTCAAGCACGTTGGGAATCTTTTCTTCTTCTTCCTGAGGTTTAATTATTGTATATTGGATCTAACCAGTGTATAGGTGTAGCTGGTTGGAGGTGTTCATGTAATCTCCCTCAGAGAAACCAGTGATGGAGATTGTGTTAGAACACAGAGGTGGCAACCCTAGATTTTCTTTTGTTCACATCATCATATTTCCAATATGCATATATTTTGTGTGCAGACCAGTCCATCCAATTTCTGCATTGGCTTGTGAATGGTTAAAACCTAAACCATAGCTTCTGCTCAAGTTTATTCACGTGTGAAACCCAAAAACTGTTAAAATGACATGATTGCTTACTTTTATACTCCACATTTGTCCCTCCATGTAAAGTTTCTTCTCTGCTTAAAACTGCTTACAAACTTAAATTTTAGTTTCATATTTGCATAATAACTGGTCAGAAAGAATTACAAATAACTAGTTAATATGCCAAGAGGTGTTAATTTGAACCCTGCCCAAAAGCGTTTGTAAATTTGTTTTAGTAGTAGATGTGAAAATGTAATGCAGTGTAAATTAGAGAGATTAAACCATTTTTTTAAGTTTACAGGAAATTACTGAAAAGAAGGAGTCCCTCACCACCTTGAACATGCCTGGAATCTCGAGGCTGGTACTGAAACTTAAAAGCAAGAACATGTTTTCATGGACACATAAGAAAATGTCAAGAATGAAAACAAGGGAAACTGAGCAGCATAAATGTTTGCTCTGCCACTGAAGTCTCTGTTTTCTATCTTTACAGTGGTGCCCCGCATGACGACAATAATCCATTCCGTTAAAATCACTGTACAGCAAAATTGTCATCATGCGAAAAAAACCCCATTGAAATGCACTGAAAACCAGTTAATGCATTCCAATGGGGGAAATATCTGATTGTCCTGTGAAGATCCTCCATAGGGTGGCCATTTTGCGATCACTGTCTTGTGAAAATCGGTCCAGAAAACAGCAGGGAGCCATTTTGCGAACCACCAATCAGCTGTTTTAAATAATCATCTTGTGAACAATTGGTTCACGAAGCACGGACCTAACTGTCATTAAATGAAAATCCCCCATAGGAAGCATCGTTTTGTGATCGCTATAGCGATTGCAAAAAAGTCATCATCAAGCAATTTCGTCATCATGCGGGGTAAGCATCTTGCGAGGCACCACTGTAATGGCTTGGCAAATCTGTCTAGGGCCTGCAGGTTGTCCTCCAAGCATATCTGCTCAAAGTGGCTTGGGAGACTTGTAAGAGAAAGGGTCTTTTCGGTGGTGGCACCCCACCAGTGATATGGTCATCCCAGAGAGGCTCAGCTGGTTCTTCAAATATGGTCTTTCTGGCACCAGGTGAAAATACAGTGGTGCCTCGACTTACAAACGTCCCTACTTATGACCACTTTGAGTTACGACCGGCTCCGGCGGCGAAATTTTGCTTCTACTTGCGATTGGAGCTTCCACTTATGAACAGAAAAAGGCAGGGGGGGAAAGGCAGGAAATTCAAATTTCTAACTATAGGTCATGATGAGGCTGCTTCTTTGTAGCTCTTTCACCCCAGCAGTTAGAGAATGTGCGCCGTCGTTGGAGGCTTGGGACTGCCTCCTTCTGCTTCTGAGTGTGTGTGTGTGTATTTGCAGGGAGGCTTTGGGCTGCCTTGTAAGGTAAGGTGCTGTTTTCTGCTTTTAAAAAACTGTTCCAGGTGTTTTTGCAGCATGGTTTTGAGCTGGGGAATTATGTTTCTGTGCTGTGATGGGTCTTGGGGGGTTTGTTTGTTGGTTGGTTGGTTGGTTTTTTTTCCCCCCATTTCCGATGGGTCTTGGAGGGTTTTGTTGCTTTTTGGAGTGTTTTTCCCCCATTTCTGATGGGTCTTGGGGGGTTTGCTGGTTTTTTGGTCCCCCCTGTGACAAACCCAGACCTACTGGGATCTGCCACACATTAACTAAGCTGCCACCAACCATTCCCTATAAGAAGTCACACAGACCAGGGATGGATTTTTAAACAAATAAAAGAACAAGGTTTATTTAAATCACACACAGGGAAAATAAAATGATCAGGTGAATAAGATATAGTAACGTGGCTTAATCTCATTCATACATGCATACAGTTTGGTTCACACAGAACCCTTAACTTGAAGCACAGACCCTGAACCTATCAGTTCTGGCTAACCATACAGACACCTGAACCTATCAGGTTGGTACTCTGACACACAGTAGTACCCTGTCTGACACACAGACTCCCACACCAGCTTCTTCTTCCCAGCTGCTGCTTCTTCACATCCCAGCGTCTCCTGAACTTCACCACACAGGCTTCACATATATATACAGTACAGCCCCTCCTCCTGATGTCCCGCCTTCCACTCCCCATAGGATGGAACTTTCCCTCCAAACCCATGACAGACAGGTAACATCAGTGCTGTATGTAACACCTCCCCTCTTTATAAGTTGTTTTGTAGGGGGAAAGCTAAGGTGCTTTTTCCCAAAAAAACAACCTGGATAAAACACACAACAACAGTTATACATACCATATCATACATACTTATACTTACATTCTAAGTTAACCATAGCAATTAGGCATTTAAACATTTACCATATACATTACATCAAGTTACCTTTATTCATACAAACCAAATTCAAAAAACAGATACATTTAACTTTTTGTCATCAATATATATACATAGTCCATGTTTCTTTCGCCGTCTTCATTCTTCAGGTCTTCTTGACAAGGCATCAGCAACACAGTTCACTGACCCTCTGACCACCTTCACTTCAAAGTCATAGTCCTGTAGGTTTAAAGCCCACCTCATAAGTTTGCTATTGTGGGTTTTCATTGTCTTTAACCATTGCAGTGGTGAATGGTCAGTGCACAGAACAAAATGTCTTCCCCAGATGTAAGGCTTGGCCTTCTGGATCGCGTAGACTATGGCCAAACACTCCTTCTCCACGGTTGCCAAATGTCTCTCACCTTTCTGGAGTTTCCTACTCAGGTAGGACACTGGATGCTGGTCACCATTCTCATCCTCCTGGCACAGAACTGCTCCTACCCCGCTGTTAGACGCATCGGTGTAGACGATGAACTCCCGGTCGAAGTCTGGAGCCCGCAGCACTGGATAGTTGATGAGCGCCTGCTTCAACCTCTGGAACGCCTCCTCACAGTCGCTGGTCCACGGGATGCGGTCATCAGCCTTCTTCCTCGTCAGATCGGTCAGCGGAGCCGCAATCTCGCTAAACCTCGGGATGAACTTTCTGTAGTAGCCCACCAACCCAAGAAATGATTTGACTTTTTTCTTGGTGTTGGGTCTAGGCCAATCACGAACTGCTTCTATTTTGGCCTCTAGGGGTTTTATCACTCCTCCCCCTACCATGTGACCCAAGTATTTTATTTCTGGGCTACCCAGCTGACACTTGCTCTCTTTGCAGGGCCTAGGCCAAAGCACTCCCTCCCCTGGGTTAAAGTGCCTCTCCCTGCCTTCCTGGTCATCCCAAGCTTTCTTTCTGACCTTTTGAGCTTGCAGGTTTTCTGCTGCCAGCTCTAGATTTCTCTTTAGGTCATTCATCAAGGTGTCTATGTATGTCACAACGTCTTGTGGGTCATCCTGGGTGATCTGCTCCCAATTTTGTTTGATCAAATCAAGGGGCCCTTTCACCCTTCTCCCAAATAAAAGTTCAAACGGACTGAACCCGGTACTGGCTTGTGGCCCTGATCGATAAGCAAACAAAAGGGATTGCAGCTTCTGGTCCCAATTGTTTGGATTCTCTGCCAAGTAAGCCCTAATCATGCGCATTAGAGTCCCATTGAACTTCTCAGTTAACCCATTACTTTCAGGATGATAGGCAGTAGTTTCCTTGTGCTTAATTCCACAGATTTGCCATAAGCGTTTCATGAGCTTTGATGTGAACGATGCGCCCAAATCTGTGATTATTTCTGAGGCAAATCCCATCCTGGACATGTACCCCACCAAGGCATCTGCCACTGTGTTAGTTTCAATGTTAGTCAAGGGTATGGCTTCAGGGTACCTCGTGGCATGGTCCACAATGGTGAGAATGAACCTGTTCCCCCTCTTTGTGGCCTTGGGCAAAGGTCCCACAATATCCACCCCTATGCATTTGAACGGAGTGTCAATCACAGGCAAAGGGCACAACTTTGCTTTGGTCCTGTCACGGCTATTCCCCTGCCTTTGACACACATCACATTGTTTACAGAACTCCCTGATCTGCTTCCCTATGTCAGGCCAGTAAAAATTCTGTGTGATTCTCTGCTGTGCTTTGTTCACCCCTAAGTGTGCAGCAAACATGTCAGAGTGCCCCCTTTGTAAGATCATGGGGCGATACTTTTCAGGCACCACTAGCTGACTTCGGATCCCATCTCCCCCTTTTGAGATATTCCTCAGGGTCTCTCTATACAAAATCCCCTTTTCCTCTAGAAATCTCACTGGGGTTTCAGGTGTTAGCTGGGCGTCAGTCACCTGTTCAAAACACTTTTGGAGAGTGGCGTCTGCCTTTTGCTCTTGTCCAAATCTGCTGTCTGTGGTTAAGGTTTCCACCACAGCTTCTGAACTCCCCTCTGCTTCCGTCTCTGGCTCATCATTACCCCCTTGAACTGTCCCCGTGGTGGCTTGTGAACGTGTAATCACTAGCACCCGTTTCACATGTTCAGCCAGGTCATTTCCCACGAGCACGGCTGCTGGCAGAGTCGATGAAATTGCTAGCCGCCAAACTCCCCTCCAGCCTTGAAAGTTCACAGGTACCTCCGCTACTGGCAGAGAGATCACCTGTCCCTCAATCCCTGCCACCTTCATGCTCTCATTTGGGATCACATATTCCCTAGGAATAATATCTGGATGGCACAGGGTTACCTGGGAACAAGTGTCCCGCAGCCCCCGATACTGATGGTCAAGTATTCCTACGTCCACCCCTGCTGTCTCAAACAACGGAGAATCTGTTCTCACCAGCAGGCAGCGCCTGACCTCTACAAGAGGACCATTTTCCTCAGCCTGATCAGCAGATGTAGCTGTTCCAGATTGAGTAGCCATGGCAACAGGCTCCCTCAGTGACAATGCGCCTTGCTCTTTCTGGACACAGAACACAGCTTTTGGCTTGGTTCCACTCGAATCCTGAGGCACAATTCCTTTTAGCTGCTTTAATTTCTCACACTCTGAGATTAGATGGCCCTTTCCCTGACAGAAATAACATTTTCTGGTGTATTTTGAGTCTCTCTCATCTTGTTTTGGTTTTCCCTCCAAAATCTGAGGTCTTGGTTTCATGTCTGAGGGCTTCCCTTCACCATGGGCCCCTCCCCCTTGCTGGCTTTTCCCTGGTCCCTGAGAGTACTTGCTGTAGGTTTCTTTGGGTTTACCTACAGATTTCCCCTCACCCAAGGGCTTTCTTATTTGGGAAATAAAATCTGCGATCTCGGCTGCTTCTGCCACAGATTTCGGTTTCTTTTCTAGCTCCTTTTGCTTAGCCTCAAACTCAGCCCTGATCTGTAAACTTTCTTCCTCAGCCCTAGCTTTTATCTCTTTTACTTTTTCTTCAGTCTTATCTCTGATTTCTTTTAACTTAATGTCTTTTTGCTGATTATATTTTTCAAAATCTTGCTCACTTTGTCTGACCTGAGCCTCATACTTTTCTCTTTCCGAAATTTCTTCAACTGATAAATTGTTATTTTTCTTATTTAGGAATGTTAATTTTAATTGTGCCATTCTCATTCTGTGTTCCAGTTCTATCAAGTCTTTAAGCTGCTGGTAGGTCTCTGTCCCCTCCTGAGATAGCCATTTCTCAAGCAGCCTCACCAATTGAGCCCCCACTTGGGTAAAAGTCTGCTCTGGTTTCTTTGTGAGGGACCTGAATCTTTGCCTCAGCTGTTCCGCATTTATCCCATGTCTTGCAAACACCAGTTTTTTAAACTCTGCAAAATCTCTCATCAGTTCCTGTGGCATCTCTGAATAAACCTCAGCCAGGCTACCACTGATTAAAGATCGCATGATGGTCATCTTCTCAGTTTCCCTCACTGAGAAGTCCACAAACGCTCTTTCCACTAAGGAAAAGAACACCTCAGGACAATCTCCCTTGTGGTACACAGGGAATTTCTTCAGGTCAGCTTTAGACAATTGGCCTCCCTCAGAATCCCTATTGTTATTATTGTTCTGGTTCATCATTTCCAATTTCCTTAATTCAAACGCCATCCTTTCTTTTTCCAGAGCAATTTTCTCTCTCTCTAATCTTTCTTCTCTTTCCAATCTCTCTATTTCAAATTGCCTTTTTTCTCTCTCTAATCTTTCTTCTCTTTCCCTTTCCTCCATTTCAAATTGCCTCATCCTCAGTTCATGCTGTTGGGCTAGGAGCAATTTTCTGAGTTCTGGGTTCTGCTCTCCTGTGCTGTCACCTTGCACTGAGCCAAATTCATCCTCAGAACCTTGGTCAACCTGGGGGTCTTTCACTTCACCCATTTCTGCCATTTGGCTTCGAGTCAAGGGCATACTCCCCCCCAGAACAGGCTGCTTTAAAAAGTCAAGCCTCAAAATAAAACGACCACTTTTTTTTTCTTTTGCCTCAGAACCAGCTTTCCCTATAGATTGCTGCTGTCCTTCAGCACTACTTGCAACTGTAGCCAGCCGGAGTCTACCCCCCTCTGCTGGGCCTCTCAGCAGGCAGGCTAGATCACTGTTACTTTACAGTTTTGCCTCAGCTTTTTCCCGCCAAAACAGGCTGCCTCAGAGCACCCTAATCTAGTCCCCAATCTGAGGTTACACGTTCTTCTACTAGTGCACCCCCCCGTGAGGCACACCTAGAAGATTACCTACGCGCTCTCAGATTGTCCCTGACTAGACCCCCGTTGCTCTGGGCACACTTGCCAAGGCTTTGCTGGACCACTGGACAACTGGACCAGTCGTATCCCACACGCTGGACACCAATCAATGTGACAAACCCAGACCTACTGGGATCTGCCACACGTTAACTAAGCTGCCACCAACCATTCCCTATAAGAAGTCACACAGACCAGGGATGGATTTTTAAACAAATAAAAGAACAAGGTTTATTTAAATCACACACAGGGAAAATAAAATGATCAGGTGAATAAGATATAGTAACGTGGTTTAATCTCATTCATACATGCATACAGTTTGGTTCACACAGAACCCTTAACTTGAAGCACAGACCCTGAACCTATCAGTTCTGGCTAACCATACAGACACCTGAACCTATCAGGTTGGTACTCTGACACACAGTAGTACCCTGTCTGACACACAGACTCCCACACCAGCTTCTTCTTCCCAGCTGCTGCTTCTTCACATCCCAGCGTCTCCTGAACTTCACCACACAGGCTTCACATATATATACAGTACAGCCCCTCCTCCTGATGTCCCGCCTTCCACTCCCCATAGGATGGAACTTTCCCTCCAAACCCATGACAGACAGGTAACATCAGTGCTGTATGTAACACCCCCCATTTCCAATGGGTCTTGGGGGTTTGGTTGATTTTTGTGTGTTTTTTTTTTCCCATTTCCAATGGGTCTTGGGGGTTTGTTTTTTGCCATTTTCTCCCCGTTTCCAATGAGTCTTGGGGGTTTGGTTGCTTTTTGGGGGGGTTCCCCATTTTCAATGGGTCTTGGGGAGTTGTTTGTTTTTGGCTCCCCCATTTCTGATGGGTCTTGGGAGGTTGGGTTGCTTTGGGGGGGTTCCCCATTTCCGATGGGTCCTGCATGCTTCCCTTGCTTTTTCCTACATTTTCTCTGTATTTCCGACCTGTCCCCTTTGTTCTCTGTGCATTTCTGATCTGCTCCGTTTGTTTTCTGTGCATTTTCAATGGGTCTTGCACACGTGATTGCTTCCCCCCCCCCTTCGGCCGGAAGGGATTAATCACGCTTCCAATGAGTCTTGCAGTGAATTTTTTGTGTTTTTTCTTCTTTGATTGGAATGGATTAATTGCATTTCAATGCATTAGTATGGGAAATGGTGCTTCAATTTACGACCATTTTGAGTTACGTCAATCTTCTGGAACGGATTATGGTCATAAGTCAAGGCAACACTGTATTTTTATCCTTTCCGGCACTGTAAGTACTGTTTTTTCAAGTGTAATTATTATAAAGTCAATGTACAGTTGCCAATGTAGTTAAGGAATGGAAGGTTACCATCTTATCTCCCTCACAGAAAGTAGTAGTGGAGATGATATGAGGAAAAAGAGGTGATAGCTTTAGGTAATCTGTACCATTGCATGCTCAAGATTGCATGCATTTTGCATTTGTTCATTCTTAAGCCTTTTCTTTCCTGTTCTTTCATCAGTCCCTGATTTTAAAAAACAAAACAAATTTGCTCAGTTTCCCCAACATGTATGAATTTCGACTAGCAGAAACATGCTTTTGCTTGGTATATTCTGGCATATGCACACTTTATTTATTTTATTAGATTTATACCCCGCCCATCTACACTGGGTCTATTCATTTCTGTATTGAGCAGAGAAGGCCATTGCAAAATTCAGAAAACTGCACCCAAAGAGTGATGCAGTTCAGATTTGTATTAGTCTGCCATAGTTCTGTACAAATCCTTTCAATCCACAATAACCGCTTGCCTATGATGGATGGGAGTTGTAGTCCACAATTTTTAAGGACACGAGGGTAAGGAAACACTCTGCTCTAAAATGCTCACACTCTACAGAAGGGCACGGCATGCACTATAATCCATCTCACTTCTGCTTTCTTCAAATGCAATGTTGATTTTAGCTGAAATGTAATCTGCAATACACTAGAGCAAGAATAATATCCACTGGAGTATCAGGGATTAGTTCATTAATGGGTGCAAGCAACTACCATGCATCAGCATAACATTAAGAGCTAACTGATTTCCCAGCGTAAACCACTTACCCATCAAGCATTTGCGGATCATCTCAAGACCCAAGTCATAGCAAGAGATGGCAGTGTTAAAAATACATTTTTCATTTATTCTAACAGTATTATTGAATGTGCTAGGCTGCAGACAATTAAAAAGAGAGAGAGAGGCTGTCTTTTTTCCTCCTGCTTATTTACTCCTTCTGGGCACACACAATTATTTATAGACAATAAGTTTCTGTTCTTAGTTATGCTGAGGCACTTCTACAAAGTGTCCAGGGCCGACATGCAATTACCTCGTCATCAACTTGCTCTAAGCAATTGGTAAGTCCAGGAATGAATAAAGGAGATCTCCCAAGGAGATTTCTCGCACCAATGTGTCTGCTTCAAACCCCAAAGGTTGCAGAGCAGGCCTAAGACTTTTGCTACGGGAGGCAGAGGAAAAGCTTTAGTCTTTAGTCATGTGCTTTTTGTCTGGGACATGCAAACTATGTCATTTCTTTTTAAAAACATAGGCCAAGCACAATTCTCTTCCATGTCAATATGCAACAAACCACAGAACACACTTGTGCTCATGACTCTCCAAACCATAATCCTTTAGTGTTGCAGAAGCAAGCCAGGTGATAGTCGAATCTTATTTCAGGGCCAATTACGGGATGTCCTCAGACGAGAGAATTCCTGATGGGACGTCTGGTTGTCCCAGAGGGAGGTTGTTACATCACCCATACTTTGCCAATTAGCCTGCTTATGTTTTGTGATTGGACAGTGAAGAGATCAGTCAGGCTTCATCTGCAAGTATGACTGGATAGTGAGTCGGGAAGATCTGAAGATCTGCCTGCATCCCATCTTTGAAACACTAATTGCTTTCAACTGCTAATAATGGGCTATCTGTAATAGTCTCCTGGGGTTAGGGGACATATATATGCTACCTACCAGGATATGCATGGAAACTATTCCTAACTTCCTTGTAACTTTATCCCAAAGCTCACATTAAAATACAGCAGTTAGTCTTTAAGGTGACGCAACATTTTTGCTTCTTGTTCTTTTCCTTTTGTTTTGTGTTGCTGCTGCTGCTGTTGTCTGATACCTCCTCTTTGTAACCTCTTTTCATGTCATCACAAATCCTTTCCTAATTCAAAGAACCCCTCCTGTCAAAGCTCTGGATCAAATTGCTTCTTCTCAGCATACAGCTGACAATGAGAATATTCTCTCCTGGGAAGAGATGGCTCAGGACTGGGACCGGCAAGCCACCTCCCTTGCAATTTTGGGCTGAGCTCCAGGCCACGAACTGGCGCTGCTTATCTGTGGTAAATAGATGCAACATACTTTTTTGTTCTCGCCGTTCGACTACTTTAAACACACAGTTTTTGTCAGATTGGGGAAGCTGAGCACAGACAGGCATGGCTAGTCTCTGGATAGGAGGCCATCAGGGAAGGGCAGAGGTCTCCAGGAAGGAAAGGAGGGGAGGGGAAGGCGTCCTGAAATCCAGCTGTTGCCCATCACAGGTGACATTATTGGGCTGGAAAGAGCCAAGGATCTGATCTAAGGCAGCTTCCTATATTCCTGTTTCTTTTTTTAAGAAAAACACCAAATACACACATACCTAAGTACATCGCCCCTTCAATCCTTTCCTACCTGGTGTATGAATATTTCATCAGGAGTCACATAACTTTTCCTTGTCTTCTGAACAGCTCGGCTCTTCTCCTTTCCTCCTCCCCCCCTCCACCTCACCACCCCCCCCCCGCCAGCCACTTTCCATTTTATATTTGCTCACTTGACAACTTGTCACTAGCCCGTCACTGCCACACGGGCTGTCCTTGAAACCTGACCTCTGCAGCTTGTTGCGCCCAGTGGTCATGACGTCCTTGTCTCACTCCAACCACTTTTGACAGGAGACATGCCGATTTGAACAGCACGGCCTGGCACCGGGGACACCCTGGGATTACACAGGTAAACCAAAGTATTCCGTGTTGTCTCCTAGCTAACAACAGAGGGAAGGAGGGGGGGAGAGGAGGAAAACATGACATCTGAAAATAGCAGGTCTTAGATTCACATATTCAAAAGATTCCATCATGCTTTTTACAAGCAGATTTCCCCCTTGGCACTACAGGGCAAATGATCCAACAATATATTTTACATGCAAAGTGGAATGACACGGGGGAGGAGGGAGAAGATGCCCTATTTTGTGCTGGGAGAACTGGTGTTGTTTTTAAAACACATTTGAAAGCTGGACCAGCCTTTGATTTTTTTTAAGTGTAAATTTATCACCAAGTCTTAATTAAATCCATTTCAATTACATCCTAATCAAAAGAATTGTTGCCTTTTTATTTATTTATTCTTTTTTTAAATCCAACTCCGTTTTCCTAGGGAAATATGTTATTTTTATCCTCAATATTGCAATATACCTGTGCACAGAGAGTGTTTTAGTTGTAGAGAAAGGGAACGCTTCCTTTTAAAATGACATGTTTTTACTCTTTTTGAAGTGTCAGCGTAGAGGAAGAACGTGAAGTATTTTGACTGAAATAAATGCTTTCACGGAAAATAGCAACCCTAGAGATTATTCCGATACTTGAAGAACTTCATACTGTTTTAAGCAGGTGACAGTAAAGCCATTGACGGGAGAGGGAGGTGTTGTTCCCAGACATGTACAGCCAGAAAAGGAAAGTTGTGTATTAGAGAGAAACTTAAAAACGCTACAGAAGGACAGAATTCTTTTGCAAAATCTTTTCAATCAATACGCATCTGCTGCAAACCCACGTGATATTTTTCTAGGCAAACATTTCACACTTGCAGTAACTAGCATTTGTCCTAAATCTAAAAAACAGTCTAGAGCAGCAATCCGGACCCATATTGGACAGATATGTCAGACTAAAGCTCCCATCATCCTAAACCAGCTTTGCTGTGAGTGATGGGAGGTGTCATCCAAAATATTTGGAGGAAAGTTGGTTGGAGAAGGCTGTCCTAAAACAAATGAATATTTTAGCACAAGGGGAAAGGGTTCTAAAGCCCTCTAAAATGGGAAGTGAGGGCTTCCCACTGCTAAAGTGGGAAGCCCTCACTGAACCTATTGTTGTGCTTTTTTCAGGTAAATCAAAGAAATGTCCCCTAGTTTGGCAGTGCCATAATACATAATGCCTTTTCAGTGGTTTTTCAACACACCTTACAAAAATGGCTTTCATTTGCCCTCAATGACAACATTGTTCACAGTGACTAGGTGGGATCAGACACATGAGTAAAATTCCTAAGAACGAGGGAGCAGGAATGGGAGGAAGGTCCCCATTTGAGTTGGAGACTTGAACCTGGACATCTCAGTTCTTTGCTCTAACCACTACACAACACATAATTTCCAGACTCGCTTCTGGCATTACACTCGCCTTGTTCCTCAGATACCCTGAACCAAATGAGCGCTAGCTTATCCTTCTTGCTGGAGCAAATAGACTAGAGGATTGCTCAGCCTTGTGAAATTCATGTGTCAATAATTCACTTAATGTTCTTAAATAAGTGGATCACCTATGTGGCACAAAGGCGTTTCATTTTCCATTAAAAATTAAAAGAGAGACATTACTCTAATGAGCCTCATGCAGGCCGTGTTAATGATGTTCAATATGACATTCGCTTTTAATAGTATGCGGAATACACCCATCTACTTTTGTAGTCAATTATAAATGCATGTGTTTTGCACGTATGTGTTTATTTCCACCATTTCACATCAAGAATTACACGAGCCAGTACATACAAGTGTACAGGAAGACCTTAACCTATTTCATTTTATGCTGTTCATTAAGTAAAAATACTTCGCTCTGGAGATTTATCACATTAATTAGCTCCGAAATTACTCATAGCAATTAAGTATATTGTTCTTAAACTCTTCAGAGATTATTGAAATACTTTTGTTGCTTCTGTAGGGAAGCATAAATAATAGGCGCAAATGTTGCTTCCTAGGGGCAGGGAGGGGAGAAACCCACTATCTCCATAGCCTTTAAATCTTCTAATCTTGCCGCGGCTAGGAACTTTGCACCCATCCTGCTGAAGGAAACTCTTTCACAAATGGAAGATCTGGCTGTAAGATAACAAAGCGCCCCAAAAACCTATGGAATGAGAGCTCCCAAGCAGCCTCACCAAGATGCTGATAATTTGGCATTTGCTCTTCCATGGATACAGGGATTTGTTAACCGGCAGCACTTCAAGGTGCTCTGCGTCACACCTTATGCCTCTGTATATGAACACGGTAGGCTAATGTGTAACTGCTTCAGAGCGCTGATCCGACTAGCCCAGATTTTGTGATCAGGCTGGTGTGGAGAAGCCACTGTGCAAGATGACAGAAAGGGCAGCGACAAGCTCCAATGGTGGCTGACTAAGGATTCTTACACTGCTGCCTCCAGAATCCAAGCTATTCTCTCCATATAAAGGTAAAGGTTCCCCTTGACATTTTTAGTCCAGCCCTGTCCGACTCTAGGGGGCGGTGCTCATCCCGCTTTTCAAGCCGTAGAGCCAGCACTTGTTCAAAGACAGTTTCCATTGTCATGTGGCCAGCATGACTAGGGAACACTGTTTTACCTTCCCACCGAGGTGGTACCTATCTACCCGCATTTACATGCTTTCAAACTGCTGGGTTGGCAAGGAGCTGGGACAACACAACAGGAGCTCACTCCGTCGAGTGGGTTCGATCTTACAACTGCTGGTCTTCTGACCCTGCAGCACAGAGGCTTCTGCGGTTTAGCCTGCAGCACCACCATATAGGAAGACTTAAACTAGGGATGGGTAGAGGTCACATGCAACTCCAACATCTGCTTTTGAAGTCCATCAGGTGTCCACAGAGCACCTCAAGGCCCTGCTTTCAGCAGGGAAAAAATATGGATATTTCATTTCAATTGTTTGCCCAAAAAAGAGTGATTTTTCCGACCCAGGAGGCATCCAGGAGTAGTGGTTCTTAAATGCCGGGGGTGGGGGCACATTTAAATATCTCGAGGAATTTTAATCAAATATATCATTTATGTTACTTGTTTGCACTGGGGGATTTTAATGTTTATTTTTTTTCCATTTTAATCTATCCATTAGAGTGGAAAATCTCTTCTCCCTAAAACAACAGATGGACACTAATTTAGCAGAACTGAAGTAGGAGGTCAAGATCTTTCCAGATGACACGGAGACAAAGACTGGGAGGGGCAGAACCCTCCCAAATCCAAACAGACCCTTTTGGATCTAAAAGCACTGCGGGTCATCTATGCTATTAATCTCAGAAACTTGGTAGCAAGGTATTAAAAATCCTCAGTTTCAAACCTCAAAGCTGAACAGATTTTTAAAGTATATATGAACTGAGGTGCACGGCTTGAATTCCTCAAGCTTGACATCCCATCGGGCGGATGCGTCATGTCCCCTTTTTGTTGGCCTGTCTCGTCACACAGTGTAATGTGGCATTTCAGTGTAACAGGCTGAGACACGCCATGCCAATGCCATGTCAAGCTTGTGAATTTCAAAAAGACACAGTTCAATGGAAAACATGGGTTTCTAAGTGCCCTGGAGGTTTTAAAATCTTGGGAACACTCCTCCCCACCCGTATATTCATATATATCTGTGTGTGTGTATATACACACACACACACACACACACACACACACACACACAAACATATGCATATTAAAATACTATTTCTTGTTCAGCACTTTTGCTTCTGGATATTATGCAGCATTAACTTAGGGCAGTGGTGGTACTGCCTTTGTGTGTTTTTCTTTTGTTTGTGTGGGTACCCATGAAATAGGGACTGCGGATCCTATACACATTTAAGGTGCACAGCAGGGGAAATACAGCTTGATTTACTGTGATTTGTACCAGTGCTTAATTGCCTTTGCATGAGTGAAATTGCTGCAGCCATCCAGACAGGTTGCAGGAGGTCCCAGGATGTCCCCAGAAGGAGGGAAGAGCAAACCACTTCAGAATTATACTCTACCTAGAAAACCCTGGAAAAGGATACAATAAATCAGAATTGACTTGATGACACGTGATTATTATGGTATTTCTGTTAAATGCCTTATAAGCTGACAAGCCTCTTTTATGTCTTTCCCAATGAATGTCTATGAAGAAGGATGCCGGTCCCAGGTCCGTTGTTTCCTTAAGGTAAGAGGAACCCCAGAAAGAAAATCAAGGCTTCTAACTTCAGCAGGTCCAATGGCTCGTTTTCTAACCTCAGGATGCTCACGTTTCTGCACAGACCACAAAAAATGCCCCCTAATCCCTCCCCTGCCAAAAATTGGTATTTTAGGGTGTTCTTGAAGTTTCCAAAAGCTACCATTCATCCTTCCTTTCCTTCCCCCTCTCTTTTGCTGGGGATCTGTTCAACTTCATTTGCCTGAGAATTGGATGCAGAATTTTGGGCACACCTGTAGGTCCATTATTAAATATTTTAAATATTCCCGAAGGAAGAAGTGACCTTTCTTTCTCTATTGGGCAGCTCTGTTGTTACCTTCGTTTTTATTTTCAGTTCATTTAAACATTTCAGATCACTTCTCCTTCTCTTTGGAATGTCAGGGCTGTGAAATTAAAATGCAATAATAAAATGGCATCTAAATCCTTAATTCTGAGAACATTCACAAGTTGAAATGCGTAGATCAAAGAAGATATTGGTGAATGATGAGGTGAATATATCACATGGTTAGTCTTGTGACACCAGACATACACACATACGGCCATCGCCACCGCCCCGCCCCCCGAAACACATTGCTGAAATTCAGTGGCAAAATGTTCCAGCCAATTTTGGCAGCAAAGTTGACCATCCCAGGATTTTTTTGCAGTTTGGCAGCAAGCTGAACTCTCTTTAGAACAAAACATGTCCTGTTTGTTTTAAAGAAATATTTCCAATTTGCTACTGAAATTCATAAGCATGGTCGCATTGCAGTCCATGGTAGATTGCTGGGGAAGAATGAGCTCCTAGAACCAATGAAGGTTGCCCCACATGGCTTGGTAGGGGAGCCTCGAATAGTAAAATTTAGACCAGGGGTGTCCAACCTTTCACCTCCCCTGGGCCACATTAGAAGATGAAAATTTGGTTTGGACCGCACATACATTTGGTTTGGGCCACATGGGGGGAGCAGACCTAGCCATCCTCCGCAGCTCCACTCCAAGCACGCTTACTGGCAGCTGCGATCTCAGACAGCAGAGGCTGCCAGCTTCGACTCCTGTGGCCTTATGGGGCCGGGAGGGGGTCCACCTATTGACGGGGACAGCACAATGCAGTCACGCAGCTCCCCTGTCCCCTCCCCTCACACTCCTTCCTTCCTTCCCTCTTTCCCCCTCTACTGTTGTGACATGCCCTGGCCACATTCCAGGCGCAAGCGCCGGCAGTGTAACTTGAAACTTTGGAATTTCTTTAAAAATAAAAAATTGCACTGGGCCGCATTATGAGCTGACCTGGGTCGCATGTGGCCCTCGGGCCGCAGGTTGGACAAGCCTGCGCTAAAGGTTTCTTTGGGTATTGTTACGAAGGCTGGTTGTGGAGCAAGAGGTTGGGAGTTTACCACTGTGCCCTCAGGGAGGAAGAGCTGGCAGTTAACAATCAGGCTGAGGCTTCAACTGGTCAGGGTGGATCTTCCTGTTAGGTCAAGATGAGGGTTGAAGGTGGGCTTCATGACCTGTTAACAGCTATGGTGTCATAGTGGATAATGTGTCAGGCAGGAATTCAGGAGGCCTTGAGTGAGGAACCTAGAGGAGTGGAGAGGAGCTTAGAATATAACTTTATACTGAAAAGATTCAAGGCCCCCTTGTGCTAATAGTCAGCTACCCATTTTCTTTAAAACTGCTCCTGAAATTATTAATACCCGAGTGTCAATTAAGCTATTGATAGGCAAAATATGTCCTGTGACTGAGCATTTCACACTTCAGGGCACGAGTGATCCTCAGGGTTTGAGATCTGTGTCTGCTTTTCTACTGGAAGCAGGCTTTCGGGTCACGCTAAAGATTTCTTTGGGTATTGTTACGAAGGCTTCTTGGGAAGTCAGAAGTTGGGAGTTGGATTTTTCTTCAAAGAGGAAGGGCTGGCCAGTGTCGCCTTGGGCAAGCTCATGACATGCCAAGCAGAGATTAATAAAGTTGCTTTCTATGACTGCAGCTCCCACTATTCTCCCAACCTGCCTAGCCATTGCTCAGAATCCTTCAATGTCAGAATGAGGTCACAATCTGGTCTGTATCTCTGCAAACTGAGAGGCAGTTAACAGTCAGGCTGAGCCTTCAACTGGTCAGGGTGGATCTTCCTGTTAGGTCAAGGTGAGGGTTGAAGGTGGGCTTCATGACCTGTTAACAGCTATGGTGTCATAGTGGATAATGTGTCAGGCAGGAATTCAGGAGGCCTTGAGTGAGGAACCTAGAGGAGTGGAGCATAGAATATAACTTTATACTGAAAGGATTCAAGGCCCCCTTGTACTAATAGTCAGCTACCCATTTTCTTTAAAGATGCTCCTGAAATTATTAATACCCGAGTGTCAATTAAGCTATTGATAGGCAAAATATGTCCTGTGACTGAGCATTTCACACTTCAGGGCACGAGTGATCCTCAGGGTTTGAGATCTGTGTCTGCTTTTCTACTGGAAGCAGGCTTTCGGGTCACGCTAAAGATTTCTTTGGGTATTGTTACGAAGGCTTCTTGGGAAGTCAGAAGTTGGGAGTTGGATTTTTCTTCAAAGAGGAAGGGCTGGCCAGTGTCGCCTTGGGCAAGCTCATGACATGCCAAGCAGAGATTAATAAAGTTGCTTTCTATGACTGCAGCTCCCACTATTCTCCCAACCTGCCTAGCCATTGCTCAGAATCCTTCAATGTCAGAATGAGGTCACAATCTGGTCTGTATCTCTGCAAACTGAGAGGCAGTTAACAGTCAGGCTGAGCCTTCAACTGGTCAGGGTGGATCTTCCTGTTAGGTCAAGGTGAGGGTTGAAGGTGGGCTTCATGACCTGTTAACAGCTATGGTGTCATAGTGGATAATGTGTCAGGCAGGAATTCAGGAGGCCTTGAGTGAGGAACCTAGAGGAGTGGAGCTTAGAATATAACTTTATACTGAAAGGATTCAAGGCCCCCTTGTACTAATAGTCAGCTACCCATTTTCTTTAAAGATGCTCCTGAAATTATTAATACCTGAGTGTCAATTAAGCTATTGATAGGCAAAATATGTCCTGTGACTGAGGATTTCACACTTCAGGGCACGAGTGATCCTCAGGGTTTGGGATCTGTGTCTTTGCTTTTCTACTGGAAGTAGGCTTTTGGGTCATGCTAAAAGTTTCTTTGGGTATTGTCAAGAAGGCTGGTTGCGGAGCAAAGGTAGGGAGATTTCGCACTGTGCCTTCAGGGAGGAAGAGCTGGCCTGTGTCGCCTTGGGCAAGCTCATGACATGCCAAGCAGAGATTGATAAAGTTGCTTTCTTTGACTGCAGCTCCCACTATTCTCCCAACCTGCCTAGCCATTGCTCAGAATCCTTCAATGTCAGAATGAGGTCACAATCTGGTCTGTATCTCTGCAAACTGAGAGGCAGTTAACAGTCAGGCTGAGCCTTCAACTGGTCAGGGTGGATCTTCCTGTTAGGTCAAGGTGAGGGTTGAAGGTGGGCTTCATGACCTGTTAACAGCTATGGTGTCATAGTGGATAATGTGTCAGGCAGGAATTCAGGAGGCCTTGAGTGAGGAACCTAGAGGAGTGGAGCTTAGAATATAACTTTATACTGAAAGGATTCAAGGCCCCCTTGTACTAATAGTCAGCTACCCATTTTCTTTAAAGATGCTCCTGAAATTATTAATACCCGAGTGTCAATTAAGCTATTGATAGGCAAAATATGTCCTGTGACTGAGCATTTCACACTTCAGGGCACGAGTGATCCTCAGGGTTTGAGATCTGTGTCTGCTTTTCTACTGGAAGCAGGCTTTCGGGTCACGCTAAAGATTTCTTTGGGTATTGTTACGAAGGCTTCTTGGGAAGTCAGAAGTTGGGAGTTGGATTTTTCTTCAAAGAGGAAGGGCTGGCCAGTGTCGCCTTGGGCAAGCTCATGACATGCCAAGCAGAGATTAATAAAGTTGCTTTCTTTGACTGCAGCTCCCACTATTCTCCCAACCTGCCTAGCCATTGCTCAGAATCCTTCAATGTCAGAATGAGGTCACAATCTGGTCTGTATCTCTGCAAACTGAGAGGCAGTTAACAGTCAGGCTGAGCCTTCAACTGGTCAGGGTGGATCTTCCTGTTAGGTCAAGGTGAGGGTTGAAGGTGGGCTTCATGACCTGTTAACAGCTATGGTGTCATAGTGGATAATGTGTCAGGCAGGAATTCAGGAGGCCTTGAGTGAGGAACCTAGAGGAGTGGAGCATAGAATATAACTTTATACTGAAAGGATTCAAGGCCCCCTTGTACTAATAGTCAGCTACCCATTTTCTTTAAAGATGCTCCTGAAATTATTAATACCTGAGTGTCAATTAAGCTATTGATAGGCAAAATATGTCCTGTGACTGAGGATTTCACACTTCAGGGCACGAGTGATCCTCAGGGTTTGGGATCTGTGTTTTTGCTTTTCTACTGGAAGTAGGCTTTTGGGTCATGCTAAAAGTTTCTTTGGGTATTGTCAAGAAGGCTGGTTGCGGAGCAAAGGTAGGGAGATTTCGCACTGTGCCTTCAGGGAGGAAGAGTTGGCCTGTGTCGCCTTGGGCAAGCTCATGACATGCCAAGCAGAGATTGATAAAGTTGCTTTCTTTGACTGCAGCTCCCACTATTCTCCCAACCTGCCTAGCCATTGCTCAGAATCCTTCAATGTCAGAATGAGGTCACAATCTGGTCTGTATCTCTGCAAACTGAGAGGCAGTTAACAGTCACGCTGAGCCTTCAACTGGTCAGGATGGATCTTCCTGTTAGGTCAAGATGAGGGTTGAAGGTGGGCTTCATGACCTGTTAACAGCTATGGTGTTATAGTGGATAATGTGTCCGGCAGGAATTCAGGAGGCCTTGAGTGAGGAACCTAGAGGAGTGGATAGGAGCTTAAAATATAACTTTATACTGAAAGGATTCAAGGCCCTCTTGTACTAATAGTCAGCTACCCATTTTCTTTAAGGATACTCCTGAAATTATTAATACCTGAGTGTCAGTTAAGCTATTGATAGGCAAAATATGTCCTGTGACTGAGGATTTCACACTTCAGGGCACGAGTGATCCTCAGGGTTTGGGATCTGTGTCTTTGCTATTCTATTGGAAGCAGGCTTTCGGGTCACGCTAAGGTACTTGAAATCTAGAGGCAAATCTACTAGTGAGTGTAAAATAAATAGCAATATCTTTTGACATTATTCAGTTTCCTTTTCTGGAAGCTTACACTTTGTCTTTCTTTTTGGGAGGTGGGCGGGAGATGACGCCATTTGCCCCAGGTGCCAAAATGGCTATTTATGGCTCTGGCTTGAGCCCCACTGAGGAAATACCTGTATCTGATGAATGACCCCATTGCTCCCATTCCAGTCTGGAATAACAATTATCGCTTCATTCAATATGGACTGAGTTGGAGTTGCAAACAGGAGAAGAAAGCATTTTCACTCTCCACTGCACTCAACCGTTGGAGAATTTGGCTTCCTTCCAGAACACGTTGGACAAACAGTTTTCACATACACCCAATTTTACTGTCAGCAGATGGTACAGAGAATTGTAGCATGGCCATTTTCAACAAAAGTAACAAGCAGTTTGTACATGAGAGGGAATGGCCATCTAATAATATCTAATTATATCTTTTCTCCCCCAGCATTCCTGTAATTACTTTGATTTATTTATTTATTTGATATATATACCGTCCCATTAGTGCCAAAGCACTATTCTGGGCAGTTTACAGTTTACACAAAGCAATAAACACTAGATACAATATAAATACCAAAAGCATAATCTAAAAAACTTAATAGTACAAACTAATTTTCAGAGAGAAGTGAGACTGGAGGCATGGTATTCAACCGGGGTTGGTGTGAAAGGCCTCCCTGAAAAGTAGAGGGAGGGGGCCAGGTGTAGCTCCTCTGGAAGTTGATTCCATAATCTCGGTGCCACCACCAAGAAGGCCCTACCTCTAAGTATATGATTTTGGGGCCTCTCTCAAGGTGGCTACATGGAGAAGCCTGGCTTAAGAAGATCTGGTGGGTTGGTCAGATGACATAGAGAAAAGACACCCCAACAGGTAATGTGCTCTCAAGCTGTGAAGGGCTTTATATGTGAGTGTCAGATCCTTGAACCTGATCTGGGACACAATGGGTAAGTAGTAAAAGCTGGCCAGCACTAGGGGGATGTGATCAAATTTAATCACACCAGCCACCAATCCAGCTGCCATATTCTGGACCCACTATAATTTCCTGGTTAGCTTCAAGAGAAGTCCCACATTGCAGTAGTCAATCCAGGTGTTGACCAGTGCCCACACCAACATCCTGAGGGAGTCCTTGTCTACATAGGGGCAAAGCTGGGCAATAAGCCTAGGCTGCAATCTGGGAACCCCAAGAAAGAGCTGGGTCCAGAAGAACACTCAAATTACAAACTTGATCCCTAAATGGAAGGGCAGCACTTTTGAAGTGGTCCCCCAGGAATAAAATCTCAGTTTTGTCCGGATTCAGTTTGAGCCTGTTCACCCTGGTCCATTCTAGCAACAAAGCCAGGCATCAGTCAAGCATCTGGATGGCCTTCATTGCAGAGGTGGTAAAGGAAAGACAGAGTTGCATGTCATCAGCATACTGATGACATTTTACTCTGAATCTCCTGATGACCTCCCCCAGTGAATTAATATATATATTAAACAGCACTAGGGATATTGATGACCCCTGGGGCATCCCACAATTGACGGTCCAAGGGGCCGACAACTCATCCCCAAGCTGAACTCTCCAGACACAGTTTTTGAGGAAGGATGGGAGCCAGCTCAATGCCAGGCTTAAGATCCCAATCTCCAACAACCTGCCAGAGGATACCATGATCAATGGTATCAAAAGCCGCTGAGAGAACTCCTGTTGGCTTCCTTTAAAAGGTCATTGTGCAGTGCGACCAGGGTCATCTCAGTACCCTGCTGCAGCCTGAATCTGGACTGGAATGAGTCAAGGCAATCCTGCTCCTCCAGGTATGTCTGAAGCCACTTGATCACTTTGCCAATAAAAGGTATGTCTTCCCACCTGGAAGCATGGAAGTATAAATCTCTTGTTGAATGGATAAATGCTGAAGAGAGTCTCCCGTGAAGAGGAGACTCTAGCTGGAGCATCTGAAAGTCACTTAATAGACTTCAACGGGAAGTAGGAAGAACGAAGAATAATTATGTAAAATCGAGCTACCTGGATCCAGGACATTTTTTTTCTGGGACTGTGGAAAAATTCAATTAATGGAACACCTAGGTGCATGCAATTTATGCCCTGCCATCTTACAAAAGAAGATCTAGCAAATGGCCAAGATAACACTTTGAAAGTAGCCCAAAAAGTAAAATTAACATTTTAATT
The DNA here is from genome assembly GCF_051106095.1 of Pogona vitticeps. Classification (NCBI taxonomy): domain Eukaryota; kingdom Metazoa; phylum Chordata; class Lepidosauria; order Squamata; family Agamidae; genus Pogona; species Pogona vitticeps. The sequence goes on from NC_135792.1 coordinate 13,107,651, forward strand.
TGTTTTTAATTTTACTATATTTCAAATATGTCCATAACTCTCAATTGTGCAATGCTACTGTAGGTAGGTAGGTAGGTAGGTAGGTAGGTAGGTAGGTAGGTAGGTAGGTAGGTAGGTAGGTCGGTCGGTCGGTCGGTCGGTCGGTCGGTCGGTCGGTCGGTCGGTCGGTCGGTCGGTCGGTAGGAAGGAAGGAAGGAAGGAAGGAAGGAAGGAAGGAAGGAAGGAAAAGCATAGCAATTCCTTCAGACTGCATTCAGTTCTCTGAGAGTTGGTAACCCTATAATTGCCTGAGAGAGAAGATTTGAGAACAGCTGTGCCAGCCCTCCAACAGTTCCTTCTGAGCCCTTTGTGCCCCACAACCAGCTCCGTATGCCCCCGCATCAGCTTTGTGCCTTCAAGTGTGCTGAGGCACCTTATTCCACAGCCATTCCAGTCAGCCATTCTGGCCCTAAAAGTGCATAAATATCATGGTTTTAACATGACTTTTTTCCTGTTATGATACAGGCAGATATATCTATCATGTATGATGTCTCATCAGGTCAGTACCTCAGACAATAAAGGCGGGAAGGGAACTGTCCATTAATATTTTTATCCTCACAATTTAGGCAATTAACCTAGAACTCTTTCCCAATTTGTATATAAAAACAACCCTCAGGGCTTGGACTTCAGTGGCAGTTTTAAACCTAGAGTGAATCAGTGTGAATTATAAACCCCTGGCAAACGGGGGGGGGGGGGATGTTTTATAATAGAATCACTGACAGACCCTTAACTACAGTGGCGCTAGCGGGCACCACTGTAAGACAGGAATAAAACTAAATTACATCACTTGTCATCATTAAGAAAAAATTTTCATCTCAGCTCTTCATTTGAAAAGCACTGTAGTTAATGAACGATTACTGAGCCATGACACCAAAATGGCTAAAATATAGGAATTAAGGGGAGGTCAACTCAAGTATTTTTAAACTATGAAATTAAGGTTCCCATTCACATTGCTAGGAGGTAGCCACCGGACATTGTGTTGCTTTACAATGCTTGCCTTTAAGTCAACAAGAAAGGCCTGAATTTCTTTAAAAATGAAATGTGAATGGAACAGCAAAACCCCGTGTGTGTTTAAGAAGACACCCAATGCGTTTTCCATGTGGCCCTCGTACATCTCCAAATTTTCTTTAATTCCACTGGTAACAAGGAATTTCAGGAGACTGGATCTTTTTGGAGTTCACAAAGATCCAATCTCCTGAAACTCCTACTTACCAACAAAATGTCCTAAACCGTAACTGTCAGACTAAAGGCTAAATTAGATTTTAGTTTTTATTCAAATAAACCCATACAACGTGCACTGCACCTTGCTGTGTATTCTCAGTTCCTCTGTACAGCAGTAGACACGTGCTCCTATAGAAATGATAAAAGCATATGAAATGTGGATTTGATTCAGGATGCTAATAATTTATTTCCTTTCTTGGATGCACATCTTAACGTGGTGAGGGGGTTTTAATGTGTAAGAGAAGCTGAAAGCAATACCATCCATTATAAGCTGAACTCCTCTAACAATATCAGCCATTGCAGAATGTTCACAGCTGAGGCGCCAGACTATGATGCAAAACATCTAAAGGGCAGTTACTGCACAGCAGTGGTAGATGATAAAAATTGGAAGGCTCTAATACTGAGGCTAGATGTAGCAACAGGCTGTTAAGGGCTACAACACGTCTGAAAGAAAAATCTTCATTAGAATTCTTTGAAAACCCATAATTATCATTCAAGTCTATGCTCCAACTACAGAGGCTGAAGAAGATGAAACTGAAAGCTTTTACACAAGCATCCAGGAAGAAACTGATCACACGCCAAAACAAGACATGCCTATAATCATAGGTGAGTGAAACACAAAAGTAGGAAACAAAGCAGAACCAAATGTGATTGGAAAGTTTGGTCTGGGAGTCAGAAATGAAGCAGGAAAACAACTCATAGAGTTTTGTGAAGCCAACAATCTGTTTATCACAAGTATATGCTTCAAGCAACTAAGCAGACAACTGTACACATGGACTTCACCAGATGGGCAATAAAAAATCAAGTAGACTACATAACTGGAAGCAGGAGATGGACAAAATGTATTATCTTTGCCAAAACAGGACCAGAAACGGTTTGTAATACTGAGTGTGAATTGTTAATATCAAACATTATAGTAAACCTGAACAACCCTAAGGAACAGATTTGCACCACTGAAATCAAAGGATTATGAACCAGAACAACTGTAAATTGAAACCAGAGATATTAGGGAAAAATGCAGCAAGACAAATTCTGTGGTAAAAAGAAAAAACTAGGTTGTTGACTGCTGATAATACAGAAATTGAAATTGTTAAAGATTTTGTGCCCCCAATCTCTGGAATAAGCTTCCACCGGAGGTATGCCAGGCTCCTTCCCTCATGACATTCAGGAAATTAGTGAAGACAGAAATCTACACAGCTGTCTTCAGTAACTTATCCCAAGATGCTGTTAATAATATTTCTTTTCTCGTACTTTCTCTTTTGTTTTAATTTTAGATCTAGATCACTGAACCACCATATTGATGCATCATTATTGGGGTCAGGTGAAGCTCTGAGTTTTTAATCTGTAAATCACCCAGAGTTGTATGTCCCATTAGAGGGGTGGTATATCAATCCAACAAACATCTGGGTTCAATCATCAATCCAAAGACTGCAGCAAAGAAAACAAAAAAGACTGATTCTTGGACAGGTAGCAATGAAGGAACTATAAAAGATCATGAAGTGTAAGGATATGTCACTGAAGAACAAGGCCAAGCACGTCTGCACTCTTGTATTCCCAATTACTACGTACAGGAGTGAAACCTGCATGGTGAAGAACGCTGACAGAAGGAAAAATTATTCATTTGCAATATGACACAGGAAGAGATCACTGCGGATACTCTGAACTGCCAGAAAGATGAGCACATTGGTGCCAAAGCAAATCAGGCCTGAACCTTCTCTGGAGGCAAAAATGACAAAACTGAGGCTGTCATAGTTTGGGCACATCACAAGAAGGCAGGATGCTCTGGAAAAAGACAATAATGCAAGGAAAGGCTGAAACCAGCAGGAAAAGAAGACCAAATATGAAACAGATTCACTCCATAACAGAAGGTTTGAGTTCACAAGAGCTGAGCTGAGCTGCTGAGGGCAGGACATTTTAGAGATTGCTCATTCAGTCAATCACCATAGATCAGAAGCAATCAGACGGCAGATAACAACAATAATTTGTTGGATTCAGAGGATGACTAGCAAAAAAGTGCTAGGCAAATAGCTAAATACCTAGAAATCCCCAAACCCATAAAATTTTGAAGGTTAGAATATGTAAATCTTTGCGTTGACATGGGGAGATACTGTATATGGACATATATCCTAGTCCCCAGATGTGTAGGGCCCTGCAGGTTACTGTGTTATTGTCAAGTGCCATCAAAAGAAATTTCAAGGTATATGACATATTGAAAGAGTGGTTTTACCAGCGCTACTCCGCTATTGAACTTCCATGGCCAAGCAGCAGTTTGAACCCAGGTCTCCTGAGTTCTACTCCATCACTTATTCCACTACACCACATTGGCTTCACTGGTTAGTGTACTTTATCATAATATCAAAGTTATTTAACCTTGCACAGCACTTAAACCAGCCTGCAGACACTTGAGAAAAAGTTTCCCAGACTTCTTTCAGTAGGGCTTCACACCATGTTCAGAGGACCAAACTGGCCTTGGTTGTCCAGATAAATAAATTTTCTGGCCAATGCACAGGAGGAATATGCCTCTATGACTTTTGAAATCTTTGTCCTTGGACGTCATTGATCATGATATCCTAGTGGACCACAGCTATGCAGTAGCTGACAGTGCAGTAAAATTGGTTTTTACATATACAGTGGTGCCCCGCATGACAACCATAATCCGTCCGGGGAAAACCGCTGTTTAGCGAAATCGTCGTCAGGCGAAAACCCTTTCTCTATTGGAATGCATTGAAACCCGGTTTAATGTGTTCCAATAGGGAAAATACCTCGTCGTCCAGCAAAGATCGCCCATAGGGAAGCCATTTTGCGAGCACTGATTAGCTGTAAAAATGGCTGCCCTGTGAGGCATGGGTCCGGAAAACACAGAGCAGCCATTTTGCGAAGCCCAAAAAATATCATCATCTTGCGAACAAACGGTTTGTGAAGCACAGACCTAACTGACGTCCAGCGAAAATCCCCCATTGGAATTACTGTTTTGCGAATCGCTATAGCGATCGCAAAAAGTCATCATCATGCGGATTCGTAGTTTAGCTGGGTCATTGTTTAGCGAGGTACCACTGTACTTTTTACATAAATGATGTAAAATCATGAATTTTGGCATGCTGGCTAGAGGATTCTGGGAGTTATAGTCCCCAAAATTAAGCTTTACAAGCACTATACGCTCCCAAGGACCAAGACCATTAGTAACCTGGAAGGGGAAGTATAGACACATAGCACTTTGAATGGTGCAGGAGTAACCAGTTCCATCAATACACCATCCATTCATTCCTGGCCTGTGACCTGATATTACATCCCAAGACATGGAGGCCATTTCAAAGGATTCAGAATTCTGCCTGAAAGGCATGCTTATTTCAAAGCTGGTTTCCACCACACCCCCTTTAATAAGCCATTGGAATAAGTAATTGCCACACCATGTGCCTGCCTATCATTAAAATGATAGGTTTGTCAGTGGTTGCAAGGATCTTTTTTCCCCACTCCTCCTCCTCCTCCACCTCTGCATGTACATGCTTCTAAGCAAGCACTTGAAAAAGGCATGCAAAGCTATGTGGAAACACTGCTCTTTGATTTCGGTGCTAAAACGAGTAAGTGGAAGTGAAGCTTCCCAAATTAAAACCGATGAATATCGGCTGCAGCATTGTCACCTCGCTCTTTCGCTCGTGTGGGCTGCGTGACTGATGACAGCTGCAGATGCCGATAGATTTTTGACCTGTTCCAGAAATCTGGCACTCTGGAAGAAAAGGGGGATGGGGTGGGGAAACGGGCAAAAAAGTAAACTCTGCAGTCTGCAGAGAAAGAAGAGGAGAGAGAGAGAGCTGACAGCTCAAGCGGAGGAGGAAAATTAGAAAGGAAGGCCGGCGCATGAGCACCATATGTGCTCAGAGCATCTCGGGACAGCTGGAAGATGCAGCGCATTTCCCGTTTGCATGTCCAAGATTGTGATACTTCGTTTTAATACGGCTATCAATAATGCTGAATGATTAACACCAAGGATTTATGTTAATTTCATTATAAGCTTTATTTGTTGCCTGGCGTTGAATTAAGACTGTCAAATCATCCTTCTTCTGCATTGCGAAGGACTTTTAAAATGCAAGTCTAACACATAACATCTGATCATTAATATGTTAATAACACTCCTGTTTTCATAGATATACCAGAGACACAAGGGCTGAGATCTGTCTGAAGGAAGGGGACTACAGCAGCAATCAGCTCCCAGGGCGACATCTTTCAATGAATAAAAGGGGGTAGCTTTCAAAATAGCTCATTTTTGAGGGAAGAAAAGATTATTTGCTGTTCTTCCATGTTCCTCTGTCATTTCAGGCACATCCACAGCGCAGTTTGGGAAGAGGGTGGATGCACGGCAGGCAGGCACCTGGTTTTTCCCTTGGAGAGCTTGTGGATTGCATTTCATAATAGCAAGCGCAGCATCAACACAAGGGCTAAAAGAATCAACCTAATTTAGTCTGTGTCATTTTCACATAAATTCACTTGTTAAGTCTGTGCTATGCTATTGCAGTGCCAATCTCTGAATTCCACTGCCCCCAAAAACCACAGTGGTTTTAGTACCCAATTTTTGCCTAGCCTACATATGTATTTGTATGCAATTTTTCCTACAATGTATATTGCTATTTTGGAACTGAGTTACAAGATTTGGAGAAGTATGCAGTGGGAAGAATAATGCTTCAGTAAGACCTATTGTGACCCACACACTTTCTGATCCAAGTTGGAGTTCCAAATATTTAGAAGTCACATTCGTTTGAATGAGGACAAGAAAATGGTCGCAGCTTTGGTGGCTTGTTCATCGCCATGAAAAGACTCACTGTGCCAAATCACAAAAAAGGCAGCTCTTTTTTAGGTTTGGAGATTTCTCCAGGACTTTTCCACCCAATTTGATCCTCTTATCTATTTTCCCCTCAGTTTGTTTTTAAAGCTCCTGCTCCTGCCAGGACAGGAGGGGGAATTCTTCATACTGAAGTATGTCTGTCTCCCATACAGTACATACTGCTCATACTCCCATACACATTTCATGCAGCACCAAAAAGACCCCACCCAGGGGTGTAGCAAATGGGAGACATACTTGCTCTGTCCTAAATCAAAGTGAAACTAAATAAGCCCAGGAGAGCAACTATTCTAACCTAGTTAACACTTAAGTCCTTCCTTTTCACTGGGAAGAGGGGTGACAATGTCAGTTAGCAAAGTCCTGTTCTTCCCATTTTTGTCATCTCATGCCACTTCAGTATTTGCCTTATATGGTATTCCATCCTTTCGTTTCCTTTTCCCTGCTTTTAAGCATATATATTTTTTAAAAAATTAACTTTTTGAATGCTGAATTTTCCCCCCAGTAAGCTGCTGAAAAGGCCCTTGTGATCCACACTGAAACTGGATTGGAATTGTCTGTTTTCAGCTCAGGCATACCTATAAAAATAGCCCAGATTCAACCTAGAATTCCCCATTAAGCCAAATATAGTGCACAGTTCTAGTATCAACAATGGCAAAGAACAGAGAGAACAATAGTCCCAAAAACATAACTGAGGATTTCCACAGTACAATTCCTACTCTTTCCCAAAGTACCTGCAAAGAACTGCAATGTCATTTTAAAAAAAAATAGTATGATATCAGAAATGTGTTTAAGCAAATCCATAAATGATAACAAGATAATAAAAGCAGCATTGGAAAGCCGTGCAAATGTTCAGATTCTAGAATTCCAGTGCTGGCCCTCTCATTAGGCAGAGTGAACCAGCTACCACAGGCAGATGATTTTGAGTGTCATGAAACACCAGCAGTCTTTTATATTTGATTTATTATTACTCTATTTTTACTGTCAATGGATTTTTACTGCCAATGAATGGCAAGAAATGCTTGAGGAAGGTGGAAAATGAACTGACTGAACTGAAAGAGCAATACAGATCCTACAGTATTTTTTTTAATCCATAGGAGGAATGGTCAAACCTGTCAATTTCCCCAAATTCAAATTTTGGAAGGTGTGGGCAAACCAGTTGTGGAGTGCAGCCAGAGTTGAAGACTCGGGTTCTTCTGAGCAGGAGGGAGTAAAACATCATCTACCACAGTGGTCCCCAACCTCAGGCCTCCAGATGTTCTTGGACTACAACTCCCAGAAGCCTTCACCACCATCTCTGCTAGCCGGGATTTCTGGGAGTTGAAGTCCAAGAACATCTGGAGGCCCAAGGCTGGGGACCACTGATCTACCATACTCCTCAGGCTTTCCTGTTCTCTCTGAGTTTTGTTACACAGTAGGTGGGAAAGAAATGCATTTTCCCAAGAGAAATATATTGTTGCGGATTATCCCTGCTGTAACGCAAAGTATTTGAAAGTGGCCAAGGATTTTGAACGGGCAGCTAAGATTCCATGTCTTGATGTGGACTTGATCCAGAAGTCGGCCCTTTTGGACCTCCGTTATGGAGGGGGACTCGCTATGGAGACTATCATAATGAGAAGCTGTATTTCTACATTTATTACTATGCCACTGTGAAGAAACACAACAGAAATCTTACTGTGAGCTATCCCTTTCATAAAGGAAAATAATTGGAATAGTGTGGTTTTGAATGGGTAGTTAAAACCCCCTAACTTTACAAAAGACCTACTCTGTATGTCAATAAAAGCAGTTTGAACTGGTTTGTCAAAACGGGTCAAGATGCCTACCTACCTTTTTGGACTTTCTTGGGACCATGGCTGGTGAAGGGCTGTCACAATGGACACCTTCAAAATGTTTCACAATTAGACACGGGAGCTTCCTATTCATCTCGCGGGAGAGGCAAATGCAAGGCTTGCCAGCGCAAGTGTCCCAGTAGTCCTTCCCTGTCCCCCAGAACCAGCTCAGTCCACTTACTGGACTCCTTGACATATGCGTAGTCCCGCTGGTGCTGCCCTGCCTCTCCCGGCAGCCAGCCACGACAGCAAGGAGGCAGGAAGACTGTCGAGCTGGCTGAGGGGAGAGGCAGGGAAGCGCCAGTGGGACTATGTCTGTGATTGGCATTATGATGTTGTCGCCACCACCAGGCGCACATGCACCGAGGAGCCCAGTAAGTGGACCGGGCTGGTTCGGGGGGGGGGGAAGAACCATCGGGACACCTGTGCTTGTGGGCTTTGTTTTTGTCTTCCCTGGGAGAAATACAAATGCAAAGCTCCCATGTCTACTCACAATGCCAATAGCCAGAAATCCTGGTTTAAACCCTGATGTGAATGGCATGTTTGCTTCAGCTTCTCCCCTCCCTTTCTGCAACTCAGTAAACCACCCAAACAGGGATTTGCATGGCATTCGGCTCCAGGAATATATATTTAGGAAAGTAGCACAAGAGAAACCAGAAGCCTTGGAATCCCAAAGGAAAGCCTTTGAGCAGGAATCCATTAGAAATGTTAATACCGTACACTTTCTCTAGGCTTTAACAAAGACAATGGTTCCTTTTTCGTTATATATACTATTCTAATCATGCCAACATTAAAACAAACTAACTAAATAACAAGAGAACCGCCACTTCATTCATCTGAAAAAGTGTACTTGGCCACACAAAAGCTCATGAAAAATAAAAAATAGGCTTTGATTTCTTTGAGCTAGAGCAGACTAACATGGCTACCAACTAGATCAGTTGAAGAAGGTAGGTTTCATCAGCCAACAAATAATCCTGGAATGAATCTGTCCTGGCTCCTGAGGGTATACTTAACCATAATCCCAAGTACAAACACTGCACAAACCTATTCCCTTCCTGGTTAGTTTACCTACTCATGCAAAGTGCAAGCAAACAAGCTGTGTGCATCAGTGCATGTCATGTTCATATTGTCATTGATGTCCCAAGACACTTTGCTACCTCAGACAAAGGCTATGTCTGTACTCCCAGATCATGTACAGAACCCACAGATACAAATCCTTTCTTTTCCTCACCTGCAAAACTGGAGAGTATGAAATTATTCTACATGCCCACAAGTAAGTGAGGTGGGGGTTTTTTGGTCAACCTTGATGAAAGTTCTCACCTTGGTAACAAAAATGTTTGTGCACATTGTCTATCTCCATTCGTTGTAGAGACTTCTAAGAATTAGAAGAGATTGGACGCCATTTTTAACAATCAGCTGTCCTATGTTTTCTCTACCTATGCACTTTGCTTCTCAGAGAAATCAGTTTTTCACTAGTAAAAAACAAGATTAGTGAGCCTTTAATTAGATTATTAACATCTCACAAGCAGGTTAGCTTTTGAGTCCTACAGAACTGTTCATCAGTGTGGCCATTGCAGAGCTGGAAAGAGGAGAAACAAGCTATCTTGTTAAGATGGCTGTTGTAGGGTTTCGGGCTTGTTTGGCCATGTTCTGAAGGTTTTTCTTCCTAACATTTTGCCAGTCTCTGTGGCCAGCATCTTCAGAGGACAGGAGCTAGAACTCTGTGTTCTGATGTAATTTGTGGGATAGCTGAGTATTTGTAGCTGTAGGATCAGCTTTTTTCTTCTTTTTAGGAGACTGGGTGATTATGGTGATCAGGGTGTTATGGGTGTATTGTTGTGATAAGGGGGAGATGATCAGTCACTGTGATTGATGGGTGTCGGTAGCTAGTCTTTTGTGTGCAGTGATCACCAGTCCATGTGGCTGAGTAGAGTTCGTTGACCTTGTGAAATCACAAGAGCCATCAAACCGAGAACAAAATAACAAAAAACACCCTGATCACCATAATCACCGAATGTCCTGAAAAGGACAAAAAGCTAGTCCCACCTTTCGGCTGCTGCTGCTGCTTCTTTCTGCCTTTTTGAATTTTGCAGATGGACCACATGGCTTTTTAATATTTTGATAGTTTTGCACAGAATCAATCTGCACAGATTACAGAAACCTTGATAAGAAAACATAAGCCCACTTGTCTCACTCTCATACTGGGGCTGAGAAATCTCACAGCCCTTAAAAATATTCATCCAGATGTCCTGACCTATCTTGTTCACATGTTTAACCGAAACACAGACAGAAAATTGTCAAATGATTCTTACTTCTGGCTACCTTACAGTGCATTAGAACAACAGAGTAGCTTAGGGCAGAGGTCCCCGACCCCTGGTCCGTAGCCCGGTGCCGGTCTGTGGCAGAAGCTGGACTGAGCCATGGAGACAGACCTACCCACCCACTATGCACTCCCTCCCCCCACACAGGCCCTTTGCGCCTGTGTGCACGCATGTTCCCATGCAAGTGCTCCCCACCCCTTTGTGCATGCATATGAGTGCCCCCCACATGCCACACCACCTTTTGTGCATGCGCACGAGCGCCACCCTTTGCACATATGCATGAGCAAGCGCACACCCGCACAATCTCCTTGGCGCATGAGCACAAGCAAGGGCAGTGCCCTGCCTTCCCCAACCAGTCTGCAGGTTTAAAAAGTTGGGGACCACTGGCTTAGGGGATGCCAGGAAAGCTGTAGGACCACAGTTGGCAGTTCTCAGGATGCTGGCTGAAATCTCAGGAAATTAATATGCCTCCTTGATTCTCCAGGAGAGGAGACAAATCTTAGAGGAGGGAAAGGGTTGATTTTCATTTTTGTGGTGACTTGAATACCTGTGTTCTCATCTTCTTCTCACACCCAAACAGCACCAGGGATCTCTGGTGTTTGCATGTGGAATACAGGAAACCCTCAAAATGTCACACAGACACACACATTCACACACATGAATATTATTTTACAGTTGTTAACAAAGGACTCACCTGCTATGACACCAAAAAGAACTTGTCTCCTCATCTCAGGGTTTTGCCCTGAAATGTCAGGTTATAAGAAACTGTTTCTCAGGCAGTCCTATGTGTGGAACATATATCACTAGGTCTGCCAAAGTTTTACTGCCATTATTCACTGCTATCCACCAGACCTGTTCTCTGTGGCAGCTGCCTCACTCTGCCTAATGGTACAGCCCCCTCTGCACATCCTGGTTTATTAGTAAGTTTGTTTCATCTCTACTGAAGTAGGATCCAAAGTAATGGATTAAAATTATGATAAAGGAGATTTCGCACAAACATTACAAAGAACTTCTTGACAGTAAGAGTTGTTTGACAGAGGGTGGCTAGGCTCTCCCTTGTTGGAGGTTTCCAGACAGACAGAGATTACATCAGGGATGCTTTATCTGTGGATCTCCTGCTTTGACAGGAGATTTGATGCTCCAAGGGATCTCTGCAGTTCTATGATTCTATACTGAAGCAGACACCCTGCACTGCCAGAAAGATGAACAAGGGGGGTCCTAGAGGAAATCAAGCCTGGAGGCAAAATTGACAAAAACTGAGGCTGTTCTACTTTGGACACATCATGAGAAGCCAAGATTCACTGGAAAAGACAATAATGCTGGGAAAGGTTGAAGGCATCGGGAAAAGAGGAAGACCCAATAGGAGATGGTTTGACTCCCTAAAGGAAGCCACAGCCTTGAGTTTACAAGAGTTGAGCAGGGCTGTTGGGGACAGGCTATGCTGGAGGTCACTCTTTCACAGGGTTGCAATAAGTCGGAGGCGACTTACACATTAACAGCAACAACTATATATTTAAGCGAGGATTCCTGACTCCTTGCTACACATGAATGCATGGTCTGTAATTTGTTCAAGCTCACCCACTGGGTTTTTTGGCTTAATTGGGATTTCCTTATTTCTGCATCCCTCTGCTCAAATACTCTAACTCCCGCATGACATATCTTCGTGTAACCAAAGTGCAGCTCTGCAACTTCAGGCACAATGTTTACCTCAAAATTTAATGCACTCAAGTCCCTGCTTCTCTCACTGGGTTCTCTCGTCCATTACTTGTAGGTGGTATATTCCCAGCCACCCACCCTCAAACCTAGAATATATGTGGTTTTGGCCAAAAAAGGAAATTTTCTATTTACTCCTTCTGGGGCTTTGATGATAGAACTCTAGTTTGGCTGGTTTGGTCTGGGCTATACAGCTAGCAAATGTCAAAACATATGGACCACCCCATTTATCAAATAATCTACTCTTTGACTAGATAGGCACTATCAGCGATCTGGTATTGATCTTTGCAGGCCACAGCTATTGTTCATCTGAGCATACAGCATGGCAGCAAGAATTAATGAAAGAAACAAAACAATGCATACAAAATCACAGCACCCAACTTTTTGTTTGAGTTTGGTCAAGTTTTTATGTAGTATCAAGAACCTATTACTAAGTACAAAAAGGAATCTGGCGGTAGGTGGGAGTCTATGCACATTTTTTCCTCTGGAAAGGACAAACAGAACTGAGGGGCAAAAGGAGTAACCTGAAATAGTTTTGTTCTTAACTTGGTTTTCAGACTAAATTTATGTATATTCTTAGTTCAGTTTCGATCCAGTTCCTCAAAGGCTGGAGGCTGGATCACACTCTGTTGGTTCCCCTGCAGCCAGACCCTGAATCTAGCATCACCAGAACAACAGGTTACTCACCTACAACTGTAGTTCAAGTGGACCTCTGTGATTCACGCCCTGGGTGCCTCATCGGAAGATTCTAGAGTTTCTGTGGTAGCAAAAAACACACATTAGAATAGAGCCCCCTCCATATAAGTACCTTGGCACCAATACTCTCCCTTCAGTTACGTCAACTGCCAGAACAAAGAGATCTGCGTGGAATGATAGTGGGATGTGTGAATCACAGAGGTCCACCTGAAGAACTACAATTACAGGTGAGTACCCTATTCTTCTTCTTTGTGGTCTGTGTGAATCACACCGTGGGTGACTAACAAGCTGTCTTACCCGGAGGTAGGGTGTCACGCCAAGGTGGAAGCCAAAACAGCATGTCCAAATGCCACATCAGACTTCTGCCAAACATCCAGTCTATAGTGCCGGATAAAAGTAGATGGTTGTGCCCATGTAGCCAAAGCACAGACATCGGGAAGAGGCACACCCCGGAGGAATGCTGTAGAGGCTGCAAGCTCTCTGGTGGAATGAAGGCGAATCACCTGAGGGACAGGCTGTCGAGCAAACTCATATGCAAAGTGAATGGTAGAAGCAACTCATCGAGAAACTGTTTGTGAAGTTACCTGCAAACCCTTCGTATGAGAGTGATGGCTGACAAAAAGGCACAGTGAATGCCGAAAGGGTTGTGTAAGAGAAAGGTAAAAGGCAAGGGCTCTTTTGACATCCAAAGTACAGAGGAGTCATTCTTGAGTGGAAGATGGTGATGGAAAGAAGGAAGGAAGGACCAAAGGTTGAGAAAGATGAAATTGAGATACAACTTTAGGGAGAAAAGAAATGTCCACAAATAGTTTGACTTTATCAGGGAAAAACTGTATACAGTATAAGGATAGTCATGCTGCAAAGCCGCTAAATCACTTGCTCGACGAGTTGATGTGATTGCTACAAGGAAGACTGTTTTGAAAGTAAGCAGGTGAAGGTCCGTTGAAGCTAATGGCTCAAAAGGAGGCCTAGTGAGCTGTTGCAGGACAAGGGTCAAAGACCATTGCGGAGAAGGTGGATGAACATCTAGGTAGGCATGTGATAAACCTTTTAGAAAGCATTTGAGTGTGGGATGTCAGAAAAAACACGCCGCTGGAGAAGTCAGCAGTTGGCAGGACGATTGCTGAGAGGTAAACTCTCAGAGAGGAAAGGGAAAGACCTGTAGCAGGAATCAGAGGACTGTGGAAAGAGATGGGTTCATGGCAGGCAGCGAAGCAACTAGTGAAAGATTGAAATTTTTTCCACTTTTACAAATAGGCCCTTTTGGTTGAAGGCTTTTTCACCTGACGGAAAACATCCATCAAGGAGAAAAAATACTCCACACTGCCAGGTGCAGAGCAGGTAAATCTGGATGAAATATCTGGGAGTTGTTTTGTGTGAGAAGGTGTGGCAAATGGGGGAGGTGATAAATGTCTGATGATAGGTTGTGCAGGACCAGGAACCAAGGTTGTCCCGGCCAACACGGGGCTATGACAATGGCATTGGGTTTGTCCTGCTGTAGATGGACAACTATGTTGTGGAGGAGCGGGAAGGGTGGGAAGAGGTACGTGAGAGTCCTGGGCCAACAGCCAATGAACGCATCTCCCTGGGAGTGTCTCCCAACTCCGGCATGGGAGCAATAGCACCTGCACTTCGTAGTTTTGTGAGTCAAAGAGGTCGAGAGTTGGCTTGCCCTGCTTTTTGCAGAGGTAGAGGAAGATCGTTTGGTCCAATTCCCACTCATGAGGTTGGGAGTTTGTACGACTGAGGAGGTCTGCCAGGTTGTTGTCCTGGCCTGCAATGTGTAGAGCTGTCAGGCAAACGTGATGTGAGAGACACCATTCCCATAGGTCTACCACCAAAGAGAGGAGGCTTGGGGAGTGGGTACCACCTTGTTTGAGGATGAAGTACATAGCTGTAGTGTTGTTGGTGGCAATCTGCACCATTTTGCCAATCAGGATGTTTCTGAAGGCTCTGCAAGCCTTTATGACTACAAGGAGTTCCAGCTCGTTTATGTGGAGGGAACGTTCTCTGTGGGACCAGTTGGCATGGATCTTGAGAGAGCCACGATGCGTTCCCCAGCCCGTAAGGCTGGTGTTGGTCGTGACCTGTATTTGAGGACGTGGTTGCTGGAAGGAACATCCTACTGAAAGGTTCGGGATGAAACGCCACCATTGAAGTTGGGAGGCGAATTGGGGGTGAGTCTCAACAGAGTGAGAGGAGGATTGAAGAGGGTGAGAAACCACAATTCTAGGGACCTCATCTTTAGACCTACGTATTGCACGACCGAGGTCATAGAAGCCATGGTGCCTGTGGCGTTTGAACCTCGTGGCCCCTGCCTGACTCCCCAAACACAGAACACACAAAGGCAAACAATATTCTTTTTCACACGCTGCCACCAGTTGATCACTAAATCAACATACTTTACTTATGGAAGGATGAAGATGAAGGTCCAAACTTCACTGTCTTTTAAATAAAACAAATTTATTGATTACAGATGTTTGACAGTTAATCATAAGTATCTTCTTCAGGTTTATTTATCATCAATCACAATCTTCTATTTGAGCTTCCAGTTACTATTCACTCTTCTGACTAAACACACCTCAGATCTCCCTAAATACCACACTCTATCTCCCTCTCCACTCTCATCTCCCTGTTGACTCTGACTGACTCACTCTCTGACTCCGCCTCTTTCTACATATCTCTCAGCTCCGCCTCCCAGCAACATTAGCCTGCAACATGAATATGCATGACTACTTAACATAATAAGGGTGAACACTACAGTGCCTAACATGCATTGCACCAGTAGGGCAGGTACCAGAGCATGGGGAGTGAAATTATGCAGCAAAGAGATGAGGTTCTGTTGCCTGTCTGGGGGAATGAATGTGCAGGCTTGGATAGAGTCTGTGCGAGCCCCGATGTACTGAATGACCTTTGTAGGGCTCAGTTTGGATTTTTGCATGTAGACCATGAGACCGAGATTGTGAAGGAGGGATAAGGTGAAATGGGTAAGTGGCTACTGGGGCCATACATTTGGTGAAGATTCTGGGAGCTGTTGCAAGCCCAAAGGGAAGTCTTTTGAATTGATAGGCTCAAGATTGGAATCAAAGGTACTGCCTGTGGGAGGAGTGGATGGAGATGTGGAAGTACATGTCTCTTAGATCTATAACTGTGAACCAGTTTTTTTCCTGAGGAAGGGTACAAGCGACTCGAGGGTCACAATACGAGACTTGGTGGTGATGTCATACTGGTTGAGCTCTCTGAGGTCTAAAATAGGGCGAAGACCGCTGTCCTTTTGGGGGACAGTGAAATAGCGAGAGAAAAAACTGTTGTTGTTTTGCTGTATCAGTTGTACGGCATCCTTGAGAAGTGAATGTTCTATTTCTTCTTGTAGAGTTTGAGACAGTGGTGTAATGACGTGAAGTGGCGGAGGGAGCTGATGGAAATGGATGCCAAATCCACTTCAGACGATGGACAGAACCCAGACATCGGTGGTGATGGACTCCGAGGCAGGTAAGTGTTTCCACAGAAAAGGTGGGGAATGGTGAGTTGCGATCTCAGTCAGGAAGATGTCAAACATGATGTTTGGGTTTGCGGTCGTTGCACCTCTAGATAGGTTATTGGCGGAGTTTAGATTTGTATTGTTGCTGCTTAAAATAAGGCGGGTAGGATGCCTGGCGTTGGGGCTCGTGTTGGAACCTCTGGTAAGAATTGTAGGGACACTTCCATTGGTTACGTTGAGGGTGTTGCTAACAGGCAGGATAGATGCCCCAGCGTTTGGCAGCTGAACGTTTCTTTTGGTCGTTTTCTAAGATGTCATCTGTTTCAGCTGTTCGTAACCAGGAAAAATGTCTCAATGCCACAGAGGTAGCCATGGATTTTGCCATTGCATCTACAGTGTGCTAAGCTGAAAACATCTGTTGTTTGGCAACAGAGAGGCCTTATTGTTGGAAGGTTTGCACTAGTACCTTTTTATCCTCTGGCAAGAAATCAACAAAAGTGGCCATATTGTCCCAAAGAAAGCGTTGATACAGTCCCACAGCTCCTTGGTAGTTTGCTATTCTCAGAGAGAAAGTCGCTGAGGAGTAAACCCACCTGCCCATAGAGTCGATTCTCCAACTGTCTTTGTTGGGTGGAATAAGGATCTGCCAATGTCGAGACCGAGACTGTGAGGCTTCAACGAATATCAAATTCGGGGCTGGTTGCTTTTGAAGAAAAAGTGCTTCAGGGTGATGTATTCGGTAAAGGTTGCCAATTCATTTCAAGATCGAATGAGAGGAGGCTAGTTTAGTCCAAGACTCTGAGCAGTGCTGAGAAGGGATGGTAGCATGGAAATATGGACTGAAGTAGTTGTGTCTTTCGAAATGGGATCATAAAGGTGATCCACTGCTTCAGTTGTGGGGCAGTGGATCTGTAGCTCCAAAGACTTAGCCATGCGCACCATGAGTTGAGCATATGTTCAAAAATCTTCTGCTGATGATGGAGGATCTACATCTGCCAGGTCAGAATCTGGTGATGTGAGTAGCAAAGATGGAGTTTGTGGCTGAGATCTGAGATTTTGGGGTCAGGTCTGGAGTCGACCACGCGTCGATCGACTTCAGTGTTGAGAGGTTGTGGGTCATAGTAGTGCCCTTGGTGGCTGCCACCGAAGGAGGTGGCATGTCCATGGACATCTGTTGCCGTCAAGGATCATCAGCTGCTATTGATGTCATGCTGTGTCCGTGGGCAGAGGTAAAAATCCTGGAACCTCGGTATCATAGTCGACATCTTGGTACTGACGGACTACATGTTTAGGTAGGTGTCACTGTTGAGAGTCAGCAATCAGCAAAGAGTGAACTGCAGCATCCATGGACCAGGATGGATAGCGAGAGTCATCGATACCGGAACCAGTATCTCTATGATGTCAAAAAGGAGGTTGTGGCCAATTCAATGGACCTGTTGGGAGGCCTGTCGAATAGATCGAGGTCAGGGATGCCGAGTGGGAGGAATGGTCTCCATCATTTTGAGGAGCTGGAAAATATCGGCTGAGAGGAGCTGCAAATGCTTCATGACTGGAAGTGTGTCTCTCAACTGCCTTGAGCTTTTGAGGTAGCTGGTGAACAGCCATCTGATGACCGCATGGATCTGGATGGCAAGCTTGCTTCGACACCGAAAGCTGTTGAGATGGAGGTCTCTGATGTAATGCTGTTGTGGGACCAGACAGAACAACCGGTTGAGCACCTCTGGCAGACTGGTTAGTAGAGCACTGATCGAAGCAAATGGCTACCCGATGAGAGTGCTGAGTGTGGTTCTGGCCTGCGCATGCTGGCGGAATTGCCTCATAAGCTTGATGCACATGGTAGCACGCAGGTGGCCATGGTGTTACAGGATAGGGCACAGTGTATGGCTGAGGCTATGATTACACTGTCTCCGGTGAAGCGTCTATGGAGGGGTTACTAGGAGAGATAGATTTCTGGGGACTAGCAGGTGAGGACGTAAGGTGATCTACTTGATCATCCGATTCCAGCAACTGAGAAGTCGGCTGGTGTGGTGGGATCCCTTTGTTGTCAGAAAGTGAGCCAACACAAATCAAATCTCCAGATTTGGAAAGCTGCGGCAGAGTGATCACAGGAGCTTTAGTTTTGGTTTGTTTAGACCTCTTGGGTTGAGGAGGATCTGGAACCAAAGAGATCTCGGGAGACAGGACTTTGATGTCAAACTTTTCGACGTCGAGTGTTTTGGTCTGTGTCCCTTAGAGGTTCTCGACAAAGTCCAAGGGGCATCAGAGTGAGATGGTGTGGCCGAAGGGTGCTGTTTAGATGATTCTGCAATGGCTTTCTCTGTGGCTTTAGCTTGTGCAGTGGCCTTACACTAAGCCATGACTTTAACAGGTTGTAAACACTGTTCCCAAAGATGGAGTTTAAGTCTGGAAAACCGAGAACAGAGGAATCCCCACTTGAAATTTTTACAATGAGGAGGTTTGATGTGACTTGCCTAGGCAAAAAAGGCACTTTGAGTGGCTGTCTGAAAGTGATATTTTATTATTGCAAACCACGCAGTGCTTAAATGGGCCCAAATGGGCCATGAACAATTAAAGAAAAATACATTTCAATTAGGAAAAACAAAAGTGGAGGTGGTGACGGCTGGAGGCCAAGGCACGTTAAAAAAAAGATAAAAGTTTGTATTAGTGATATTTTCATGCATCAGCAGGAAAAAGAAAATATTTAGTAATCAAGAGTAAAAAAAACCCTCTCTTTCACTTTTAACTCACAGAAGCTAGAAGTATGAGGCTCTTCAATGTGGCAGTTGAAAGAAACTGATGGGAGAGTCTTGGCGCCAAGGTACAGTGGCACCTCGACTTACGAACTTAATCCGTTTTGGAACGGTGTTCGTACGTTGAAAAGTTCACAAGTCGAAGTACCATTTTCCATTGAAATGCATGGGAACAGAATTAATCCATTTCAGCATTTCAAAAAATTACCTTCGGAGCTCTCAAAGAGTTTCCTCTGATGTTGGGGGGAAAGCCCTTTGAGAGCTCCGAAGGTGCCGATCGCGGCAGCGGGGACCCCCAGGTAGGTCTCCAAGTACCTCTATTTCTGCCAAAGTAGAATTCACAACCCCAACTCCACCCCAGCAGGGCTATCTAGGCTACAGTTTGGGATGAAGGTGGATTTCAGCATCATTCATTAGTTATTTGATTACATGTACTGTATACCCCACCTATTCTCCACTGTTTCAGGGCTCCATAAGGATTTGTGTCCAGAGACTGTTTCAGACCATCCACGCTGTCATACAGATCAGATGCTTCACATACCTGACACTTCATTTCTGCACATAAACATTCTGACTTGTTCCATGTAGATCTAGGTGATAAAATAGAGACTTGTAGAACACCATAGAACAATTGTTAAGGAAGAGAGCAATTCTCCATTGCCATGTTCTAGAATCCATCATCCAAATGGGAAGGTAGTGCCATATGGTACCACCAACACCCAACTCCAACAGTATATCCAAAACCCACACTAAAGAGTATTAAAATGAGCCGAGACACCCAAAACCACCCAGACACTGCCTCTCTCCACTATTTCAAACCTGGGCATGAAGTTTAACTGAAACAGGCCAAGGTCACCCACGCTAGACATTTTTCCCAACAAGGGCGTGTTAATAACAAACTTGCAATTGTCCATATCTTCTGGATCTAAATTAGGTTTGTTCAAGAGCAATCCAATTACAGCCTCTTTCAAAGAAACTAAGGGTCAAACTGGATGATATATTTATCACGTCTTTGGAGAGTCCCTCAAATGATGAAAGACATATCTTTAACAAAGCATGTAGTTTTCCTCATCTATGTATCTTGAATTTACCATGTACCGTTTTATGCTTGCTCTTTGGAATGAAACCACAGGCTGGCTCTGCTCACAGGAGACACAATGGGGAATCAGACTTCCAATTAGATACCTCAACCAGTGGTTCTTAACCTTTGTTACTCAGATGCTTTTGAACTGCAACTCCCAGAAACCCCAGTCAGCATAGTTGGTGGTGAAGGCTTCTGAGAGTTGCAGTCCAAAACTCCTGAGTAACTCAAGGTTAAGAACCAGTGACCTAAACCACTGAGTTATCCAACTAGTACAAATGTAATAATCAAAGGTTGATTCTGACTTATGGCGACTTTCCAGGGTTTTCTAGGTAAAGAATACATAGAAATTGTTTGTCATTCCTATTTTCTGGGGGTGCCCTTGGATTGTAGCACAAAACTCCTGATTGTTAAAGCAGCCACAGCCACCATCTCAGATATTATTACTCCTTAAACATCCATATAAAATAACACGCATCATGTTATCTGCACTAAATTGTTCCTTGCATCCAAAGATTATTTTCTCTTGAATGCCTCCAGTGCGTGAACACTCACCACCTCCAGAGGTAACTGGTTTCACTGTCACACTGCTCCAACAGTTACGTTTTTCCTGATACTCAACTGAAATCTGGCTTCCTATAACTTGAATTCTTTATTACGTCTCCTGCACTCCAGGATAATCAAAAATAGATCCTGTGCCTCCTCTATCTTTCAAGTATTTGAAAAGTGCTATCATATCTCCCCCCAATCTTCATTTCTGAACTGGGCTGCGGACACGGATATCCGGCCCCCCCCACATGCACGCACAGTGGGCGTGTCGTACTCGCAGGTGGGCGTCCTCGACGAGTGTGACATGCCCCTCCACAAGCACGACATGCCCCTCTACAAGCATGACATGCCCCTCTGCAAATGCGACACGCCCACCCGCAAGCTCACGAAGCCCACACACCCCAACCGGTCTGCGGTCCAAAAACGGTTGGGGACCGCTGTTAAAGTACAGTGTCCAGAACTACAGACAGTACTCAATATGAGGCCTAACTATGGGAGGGAATGGAAGGGAACTAGTACTTCATAGGATTTGGAGACTATATTTCTGTAAAAAGGTAAATGTTCCCCTTGACATCCAGTCGTGTCCAACTCTAGGGTGCGGTGCTCATCCCCGTCTCCAAGCTGTAGAGCCAGCGTTTGATCGACGACCGTTTCCGTGGTCACGTGGCCAGCACGACTAGACACGGAACGCCGTTACCTTCCCACTGAGGTAGTACCTATTTATCTACTCGCATTTTTACATGCTTTTGAACTGCTGGGTTAGTATTTCTGTTAATGCAGCCTAAAATCACATTTGCCTTTTTTGCCACCACATTTTTGCAGCACTGTTGGCTACAACAATTCCAAAATCCTTCTCACTTGTAATATTACTGAGCCGAATATCCCCATCTTGTAACTGTGCATTTGTTCTCTGCCCCCCAAAAGATTTGCACTTATCCCTGTTGAATTTCATTCTGTTGTTTTCAGCCAGTACTCAAGCTATTATTTTTTAATTTTGTTTGTGTCTTCCAGAGTATTGGGTATTTCCACCTATTTCTGTGTCATCCACAAACTTGATAAGTATTCCCTGCACTCCCTCATCCAAGTAATTAACAAAAAGGTTGAACAGGACCAGGAGTATGTCCTGTAGTACCCCCTTGTCTCCTACCAGTCTGAGAAGGAGCTGTTGATAAGCACCCTTTGAGTATGATTCTGTAACCACCTGTGTTTCTACCCGATAGCTCTTCTGTCCAGCCCACACCTCGCTAGTTTGCTAATTAGAATATTGTGGGGTGCTTTGTCAAAGGCTTTGTTGAAGTCAAGATTTATTATATCTACAGCATTCCCACCATCTACCAGGGAGTCTCAAGTACTTGAGATAATATTAGTCTGACAGGGTTTGTTCTTGAGAAATCTGCGTTGGCTTCTAGTTATTACTGCATTGTTTTCAAGGTGCTTGAAGACTGACTGTTTTATAATCTGCTCCAGAATTTTCCCTGGGATTGATGTCAGGCTGACTGGTCTGTAGTTTCCAGGTTCCTCCTTTTTCCCCTTTTTGAAAACAGGGACAATGTTAGCTCTCCACCAATCATCCAGCAGTTCACCAATTCTCTGTGATATCAAAAAAATAATAGTATTTCTGAGATTCTTGAGCCAGTTCCTTCAATACACTTGGATGCAGTTCATCTGGCCTTGGAGATTTGAACTTGTTCAAAGTAATAAGGTATTCCTTGTAATTAATTCCCAACAAGGAACCTCTTGTAGGGAATTAATTACAAGGAACACATATTCCCCCAAATGTCTAGTTTGACTCTGAAATACTACTTGATCTCTCAAGGAAGATTTTAGAATCTCTTGGACTTCTGCACTGGCATAGACTGAAAGAAAAGAAAAAAAACAGGACAAAAAGAAAACAAACAGAAACACTGGATGTTATGTTTTAAGGTTTCATGCATATCAAACTGACGGTTGATGCATAAAGATTCAGGGGTTTTCTGAGCCTGAGAAGAAGACCTCTGAGCGCATTCCAACAGTCCTTATTGATTCCAAAAAAGTATTGCTGGTGCAGACCACAGACAAAATCTAACAAAGGCATGTGTGCTGTCTGCTCAGCAAACAAAAAAACTTCCCTATTTGTTCAAGCTTCAACACTTCACCAACAGCTGAACTTCTCTTTATTAAATGCCACATTATTAATCAAGAAAGATGGACTCTTTTCAATTGCCAAGAACCAAGCAAATGATTCAAAACTTAGTAGACTGGCAAATATTTTAAGCTGGAAGAATGGAAAAGGGAAATATCTATCGGAAGCAAAAATGACTGGTGCTATAGCAGTGTGGAAGGGGAAAAACAATTTTTTTCATTGACTAAGGCAACAGAAGTCAAAAGAACACAAATTCAACAGTATATCCATTAAGTGGATGACAAGAAACAGCACTCGCATCCACTTACTAAACTGTTTTTGATTCTTTAGTACCAAGATGCAGAATGATTCTTGCATTATGGTGCCAAGGAAAACCTTAAAATCCATTTATTTCATAATGTAGCTTTCTTGCATTATCATAATAGAGCCATCACTGTTTGCAGCAAACACTATGGGGTCTCAAACACCTAAACACAGCCATTAAATTGGGCATTTGTTACAAAGTGGGCACGTTAAGCTTCCTGAATGATTTGTGCTGCTTGGCAAACGCCCAGCAGGAGCAATCCATTGTGCTAGTTTACAAGCGGGGAACACAGAATTGTCTGCTGAAAGGGGATACCCACAGTGAAGTAACACCTAAAATCTACAACTAGCCGCATTCAACTACTGCTTGAAATCAGTCTCATCACAAACTGCCTCCCTGAGCTGTTCAGCATGAAAGGGCCTTAAAGGTTCAATATCTGACAGGACAGTACTATGCCAAGGCTTGGATGTTGACCTTATGCCAACCAGTTGTGGCTGAGTCCTCAAGCACTATCTTGGCTTGCAAAAAATCCAGAACAAGCATCTCTCAGCTGGGAAAGGCCTTGGTTCTAAAACTTTGGATAGCTAATCACCAGTCTAGAAGGACTGGGCTGCGCAGTCTTTGGTGACCCTAGATCAGCGATGGTGAACCTATGGCATGCGTGCCACAGCTGGCACACAGAGCCCTTCCTGCGGGCACATGAGCCATAAGTTGCTGGATCACTACTCCCCCCCCCCTTGCACAGCCATACCTGAGAAGGCGGCTGCAGCCACGGTGCTGGTGCTTCGACAGGTGGCTCCAGAGCAGCTGGTGGCAGATCCGGAGTGGGGTCTTGAGGCACCTCTGTGCCCGGGATTCCCCCTTACACCGCCACTTCCGGTTCCGCCACCATCACTTCTGGTTCCTCTGCCGCCGCGCTGCCACGGCATGCTGTCCACTGGGTTCTCCCCCCCCCCCCCCCAGTTTGGAACACAAACACAAAAAAGTTCGCCGCCACTGCCCTAGATCAAATCTCTAATGTTTACTCAAGGATCAGGGATCACATGCAAACACATCTATACATGTGTTGTGGGAATATTACATCATCTGCTTCCTATTTCCCAAGAGTTCATGGCAAAATCTGAGGCCAAGGGAAAGGTTATTGTGCTGTCAAGGGGGAGAACTTATGATGTTATTTCAGAGAGGATATGCTGCAAAACAATAGCCCAGATCCTCTTCCCTAGTTTCACTAGCAGAGCACAAACAATGTAATTTCTGGAGGTGAATTGCCCCAAGTTAAGAAATCACCTTAGACATTATCAAACTGAATTGCATGACTCAGCATGCAACTGATAATTTCTACAGTGATTTAACTTGGGGGCAGTTTGCTCAAAAAGTTATTTGATTTGCATAGCTAAGCAAGAGGATTTTGGCCAATATGTATGTTTTTGTGTGTGTGCAAGCATTTAACAGTGACACAGAAAATATGGGAAAAAAATTTTGCACTAATTTCTAGACAAATCTTATGTGCTCAACAAACATACAGATCTTTGAGTTTAGTCTGTGAGCCCTTGGGGCAGTTGGATGTAGAAAGGAAATTAAGGTCATCACACATGTGAAAATCAAATCTTCTCCTCTTCCAGCACTCTTAGGTCTGAGATTTTGTCTCCTTGCCTGGAGATGCAGGGAAACACAGCAGCAGTTCCCAGAATCTTCAGCCAGCACCGAGATCTGCCAACCCTCGTGTACATACATACATGTGCACAAATGCATCTACATGCACATACACACATTCTAGCAAACCTGACATATATCTAGAGATATTATTTTACTTAGGATGAGACCAGTACCAGGCGACTGGGCGTATAAGACGACCCCCCCCAACATTTCCACTCAAAATGTAGAGTTCGTTATATACTTGCCATATAAGACTACCCCCTCTTCCGCATGCGTGATTCTGCTTTGGCTGCATCATGGGGAGATTTCGTTTTGCCGCTTTTGGTTCCTTTCGCTGGGAGAGAGCGAGGGTTTGCTGGAAGAAGGACAGCATCGGCGCTGAACAGCTGACTGTCAGGAACCAGCAGAGAGGCGGCAGCCATCTTGGAGAGGCAGCAGCCATTTTGAGAGGCAGCAGCCATGTGGTCGCATCTCAAAATGGCTGCCGCCTCTCTGCTGGTTCCCAACAGTCAGCTGTTCGGTGCTAGAGTCAGGCTGTTCCCAGGCTACCAAGGAGGAGCTCGGTCTACTTGGTCTTACTACCAGGTAAGTGACTTCGCTGGGAGAGAGGGAGGGTTTGCTGGAAGTGCACTTGGCATATAAGATGCCCCCCCACTTGGAGGCATGTTTTTCAGGGCCAAAAAGTCATCTTGTACGCCGGCAAATACGGTAACTGTTTGGCCTTCCATTCTTGTAATTAATCTGCTAAACACCTATATTTCTAGACTTTAGAGAAGATTTCTATGGCTAATTCTCCTTAGAAAAAGAACACTTTAGGAGGTGCTGCAAGATCGGTCTTTATATAATTCTGTGCCATCAAATCAATTCTGACATGGCAACCTTTTTCAGTGTTTTTTTTAAGTTGAGATAACTTCAAAGTGATTTACCGTTCTCTTCTTTTGAGGTGCCCTGGGACTGTGCTACTTACCCAAGGCCACACAGGCTGGCTCTTCTGGGGTGCACAGTGGGGAACTGAACTCCCAAGCTAACTCAGTGAGCTATCCATATATATCTCTATATATCTCTATATTTATTCGCAGTGTCAAAGCCAGCTTTGGATAATCTTTTAAGGCTCCTATGTGGTCACAGAGATTAATGGGGTATCAGGGTAAAGCACAGTGTTGCCAAAAAGAGCAGTTTTGCCAATCCCCACAATCCAAAAAAAATCTGCAGGGGGAGCCCATCAATCCAGCTTCCAGTTTTTGAACTCTTTGTTACCTATTGGTTTTAAGTGCATTATTTCCGTTGAGAGAAAGGAATGCTACATAGTTACCTGCTTAGGTGCAGAGGAGTTAGGGAATATTTAGAAATGCTGCAACTGCTCAGGATGTGAACATGTGTTGAACCACTCTACAAATATGCTATAAAGTACCAAAAGCAGCAATGTTCATCAAAGCAGTGCTGTTTGCGAAGAAAGGGCATTTAACTTTTGTTGGTCCTGGTGTATTCGAATCAAATCTGCTTCCTGCCCAAAGCTGCAGGACAGCAGGTGGGTATGGGACCTTTACTTCTTCTTGTCTAGCGCTAACAGTAGGGAGAAGACAAATTAGATGTGAGAAGCAATATAGGGACCAAAATATGAAACTGTCCTTGGGTACTGCTCCAATAAAAATTCCCAGCCCACCAAGACTGCCATGACATTTCACCAAAATTCTGTCCATCGTGTCTATTGGGGATGAACTATTTGGATTTGGGGGGGGGGGACTTCAGCTCTCAGAATTCTCAAAGCATTCCTCAGACAGAGTTCTGGGAATTCAGTCTGACGACCCACATCTTCAGACACCTAATCTTCAGTAGAGCTTACTCTTCCAAGGTTGCATTTTAGGCCTTCCTTTCCTGCCACAATGTATCATGGGAGGAAGCTGCCATAGTGCTTCCTAGGTATCATGGATATTTGGGGAGCACTCTGCAAAGCAGTGGTTCCCAACCTTAGGTTATCCAGGTATTCTTGAACTGCAGTTTCCAGAAGTCTTCAGCTATGCTGGATGGAGTTCCTGGGAGTTGCAGTGCAATAATACCTGAACTACCCAAAGTAGAACCACTGCTCTAAAGGGCAGTGAGACTAGGACAGAGAGCAACATTTTCTAATGTGCTCAATAAGTTACTTTCCAATGGCATTTAAAAGCATTTTATGGGCATTTTGAAGTTTCCACCCCCTCAGGTTTTATGCCACTCTCTTACCAGTCCTAAGCTGTTTTTTTAATTAAAAAAAACATAACAAAAAGCAATGAGCAGCACTCGTTGCAATGAGGTTTTTCTTCCAAGTACAAAAGACGAATGCCAAAGGGTTACTTTGCAAATACTACAAAGAGAAACAGGAACTGATCTCTCCATGATGTTTTTCTGCATCAAAAAGAGAATGGCAAAATTCTAAATCCTTTCAACACTGAACTCCATGTATGGTTGCCTCCACAATGTTAGAGGTAAATTAAAAAACAAATGCCCAAATGAGATAATTCCTACAGAATATTTTATAATACACAAATAAGGAGCTGACTCTCTGTCTCAATTAGATTGAATATCTTGAAATCCCACCTGCATTCTCTTCTCGTGTCATATCGTGTTGTAGGATTTGGAGAAGTGGTGGGGGTTCTTTCTGTGCTCATTTCGAACATATATGTTTACCATATTTTTCCAGGTATAAAACATCCCCACGTATAAGACGCCTCCCACTTTTCTAACCCAAAGTTAAGAAATCAGTGTTTTAAACAGAAAACATTTTACTTAGTAATTAGGTAACATTTACATAACAATACTGTCATATTAATAAAAGGAACAACAGATAAAAAGAACAACAGGTAAGTTTGGCCCTGGAGTTCAAAACTAAGCAGGACAAAGGCTAATAGAGTTTTGTCAAGAGAACAAGCTGGTCATCACAAACACTCTCTTCCAACAACACAAGAGGCGACTCTACACATGGACATCACCAGATGGGCAATACCAAAATCAGATTGATTATGTTCTTGTTGGTTTGTTCAGCATCAGCTGATGTCACTTACATAAGCCTCATGATTAGAGGAAGCCTGTTTGCAAAGGCCAGGTATGGGCAGTTTCGCAATTGCATGGTTCTCTCCTCGGCTTACTTCCATGTATAAGACGACCCTCAATTTTTAGTCTAAAGATTTTAGACAAAAGCATCATCTTACACATGGAAAAATACGGTACTTCCATGTTCTTCATAGTTCGTACTAGAGCCAGGCACAAACCAGCAGTTCGGTGGTTTGTGCTAGTTTGGCTGATGGACACACAGCTAGCTGTTCTGTGGTTCAGTGTCCTACCCCTTCTGGCAGGTGCCCACTGACAAGTGCCTGTCAGCCAAAATGGCACAAACTGCTGAACTGGCAGTTTGTGCCCATCTCTGGTTCACACACTTTTCCCGTTGACTAACGTCTCTACACAATTTTTTTTTGAAAAAATACATGCTTCACTTGTGTGAATGGGTGTGAGCAGCCGTGTCTGCAGGAGAATGTGGAAGGAGAATAGATACAGATTATGGAACATTTTCTATACACAGAACACATATCCAGGTTTTGCAGCATGTTTCTACTGATTTCACTACTGCCACACATTTAGTGCTAGCTAAAGGTTTAATTCTTTGGGATTTTGCTGACCTTCATCATTCAGCTTTCCAGGTTCCTATTATTGGGAATCTTTCCTCGCCTCTTAATCCTTCTGAATTCACACTTGCACACATTTCTTGAACGGCAGCTTGCTTAATTTGTGCAAACTCCACTGTACAGCTTTCTTCTCTCCTCTTTTTTTTTAAACAATGCCACAAAATATCTCACCATGTTAAAGAACAAGGAGAATAATTTTGAGAATTTCCAGCCTGTCAAGGAAAGACAATGAAGGAAGTACAAAGCTATTCTTCTTCCATCTTGGCCCTATTTTTACAAGAGTGGCTTAGCCCAGTTGTTAGTGCCATTGTGTTAGCATTTTTGCCGTGCCATGTTCTTGCTTTACAGAGTGAGCATAAACAAGGAGGAGGCACTAAATTAAGCTCTGACAGCCAGTACTGGATGTAGCCACTTGGCCTATAAATAAGCAGTGATCACCTCCATTTTATTGAACTCATTTTCTAGGCAAGCAAAGACCACAAGATTCCCCAGCAAATTTTCCCTTTCCACTGGCTAGCAGTGCTGCAGGTGTCAGGCATGACAGATTTACAGTCTATTCATTCCTGGGAACAAAAACCCTGCCATAGCTGGTCATGGAACACACCACCAGTTAGGTGGGAAGATAACAGCAGCAATACCTCACTTCTCTATTCAGCTCTCTCAAGCAAACACTATATTGGAAGATAATAAATGTTCCTGGTTTGTATGTCATGAGTAATTTCTGAAAACATACCATGTTTCCCCGAAAATAAGATAGGGTCTTATATTAATTTTTGCTCCAAAAAAACGCTTTAGGGCTTATTTTCAGGGGATGTGTTATTGTTTTTTCATGTACAACAATCTACATTTATTCAAACACAGTCATGTCATCTTCTTTTGGTTGCGACACAATTCTGCAGAATGGTGGAGGGTGGGGTTTCAGTTAACTGGGGCTTATTTTCGGGGTAGGGCTTATATTACGAGCATCCTGAAAAATCATACTAGGGCTTATTTTCAGGTTAGGTCTCATTTTCAGGGAAACAGAATAGTCCACATTACAGCAGTTCTACGGCTGTGAAATTAAGAAGGATTAATGCAATCATAGCCATGCTTCGTCAGAATTAAGCCCCAGTGAATTTAATGCAAGGGTGGACCACCTGGTTTCTGTCGAAGGCCACAATCCCTCTGGAGGTTGTATACTAGCAGTAGATACACTGTCAGAAATGGAGGGAGACATGGCCGGTGCTTAGAGTGGCCAGAGCTGGCGAATATATGAGCATATTCTGTATCAGCGTTTTGGGATGGGGCGCATTGAATGTTTTACACATTATCAGTTTTGTATTAGGGAATAAAAACTTGACATTGCAGATGCTTCTAGCCTTTTAAATATCATTGCAGTGATCTGCAGTTCAGATGGTAGCCAGCATGCTCTTGAGGTACTCCATTGTTGGAAAGATGAACTACTGGATAGCTCAGTGTTTTATGAAGATACCTCAACCTACTTCTCTTTGTTTCATTTAAAAAAATACTGCCCCATAGTGAAAAGGAACTTTCTGAGTGGTGTACAAACAACCAGGATATAAAATTACAGACATCAACAACAAAATCAACAATTGAACTTAATAATAAGCATGAAATATATACAGTCAGCAAGAACAAGACCTGGAGCTGATTGTGGCTCTGATCATCAGCTTCTTATAGCAAAATTCAAACTTAAACTGAAGAAAGTAGAAAAAAACTACAGGACTAGTCAGGTACAGTATAATCTAAACCACATCCCTTATGAATACACAGTGGGAGTGAAGAACAGATTTAAGGAACTCAATTTGGTGGACAGAGTGCCTGAAGACCTATGGATGGAGGCTCATAACAGCAACAAAAACCATCCCAAAGAAAAGGAAATGCAGGAAAGCAAAGTGGCTGTCCAGCAAGGCCTTAGAAATAGCAGAGAAGAGAAGGGAAACAAAATGCAAGGGAGATAGGGAAAGTTACAGAAAATTGAATGCAGACTTCCAAAGAGACAAGAGGGCTTTTAAATCAATATTGCAAAGAAAAAGAGGATAATAATAGAAAGGGAAAAACCAGATATCTGTTCAAGAAAATTGGAGATATTAAAGGAACATTTCGTGCAAAGATGGACATGATAAAGGACAAAAATGTCAGGGACCTCAAAGAAGCAGAAGACATCAAGAAGAGGTGGCAGAAATACACAGAGGAATTATACCAGAAAGATCTGGATGTCCCGGACAACCCAGATAGTGTGGTTGCTGACCTAGAGCCAGACATCCTTGAGAGTAAAGTCAATTGGGCCTTAGAAAGCATGGCTAAAAACAAGGCCCGTGGAAGTGATGGCATTCCAGTTGAACTATTTAACATTTTAAAAGATGATGCTGTTAGGGTGCTACATTCAATATGCCAGCAAGTTTGGAAAACTCAACAGTGGCCAGAGGATTGGAAAAGATCAGTCTACATCCCAATCCCAAAGAAGGGCAGTGCCAAAGAATGCTCCAACTACCGTACAATTGCACTCATTTCACACGTTAGCAAGGTTATGCTCAGAATCCTCCAAGGCAGGCTTCAGCAATATGTGGATGGAGAACTCCCAGAAGTACAAGTTGGATTTCGAAGGGGCAGAGGAACTAGAGACCAAATTGTTGACATGCACTGGATTATGGAGAAAGCCAGAGAATTCTAGAAAAACATCTACTTCTGCTTCATTGACTATGCAAAAGCCTTTGATTGTGTGGACCACAGCAATCTATGGCAAATTCTTAAAGAAATGGGAGTGCTTGATCACCTTATCTATCTCTTGAGAAATCTGTATGTGGGACAGGAAGCAACAGTTAGAACTGGATATGGAACAACTGGTTGGTTCAAAATTGGGGAAAGAGTATGACAAGGCTGTATATTGTCTCCCTGCTTTTTTAACTTATATGCAGAATACATCATGTGAAAGGCAGGACTGGATGAATCCCAAGCTGGAATCAAGATGGCTTGAAGAAATATCAGCAACCTCAGATATGCAGATGATATCACTCTGATGGCAGAAAGTGAGGAGGAATTAAAGAACCTCTTAATGAGGGTGAAAGAGGAGAGGGCAAAAATAATCTGAAGCTCAACATCAAAACAACTAAGATCATGGCCACTGGTTCCATCACTTCCTGGCAAATAGAAGGGGAAGATATGGAGGCAGTGACAGATTTTACGTTCCTGGGCTCCATGATCACTGCAGCTGGTGACAGCAGCCATGAAATTAAAAGATGCCTTCTTCTTGGGAGGAAAGCGATGACAACCTAGACAGCATCTTAAAAAGCAGAGACATCACCTTGCTGACAAAGGTCCGCATAGTCAAAGCTATGGTTTTTCCAGTAGCGATGTATGGAGGTGAGAGCTGGACCATAAAGTAGGCTGCCTGCCAAAGAATAGATGCTTTTGAATTGTGGTGCTGGAGGAGACTCTTGAGAGTCCCCTGGACTGCAAGGAGAGCAAACCTATCAATTCTAAAGGAAATCAACCCTGAGTGCTCACTGGAAGGACAGATCCTAGAGCTGAGGCTCCAATACTTTGGCCATCTCATGAGAAGAGAAGACTCCCTGGAAAAGACCCTGATTTTGGGGAAAATGTGAAGGCAAGAGGAGAAGGGGACAACAGAGGACGAGATGGTTGGACTGTGTCACCGAAGCGACCAACATGAATTTGATCAAACTCCAGGAGGCAGTGGAAGACAGGAGGGCCTAGCGTGCTCTGGTCCATGGGGTCACGAAGAGTTGGACACAACTTAACGACTAAACAAAAAAAGCATGAAACTGACAGATATGGTAATAAAGATACAATATGTGGTTATAGGAAAAGGATCAGTTTTCCACTGCAATATTTTACATTGTGTGATGTAAACATGACAAAAATAGCTTGTTGCCCTACTTAAATACTGCAGGTGAAAACTTTTAATGGAGCTGGAGAATCCTCAGGATGCTTTCCTGCCATGCTGCAATGGTCTGAATTGGTAGGCTTTCTTAACATGCCTAGGCATATTTAACATTCTTAAGAGTCTTTTCCTTTAGGAAAACAAAAATACTCAGGATCTTACAGTTAAAACACAATCCTCTCCATAGCAGTAATAGATGTACTTACTGAATTCTGATTCTGCAGATGGTTGAGGATTTCTTTTGTCTGTTTGGATAAAAAATTCCAAGATTTGCAAAAAAAAAATTTCATACATTTGATGCAAAGAGCTTGAGTTGTTTTTTTTTTAATGCAAACATGAGGGAAACAACAGCAACAGATTAATCCTTCCGAAGCCATCCTCAATTGCTGACCCCCAGCTACTACATACACTTTCTGAATTTGTATATGCAGTTCCACTTCTATTGATAGACTCACCCTCCATGAATTTATCTAATTCCTTTTTCAAACCATCTAAGTGGCCATGTTGCCACCTCTTTGGGCCACAAATTCCATAAATTAATTACACATTGTAAGGCTTTTCACTTAATGCTCTTCCATTCAGTACATTTCCTAAAATGTCCCTGTTAGAGAAAGGCACTTAAAACAAAGCTAAAATTATTATCTCATACAACATTGAGCTAGGGATATATTGCGCCCGCATTGTTTTCATCACGGCTTCAAAGGCAAGCAGTCTTTTGAAAATTACTCCCAATAGCTCCATTTAATCGCCACGTTTTCTGACACGCAGGGAAAAACATTGCTTCCGTTAATCTACCTTGTTAAAGCTGGAGTAGCTTCACTCCAAACAGAAGCCGCTCCCTTGTCACCTTGCCCTCAGATAGCTACCCTTCATGAGAGGCAGGAATATTAACATTTCAATAGTACATAACACATTCAGCCAAATGTTCTGAGCTGCTCTCCACATTAGCTATATCTTTGCCACTTTAACATCCTCAATTACAGCAGCTCCACTGGCTGCCAATCCATTGCTGGGCAGAATTCAAAGTGTTGGTTCCAGCCTATAAAGCCCTGAACGGCTCAGGCTCCAGGTATCTCAAGGGCCACATCTCCCTTTATGAGCCTGCTTGGGTGTTAAGATCATCAGAAGAGGCCATTCTCTCGATCCTGCCATCTTCCCAGGTACATTTGGGAGAGGGCCTTCTCTGTTGCTGTTCCCAGACTTTGGCTGGCCCCATCTTTGCTGTCTTAAAGACCTTCAACTATATGGGGAAGTAAACATCAAAAGAGGAGTATTTCAGTGGGATTGGTGTTTAACATCTCACTAATCCCCATGTCAATCACCTTAAATAAAACTAGATTGAGCTACCATATATCAGAACAACCTGGAAAAGTCAATCATCTCTTATACATGGATGACCTAAAACTATATGCAAAAAGTTCCACAGAGACAGAATCACTGCTAAACACAGTGCAAAGTTTAGTGAAAATATCCAAATGAAATTTGGAATTGACAAATGTGCAGCTCTGTCTATGCACCGTGGCAAGATCCAAAAACTAGATGGAATAGAGTTTAAAAATGGCAATATTATAAAATCACTCTCAAGTGATGGAAAGTATAAATATCTTGGAATACTAGAAGCAGATAACATTGTGCACAGAAAATTTAAAGAACTGAGAGAAAGAGCATATATCAGAAGACTCTGGAAAATCTTAAAAATTAAAATTAAATGGGGAAATACAATCAAAGACATTAACACATGGGCCATTTCAGTAATTAGATACCCAGCTGGAATAATAGATCGGACTCAAAACAAATTAGAATTGGATTGAGAAACATGGAAACTAATGAACATGCATCACACACTACAAAAAGCAATGTGGACAGATTATATTTACCACAAAAAATTGGAAGACATCAATTACTGCAAATACAGCAGGTAGTAGAGGAAGAAAAAAGAATCCTAAATGATTATATCAGTACAAGCAGAGAAAAATTACTTAAGGCAGTGAAAATGGAGAATATTTTGAAAACAACAGAAACAAAGGCTCAATATAAGAAACAACAATTTCTAAATAAATTAAACAGCTGGTAAAATAAACCACAACATGGATAACACCTGAGAAGTATTGGTGGAAAAGATGATCATAATTTAACATGGGCATGGCTAAAACTGGGAACCCTTAAGAAGGAAAACGAAGGCTTGATTTTTGCTGCACAAGAACAAGCACTCTAAAC
This sequence comes from Pogona vitticeps, assembly GCF_051106095.1. Taxonomy (NCBI): domain Eukaryota; kingdom Metazoa; phylum Chordata; class Lepidosauria; order Squamata; family Agamidae; genus Pogona; species Pogona vitticeps. Next base: position 13,142,021 of record NC_135792.1, read on the forward strand.
CAATGTGATGAATGCTAAGATCCAAGGAATTAGTGCTAACAGCAAATGTTGACTCTGCCAAGAAAAAGATGAAACTGTGTCACACCTCATCTGTGAATGGCCAAAGACTGCACAAACAGATTACAAAGTTAGACATGATAGAGTGGCAAAGTTAGGGCACTGGTCATTATGCAAAAAAGATAACTTGCTGGCCTCCAAAAACCTGTGGGAACGTTAGGTAGAGAAAGTGTCAGAAAATGAGGAAGTCAAGATCTTGTGGGATTTTTGGATCCAAACTGATTGATACCTTGAACATAACACACCAGACGTAGTAGTAATATGATGAAGAAATGACCGGATCATTGACATTGCCATTCCAGGGGATGCCAGACTTGAAAATAAAGAACTGGAAAAGCTAACGAAGTACAAAGACCTGGCAATCGAAACATCTCGCCTCTGGAAGAAACACACTTCAGTGGTTTCTGTAGTCATTGCGGCTTTGGGAACAATATCAGGAAATTTCACACAGTACTATAAGCAGTTGCAGATTTCAGACATCACACCATCAGACATACAAAAAATGACAATATTAGGAACAGCATACATACTGCGCCAATATTTAACAGATACTTAGGTTTTTGGTTAAAACTTGTATCTGTTATATAGTACCAGTCACTGTTTTTATAATTTTGTCTGTACCTAGTGTTTTTAATAATAATAATAATAATAATAATAATAATAATAATAATAATAATAATAATAATAATAATAATAATAATAATAATAATAATAATAATAATAATAATAATCTGATTTATGCCAACCCTTTTCAGAATTTTCCAAGTATAAAATATTTGCAAGTGGTTATCATTCACTTCTTCTGGGGGCACCCAGGAACGGTACAGCTTGCCCAAGGTCACAAAGGCTGGCCCTATTTGGAAGAGGCCTAGTGGCAAATCATACTTCTGATTCCATAGCCAGATATCCAAACCACTGAGCTATCCATCTGCTTGCTGTTATAAGAGGCTTGGAAAAGTTTCCCTTTGGAACAACTCCAAGAATCTCCCAGGCATCATGACATGGTACAAAATAAAACTTTCCCAAGATCCCCAAATCAAGTCTGAGTGCACAGAAGGGGGTGGGAGTCTGTCTTGCAAAGTTGGTGTTAGAGCCCAATGTGAAGGAGATACTTTGTTTCAGAGTACTAAAAAAGTGAAATTTATTCACTTTAAAAATGTTGCACACACATTTAGGCCAATTTATTTTGTAGCTTTCTTCAAGAGCAATAGTTTTAGCAATGCATGTGAAGGTCTCTTACAATTTGTTTCCAAACTTCAGTGAACTCTTTTGTATTAAGTGAATAAATCCTGGTTTCAGCATCCTGAGACTTGGTATCTCCTAAGTTCCAGCAGACATTTTCCAGTTTTTTCTGGCTTTACAGTTCTTGTAGGGATACTTTCTGGCACTGCTCAAATGCACACACTTGCCCGGAACCCAGCTGCAGGATACCATCAGATGACACTGAGAACCCTCCCTAAAGGAAGAGGCATATGCCACCAGGGGACCCCTTCTAGCCTTGAGCCAGCGGAGGACATATTCAGAGAAACAGGAATTACCGGGTTTACATGCTGCAAACAGCCCCGCTCAACCAAGAAGGTCATTCTGGGTTGCATGCAGAAGCTAAATATGGTTCAGTTTAGGAACTCAGATTATGGGATGCCTCTAAATATATAAAAAAGTACACCCTGATTAATTAAATGTTAGATTTTGCATAATTGGTTTGTTTTAAAAGAGAATCAGGAAAAAAGCAACTTTAAAATGGTATTCTTCCAATATGACATGGGGATGTAATCCTATGGCGACTGACATATTTCAGGGCCTCAGCATGACTTGATCTGGTCTTCCACATAAAGCAATCAAGATGGTACTAGACAGGAAGAGCTGGTGTGTTCATTACAGCTGCTGCTCCTTATACATAAAAGGTTACAGACTTCAAAGATGCTGAGACAGACCTGTTGTCTGTCTTTCTTTACATACGCATGCTTCCTAGCACAAATGACTGATTTTCTAATATCTTCTTGCACAGTATAATACACCTCTCCTTGGGAAGGTAATACGACGGCTATTTTTTTAAAGGTGAAGGGTCAACCTCCAGGCACCTAGAAATATGAAACAACCTAAATAATGCAACATTTCAGTACATCCTCAAGCACCACATATGGGAAAATGCTTCAGATACTGAAAATGAAGGCAGAGAATCATCATTTAACAAGATCAGCAGGCAAGCCTTTCATCTTAAGAACTAGCCTACAACAAACTGAAAGCTAACTCAATATCATATATTACCTTCTTCTTTCAGTCCACAGTAATTATGTTGAAACAACCTGCTCAGCTCTAATGGAGAATCTGACACCAGATTTCCTAAATGACCAAATTTCTGGAGTTCAGATACCTATCGTAGTAGGCATCCTTCAGTCTCAAGAGACTATGGTAACTTGCTCTGAACAGAGGTCTTGGAACAGCATCTAGTGTGGCTGAGAAGGCCAATTCCAGAATGACAATCCCTTCCACACTGAAGACCAATACAATCTGTCTCCTGTCCAGCTCCCTGATTTGGCTGGTTTCAGGACTGCTTCTTTGCCTCGGCCTGCTGAACAAGTGTCTCTTCAAAATGGGAGAGGCCGTGATGTATCACATGCCTCCAGGCTGAATGCTCAGATGTCAAGGTTTCCCATCTGTTGAGGTCCATTCCTAAGGCCTTCAGATCCCGCTTGCAGATATCCTTGTATCGCAGCTGTGGTCTCTCTCTGGGGCGATTTCCCTGCACTAATTCTCCATAGAGGAGGTCTTTTGGAATCCGACCATCAGCCATTCTCACGACGTGCCCAAGCCAGCTAGCTTAAGGATGCAGGACATGCCAGAAAACACACAGGGACCTGACTGCATCCGCCGTCTCCTTCTGCCTACTGAGAGGGCCAACGAGGCACCTCAGTCATCACAAGTCACACAGGTATCTTCTCCATCAATCACAGAGTACGTAAAAATGATATATTTACAGAATGGTTCCAAATATTGTTCCCAACCCCTTCCTATGAAAGAATCAATTTACATTAGGCCTGAGGCCTGATATCTGCATTTCTGCTCCTGGAAAATACACTAACGCCACACCACCAGGCTTTTCTTTGTTCTTTTGTTTCTAACTGTACAATCTGCTGTCAGAATTACATCTTGTGACTAATACTGCCCTTATCTCACAGGGAGATACCAATTATTTTGCAAAGCAAACATTCCGAAGGACAATCTTCATAAAGCTCCAGCGTTCATGTTGCAATTAAAACTTTGCATTATTGATGAAACACACACACACAGCATCTCTTCAATGATTCATTAAATCCCATTCGACTGGCCCTGTTAACGGGGTTGCTATACCACGCGTGGAACACAATTGTAAGACAGAAAAGGAAGCTTACGGCTGCAGTAGTGATTACAGTATATTGGTCAGCTCAATGGCTTTTCCATCTTCTGTTCACAGAAAAAGGAAAGAGTGCTGGAGATAGTTTTCTCCTACATGCAGAATTTCCAGAATTTTATAATAAAAAAAGTAATCAGAAAAATAATTCATAGCTTTGTAGGGTGAAGTAAAGGTTTCTGCTAATACAAAGGAGTTCAATATAGATCATTTGTCTATTTTAATAATAGGCATATATTTATTAAATTTTGTTGAAATAAATTAAAAAACAAAACAAACACATTCAGAAACAACCACATTGCAACCATAAGGGATAATATGATCGTCAGCTAAGATTAACCTTCCAGGCATGACAGAACCTACTGATATTAAGCCGTTCCAGAAAGATCTATGTCAACTTGAGAAATATTATGCTAAAGAACTGTTGTGTACCTAAGAAATAAACATAAGGCATTTACTGGTATGGGAGTTAAAATGTCTCCATCAATCTGGTGCAGGTCTTCATTTAGTTTCAGAGCTTAGAAAGGTTACATTTAGGAAAACAGCTCCCAAAATCTCTCACATTAACTGGAATATTGTGTGGCCTGTAACTGAGAAAACAAACTTTTTAGAGCTTTCTTTCTTCCTGCCTGCCCACTATTTAAATAGAAGCCAAGAATAAATGATAAAGTTTCAGAGAAAGTTTGTTACACCACTATTTTCTAATATATCCCAATTGAGAAATAGAATTGATGGAGAATTGTGTTTTTTAAAAAAAAAATAATTTCCCTTCAAGCTTGGCACACAAGAGAAGGGAGAAGAAGAAGGTGAGGGGCAACTATATGGACTTGAAGCATATTTTATGAGCTCAAGATTATTCCTTTAAAATCTGTTCACAGAAAGCGGCTTGTTTCCGCAAGCTTTCTAAATTTTGAACAATGTAATTTATTTTAGATGTCTCCTGACTGACTCGTTGTTGGTTCCAAACATCTCTTTCAAAAGTGACTTTACAAGTCACAAAAATATTCTCCTTTGGATAGGAATTGGCCAGGGCAAAGCCAGAAGGAAGGGGTCCTTAATGTCTTGGTCCAATTGTATGTGTGTGCTTATTTATCCTGGTCCAGTACAAGATGTTTGGAACAGGGTATCAAGAAAAACAGGTCTGTTCTAATTATAGCCAAAGTAAAAATTAAAAAAAAAATTAAAAGTTGATCCGAGCACCTTGAATGGGCAAACACCACTGAATACAAACCGTACCACAGATTGATGGTTGGCCCTGTGTCAAATACCTCTTTCTACTGGGCTCCGCCAGGAAATCAAAAGATGTGAAGATATATTACTTCCCTTCTTTTTCTCATTTATTCCCAGAGTTTCTGTGTACAGGCATGACAGAATGTTCACTTTAATGCATACTTAAGTGGGAGAGAATGTATCCTTTGCTTCGATTTGGACGTACAACGTTTTTAGTAAAGAGCACAGTGCTGCTGAAAACCTTTACAACAAGAGATATGCCTTTCCACAAATAATAAGGTGTTTCCACACTGTAGAAGGAACCGGGGGGGGGGTGTCTTTTTTTTTAATGAACACTGAGTGCAGGGTCAGCATTCACAATTGCAGCAAAGGGAGTTCAGGTTGAATGCACAGCAGGAGTATAATTTCAGTGGACGCGTTAATTAGAGCAAATACAGGAAGGCAGGACCTAACTTGCCCAAGAGGGTTAAGTGCAGAGGAGATTGAAGTAACTCTAAAATGTCAGATAACTTTACTCAGTCATACTGCACATCTTTATTCTAACATATTATACAGTAGGTAACTGATGTATAATCTTGGTAGAAACTGCTAGAATGAATTCTCTTTATCTCAATTGTGTTACATGTGTGTGGCTAGGCTAGGTTAATTTAGTTGGTTAGATTTGGCTTGAAATCCTCCTTTTATTTCATCTCATTATTTCATATTAAGACTACAGTTCCTACATTTACATCCACCCACATCTGTGCATATTTTCCCTAATAAGCATATGTACTCACATATTGTACCGAAAAATGACCTGTGTTCTAGTCTCTTGGCCCCATAACCCAAGGTAGTTTCCGGAAGAGACCTCTATCATTATAAAGGCACCTCTGAATGGTCACCAGAATTCTTGGCCAACAATGTGACCAGTAAATACAGCACATCCCTTGTCCATGTTGCCATCTTGCTTACAAGATTTCAGAATTAGTGCTATATACTGGATAGAGTGGTGAACTAGGCCTCTGGTATCTGAATCTCTGCCCAGCTATGGAAACTCACTGGGGGTGTGGAACTGGAAAAGCCACTCCTTAAATATCTCACTTAGCGTAAAGTCACTATAAGGTGATTCTGACTTCACACTACATAATAGCAACCTTTAATTCAATACCGTATTTCCCCAAAAATAAGACAGGGTCTTATATCAATTTTTCCCCAAAAATGTAGTAGGACTTGTTTTCATGGGATTTTTTTTCAAGTATAACAATCTACATTTATTCAAATACAGTCATGACATCTTCTGGTGGCTGCACAATGGTGGAGGGGGGGGTTCACTTAACTGGGGCTTATTTGGGGGGTAGGGCTTATATTACGAGCATCCTGAAAAATCATACTAGGTCTTATTTTCAGGTTAGGTCTTATTTTCGGGAAAACAGGTTACAACAGTGAATTGTGAAAACTATTCTTTTATGCGTGTGCTATTTTCAATAGGATTCCCCCTGTATAATTGGGTACGCAAGGTACTATGTTCTAGGTCTATGGTTCTTAACCTTCGGTTACTCAAGTGTTTTTGGACTGCAACTCCCAGAAGCCTTCACCACCAGCTGTGCTGGCTGGGGTTTCTGGGAGTTGCAGTTCAAAAACACCTGAGTAACCCAAGGTTAAGAACCACTGCTCTAGGTTAAACAGTTCTTCCCATTTTCACAGTTTTTGGATATGTTAGGTCATGCCCAGCTTAACACTTAACATTGTGGGAAGTGTGATCTGTTTTGAAAAAAATGCTAGAAAATAAGATACGTTTTTACGAAGAAACCAACCAACAGGGATCAACAGTTAAGGAACCCTGCAAATTCCAATATTTATTTTAACAGTTTAAGTAATGTGTTAATGCCTTTAATTCAATGAGTCAGATGTTTTCATTTTTACTGTTAATGGCAACAAGTCAATTTTCCAATTTCTAACATACAACACTAACAAATTAATCCTCAAAGCAAACATTCCAAGCTCTATTTTACCTGTTATAGGCATTTCCCACACATTGTCTGAAGTTCACGCGCGTGTAATTTTTCCAGCTATATACAATTCAGCCACTGTAAAAGTGTGCAGTTTTGTGCCCACAATTTCTTTAAAATGCCCTACAAGCCTTGTAAATGTGTGAATTCCCAAAGTGAGGTGTGTTTCTTCCCACAAAGATTCTCAGGAGGTGCAAAAATGCTACAAGACTGTCAAGTCCAACAAAATTCTTTTCTGCCGGTATCTAAAATACAGGGACCAAGTATAACACATACAGTAGAAGTGGTACAGTCCAGTCATACCCTTGATGGGTTTGCATACTACTCGCCTGGAGAACTAGGCTTCAGTGTCAATATTGCGGCTTCAAAAGAATTCATCATTTTCAAAACAGATTGTCACACAGTACAGTAAGTAACAGCCTAGTCTGGCTCCACTCTTTCTGTTAGCCTTCCTACTACCATGACAAATGCCCTAGAAGCTGTAACATTCACACACGTTCTGCTTTTGATGCCACAAGATGCTCTTGGGAGTTGGGGCAAGGGGCATGCTTTGAATCTTCACATGCCAAGACGAGGGGGGAGAAATCAATTTCAATGCCCAGAGGAAGAAATTACAGCTAGAGAAGGTCACTAACCACTGCAAGTTTGCTCTATTCTCATGTCACCTTGGAAAGAATCCCACAAAAATTAGACAAGTCTGGAATATGTGATCTCGTAAGCTAAAAATAACCTGGGCTAATGTAAAAGATACCCAGATGGGCTACATGTTCAGCCAAGAACAAATGATAAAGATTTGATTTTAAAAGATTGGTTCTGTGTTCAACAGACCTACGGAACCGTGAACCAAGACATCATATCATGATCTGAAACGGTTGTCATTAAAATGTCCTCACACTCAACATCCCAGGTTTCTTAGTCATGAATTCAGCACCTCGTTTTCCATTACTTTATCAGCAGCACTTTCTTGGCCAATTTACATGCACTGGAAAAAAAAAACAACCTCAAACGTGTAACAAAAATAAATTGTGATTGAGAAAAATAATACAGTTTAACCACCTAGACATATAGAACTGAATTATTCCATCATTATTCCAGACTCAACAGTAATGCTGCTTTGGTGGTGTTTTTTGCCTCCAGTATCACAGATGTCAGGAGGAATAGAGAGGTTACTTACCTGTAATTCTGGTTCTTTGAGGGGTCATCTGTGAATTCACACAACTGAGTTTTAGTGCCCCTGCACAGAGACTCTCAGAAATTTCTGGAGCTTTAGATGGATCCTCCCTTCCTGTCGCGCATGTCCCACATATGGCACAGAGTGCCTCAGTTCTGTAGAACAATCCACCGCTGCCCAGTATGCAATAGGCATACGTGACAGACAGAGGGGAGGATGGGCAGGAAGTGTGAATTCACAGATGACCATTCAAAGAACCAGAGTTACCGGTAAGTAACCTCTCTTTTTTCTTCGTGGTCTCTATGAATGCACACAACTGGGTGACTAGCAAGCTGACTTACCAGGAAGTGGGATGTCACAATAAAGCAGAGACAAGGAAAGCACGACCAAATGAGGCATCATCCTTTGCACGGACATCTAGCCGATAATGGGACAACAACAGCTACAGGATTTTAAGTTGCCAATTCTTGTTACAGAGTCGGAGAACCAACTACTGTATTGATAACTTAGAATCTTTGTCCCTTAAGTGTACCCATCTGGTCTTTCATTTAACAACTTGGGAACAAAAAAGATACATGGACTGAGTATACTTTGGAGTTGCAAGGAAATGGAGTGAAGGGACCTTGGTCTCTTCCATTTTCCAATAAACCTCCATGAAATCCAGTCTCCAAGAAATCTAGCTGATTATTCAAGATGGGACCTTTTGAATTTTTCTGGACTACAAATCCTATAATTCTCTATTCTGGGAGCTCTGCCAGACAGACACCTTACAGATACCGAAATGTAGCTCACCTGGGAGAGAGCTACCTAGCTAGGCCTAGCTCTGCCTGTGCATCCAATTTTTGTCTCAGTAACTAAAAACCTTCTTTCTGAACAGGAAGCTTGGCATAGCCTAAGCCTTCCTGTTTAGGCTTTTCTCCTAAGTGAATCGCATTTAGGTGTTTGTAAAGGATCTGTCACCAAGAACTTGCAGAATGGAGAATTATGGGATTCATTCCTGCTCCTAATCAGTGATATAATCTACAGTGGGGTCTTGACTTGAGAACTTAATCCGTATTGGAAGGCGGTTCTCAAGTCAAAAAGTTCTCAGGTCAAATCTGCATTTCCCATAGGAATGCATTGAAAACCATTTGATCCGTATCTGCTCTTTTCCGTCCATAGAAACTAATGGGAAGCTGCTATTCTGCCTTCGACCACTAGAGGGGGATATTTTGTTTATTTTTTTCTTAGGTCAAGAAAGGTTCAGGGAAGGCAGGGAAAATACAGACCAGGCAGTACCAGGCAGTCTGAAGACTCTCAATCCATTCTCTAAACGCTGGGAGGAATGAGGAAGCAGACAGGCACCCTTTTCACTGGCCAACAGTTAACTGAAAGTTCAAATTTTGCACTTTCCCTGCCTCCCACGTGGTTTTTTTTAGTTCTTAACTCAAATCTAAATATGTAAGTCAAGTCAATATTTTCCTATGAGAGTGGTTCTTAAGTCAAAATGTTCTTAACTCGAGCCGTTCTTAAGTCAAGACCCCACTGTATTTCCAAAACTGGGATAAATTTGGACAGTCTATGGATTTGCTCTCCATCAGCTTTCTGTTTTTTTCTTTTAAAAACAAACAAAACCCTGCATCCATATGCACCCCTTCTGTTTGGAAAATACATGTAGCTCCTGTTTGACATCTTTGCTGCCGATAGCAACACAGGGGTGCAGGTACATTACAGCAGAATCCATATTCTATACTGCTGTTGGCTGTCCAGAATTCTGTACATTTGTTTCATAAATCACCCTAAATCAGCATTCTTTGCCATGCCCCATAGTCCAGCAAGTGTCACAGCCCAGTGGGAAAACATACAGCTTGACACTAATGGAAGGTTTTGCTGGTGGCTACTAATGGTGAGATTATGACTTTTTGTATTCTTTTGAGTCAACACGGTGTATAAAGGGATAAGAGGAAGACAGCACACTCTCTTTGCCCTTTTGGGACCTTCTTGCAAATGAAGGAATGTGCATTGCTTGTAGAACATTAAACAATGGGCAGGCAAACTACAGTGGGATGATTTCCACATACTTTAAAAGAATGAAAAAAAGCATTCTGTACATGCATGCACACTTGCATACACACACATACACATGTATATCACACATTTGCTGTTTGACATGGGAAGCAAAACTCAGTTTGAAGCTATTTTAATTTAAAAATAGTCTTATTCTAAGAACTGTAAATGGACATATGTATATATATTCTCTGCAAATGAAAAGAACACATATTTATGCTTTCCACTATAAAAATGCTTCATGTGCCCCTTTGGGGACATTTAGTAAAAAAAAAACCTGTGAAAGTAGCAGAAGAAAGGCTGTAGTTCAGAAGCAGAGCACATGAGTTGCACTTAAAAGTCCTCATCTGGTTTAATCTGGATAGTTTAGTGGTTTAGGTCTCTGGCTAAAGGTTGGGAGTTCAATTCCCCACTGTGCTTTCTTGACAGGGGATTGATTTGATGATCCGTAAGGTTTCTTCTAGTTCTGCCATTCTAAGTAAATAAGTAAGTAAATCTACATAGTTCTATAGATTCATCCCTAAACCCTGATGTTCAGGTTTCACCAGGGCCTAGCAGTGCATTTTCAAAATTTAAAATATGTTTACCTTGCCTTTCTCCTTGAAAAAGACCCAAGGCATCTTAGGTCATTAAAACACAATATTTAAAGCTAAAAAAAGAGAAGTTACTTACCTATAACCATGGTTCTTTGAGTGGTACTCTGTGAATTCACAGGAATGGGTTAAACTGAACCTGTGCATGACTCTTCAGAATATTCTAGAGCTAATTAACTGACCAATAAAACGTTTACTCGTGTCGCGCATGCTCCACCCACCCGCAGTACCTCAGTTCCAAGTGTCCACCGCTGCCAAGGCTCTGATAATTAAACGCTATAGGCAATCTGTGACGGATGGTGGGGAGATTGGGCAGGACGTATGAATTAACAGAGTATGGTACAAGCCTATGCAGATGATCTGGTAATAATACTTGAGAATCCTCAGGGAGACCTAGAGGAAGTATTGAGAATCATAGAAGAGTACGGACAAGTGGCAGGTCTCCAAATTAATCATCAAAAAACAAAAGTTATAATTAAAAACATAAAAAAAGAAGAAGCTGGAAAACTGCTGGGAGAAATTAATTTCGAAGTAGTACAAAAAATTAAATATTTAGGAGTCATCATCACCAAAAAACCCAGCAACTTAATGAAAGAGAATTACTTCAGAATACAGAAGGAAATTCAGAAGAACCTGGAAGATTGGATAAGCTTCAACTATCATTGATGGGAAGAATTGCAACAATAAAGATGATGATTTTGCCTAAACTACTATTTCTTTTCCAAAATCTACCAATATTATTGAACTTTAAATATTTTAAAGAACTGGATCGCCTGACAACTAAAAGAAACCAAGAATAAAACTTAAACTATTACGGGACTTGAAAGAAAGGGGAGGCGTAGGACTTCCAAGTTGGCTATTATATTATGAGGCGTGTGCAATGACATGGATAAAAGAATGGATAACCCTGGTAAATCAAAGATTACTAAAATTAGAAGGGTATGACCTAAGCATGGGTTGGCATGCATATGTGTGGTATGGGAAATATAAGGAACAATCACACTTTATGGAACATATTGTAAGGAAAGCATTGGGTCTAGTGTGGTATAAATTCCAAGCACAAACATATAAAAAAAACCCCATTATGGGTAGCCCCCATAGAAGCCTTTACGATGAAAGGGATGAATCAGAAAGGGATGATGCTAAATTACAAACAACTACTTAACAGAGAACAAAATTAAAAAAGTAAACAAGAATTAGAGGAACTAGGGGTGGCAACAGACTGGTGGTCACTGAATAAATTAGAATCAAGATATAGAAAAGATAGAAATTTGGGCTTTTTTGAAGGTGAAGTACAGGTAGATAAACTCTGGATCTATACTGATGAGAAAATAATAAAGAAAATGTATACATATTTACTGGAATATGAATTGGAGGATGAGAGGGTAAAGGAGACAATGATAAAATGGGCAAGGGATTTTGGCTATAATATTGATATTGATCACTGGACGATGATGTAGAAAGACTGTTATAAAATGATTAAGCCAGTAAATCTAAGAGAAAATATCCTCAAAATGTTTTATAGATGGCATTACACTCCTATAAAACTGGCAAAAATGTCAGAAGGTAGCAGTAATATCTGTTGGAAATGTAAAAAAAAAGTAGGAACTTATTATCATATGTGGTGTTCATGTGAAAAAGCCAGGGTTTATTGGTTACAGTTGTGGGAAATGATAAAAGGAATTATTCAAAAGAAATTAAACTTCAAACCCAAAATAGCATTATTAAATATTATGCCAGAAATTACCGATAAGGAAATTAAATATTGTTTGATGTATATATAGATAGCAGCTAGGTTACTCTGGGCCCAAAAATGGAAAAGCGAAGGTGCTTCTGGAGCTCCTGAAGAAGCTGTTGGATATTATAGAATTGGACACATTATCAGAAGTGCTACGAGATCAACCAAGAGACTATGCAAAACAAAGTTGGAACTTAATACAGGCTTGGGCCCAGGGTTGAAGATAGGGCAAAATGATTGATGGGCTTTGTTTTTCTCTCTCTCTCTTTTCACTTTCAATGCTCTGGAGTTTGGGAAAGCTGGAATGAGGTCTGAATCTCTGTCCCCAAAGGGGGGGGGGTTGGGGTGTATGTACTGTACTTTAGATATGTGTTTGTAGTTGAGTAGTTGAATAAAAAAATAAATAAAATAAAATTTGAATTAACAGAGTACCATTAGAAGAACCATGTTTACAGGTAATTAACCTCTCTTTCTTCTTCGTGGTCTCTGTGAATGCAAGTGAATGGGTGACTAGCAAGCTCACTTACCGGAAGGAGAGCCGTCACGGTAAAACTGAAATCAGTACAGCCCTTCCAAAATTTCCTTCCTTCTTGGCTCTGACATCCAGCCTGTAATGTGTGACAAAGGTCGATGGTGTAGACCAAGTAGCTGATCGACAGATGTCAGAGAGTTCAATGCCATGCAGCCAAGCAGTAGAAATAGCCATGGCTCTAGTAGAATGCGCTTTCAGCATATCTGGTGGGGTCTTGCCAACTAGCTGATAGGCTAAAGCAATGGCAGACACTATCCATCTGGAAACAGACTGAAAAGAAGTTAGGTGACCCTTCCTAGGTCTGTGGAAGCAAACAAACAGTCTAGGAGATTTACGGAAGTCCTTAGTCCTGGAAACATAAAAGGCAAGAGCTTGACGAACAAGGGAATGGAGCATGCGCTCAACATCTGAAGAAGGGTTAGGAAACAACGTTGGAAGAATCAAAGGCTGATTAACATGAAAATTTGAAATCACTTTAGGAAGGAACGATACATCAGGGTATAAAATGACATTACCGGGGTGAAATTGTATATAGGGTGTATCAGCCCATAGTGCAGCCAACTCACTCGCCCTTTGTGCAGACGTAATAGCCACCAAAAATAAAGTCTTTAGAGATAGTAGTTTCAGACAAGTAGAGGCCATAGGCTCGAATGGAGGACGTGTAAGAGCCTTCAATACGGTCTGAAGAGACCATTGAGGGATTGAAGGCCATACAGGTGGACGAATATTATGCAGGCCCCTCAGGAAGTTCTTCACAGTCGGGTGAGAAAATAAGCGGGAAGCTTCCGAGCCAACAGGTTGATATGAAACAATGGCTGAGATATAAACTTGTTGAACGTGCTAGTCCCAGATCGAACAGAGAATGTAGGAAGGTGAGCAGGGTCCCTATGGAAACCGGAACCGTGACCAGACCTCTAGGCTCAGCAAATGTAGCAAAAACAGTCCACTTATAAGAGTACAGTAACTTGGCTGACAGCTTCCTAGCTCTTTCGAGCACTTGCTTTATAGAGGGGGAATCCTCCAAATCATGAGATGGAGAGATTCAATGTTGGGGTGGCAGATGTTGCCCCCCCCTCGTGTCAGGAGGAATGGTTGAGGAAGTAATCTCAAAAAATCTGTAGCAATGGTCTTGAGGGTGGTAAACCATGGTTGCCGAAGGCCACCATGGCACTATCAACTGGTGAATTATGACAATTGTCCGTTGGATCAGCGGGATAGAAGGAAAGAGATAGAGAAGGACCGCGTCCCATTTCACCACAAAGGCATCTCCCAAGAAACCTTTGCCTCTACCTGCTTGAGAGCAAAACCATGTGCATGTTCTGTTGAACTGAGTGGCGAAGCTGTTGATTGCCGGTGTGCCCCGCCTGTTGCAGATCTGGGCAAACACAGAGTTGTCTAGGACCAATTCATGCATCTGAGTGGTCAGGCGGCTCAAGCGATCGGCCACATCGTTGTCCTCCATTGCCACATGAATGGCGACTGGAAATATGTGATGACCATAGCACCACTCCTAGAGGTGGATTGCTAAGTATAGAAGAGACAACAAGTGAGTGCCTTGTTTATATAGTACTGTACACAGTGGTCATGTTGTCTGTAGCCACTTGCACTCCTCGACCGACTACTAGCGGATAGAAAGCGCGAAGGGCCTTGATTACTGCTAACATTTCTAGGTGACTGATATGAAGCAGCTTCTCTGAGCTGGACCACATTGCGTGGATCTTGTGAATGCCACAATGTGCGCCCCATCCTGTTGTGTTGCCATCTGTTGTGACCTGAACAGTCAGTTGAAGGGGCTTGTCGACCAATGAGGAGATGAGGCCTGAAGGACCACCACGTCATCTGATGAGATAATTCTGGAGTGACCCATAGATGTTTTGCAGGGTTGTCTAATAATTGATCAAACTGAGAGAGGCACCAGAGGGAGCGCATCTTCAGTCAAGCATAAGGGAGACCAGCAGTGGTAGAAGCCACGAGACCCAGAAGATGTTGAGTGTGGTGGGCTGACACCCTGACACCTGGGTGGAACGGACGAATAGCATGACTTAACTTGTGAATCCTCTCGGCAGGGAGGAAGACTCTGGCTCTGTTGGAGTCCAAAACTGTGCCAATATAGTCCATGATTTGAGAAGGTTGAAAATAGGGCTTCGTAAAGTTGACTAGAAGGCCTAGATTTGCCAGGATTTGTAGAGCAAAAGTTGTGTTCTCTTCTGCCTTTGCGTAAGATTCCCCCTACAATCAACCAGTCATCTACGTATGGAAAGACCATGATGTAATTCAGACGTAGGTATGCTGGTACTGGAGCTAGACACCTGGTAAAGGTCCTCGGGGCGGTGGCAAGCCCAAATGGTACAGTGCAGAACTGGTACACCAACTCCATGAAAATTGAAGATATTTGTGATGGCGCTTGTGTATGGAAACATGAAAATAAGGGTCCTGTAAGTCTATCATCACGAACCAATCACCCAGCCTCCATCCTTCTTGGGAACTGTAAAATATCGGGAATAGAAGTTGTCCGGTGCTTCCCGTGAAGAAGCACGTTGAATGGCATGCTTCTGGAGAAGAACAGAGACTTCTTTTTCCAGGGCAAATGAGTAGGTTGTGATTCTGATGTGACCGAGAGGAGGCAGATCTGAGAACTCTAACAGTTAACCAAAACATATGATAGCGAGCACCCAAATGTCCTTGGTGATGGTAGACCACTCGTCGAAGAAAGGGGCTTGCTGAGGAAGGTGGGACAGGTTGAAAGGAGGATTCAGCAGAAGCCAGTTAAAGATATTGTTTGCTCTTCTTGGCAGGGGGACGGAAATTCTGACAATGCTGACCAGAAATCAGCGTCAGTTAATTAGCTCAAGAATATTCCGAATTGTCCTGCGCAAGTGCAGTTTAACCCATTCATGTGCATTCACAGAGACCACAAAGAAGAACTGTAAGTATACAAATACAAAATAGGGTCAAGCTAATGCCACACTTAAAAAAAACAGTAAACAAAAATAACACCAGAAACATATTCAAAGCATCAAAAACCCCACTCAGGCAGCCAGTCATTGAGGGAAAGCTTGCCTGAAGAGAAAGGTCTTTGCCTGCTTGCCGAAGAATAGCAAAGCTGGGGCCAGCCTGGCCTCCCATGGGAGGGAGTTCCAGCGCCTGGGAGCAGCAACAGAAGAAAGTCCTCTCCTGTGTCCCCACTGAGCGCACCTGTGAAGGTGGTGGGACAGAAAGAAAGGCCTCTCCTGATTATCTTAACATTTGCAAAGCTGAGGCTAGCATACAAAATGTTTGTGTTCCTGGGGATTTCCATCTGTCCACAATAGCAGAAGCTTTATTTACATCCCATTTATAATCCATTATACCTAGTGTGGTATAGAAGACAGAGTGACTGACTAGGACTCAGGAGATCTGATTTTCAATTCCCCCTCAGCCACAGAAGCTCATGAGGGGAGGGTGGTAAAACTGCTCCTTAAATATCTCATATACCTTGAAAACCCAACTAGTGTTGCTACAAATTGGACGTAATCTAATGGCATATAATGAAGACACAATGCATTATACACAGAACAGCATTTCAGAAATGTTCAGAAACCTCAGCTTGTCCAAAATTATATGGCCAAACTGCTACACAGAACACACTTATTGCAGCAGTTTCATTGGGTACTGGTCTGTATGTAGGTACTATTTTCTGAGACTTTCAAAGTCCTGTAAAACATGGGTCCAGTCTGGACTTCCATCTACGAGAAGGCAAAAATCTGTGTATTCACCAGAACTGGCCATTAGATGGAGAAAGGTGTCACCTTCAGGCAGACAATGACAGGATGCCTTTGCCTCACTGCCAGTGCACTGTTGCTACTCCCATAGCGGTAGTTTCCTTGGGCTACCCCCCTATTGGGCTTTCAATCCAAGATATTGGGAGACATTCTTCAGCATTGACTTGAAGGCACATGACAGCAACAAATGACATTATTATGTAAATATCATTAAAAAGCCACAAAACCCCTTTCCAAATGACACACTGAAATTCCTAGTAACTTAAATGGACCAAAATAAGCATTAAAGGACCAATTTTAACCCTTCTGCACTAAGATTTAAAGGAAAATTCTACTGAGTTGTAGAATTTCTGTTCTCATTGGCCCACAGTTTTACAAAGCCTGCTATCCATTTATGGCCTTTGTAAACTCAAATGAAGAGGTCACTTCTCCTGATTCACATGCTGAAATATGGAGAAGACTTACGCAATTGATCGTAATGAACTGATATTTTTTTGCAGTTCTTTGAGCCCCTCTTGTGAGTTTGTTATGAACTGAATGTCAAAGAATGGCTTTGCTTTTTCAGGGACAGATTTAAGAAAACTGAGACGTTTTGGGGTAAATTAGGGTCAGTGGGACTGCATGATTTTAATAATCTATCTTGTATATTCGCAAGTACCTTTACAAAACACATTTTGTCAAGACGCCTCCAACAGTTGTGCTTTTAAAATCCATTTTGCACTCTGCTCCTGTTGATGTTCATTCCTCTCTCTCTCTCTCTCTCTCTCTCTCTCTCTCTGACTTTCCTCTTTCTTGATGCTTCCCACCAGTTTCTCTTCCAAAATGAATGGCACTCCAGCCTTTCTCCCAAAGACAGCAAAAGGCAAAAAGCCTTGTCAAGCTTAAAAGCCTTGTCCAATAGGCCCCACAACCCATTTTGCTGAACCTACTCTAATGTTATTTTCTGACTTAATCCTGTGCTTATTTTGATATTTCTCACAGGGTGACATGTCAGCTGACACACCATGATCTCTGTGGTCTTTAAGTAACAAGCTGTAAAAGAAGCCAGACAACTGGATAACACTGCCAAGTAGATAAACCAGTCGTTTAATGCCTGTGTCATGTAATTCCCTTCTAATGCAGTCAAGCCCAATTCAAGGAAGTTTAGATCCATAAACCCTCTGGAGACCTATGACACTACTCACTAAGAGCTCTTCGCTGACAGTGGCAAAGCCAATCAGGCCTAGCTCTGCCACTATCATGGAGAAAAATAATAAACAGCATCTGTGCGGCGCCTGGATGTGTGCTGAAGACTTTTCGAAAGTATGCTGACAAGCACAACAGGCAAAGGTTGCTATTAGAGATCTAACGAAAGAGCCATCTCGTATGTGCACACATACACACATTTACACCCAGAGAATGATTTCATGGTTCACCCTGTCATAGTCTCACCATGGCTCAGGGTAGGTGCCCAAACCCTTAAAATGTGAATTCCGTGGGAGATGAACCAGGGTTAACAATTTAAATAGACTTTATTCACGAGGCAGTTTAAAACAAATACACATCTCCTTTCAACAATGCTGGGGTTAAGGGTGCCAGACCTCTGTGTAGTTCAAAATCCCAAAATCTTACATCTCCAAAAATATAACACCAAAACATAGTTGATTAATCCCTCTCACATGCACACAAACAGTTCGTTCTATCAGGATTCCCTTCCATAACATTGACAAAGCCAGGGGCACAGCACTGATTGATTGATTGATTGACTGATTGATTGATAGATAGATAGATTAAAAATCCATGTATAACCAAAACGGTGCTGTTCAGAACTGTGCAATTCAAGGGAGAAGTGTACATACCGAGCTCAGTTGTTTGGTGACAACAGCACAACTTAATATTATCAACTTCTCTTGCTATTTTGCTCTACTTTACTTTGTTTTGCTAATAAACCCCCAACACTGAGGATGGGTACATTACAAAAATTTAAATGATGAAATAAAAACACACTCAACATAAAACTAAATACCTAAAACCCTGATTCAGCCATCCTTCACCATGCGAAAAACTACAAGCCAATTCTTTCACAATTTCAAAAAAAGAGAGAGAGAGAGAGCAAACCACCACCATCCCAGGTTCCTCAGAATGCTTCCTAGGTAGAGGTACAGACAGTGCAGGTGAGAAAGCTCACTCTTGACAGCAACAACCGGTGCTATATTTCCAGAGAAAAAGGTACCAGAACATTGGGATCCTATTTCCTTCGGTGGTGATGATCATCAAATTGTAATGAAGTGGTGAAAAATGAAGAGAGCAGGGCCCTGATCAGGGAGGACTAACTCCAGACCTCAAAGCAAGGTTGTAAACCAAGCAGTTTAATAATAAACATCTTACTTAAAGCTAGAAAAAGATGCTGGGACTCAGTTGTAATAAGTATTTAAGGGTCTGTTCAGATGAATTATCTTGTTATGTAAGGAAAAGGTAAAGGTTCCCCTTGACATTTAGTCCAGTTGTGTCCGACTCTAGGGTGCAGTGCTCATTCCTGTCTTCAAGCCGTAGAGCCAGTGTTTGTCCGAAGATAGTTTCCGTGGTCATGTGGCCAGTGTGACTAGACACGGAACACTGATACCTTCCCACTGGGGTGGTACCTATTTATCTACTTGCATTTTTACATGCTTCAAACTGCTAGGTTGGCAGGAGCTGGGACAAGCGACGGGAGCTCACTCCGTTGCGTGGATTCGATCTTACCACTGTTGGTCTTTAACCCTGCAGCACAGACGCTTCTGTGGTTTAACCTGCAGCGCCACTACGCCCCCTATCTTGTTATGTAGCCTGTGCAAATGGTTAGTTGTCACCTAAATGGAGCTGCCGGTGGTGTTATCAGTGGTTACAACTCTGACGTATTAAGTGGGTTGTGACTTTTTAAGGGACAATAGGAAAACCCTTCCTTTATTTTCATTTTCTCTACCACTTCATTATCACTGCATTGAAGTTATTGTGCAGCAGAGCAAATCAGCATTCTATAAGGGAATTCTAAAAACGGAGGCAGTCCGAAAATAAAATATATAACTTTAAAACTGGCCTTCAGATCAGCATCACATTTGGCAAAAAAGGTGGCACACTGTTTATTGCTCCTCTATACCAAATTTGGAGAAGTTTGGGGAAAGGGTTTTCAGATTTTTAAAATGTAAATCTATTTAACCCCACTGTGCAGAAACAAATGACCTTTTACATCCCCAGCTTTAAAACAGATCCAATAAAATGATAAATTCATGAATGTAGGATTGCGTTTTTGTGCATTCACATTTGTCAGAAAATAGCCCTGACAATTGCTTTGTGTTTGGATGAGAAGTTTTTTGGGTTTTTTTGAAAGGAAGGAAGGAAGGAAGGAAGGAAGGAAGGAAGGAAGGAAGGAAGGAAGGAAGGAAGGAAGGAAGAAAGAAAGAAAGAAAGAAAGAAAGAAAAAGAAAGAAAAAGAAAGAAAGAAAGAAAGAAAGAAAGAAAGAAAGAAAGAAAGAAAGAAAGAAAGAAAGAAAGAAAGAAAGAAAGAAAGAAGAGAAGTGTTAACCAATGGAAAAAGGAGTCCACTTCTAGAATTTTTCTTTGCTCGGTGTCACTTAGGGTGAATGGTAGTGAGCACAAGATGGTATCCTGTAGACCAGTGGTTCTTAACTTTGGGTTACTCAGGTGTTTTTGGACTGCAACTCCCAGAAACCCCAGCCAGCACAGCTGGTGGTGAAGACTTCTGGGAGTTGCAGTCCAAGAACACTTGAGTAACCCAAGGTTAAGAACCACTGCTGTAGACCATCTTGACAGCTGCGCTTTCCTATGTAAATGTTAGCATCAGTTTTCGGCATGATATTGTACACTAATATTGGGCATTTCTTGGCTTTTTGAGTCAGAGTTACAGCAGCACAAAAAAAAACAAACCTGGAGGATTTCTTAAGAATTTATTTTTTAAAAAATATTTCCCTTATGAATGCAATGGATAAATGAGATACATTGATGATATTATGCATACTATGCTAAGTAGAAGCATTTCTGTTTTGCTATGACACTTACTTGATGTAACAAACAAACAAAAAGGAAAGTCACTGCAGCCCATTGAACTCCAGCTGCAGGAAAAGACAGGCAAGGGGGCTAGCTCACCCCCTACCTCCAAATTCATTGATAAATGACAGCATTCCTCCTCCTCCCTCTCTCTCCCTCTCTCTTCCTCTCTCTCTCTCGTTTAGTGAGTGCTGGGGGGAGCAGATGTGTGGAAAGTAAATAAAAGCAAAAACACACACACATATGGAGGAAAGGTGGGGTTATATTCCTTCTGTCTCCCCAACCTTCACCCCAATGTTTTCCCTTTGTGCACGGACCATCTGTACTGGCATCACTAGGCGCCCCCTCCTTCCTCACAAGCAAACTGGCTAAATCATACTTGTGAGTAAACCAACAAGCCAAAGTCCTATCTGGACCCTTCTGATGGAAGAGTAAACATCTCCAGTGTGAACAGAAGGATCCCTCACATGTGAGATAAGATAGATGGCACTGAAGATAAGAGCCCTTTAAGTGGGAACCAGACCACTCCAAATTCCTCCATCTGGACAGGCCTTAAGAGAAGAAAATGTGCCAGAACCCAGTTCCAGTGAGTTGTAGAAGGAAAAAAAAACTGGCAACAACAGTCCCTCTGCCAAAACAAAAGTCTTGCTCTCCTATGCCACTAGACAACCTTCACATGCACACCCCAAATGCTATGATTCTTAGTGAATTAATCTTTAAAAATATCACATACGGAGGAGGCAAAGAGCACAAGAGACATTTATCATCTTTCCAAACCTCTCATTCCATGAACTAAGGAAAAATAGAAAAACAGAACAATTACAAAGGCATCCAGGGTTGTCATTCATTGCCAGCTTCCCACATTTGGAGGTATAGGGATATATTTATGGAGCTGCTTTCTCCAATCACAATGAAATAATGCCCACTGCTGAGTTTCATACAAGGCATGTTGATGTGGTTGAAAATACTGCATCAAGTGTCATCCTTAAGGACTGCAGGAGTTAGAAAAATAAAATAAATCTCAGCCATTTGCTTAGGTCCCTTAGTGCCATCGTTCTTGATAGAAACATCCTTCCCAATGCAGCTATGCTGTGAAGTGCATACAATTGATCATCAACATAACAAAAGTAAAGACCAGTAATGCTTTGTTTGCTCAGCATCTGTTCATTTCCTATAGACATAAAGCTATACTTCCTGTCACTGTTTTCTAAGAAATTAGGGGAAGCTGAGAGAGGTAAAATACACAGCCCATAATCCTCCTTCCTTCTAGCCCACAGGGAATGCTCCCTTACATGCACATTTGGCTTTTTCCTGACAAAGTAAGGGAACATGCAGCACCCTCTTGCACATGCAGGAACCTGGTGTTTTCCATGGTTTGGTTGCCTGCTTGCGCTACTGCAGGTCAGAAATCATACAGGGCAACTGCACCCAAGGCAAAAGTACAACCCGGCTGGGTCTGGAGGCTCAGGGACTCTCATGATTCTGCCCCATTCATCACACGCCCTGGTCTGCAGTCTGATGGGATGAGCGCATGTTTTTCTGAGTTGGGTGCCCAGAACCGGAGTTCTTTTGATGCGTCACCCACCCTGCTGCACAACACTTTCCCTTCCTGAGCTGTTTGAACTGGTCTCAGAGTTGGTGCTGGAGTCCCCTTAGTTTGTTGTGTCAGGGGACCTCAGCATCCATACTGAGACTTATCTTACGAGGAGCGGCTGAAGATTTCATGACCTCCATGACAAACATGGGTCTGTCTCAAGCAGTATCTGGCCCCACTCATGTAGCAGTTCAGTCTTTGCAACTGGCATTATGTGTTGAGCAGGATGAGAGTAATCTGGGTGTGAAGGAGCTTTCAGTATTTCCACTCTCATGAACAGAGCAGTATCTGGAGGAGTTTAGACTTACTGCTACACATAATCTCTGTAGAGGTGTGGAATTAATTAAGAATGTCCACTCACTGAAACTGATTGATCTGGTTGGCTTCTGAAGAGTTTCTTCTTCCTATTGATGATCCTATTGAACCCTTTGCTCACATTTAGAATGGGGAAACAACTAGAGTAGTAAGCACAATTGCTCCTAACCATTCACTCCTGCAGAATTGGATACTAGTCGATACAGGTTCTGAAGATGTAACTTTAGTACATGCTTCTCCCATGCTACAGAGTCTATGATCTGAGATTTTTTTAGTTTTTGGTAGTACTATTGTGCCCATCCACCAAACTGTAGTTGTTCTAGCCAGCAGCAGTTTGTCAAGGAGAGGTCCTCGAGGTTGTTCAATCTGTGCCAATATCTTAAATAGGCCACGTCAGTTTTAGTAGAAATTGAGGGAAGGCCTAACTTAGCTCCAAGATGAGCCAAGGGAATTCCCGGAGGGAACCCCAGTATCAGCCTCGTGGATCTATTCTGCAAAATTTCCAATTTTGGCTTAGCTACTTCTCCCCATAATTCTGCCCCATAAAGCATTTGTGGTAAGATTTTGACAGTGAATACCTTGAGTGCAGGATTTATCAGTTGCCTGCCTCTACTATAAAAAAAGTTGCCCTATTGATCTGGAGCTCAATAATACAGTGGCATTGAGCTGTTGTTTCCAAGAGAGTTTCTCACAAAAGTGGATACCCAAATATTTAGAGGAATGTACTTGTTCAATGACATGCCCATCCAATGACCAATTATGTTTAGGGGCTCTATTCCCACAGACCTTGAACTTTGTCTTAGTGTAGTTTATTACAATAGAAGGGGAAGATATGGAGGCAGTGACAGATGTTACTTTACTGGGTTCCATGATCACTGCAGATGGTGACAGGAGCCATGAAATTAAAAGACACTTGCTTATTGGGAGGAAGGCGATGACAAAACTAGACAGCATCTTAAAAAGCAGAGACATCACCTTGCCAACAAAGGTCCGCATAGTCAAAGCTGTGGTTTTTCCAGTAGCGATGTATGGAAGTGAGAGCTGGACCATAAATAAGGCTGGCCGCCGAAGAATTGATGCTTTTGAACTGTGGTGCTTGAGGAGACTCTTGAGAGCCCCCTGGACTGCAAGGAGAAAGAAGCTATCAATTTTGAAGGAAATCAACCCTGAGTGCTCACTGGAAGGACAGATCCTGAAGCTGAGGCTCCAATACCTTGGCCATCTCATGAAAAGAGAAGACTTCTTGGAAAAGACCCTGATGTTGAAAAAGTGTGAAGGCAAGAGGAGAAGGGGACGACAGAGGACAAGATGGTTGGAAAGTGTCACCAAAGTGACCAACACGAATTTGACCCAATTCTGGGAGGCAGTGGAAGACAGGAGGGCCTGGCATGCTCTGGTCCATGGGCTCACGAAGAGCCAGACACGACTTAACGACTAAACAACAACAAGTTGATTGTTACCCGTTCCTCTTTACAGAGGTGCCCAAATTTAGATATTACTCTGTCCTCTCTATGAAAATCCTAGAGAAAGATTTTTGTCTCCCATGATTCAGCTGTACACCAACTGTACTTCAATGGAAATAGTAAGACTACACGCTGATACACAGCTGTATATTACATACTCTGTTGCACAATTTGCAGCTAAGAAGCTGAAGCTTAAATTTGTCAAGGTTCATCATATTACATAAATGTTGAATATACAGTGGTGCCTCGCTTAACGGGCGCCCTGTTTAATGATGAAATCACATAGCGATGAAGATTTTGTGATGTTTTAAATGGGGAAAAGTCGCTTTGCGATGATTGATACCCTGTTTTGCTTACCGATCATCGCAAAGCGATGATTTTTTAACAGCTGATCGTCGGTTCCCAAATGGCCGCTGGATTAAAAAAAAGGCTGCCCGCTGTTTTCTGGGACGGATTCCTCACTTATTGGGCAGCGGAAATGGCCGCCATATGGAGAATTTTCATTTAAAGGTGAGTCTGAAGCCCATAGGAACACATTGAAGGGGTTTCAGTGCATTCCTATGGGCTTTTTAATATCGCATAGCGACGAAATCACTTTGCAGCCATTTTTGTTGCACCAATTATTGTCGCTATGCGAGGCACCACTGTACAGTGGTGCCTCAACTTACAAATGTCCCGACTTACCACCATTTCGAGTTGTGACCAGCTCTGGCCACAAAATTTTGTTTCTACTTGCAACCGGAGCTGTCACATTCCCGGGGGTTACAACAGCCGAAGTCCGATAAACCAGGGTCAAGAATACCAAGAATGCAAAGCCAATGTCCATAAATCAACTCACAGAATGAAGTCCAGTGTCAAAGTCCAGAGTCCGATACACAGCATAGTCCAGGGTCAGAGTCCAAAGTCCAATACCAGCGTAGTCCAAGGGCAGAGTCCGGAACACGGTTCAAGAAGTGTGGATGCAAGCCAAGGTTTTGACTCTTGGTTTCCACAGAATTTCTGGCTTTACTGGGAGCTGTTTTATAGTAAAGCTGCTGGAAAGCTTTCTATCCTGTTAATACTCAGGACTAGATGAATGTAGGTTTCTGTGGACAGCCTTTGAGCGATCCTCTGATCTTCTTGTCCTAAGTCTTTCCCGAAGCCTGGCCTGAAGCTTGTCTGCTGTGGAAGGAGAATCTGGAGGCAGTTCAGGTGTTTCTGATCTCTCAGCATTCTCTTCAGCCTCAGTTAACCCTTCTGGTTCCAGGTCTTTGGATGACAGGAGCTCCCAGTTACAACCGAAAAAAAAGTGGGGGAAAAGGCAGGTAATCTAAATTACTAACCGTTGGTTGGAAAAAGGTTGCTTCTTTGTAGCTCTTTCGCCCCAATGGTTAGAGAGTGTGCGTTGGAGGAGGCTTCAGACTGCCTTGTGCTGCTTTCTACTTCTTAGTGAGTACATATAGGGTTTTGCAGGGTGGATTTGGGCTGGGGGGTATGTTTCTGTGCTGTGATGTTTTTGTGTGTTTATTTTTTCAGCCCCAGCACCTTCCAATGGGGCTTGCTGTGTTGTTGGGTTTTTTGTATGTGATTTTTTTTCCGGCCCCAGCGTGTTCCTATGGGGTTTGCTCTGTTTGGGTTTTTTATGTGTGATCTTTTTTTCCGGCCGAGCACATTCTGATGGGGCTTGCTATGTTGTGTTTGGGTTTTTTTGTGACCCAAAATACAGGGTGATGAAGGAGGAGGATATTCCAAATTGTGACTGTTGGTTTTATTATTGAGCACTAGTGAAATGGTACTATGTTTAAAGCAAGAAGGAGCACAAGTGGAAGTCAGGAAAATATTGAAAATGTGTTTGAAAGAATAAAGTAAAGAAAGAAGAGAACTTATTCAGCATGAGGTAGCATCAGATCAAGAGTGAGGCAGTGGCTTGAAACAGACAGAATCTCAAGGCAGGTAAAGAAGCAAAAGAAAAAGATGAGAAAGACGTTGGGATGAAGATCAATGATAAATGCATATAGCACTCGGTTTCAAAACTCATGATGCTCCAGAAATGAGCACAGCAAAGAGCACTAACTCTTAGTGAAAGGAACAAGAATATCTCCAACTGTTGATTTCCCATTAGCCAAAGAAAATTCCCTTGGCTTGTTCAGGCAACATGACTGCTGGTTTGCACCTTATTACTACATGTCTCTATATGTCCCAAAATACCTTATGTGTCTGCAAAATCAACGAGTTCTACATAAAGGAAGGCTGCTCAGTAGTTGCAAAGGTACGAGAAGTTGATGGCCAGTGATATTTGGATGTTGCCCCACATGCAGATCAGTGGAGGAAATGAAAGATTTTTGACATGACACTCACTGAACCAAAGAGAAAATGGCAACACCCTCGCCTTCTGAATAATGAACTTTGTAAGGAAGAGAGCTGACATTTCTGATGTAGCTTCATCCCATTCCAATTGCATTAAATCACTCTGCCTCAGCAAGAACACAACTACAACATCTGGTTCAACATATATCACATCAAAACTTTTTCAGTTTAAGTGGGACACGCAAATATTATATCTCCTACTGAAAGATGTTCAACTCTAAGGTAACACATTGCTTTAATTATTGTTTCGGATAATGATGATGATGATAATTAACATTTAGAGAAGAAGTCCACATTACAAGGCTGCAGCTGACATCATTACATGCTGCTTTTTCCTGCCCTCTCCAGGGGCAAGCAACCAAGTGGTGTGTGAAAGAATCCATAGCATGACTTACAGCAAGTTGTGCTAGGCATTGCAAAGGCCCCATGTTTCTTAAAATATGCAGTCCTGCTATTACAGTGGTTCACAACCCTGGGTCCCCAGACATTCTTGGACTAAAACTCCCCAAAGCCTTCACAATTATCTGTACTGGTCAGGATTTCTGGGAACTGTAATCCAAGAACATCTGGAGACCCAAGGCTAAGAACCCCATGCTATACTCCATGCACATTGCATCTGAAGATAGGAACCTGGACAGAAGAAGCACTCAAGGCCCCAGCTAGCAGCTCCTTCCCTGAGACACAGGAGACTGAGATAGAGCCTGGTCCTTCCAGAGATAATTGAGCCCTTCCAGGTGACAAGGGAGGCTCTGAAGAGGAATTATCCACCGAACCTGTGAGAATACTAATGGTTCAAAAAGCTAAAAATGAAAGCACAGTTCATGACAGTTCTGGCTAATAACAGAGTAATAAGAGTTGGAAATGGACAAGCCCCACATCATGGCTAAATAAATACAGCTCACATCCAGAGCAAATTTGTTCTACTTTGCCCCTGTGTGCAACCTTCAACATTCCTTGCTTCCCCTATACTGCTTCCTTGGGAGTAAACTTCTTTGGACATAGTAAGAATGACTTAGGGCTAGAACAGCACAGGAATAAACATCTTAAATTCCATAAAATCAGAGGTAGGCATTTAAAAACTCCAAAATGTATGTTTCTGTAATACTGAAATTCTATACAGTGGTGCCTCGACTTATGAACTTAATTGTTTCCAGAACTCCAGTCGCAACTCAAAATGATCATATGTCGAAGCACTATTTCCATTGAAACACATTGAAATGCAATTAATCCGTTCTGGCCAAAGGAAAAAAAATCTCATACACTCCCAAAAAATCACTGCAAGACCCATCGGAAATGTGATTAATCCATTCCAAGGGGGAGGGGAAAAAAGCAAGTAAAGCCTGCAAGACCCATCAGAAATGCAAAAAAGCAAAGCAGAAAGCAAGCAAAGCATGCAAGACCCATCGGAAATGCAAAAAAGCAAAGCAGAAAACAAAAAAACCCTGTGAAAGACCCATCGGAAATGCAAAAAAGCAAAGCAAAAAGCAAACGAAGCATGCAAGACCCATTGGAAATGCAAAAAAAGCAAAGCAAAAAGCAAGCAAAGAATGTAAGACCCATCAGAAATGCAAAAAAAGCAGAAAGCAAGCAAAGTGTGCAAGACCCATCGGAAATGTGGGGGAGGGAAGTAGACCAAAAAGCAAGCAAACCCCTCAAGACCCATCAGAAATTGGGCGGGGGGACACAAAAAGCAAACAAACCCCCAAGACCCATCAGAAATGGGGGGGACTACCAAAAAACAAACAAACCCCCAAGACCCATCACAGCACAGAAACATAACCCCCCAGCCCAAACCCACCCTGCAAAACACACCCAGAGCAGTTTTTAAAAAGCAGAAAGCAGCACCTTTCCTTACCAGTCAGTCTGAAGCCTCCTCCAATCACATTCACTCTAACCGTTGGAGCGAAAGAGCTATGAAGAAGCAGCCTCTTTGCCTACCAACAGTTAGCAATTTGAATTTCCCACCTTTTCCCCCTGCCTTTTTCTGTTCGTAACTGGAAGCTCCAGCTGCAAGTCGAAGCAAAATTTTGCGGCTGGAGCTGGTTGTAACTCGAAATGGTCATAAGTCGGGACGTTTGTAAGTCGAGGCACCAGTGTACCTCCTTATCCAGAAATAAAACTCCTACCAAATTCAGTAGGACTTACTTCCCTTCTACATAAGGCTGCTCTATAAGAACATTAGCTGGCTCCTTTCATGAAACAAAGTTTCTTAGTCTCGTTGTCTTAGCATAAAATCACTACAAAATTTGATACATCATGTATCAGTCAATGATAGGGATAGTGGGCTCTCAACTGCAGTAAGAATACATTTCTTTCATTTAAAAAATCAGTCCATTGCCACTGCTTAATTCTCATCACCAAAGTTCCCCAAAAGAGATTTAAAAGATGCATCTACCATGACAACATGTAATAATCTTCAATGAGATCATACTTCACATTTTGGGTGGATGGAAAAAAAGGATATGATGGCTACATAAAGGATGCCTACAGGATTAACAGAAGAATGGCAGCATTCATTTTAGTGAAGAAGAAGAAAAAACAAACCCACCCCCCTCTCTGGGAAATATGAGCATTGAGTAAATTTTAAAGCAGCCTTTCGTAGCTGCATGTCACAGAAATTAAACTGTCTTTGTTTATTGTGAGATAATGAATTTGAGAGCACACGAAAGGGGTGTGTTGGATTTTATTTAATATGTGTGTTAAGATGGATACATGTAGAGCTAGTGGAAATAACACGGAATTATGTCCTGTCAAGTGAACATGATTCATTCAGCACGACAAATATTGATTTGACAAGTCACCTTCCCCTTTCCTACCTATTCCTCGCTCATGGAATATGATGAACTTGATGGTAAGCTCCTTTGTTTAAGCTCCCAACTTGGAAGCACCTGGTTCTACTTCATTGTCACACAGTTATACATAGTTGTAATTAGTACACGGTGATTTGGAATTTCAATTTCAGTGTACCATTATATTTCTAAATTTCCTCCACCTCCTCTCGTACCAATTAGCGTCAGTCAGGCACACTAAAATACAAGAATGTGACAGGCAAACTTTGACATAATGTTCGCCTTCCTCTTCCAGGCCAAGATATAGTGCCCTCCTATTTGTTCTTTGATAAATGGCTGCATTTAATAATGTTTGTTTGCATATTTGTTCATCATGCTAATGAGCCTAATTACTTTTGTTCACGTCATAAGGCCACCATTCCCTTTGATATATATGTGTGTTACTTAAATATGTATCATCGGCATTGTGTATGCAGTGGTCAAGTGGAAGTGGCAAAGCTTCCATAGATAGGTAGTTAAGCTTTCCATATTCACCTAATCATACTGTCTTCCACTGGGCAACAGTACTTGGTTTCTATACTGACAGGAAAGTTCCCTGAGCTCCAATGCAGCTGAGTTGTTATTATTATTATTTGAATGGGAAATAACTCGGGGGACTTGTGAACCAATCCAAAGTCCCCTTTCCACGCATCCTATTTACCATGGCTCATCTCTCCACTATTTCCACCACACCCTGGCAAACACAGCCCAACAGCTGCATTTAACCCCTCTGAAATACAGTTTTCCCAAGGACTAATGCAACATCAAAATTTAATGAGAGTGAAAAAATAATTCAGGGGTTGAAATTTTTTATTTATTTTTTATTTATTTTATTTATATCCCGCCTATCTAGTCAATAGACCATGTCCTTCATCTGAGAGGAGCATTACAAGTACCCAAGACATGTTTTCAAGCAGAGAAATATGCGTATTTGTGGCTCCTCTGTTTTTCAGGGCTGGTTGCCTGTGAACTGAACTGGGCATGGAGTCCTCAAGTGAAGCAGAGAGCAAATCTATCAATGCCCTATGAACCCCATCCAAAAATTCTCATCAAGACTGGCATTCAGACTCTGGCTGATCAAACAATCCATTCCTGACCCTTAACTGCACTGAGGGGAGCAGATTGGTTTGCAGTATAGAATGCAGGGCAAGCTGGATGCTCATATTTATTTATTTTATTATTTTGATTTATATACCACTTCATTAGTACCGGAGCATTACACTGGGCGGTTTGCAGATAGTTAAAACAAACTACACAGAACTAAATACAACAAATGTAGCAAAAACCAGTCTAAAAACTTGAACAACAGTGCAACCAAGTGAGTAAGGCAAGACTGGAGGAGGCAAGGCATTCAACCGGGGTCAACATGGAAGGCCTCCCTGAGTACCTCTCCAGTGTCTTCTTGCTGCCCTAGCATCTGCCACCCGAGGCAACAGTCTCATTCTACCTAATGGTAGGGTTGTCCTCTATTCACCCATATTTTCATTTCTGATGTCTGTGGCTTGCCATAAGTAATCCAATTTCTGGAGTATAACCCAGGCAGGGGAAGAAACATTTTAAAACCACTGTCAAAATCCTTTCCCGGTGTCTGCCTCAATTGTCCAGTGTGAAAAACACTTTGTTGTTGTTGTTTAGTCATTAAGTCGTGTCCGACTCTTTGTGACCCCATGGACCAGAGTATACCAGGCCCTCCTGTCTTCCACTGCCTCCCGGAGTTGGGTCAAATTCATGTTGGTTGCTTCGCAGACACTGTCCAGCCATCTCATTCTCGGTCGTCCCCTTCTCCTCTTGCTTTCACACTTTCTCAACATCAGGGTCTTTTCCAGGGAGTCTTCTCTTCTCATAAGATGGCCAAAGTATTGCAGCCTCAGCTTCAGGATCTGTCCTTCCAGTGAGCACTCAGGGTTGATTTCCTTCAAAATTGATAGCTTCGTTCTCGGACTTTCCCTTCACTTCAAGGTGCGTCCGCAGCTGAGCGTCCTTTCGGCTTTGGCCCAACCACTTCATTAGCTCTGGAGCTACTTGTACTTGTCATCTGCTCTACCTCAGTAGCATGTTGGACGCCTTCTGACCTGAGGGGCTCATCTTCCAGCGTAATATCTTTTAGCCTTTTGTTTCTGTCCATGGAGTTTGTTTCTGTCCATGAAAAACACTAACTTGCTCTAAAGTTCCATCAGTGACCCAAATGTTTTTGGTATTTGCATAAAATGTGCTTAACTTGCTGCAGCTAATTGTAGCTGTGGAGGAGCACATCACAGTTGTCTGTCCAGTCATGTGCCTGACTGTGTAACCAAGACGTGCCCTACCACCTGATCAATTAGCCACAATTAGTCACATCAGGCTGTGAAAACTTGATGCAAACACAGTAAGATTCTGGCCACTTGGTGAATTTACATGATATGTTGGTAAGGTTCTCCTTGACATTTAGTCCAGTCGTGTCCGACTCTAGGGCGCGGTGCTCATCCCTGTCTCCGAGCTGTAGAGCCAGCCTTTGCCCAAAGACAGTTTCCATGGTCACGTGGCCAGCGCAACTAGGCACGGAATGCTGTTACCTTCCCACCGAGGTGGTACCTATTTATCTACTTGCATTTTTACATGCTTTCGAACTGCTAGGTTGGCAGAATATGTTGGTACTGGATGCTAAATATGTTTGCCAAACAGCCCTTTGGAGATTTCTTAATTTTAAAAATGAATCACAGTGAGTACTATATGAAAAGCTAGAGACTATACTAGGGAATTATCCTCCATTTACAGAGAGGATCAGCCCATCCAGGATTTTCTAGATAGAAAAGGTTTCCCTTTGGGGAAGAGGTTTATTAGCTTCCTAGTGAAAATATGACTTTATGCCTTTTATTTCCATCACTTAATATCACTTCCCATTTTTCTTATTTGTTTTCAGTGACATAACAGCCAGATCTGATGGCTCATCTTTTCAGAGCTTGGAGATTTTACTTTCTGAAGCACTGCTTCCAGAATCCTGGGAGATGTCTAGAGAGTTTTATTTTTTTAAAAAAGTAATTTTTCCAAGTACAGGGTATGTATGTATGTATGTATGTATGTATGTATGTATGTATGTATGTATGTATGTATGTATGTATTTATTTATTTATTTATTTATTTATTTATTTATTTATTTATTTATTTATTTATTTATTTATTTATTCATTCATTCATTCATTCATTCATTCATTCATTCATTCATTCATTTATTTATTTATTTATTTATTTATTTATTTATTTATTTATTTATTTATTTATTTATTTATTTATTTAATAATTTATTAATTATTTTATAATTTTATAACATCACTTTTACTTGAAATAAACTTAAATGAATTTGAACATCCAAAGAAGTTGGTTGAGCACCACTAAACCTATGTAAATAATACTGGTTATTCTTCAACCAGTATTATTATATCAAAGCAGCGTAAGGTGGGTAAAAGGAGGGCTCAGTATTCAGTCTATAAGAAATAATAGCCCTGTTTTTCCTCTTCAAATGTAGTTTAAAGGTAATGATACACTGCTATAGCAACTGACATAGTGAAAACTCTCCCCTGAATATTTAAAACATCTTTATCTCTTATTTATTTCAAATAATTGCAGCTGTACAAAGGGGATTTTTTGTCCAGTCCAGTTGCGTCATGACAGAAACCAGGATGAAACAGAAGGATGCTCTGTGATGGCGCCAAGCAAACAGATAACTGCTAGCAATGTTATTGTACATTGTGTGTGACAGTTAAGCTAGGGACAATAATTGTGCCAAAGACTAAGTTTGCACTTGGGGTAGCTACTGTAGCTAATAGGGGTAAGCTGAGGTTTCTACACCATTATTCATTTCAACAAATAGCACATCACAGGTAGCAAGGAGATGGCTATAGTAGGACTTGCATGACCATTAATTCCAGCCATTGAGCACAGGTCTCCATAAAGGCATTGTTTGGACGAATGTGTTGAATATTCATAGATTTATATTTCAAGGTAGACAATTTTCTCCATTAGTCTAG
Organism: Pogona vitticeps; assembly: GCF_051106095.1. Taxonomy (NCBI): domain Eukaryota; kingdom Metazoa; phylum Chordata; class Lepidosauria; order Squamata; family Agamidae; genus Pogona; species Pogona vitticeps. Next base: position 13,175,101 of record NC_135792.1, read on the forward strand.
ATTGCAGAAAATGCCATCCACTGTTAATTTTCTCTTCATTACCAATCCATCAATGCTCTTTAAAATTTGTTCTAAAGGTGGTCAAATCTATTGATTTTGATCTTAACAAGGTTATTGTTTCCTCTACCAAACTCATTCTGTTTAGGGAGTTATTTCCTGGACAGAACCTGTGTGAATGTTGGTGGTCATTATTCTAAAAGCACAGAGTTCCATGTATATTTTAATGTGTGTGGTCAATATCCTCTTGCCTCACTTTGGAGCACAAAGTCAATTACAGTGATGCCTCGACTTATGACCATAATCCGTTCCAGAAGATGGGCATAACTCGAAATGGTCATAAGTCGAAGCACCATTTCCCATTGAAATCCATTGAAATGTGATTAATCCGTTCTGGCAAAAAAAAAAAAAAAATAAGCACACAGCAAGCCCGGTCAGAAGGCACTGGGGCTTTTAAATAAATAAACAACCAAAAACTAAATAAATAAATAAATAAACAAACAATCAGTGAAACAAGCTCTGTGGCTGGGGCTTTAAAAAAAAGAAAACCAAAAATAAACAGTAAAGCAAGCCCCGGCGCTGGGGCTGCAAAAATAAAATAACCAAAAAACAAAACAACAACACAGCACAGAAACATACCCCCCAGCCAAAAACCACGCTGTAAAACCCACCCAGAACAGTTTTTTTTTAAGCAGAAGACAGCACCTTACCTTACCAGGCAGCTTGAAGCCTCCCTGCAAAAACACACACACACAAACACACACACACACAAACACACACTCAGAAGGAGGCAGTCCCAAGCCTCCTCCAATGCACACTCTCTAACTGCTGGTGTGAAAGAGCTATCAAGTAGTAGCCTCGTCGCCACCTACAGTTAGAAATTTGAATTTTCCGCCTTTTTCCCCTGCCTTTTTCTGTTCATAAGTGGAAGCTCCGGTCGCAAGTAGAAGCGAGATTTTGCAGCCGGAGCTGGTCGTAACTCGAAATGGTCGTAAGCAGGGACGTACATAAGTGTTGCCTGCAGTCTTGCAGACTTCCAATCACACAACCAATTGCACGACCAATCTCATAACCAGTGCATAACACGGCCCTTGTCGAGGAGTGAGGAGGACACTTACTACAACTGTCTTTCTATTCCAACTTAGGGCAACAGACTACTGATGTATTTTTGGATACATACTACCATCGATGAAACTGTGCTTATGTGCATGTTGGCAAATGTTCACAGCATGGAATATTTTATAACACCTGATATGCACAGATTTCCAGACTCAAACTATACCCAGATCTTTGTTCACCTCCTAGAAGTGCAAATTGTATGAATCTGGTTTTTTTTTTAAACCTTGATAGAGGACATTCCTTACACATCCCTAAACTATTTATAGCAAATCCTCCCTAAATTTCCTCTGGATCTAAAAAATTTACCTGCAAGTCAGTTTCAGATATCTGCTTCTTCAGACAGTTTGTTCTCTCTAAGTACAATTAATGCACAGATAGCAAAGTCTAACACACCTAACCCCCTTTCTACTTACACTATATTGTATTGTATTGTATTGTGTTGTCTTGTATTGAATTATACTGTACTGGCGAAAAACCTCTTGCGTAGTTATGTACTAATATAGCCCCCATTATATATAGCTGGGTGGGGAGTGTTTGGGGAATGTTATGTGTGTATGGGTATACTGTGTATATACTTACAATGACAATAAATTTATTATTATTATTATTATTATTATTATTATTATTATTATTATTATTATTATTATTATTATTATTATTATTATTATTATTATTATTATTATTATTAGTGGTGAATTACAAGATGGAAGAAGAAACACTAAATGACCTTATCAGTATTGTTGGTTCTTTACATACATGCCCACTACAAGTACTTAGAGCCTTTAGGTTTTATAACTAAGTTACAGAGTTTGGGTAGAACTAGACATTACTTGGAACATTTTCCTCACAAGATCAGTCATTAACATATACCATGACATTATTGCTGTGTTTACCTACCTCAAAAAGAATTGTGATTTGGGATTTCTGGACAGCACACACTCTTCTTTCATTATTTCCCTTATTCATACCTGTATTTTAAAATGCTGTATTTCAAAATCCACTTCCAAATTCTGAAACTAAAATGACAAAACATAAGCTAACCCCCCCCCCCGAATATGGAGCTGCACAGACACCGACATTCACTATCTTATTAAAATGGTGATGGTTCATATAAAGACTCAACCAGGTCACATATTAATAATTATCTGTGACAATCTTGAACATCAGATGAGGCCCACTAGTGAAACAATATTACATCTCTCTCTCTCATTTATCTTTACTGCTTATGGCCCCTCTGTGGTCAACATACTGTGAGCACCACGGACATTTAATTATGAACACTTCATAAATGTGGCTGACAAGGCAGAAGCTAGGGCCAGATGCTCCAGGGAGAGTGAGCAGAGCTGATGAAACCACTTATACCTGCAGTACTTTCAACTCTGGTAAACTATATTCCAAGTCACAACTCAAGATAGTGGGTGAGGAATTCTTTTTCCCTTTTTGTTTGAAGTTATTTTCTCAAATAAGTCTTTGGAAATAAACAGGGATGGATTTTTCAATTTCTTGAACTACAAATCCCATAATATCCCATTTTGGGAGTTCTACCTGACTTGTACACAATTTACAGATGCTTAAATGCCCCTCACTTGGGAGAAAAAGCCTAAACTAAAAGACTTGCCAGTCGTAGAAGTGGGGCAAGAACAGGAAGCGAGGATGGAGCTAGGCCTAGCTGAGCCACATTTAGGTGTCTGTAAAGTGTGTGCAAGTAATAGGACTCCTAGAATGGAGAATTATGGGAGTTGTAATCCAAGAAATCACAAAACTCCATCCCTAATAATACACTCAGTGTATTTCATTACATTCACATCAAATGTCTACAAAGCTTTTTATTTAATTTTTTTTTATCTCATGGCCATTGGTGAGGGATGGGAAAGGATTCTGGGAGCTGTAATCTAAAAAAAAATAACTTTCTCAAGGTTGGCAGGGGGAATGAACCAACTGATTTGATTTGGCTATAAGCTAACAAAGGAAACTATGACTGAAAATGTTCCAAGTTCTGGATATTCTGTATTTCGCCGTGATATCTCCTTAAATTCAAATACTGTAAAGCAGATTATGTCATGATTTGGGTTTTCAATCACCTGGGGAACAGAAGAGGAGTTAAATAGTCCATTTTGAAGGGAGTCTGCCATGGCTACAACAAAACCCACAGTTGGCTACTTGCCTGTTTTGGGAGAACTGCATCATTTTTATAGAGAAATACAAGAGAAAGTGTTTTGATTTTACTACTATATTCATTTTTAAAATTATTATTATTATTAAAATTTTACTTAACAGCTTCTCATCCATTGGTTCAAAGTGCATTAATTCCAATTTTTCACATTTGGTTTTCTCACCTAGTTGTTTCCACCCCTACTGCTTCATGGGTAACGGTTTGGGCATTTGTCTTCCTGATGCCCATAATCTGCATTCCCACCTTGGTGCCATGAATGTTTCATCCTTCCAAAGCATCCTTGTAGGAGAAAGACACATGGTTCAGTGTCAATCAGCTGTTTTGTTTCTCTTCCTCTCCCCCCCCCTTTTCTGGGATGATGTAACCTTTATTTATTTATTTATTTATTTATTTATTTATTTATTTATTTATTTATTTATTTATTTATTTATTTATTTATTTATTACCTGCCTTTCTCCTAATGGGGAGGTCTCAAGGCAGCTCACAGTGTTAAAAACAAATTAGAAACATAATAAATTATACATTAAAACTCTAATAGTGATTAAACTACATTGGAAGATTAGAAACATTTAAAACTTTGAAATCAAACTTACTCAGCTAAATACCAGCCTTCATGGACTCCATACTGCCTGCCTGAAGAGGGGGAAGGACAGAAGGGAAATAAAGGGCCAACCACATTTTTCAAGGGAGACACCACACACACACACACAACCTGGGGGCCTTCTGTCATGTTAGGAAAGTGTGACGGCAAGAGGAGAAGGGGACGACCAAGGATGAGATGGCTGGACAGTGTCTGCAAAGTAACCAACATGAATTTGACACAACTCCGGGAGGCAGTGAAAGATAGGGGGGCCTGACGTGCTCTGTTCCATGGGGTCACGAAGAGTCGGACACGACTAAACGAACGAACGAACGTGCCCAAAACATACAGGGCTTTATAAATACTGTAATAACCAGCCTTTTGAATGGGGTCTGGAAATGGGCTGGTAGCCAGTGCAGTTGCCGTAGCAGAGGCATTATGCGTTTCTTAGGAAAATTAAAAAGAAGCCACTGGATGTCAGTCTCTGGAATCAACTGCTGTCACAAGAAGGCAAACCCCACGCCTCCCCTGAATGAGAAACGAATGGGCTATAAACAAACTTCCTATGATGCACAGAGATCGGCCGGCAGCCATTTTGTTAACCAAAAAAAATGGAGACACCAGAAGAAACAGGAAGTGACTTCCAAGAAGGAAGGAGGCAACATGAACACATAAAGGATCAAGAAGAAGAAGAAGAAGCAAGGGAACACGTACTGGCTTTTTATTCTTGCCAGGGGAAAAACATGTGACAAACACAAGACACACTAAATACCCATAACTCCACCCCACCCCCATCAAGCCCTCTCTAGACATCACCTCATTACAAGGTCCACCTGTCTGCCCCCTGCAGCTGTGAGAATCCTCCTTTAAAGTGCTCGATACACTACGCTCACCACAGCTTTCTTCTTCTTCTGTGCACTCATAAAGAACTGTGTTGGTGCAAAAGACCCATTTTATTAGATTTACCATGGTTGCTTCAAAAATGACTGGCTGATTTAAAAATGTGAATCAGCCAAAGCTCTGTACCTGTGAAGAACTGGTTTAAGACTGATATTTAATAGCAAGTTAAATCATTAGATTCTGTAAGTAATCCTGTTATTGTTGCTTGAATGCAGCATTTCATTGTATTAGAAGAGGCATTAACTTAGCTATATTTTTGTTGTTTTTGTTCAACACTATTATATATTTTAATGTATTTAAAATCATCCTGTTTCAAATATGAGACTCTGCCACTCATAACTGAAGACTGTTCCTAGATTATGTCTGAAACCTTCCATCACTGTTTGAGCATCTTGGAATGATTTCATTTAAAAATCTGGGTCTCTCACCCAAAACCTGAAAAGTTTCTTTTACACTCCCTACATCCAGCATAATCTTTGGCCCACAATTTGTAGGCTCCCACGGCAAGCCGAATAGGGGATGCTGGAAACTGTGCTATCATTTGCCGTATCTTTTAATTTTAAGGTGGGATTCTTGGGAATAGCAACCAGATGAATTGTTTGGTATTAAACATTAGATTTTTCATTTATTGTTAAACATTTTGATTTGCTAGAATTTTGTGGAATGAATAGTAAGACTACTCTATTTGAGGGAGACATGTTTTTATTGTTTGCCTTCACTTCGTTGTGTGTGTGTGTGTGTGTGTGTGTGTGTGTGTGTGTGAGAGAGAGAGAGAGAGAGAGAGAGAGAATTAAGTTTATAACCTGCCTTGTAAACAAATACATTGCAGTGTTTACATAAGTAAAGCCTAATTTGTCTTCAAATTTCATTTTATTTTTTCAGATGAGGGACAGGTATAAATGCCAAGAGGATGTCAGCAAAAAGCTGACCCCAACAACCTCCACCCATGCATGGGTGCAAGCACACATTGTAAAGGCACGTATTGTTAGAAAGTAATTAACTTATTTGTACAGTAATGCCGCCTATGCTACACTCATGCCCAGCCGCCACAGAAACAATATATGTGGTGCAGAGGCTGAATGAGCTCTACCTTTCAGAGCCGTTGCCCTCCACGCTGCTGAGGTACATATTTTTATACTTTCCCAGCAGACTAGCAAGAGAAGAAGAGGGGCTGGGCGCGCGGGTGGGGGGGTGGCAGGCATGTGGAGGAAGACAAAGCATATAATAAAGGCAAGCACAATGAAAGAGCTCTGAAGAGAGACCTGAAAAGTAGCTATCATGTTGGCAGATAAATTCTTACACACAATTATTCATTCCTAGCCTCTTGACATGTAGATTAATGAGTTTGATAACCCAGGGTTCTAAGAAGTAGATTCAACACTGTTTCAACGGCTTCCGCTGCCCCCCCTCCGCACTTTTCTTTCTTTCCTTCTCTCCTCCTTCCCCTTAACTACAAACAACACTGCAGTCTATTGAGGCAAAAACTAATCAATACATCCCTGCCGGTCTTCCACGTTTCTGCCACTGAAGGCCCCCTCCCACAAATGGGATCTCAAATATAATGTCAAGTCGGGACCCTCCATGGTGGGGGCCCAGCATGAAGCCACTGGGGATCATGTGATCACGGGGGGGAGGAGCCTGGCTTCCTCTACCCATGCTATGTTCCAAGCTGCTGAGTAGTTAAAGGAAGGGAGAGAAAATAATCTCATATCCCAGCTTGTTATGATGACCCTGCCCCGTGTTATGTATGTGGAATTCACCGTTTCTGGCCTCTAGGCAAATGACCTTTTTTGTGAACACTTTCGTTAATGCTCAAAGATCAAAGCATATTTTGAAAACTAAGTGTTTTATCAGATTCCAGCAAGGGAGATTTTAAAAGGCCCGGGCCAGTCTCAGGCTACTGCAACCAGTTCCTACTTAAATTAGCAGATTAATTAGGAATGAATATTAACATGGTTGTTCTGGGTTTTTTGGGCTCTTTGGCCGTGTTCTGAAGGTTGTTCTTCCTGACGTTTCGCCAGTCTCTGTGGCCGGCATCTTCAGAGGACAGCAACCTGTGCTCTGCTGTCCTCTGAAGATGCTGGCTGCAGAGACCGGCGAAACGTCAGGAAGAACAACCTTCAGAACATGGCCAAAGAGCCCGAAAAACCCAGAACAACCATTAGATCCCGGCCGTGAAAGCCTTCGCGAATATATTGAATACAGTATTAACATCACACAGTAAAACATCTACCTCTTTTTTTTTGTCTTCTTCCCCTCCTCTTCTAGTTTTTTCCTCATTTTTCTAATGATTGGCAGAGTTTATCATTCCAAACAGTAGCTCATTTTAAATTTCAGTGAGGGAAGGCCGTTCGTGGAACAAGATTCTCCACAAGTGCAGGATGTATTTGGCTTAATTTTTTAAAAAGCTGTATTTTATGGTCATTCACAATCACTTTATAATATCTTTCACACATGACAGCAAAACTATTAATGGCCCTCACTCTCCCTATATATGTATAGAATAATGGGGTAGGAAGGGGCCTATAAGACCATTGAGTCCAGCCCCCTGCTCAATGCAGGAATCCAATTCAAAGGAGATCTGAAAGACAGTTGTCCAATGTTCTCTTGAATGCCTCCAGTGTTGGAGCACTCACCACCTCCCAAGGCAATTGGTTCCATTGTTGTACTGCTCTAACAGTTAAGATGTTTTTGCCAATAATCAACTAACATCTGGCTTCCTGTAGCTTTGAGGCCATAATTACATGTCTTGCACTCTGGTATGATCGAGAAGAGATCCTGCCCCTCCTCTTCATGACTACCTTTCAAATATTTCAAGTATTTGACACAGCAATTTTGATATCTGACAGCATGTCAATTACAAACTAGTGTTTCCATTATGGCCAGAACCCTGTCGATAATATCTGCATGCATAGGTCAAACTGCCTAACTCACCACAGCAAATTGCCACTAACAAGGAGCCAGTTGCGTTATGCGGCGTGCAGCCTTTCATGCAACTAGCACATACTCAATAATGCAATCAGTGCATGAGGGAGCCTCGTGGCGCAGTGGTTAAAACGCTGTACTGCAGCTAAAACTGTGCTCACGACCTGGGGTTCAAATCCCAGGTAGCCGGCTCAAGGTTGACTCAGCCTTCTATCCTTCCGAGGTCGGTAAAATGAGTACCCAGCTTGCTGGGGGGGCAATGTGTAGCCTGTATAATTAAAAAATTGTAAACCGCCCGGAGAGTGCTTGTAGCGCTATGGGGAGGTATATAAGTCCAATAAATAAATAAATTGATTAGAAGCAATTTGCCATTGTTGGTCATGCAATTAAACTAAAGTGCCAGCAGGATTCTGGCTTCTGTCTATTGTTTTAGGCCAAGAGACAGGGAACTTGTGCCCCTCCAAAAAGTGTTGAATTATATGTGCCATTATGCCTGACCAGTGGCTAAAGTGCCTAGGGCTCTTGAGAATTAAACTTTAACAACATCTGGAATGGCACAGGTTCCCTGGTCCTAACATGACTTATTTTTAGTTATTTGCTGTGCGTAATAGGAAATATATGTAATCCTCTGGATTAATCATTGGTTGCAAGGCTGGTAACAAAGGTTAGCTTTGTTAGGAAACAACCAAGGTCCACACCACAGCAGAGGAGTACATTAGTGGCCCTACCACAACCTGGAACAATTCAGTCCTGGCGTTTCTGACTGCTCACCTTTCTTCTCAAAGCATATATGTTTGTTTAAACTTGTACCCCACCCATTTAGTGGACAAGCCACTACTCTGGGCAGCTTCCAGGAAATAACAAAAATATATTGTACAACAATTTTTTAAAAAAATGAACATTTGAAGACAAAAACCCATTTGGTAAACTAAGGGCAAGCATAAACTCAGTACAAAATTAATATTACAGAAGGGTGAGGTTTGTAAAGGCCTAGGTCAGAAGCCAGGTTTTCACTTGCTAATGAAAGCTCAGGAGGGTGGTGGCCAATCGCACCTCCACAGGGAGGGAGTTCCAGAGTGAGGCGGCCCCTACCGAGAAGGCCCGCCTCTGGTTGAGAACTTCTAAGCCTCTCTTGGAGTGGCCATCCGCAGCATCGATTGGGAGGTGTGGGTGGGGGAGGTGCTCTGGCAGGTAGTGAGGTCCTAAACCGTAAAATTCAGTACCTTGAATTTCACCTGGAAGCATACTGGCAGCCAGTGCAGGTGGGCCAGGAGCGATGAAATATGGTCAGATTTCGATATATCAGTCACCAACCTGATTGCTGCATTTTGCACTTGCTGCAGCTTCCAAACTGCCTTCAAGGGCAGCCCCGCATAGAGAGTGTTGTAATGGACAATTCTTGAGATTACCAACACATAAATCAATGTTATTAGGGACCTCCTGTCAAGGGAACAAGACAAGAGGGAAGAGATGGAGGACTAATCTCATACTGCAGCCTCCTATGCCAGGGGTTCTCAACTTTTGGCATTTCAGATGCCTTCGACTTCAAATCATTGGCTTTGCTGGCTGAGACTTTTGGGAGCTATAGTTCAAACTTCTGGAGGATCAAAGGTTGAGAATCACTGCTCTATATCCTCATGTTGCTTTGACTCAGAAGAAGAGCACAAGCTAAGGACATGGGTCCCACCGTAGGCACACCAAGAGAAGACAGCTGGCCCCTGACCCTGCCCTCCAATAACACCTAGAGTTGGGAAAAGTTCAAAAGCTCTCCCCTTCCCACTGACATGTGTGCTATGGTTTCTAATTTTCTTGCGTAGTAATACCCTTAGACAATATAATTTTACAAAGAGTTTTTCTTCTCTGTCTTGCAGTATAGAGGCAAAATAGAGGCCAAAATGAAGTGAAAAGGGGGGAGACAATGAAAGAATCAGAGAGAGAGAAATGTGATTCCACCTGGCATGCTGGGATCATGTTCCAATCAGAACAGCCCATTAAAAGAGAGGTACGAATCTTGCAAGGGTTGGAAGGCTATCAATGCCATAATAAGATTATGGTTGCACCAGTTGCAACTGATATCACTGCAAGAATATTTGCCTGTCGGTTAAATCTGATATTTCCAAAACTGTGTACTAGAATCAGGTGAGAAATATGCTGTTGTCCTCCAGTTCCCCTAGTCCCTGCCTATCTGACCATAGGTAAGTTAATCATGGAATGTTAGTTCAGTGACTTCTCAGGGGGTCACAAATTCCCTCATCCTCTTTAAGAAATGTATGGGATATTTTGCTGAAGGCAGTCCCAACAGCCCTACAGACAAGGAAAGCCTTGAAATGGGTGCAGGAGTGCTGATCCACACCAGCAGCTTAGATCTAGTACAGAGGTGGTACTCCAGATGTTTTGGACTTTTACTCCACAGTCCTTTATCATTGGCAAAAGAGCTTCTATCCGCTGAAATCCAAAACATCTGGAGTGCCAAAGCCATACCAGATTCTAGTAGTTTTTCATCCTCACCTGGAGCAGGTCTTCTATAAAGTGGCATCATCATCTTAGAACTGCAGATCTGGAAGGGACCTTGTGGATCAAGTCCAGCCCCTGTCAAGGAGGCACAGAGGGAATCAAACTGTCAGCCTCTGGCTCTGCAGCCAAGGACCTGTACCACTGAGCTACCCAACAGTTCATGATTCTCAATGATGAACTGTTGCTGGGAAATGGTTTCCCCTTCCCCAACTATTGCAAAACAGAGTGCTACAGTCCTGTGCACCCTGCCTGCTCATAGGATGCCCCCTTTCAGTGTACAAGCATAACCTGCAGGTGCCTGCTCCATGTCCTAGGCTAGCGATCAAGCTAAAAACAGACTGTTCGGAGAAGTGTATGGATTAAATAGGCCTATTCAAGTGTTATGAATATTATGTGTACCCTGCACAGGTAGTTGGTATCACACTAGCCCTGCTCCCTCCATTTCTGTTTTCCTCACCCTCTTCCATGTGGAAGGCTACAAGTCTGAAGAGACGGAGCTCCATTATCTGTGGATGCTCTCCTTGCAGGTTAAGACATTTGAAAAAACAGGGTTCTGTGACTCACAAGGACAGTGTCCATGCATAGTTGAGGACTTCTGCTTCAGATTTGTCAGAGGCAGAGAGGTAAAAAAAAGAAAGAAAGAAAGTTCTATCTTTTAGATCATGCCTGACCTCTCTGCTAAGGAACTTTCTGTGCATTATAGAGAATAATGGGGTATGTATAGAATGTGAACAAAACCAAAAATGGAGGAAAGAAGACTAGAGCATTCAACTTCTACCAAAGGTGAGCATATATTAAATTTATACTGCCTGAGTAGACCTAAAATATCCAGTCATTGTGGAAAGTGTCATCTGAAGGAAGAAAGTTTGTTTTTCACCTCTCTGCCTCTAACAAATAATATTACAAAAAATGCAATATTTGTTACTCCAAGATTTGAAAGTGAGTACTAATTGCTGCTAAAACCATCCCCTGTTTCACAACAGAATCTCAGGATTAATACTACTGTGGCTTAAGGGGGTATGTGTTACAAGAGGAGGGGGGCAGCCATCAGTAACTGCTTCCAAAACAAGTTGTGATTGGTTGATGCCAAAATTGGGATTCTGGGCAGTGTTTTATAAAAGGATAATGTATCTTTAAGCCTAGGTGCCCTTCAGGGAAATGTATTGGATAAATGTCTTCTGAAAAGCCGGTAAATATTCCATCGCCTCACTGTCATTACTGCCATGAAATGATAATGAAGCATGAAAGAAATATAATTCCATATTCAGATGACAGCATTAGCCTTCATAAGCAAACTGAAATATTTATTAGTAAAATGTTCAGTATCTACGCCTGTAATCTGAAAAAAAAGGGACAAAAATGTTTTATAATAAAAAAGAGATTGAATGCAGAGGTAAAATCTGGTTGGCTGATTTTATTGCTTATTATTAAATCCTGGCAAAACAATTATTTTTTTTCTTTTCATTAGTAAGGCACCCAAATTAAAACTATGCCCCCAGGCTGTGAGGTTTACAGTAGTGATTAAAAACAAGAAATTGTGATGCATGGGGCTTTTTTTGACAATGGCATAATCAAATTCATTCATAATGTTAAATCTTTCACTGACAAATATTTTTTACAGTGAAATACACCAGACAAAAGAACTGCATGCTACAGTTATCAAGACACAGAAATTGGGAAGATTTCACTTAAATAGCAGGCTTATACAATGTTTCTGTAATCTTGAATACAAACATTAGAGTGTAGTTAATTAGGGTAATTATTGTCTAAATTGTGCCTAATTGTTTTATGCTGAGTACACTCTCATGAATGAAGTATTCTGGATTTCCACAATACTTTGAAGGGAAGACTACATAGGTATACTGTACATTTAAGCTCAATTCCATAAGTTTTCATTATATTTCCTGGGGGTGGGGGAGTGGGGATTGTCCCAGAATAGGCCAAGAAAGAGGTAAACACCAGCTTTGTGCCCTGACCTCTGTTTAACCTTATCGAAAAGAAGGCGTAAAAGAGCTATTTAGAACATGTGCATCGGCAAACGTTCACATCTTTGAAAGCACATCCTTTAAAGAGTTGTGGGGGAAGGTCTTTGAAGTGGATGAAAAATTAGGAATTCAAGTGACCACAATCAATTCTGAAACACTGCACAAAATTAATTACAGTTTTGCATCAGAAGCAAGAATGTGGATTTCAGACCGTCGGTGTCATTTATCTCATGCTGCACAATATACAAGGCGATTAAAAAGCCAAATCTGTTCCCACCCCCAAGTCTAAGGCCTATCAGGGGCTGTGAAGTACAAATGATTAACTCCAAATTATTCAAGGGATCGTACAGATGCTTCAACTTGAATCAAATTTGTGGCAAGTCACTGGCACCGCATAGGGACAGCTTTGCAGTTCTTTATCAAAATCTAGCCCATCACTGGCAGTATCCAGATGAATTGCGTCGTAATGCAGGCTGGAGCTAGAGAAGGCTTACCACCAGAAGGAAAGCCAAATCTCTAATTTCTGTCGGGTTTTAATTGCTTGTCTTAGATTTGCATTTTTATGCAATTGGATTAAAGACTGTAACTCATCTCTCTAGGCTACTACTCAATAATATCTGCTGTGTATACAACCTGTGCCAGTGACAGAACCAGACTTTCTTGCCCAAATACTTAAGTGCAAATGCACTTGTCAAAGGCGATGTCAATGGATTCTAGAAATGAAGGATTCAACACATACACCCCACCAAACTCCCCCAACTCTCAACATCAGAGGATAATAGTAGAAACATTCTGGCTTGGACCCAAAGAATTATAAATTACAGTAATGGGAAAAGTTGATTAGTTCTGCATTCACGCTCTTTTGTGAGATCTTGTGAATGAAGTGGAGCACTTGCAGTAAACCACTGTAGTGTACTGGTGATAGGGCTGCATTATAAGGAACAATCCCCTTCATGGATTGCTGCCTTGTCGTGGCGAGGGGGCTTGAGTAACTCAGAGAAGCTATGGGCTATGCCGTGCAGGGCCACCCAAGATGGACAGGTCATAGTGGAGAGTTCTGACTAAACGCAATCCACCTGGGGTAGGAACCGGCAATTCCACTCCAGTATCTTTGCCAAGAATGCCCCATGATCAGAAACAAAAGGCTAAAAGATATGACGCTGGAAAATGGGACCCTCAGGTCAAAAGGCGTCCAACATGCTACTGAGGAAGAGCGGAGGACAAGTACAAGTAGCTCCAGAGCTGATGAAGTGGATGGGCCAAAGCTGAAAGGACGCTCAGCTGTGGACGTGCCTGGAAGTGAAAGGAAAGTCTGATGCTGGAAAGAAAAATACTGCATAGGAACCTGGAATGTAAGATCTATGAACCTTGGGAAGCTGGAGGTGGTCAAACAGGAGATGGCAAGAATAAACATCGACATTCTGGGCATCAGTGAACTAAAATGGATGGGAATGGGTGATTTCAACTCAGATAATTATCATGTCTACTATTGTGGGCAAGAATCCCATAGAAGGAATGGAGTAGCCCTCATAGTCAACAAAAGAGTGGGGAAAGCCGTAATGGGATATAATCTCAAAAATGATAGAATGATGTCAATACGTATCCAAGGCAGACCTTTCAGCATCACAATAATCCAAGTTTATGCACCAACCTCCATTGCTGAGGAGACTGAAATTGAACAATTTTATGAAGATTTACAACACTTTCTAGAACTGACACCGAAGAAGGATGTTCTTCTCATTCTGGGGGACTGGAATGCTAAGGTAGTGAGTCAAGAGATAAAAGGAACAACAGGGAAGTTTGGCCTTGGAGTTCAAAACGAAGCAGGGCAAAGGCTAATAGAGTTTTGTCAAGAGAACAAGCTGGTCATCACAAACACCCTTTTCCAACAACACAAGAGGCGACTCTACACATGGAAATCACCAGATGGGCAACATCGAAATCAGATTGACTATATTCTCTGCAGCCAAAGATGGAGAAGCTCTACACAGTAGCAAAAACAAGACCTGGAGCTGATTGTGGCTCTGATCATCAGCTTCTCATAGCAAAATTCAAGCTTAAACTGAAGAGAGTAGGAAAAACCACTGGGCCACTCAGGTATAATCTAAACCAAATCCCTTACGAATACACAGTAGAAGTGAAGAACAGATTTAAGGAACTAGATTTGGTGGACAGAGTGCCTGAAGAACTTTGGATAGAGGCTCGTAACATTGTACAGGAGGCAGCAACAAAAACCATCCCAAAGAAAAGGAAATGCAAGAAAGCAAAGTGGCTGTCCAACGAGGCCTTAGAAATAGCAGAAAAGAGAAGGGAAACAAAATGCAGGGGAGATAGGGAAAATTACAGAAAATTGAATGCAGACTTCCAAAGAATAGCAAGGAGAGACAAGAGGGCCTTCTTAAATGAACAATGCAAAGAAATAGAGGAAAAAAACAGAAAATGAAAAACCAGAGATCTGTTCAGGAAAATTGGAGATATTAGAGGAAAACTTTGTGCAAAGATGGACATGATAAAAGACAAAAATGGAAGGGACCTCACAGAAGCAGAAGACATCAAGAAGAGGTTGCAAGAATACACAGAGGAATTATATCAGAAAGTTTTCGATGTCCCAGACAACCCAGACAATATAGTTGCTGAGCTAGAGCCAGACATCCTGGAGAGTGAGGTCAAGTGGGCCTTAGAAAGCCTGGCTAACAACAAGGCCAGTGGAGGTGATGGCATTCCAGTTGAACTATTTAAAATCTTAAAGGATGATGCTGTTAAGGTGCTACATTCAATATGCCAACAAGTTTGGAAAACTCAACAGTGGCCAGAGGACTGGAAAAGATCAGTCTACATCCCAATCCCAAAGAAGGGCAGTGCCAAAGAATGCTCCAACTACCGGACAATTGCACTCATCTCACACGCCAGCAAGGTTATGCTCAAAATCATACAAGGTAGGCTTCAGCAGTATGTGGACCGAGAACTCCCAGAAGTACAAGCGGGATTCCAAAGGGGCAGAGGAACTCGAGACCAAATTGCCAACATGCGCTGGATTATGGAGAAAGCCAGAGAGTTCTAGAAAAACATCTACTTCTGCTTCATTGACTATGCAAAAGCCTTTGACTGTGTGGACCACAGCAAACTATGGCAAGTCCTAAAAGAAATGGGCATGCCTGACCACCTTATCCATCTCCTGAGAAACCTATATGTGGGACAGGAAGCAACAGTTAGAACTGGATATGGAACAACGGATTGGTTCAAAATTGGGAAAGGAGTACGACAAGGCTGTATACTGTCACCCTGATTATTTAACTTATATGCAGAATACATCATGCAGAAGGCTGGACTGGAGGAAGCCCAAGCTGGAATTAAGATTGCAGGAAGAAATATCAACAACCTCCGATATGCAGATGATACCACTCTGATGGCGGAAAGTGAGGAGGAACTAAAGAACCTTGTAATGAGGGTGAAAGACGAGAGTGCAAAAAACGGTCTGAAACTCAACATCAAAAAAACTAAGATCATGGCCACTGGTCCCATCACCTCCTGGGAAATAGAAGGGGAAGATATGGAGGCAGTGACAGATTTTACTTTCTTGGGCTCCATGATCACTGCAGATGGAGACAGCAGCCCCGAAATTAAAAGACGCCTGCTTCTTGGGAGGAAAGCAATGACAAACCTGGACAGCATCTTAAAAAGCAGAGACATCACCTTGCCAACAAAAGTCCGAATAGTCAAAGCTATGGTTTTTCCTGTAGTGTTGTATGGAAGTGAGAGCTGGACCATAAAGAAAGCTGACCGCCGAAGAATTGATGCCTTTGAATTGTGGTGCTGGAGGAAACTCTTGAGAGTTCCCTGGAATGCAAAGAGAACAAACCTATCAATTCTAAAGGAAATCAACCTGAGTGCTCATTGGAAGGACAGATCCTGAAGCTGAGGCTCCAGTACTTTGGCCATCTCATGAGAAGAGAAGACTCCTTGGAAAAGACTTTGATGTTGGGAAAGTGTGAAGGCAAGAGGAGAAGGGGACGACCGAGGATGAGATGGTTGGACAGTGTCATCGAAGCAACCAACATGAATTTGACACAACTCCGGGAGGCAGTGGAGGATAGGAGGGCCTGGCGTGCTCTGGTCCATGGGGTCACGAAGAGTCGGACACGACTAAACGACTGAACAAACAAACAATAAGGAACAATGGCTGTGGAAAATTTAGATGGCATTATATAAACACCAGTGAGCAATCAGGCCTCTAATAATGTGCTTGTAAAAAATAAAATACTGTACACCACAGTTGGACTAACAGAGGTATCTCTTTGAATCTGGATCACATTTAATATGCAACTGTCCTCTGCAAAATTGCAAACAGCCATTCCATAAGTGGGAGACACGTTGTGCTTGTGTCATCTTTTGATCCTTCCAGAGATCTAGACGATAAAGGATTATATCCAGTCCATCACTGCAGAAGGGCAAACATTCCCACCACTTCCAGAGATTCCATTTTTGTTCTTGCCCCGCCATCAAATAGAATCTTATGATGCTGGTTCTCCAAGGCATGTCACTACCTCCTGTACAAGATCATGTCATCTGGCTATGCTGGTGGTGTAAATCTTCTCTTATTTTGTTCACACAAAAGAGAAGCTTTCAGAAGCTTTTTCTTTGCTGAGCAAAATTATGAGAGCATCTGTGCCTTATTCACATATTGGCATTTTTGTGCAAAAATCACAAAAATGTGTCTCTTGTAAAAATAATCACTATTTTGTACACTTTATATCCCCCTAAGGCTGCTGCTTCATCAAAAAAAGTACAGGTCTTTTTCCACACATAATGGAGCAACTTTTTTTCACAACAGTTGCCAAGATGCCTTAATGTATCAATACATGCACTCTCTCTCTCTCTCATTTATTTATTTATTTATTTATTTATTTATTTGTTTGTTTATTTATTTATTTATTTATTTATTTATTTATTTCAAAGGACAAGGAAATTTGTGAGTGTTCATTATATCCTTAGGTTCGGTGCTGGTTGTGCTAGCTGGACTACTCAAATGGCAGTTATAGATCACAACGGAACAAGGCTAGTGCTTGCAGTTTTTCTTCTAGTCTAATATCGGATACAGTCCTGAAATATCAAGCAAAAAGAAAAAGAAAAATATAAAGGACAAAAATTTTGTGACATCTTAAAGGTTGATTGCTATACAATATGAGCTTTTGTAGACAAGTCCACTTCCTCAGACCTGAACATGAGTTTAAGTGGACATTTTCAAACTTTTTGCCTTTGAAAAACCACTCTCCACCTTAACTTATCTGCCAAGAAACCTGCAAGATTCTACCATAAAACCTTTATGAATTATAGGTTATTGTAGAGCATGTTCAAGTAAGCAGTGTACAAACTTTGTAGCCTCCTGAGCCACAAAACAAGGCAGCAACACACATACTCACAGATATCTGCACATTCTGTTGCCTAACATTCTCCATAGACTGCTTTTCACACTTCATTGTTAGCAGTGACTATTGAACAGCAATCTCACAGTCGAACCAGACATTAAGGGCAGTGTATATGCTCTATGATTAAACTTATTTTCCCTCCCACTGTGGCATTTCTTCAAAGATGCCTCAGTGATCAGACTTGCAAATTTTACTCCATGTTGTTTTTCAGTGACCAGCTACAAAACAAAGCATGCTAAAAGCAAGATGATGTGGATGAGTAGAATCATGCCCTATGATGAGATATGTCTCCGTCCTGTTGGAAGACAGGGGGGAGGGAAAAAGGTACAATGCAACTACAGTGGTGCCTCGAATAACGAGTGCCTCGAATAGTGAGGAAATCAAATAGCGAGGAGTTTTTCGGGGCATTTTTACGCTTTGATTAGCGATGGCCCCTATGGGCGATTTTTGGTTAGCGATGGTTGGGGCAGTGGCGGCGGCGGGGGAAGGGAAAGGGCCCTGGCGAGTGGCACTTTGGCCGGCTCGCTCCTCCCGGGGCGGCGGTGGGGGAAGGGTAAGGGCCTGGCGAGCGGTGCTTCGGCCGGCTCGCTCCTCCCGGTGCGGCGGTGGTCACCCATCTCCCGGCGGCCTGGCCAGGCCTCCTCTGGCTCCAGCCCCTCCTGGCAGCACTGGGGGTCGAGGGAGGAGAAGAACAAAGGGACCCGCCGGGCACCCCCCGGCAGGCAGGGACAGGCGGGCGGGCGGCCGCGACGCTCCTTCTGGGCTGGCTGGCTGGCTTCCTCCTCCTTCCTCGCTCCCTCACTGGCTGGCTTTGTTCTGACTCTTTTTAAATTTATTGTTGATTCCCCCCCCCATTGAGATGCATTGAATAGGTTTCAATGCACTTCAATGGGGGAACCGCATTTTGATTAGCGATGTTTCCCATGGAGATTTTTGAATAGCGTAGGCAATTCGTTCCTATTGGAACGGATTAGCCGGCTTTCAATGCATTTCAATGGGAAACCGCGTTTTGAATAGCAAAGAAATCAAATAGCAATGTTTTTTGTGGAACGCATTAACATCGCTATTTGAGGCACCACTGTAGTTTGATCTTCACAAATCAGTGAATAGTGTTACCACCACTACAGTCCAGCTGGAAAATAATTCATGTCTGAAATTTAAAAGTGCTGCTGCTAAGCAGAGGAGATAATATGGAGGTCGATGGACCAGTTGTATCACGTGACAGAAGACAGCTTCCTAACAGTGGACCAATATTTAGACTGGTCATTGTGGTCAAGTGATTCAACCTGAAAGACCCAGCTTCTAATCTCTATTGATCCATGAAACTCACTGGAAGAAAGACTTTGGGGTTCTCACTTTCTCTCACCTTAATCCACTTTACAAGGATGCCACGAGAATAAAGGAGGCAGGAGGAAATGCTACTGTGAACTTGCCGCAGGAAAGATAGGATGTTCGTTTGTTTGTTTAATATGTAATTACTTTATTTATATCCTGGATTTCTCCTAGTGAAGGGACCCGAGGTGGTGTACAACAGCTAAAAAATACTTATGTTCAATATCACAGTAAATTAGGATACTAATACTTAAAAAACAATTAAGCAATGTTAAAATATCACTAGTTAAAGCAAATTTAACCAAATTTAAAACATATGATTATTTTTTAAAAAGCCACATCTTCTCTTTAAAAGTTCAATCCTGCCAGGGCATTCACAAATCAAATTCAGTTTACAAAGAAAGGTTTTCACTTGCTGGTGGAAGCTCTATAAGAAAGGGCCAACCTAGTCTTCTGTAAGATGGAATGTGATATGAGTAGACTGGGAGTACGTAGCCACCAAAAATATAATTGCAACTAATAAAATAATACATTAGTCCATGAATGGAAGCTGTTTAGATGCTCACACAAGACACTTTTGCTCTTGACATTAATGTCTGGAGTTTCCTCGCTGTAGTACTGGAAATGATTTAAGAAAACAGTCTTGAGAACTTTGCTACTCAGTTCTGAGCAGTCAAAGAATGACAGTTTGCTACAAAGCATTTCTCTGCTCTTCCCCCCTCCAAAAACTCATTTTTCCAAAGTGCTATGAGTAAATGTTTCAAAAGATAAATACAGATTGAGGAAGGGAAAGTGCATTAAAACATGTTGTTATAAGAAATAGACAACCTCATTTAATATTTTAACACACTTTCCTTATGAAACCAACCTTTTAATATTTATAAACACAAATACAATGTTGATGTTTTGCAAACGTTCTGTGTCTTGCAGCATTGCAGTGCTTTCAGTCCTATCTTCAAACCTCGATGCACTCAATGTATGATTTTCAAGTCAAATTAGGTTGCCAGCAAATATGCAAGCACATTTAGACCTTTTTAATCAAAGGATTGAGAGGTTAGCAGTTGTCATTCATTTCTGGTGGAGCTCCAAGGCACTTCCACGCCATCTCCATAAGCTCTTTCTTAACATTGTAAATGGAGATGGGGATAAAGTCTCAGTTTGGTGATTCGTGCTGATTCGCTTATCGGCTGAACAGGTGTTTGACACTTTCCAGGCCAGCCTCCTCCAGTGGATGCCCACTTGGAGGTGACACCTGAAGGAGGCAGAGCAGGGAAGTCAGGGCACTGCCTCCTGCTGGTGCAGGCGAGGCTGGGAAGGGCTGAACATCTGTTGAGCTGATAAATGAACCAGCACCAACTACTGTACTGAAATGGTGGTTCTTGCCCATCTTTAATTGCAAAGAAAAATATCCTGTCTAAAGTACTAATTTCTAGTCAATCCTGTAATAAGGGAACAAGTATCATGAGAGGGGTGACAGCTGACCTGGCTAGCACTCCTGTTGACGCTCTGGTTGACAACTGGTCTGCCATTGCCACCAGGGCCATAGACACAATTGTGCCTAAACGCCCTCTCCGTTGTAGAGCTCGGCCAGCACCCTGGTTTAACCAGGAGCTTCGAGTGATGAAGCGAATAAGGAGGAGGCTAGAGCGTAGATGGAGGAAGAACCCGACAGACCATAACTGGATAGCTGTTAAGGTCGCAACTAACCTTTACCTGAATAAGGTAAAGGCTGCATGTCGATCATTCTTCGCTAACCGGATAAGCGAAGCGTCCAACCAGCAGGCGGAGCTATTCCATATAGTGCGCAACCTATCCAGAACTGGTTCAGATGATAGGCCTCCCCCTAGTTTCTCACCTGACCAGTTTGCAGCCCTTTTTAAATCTAAAACGGAAGCCATCCGCCGGGAGCTCTCTCCTTTTTTAAATACAATGAGTCGAACAGAGATGTCCAGCGCTCCATCTTGCCCGGTGATTTTCAACTCCTTTCACCCTGTGACGCCTGATTCTGTGGACAAGGTGCTTGATCGCTGTCGAGCCACAGCCTCCTCCCTTGACCTTTGCCTGGCCTGGCTAATCAAAGCAACCAGGCGGAAAACAACAGAATGGGCCACAGCAATAATAAATGAGTCTTTCCTTGAGGGCAGGTTTCCATCTGCCCTCAAGGAGACACTCATTAGGTCCATTAGAAAGAAACTTAATATGGCGGCGGACGAGATTGGCAATTATAGGCCCGTCGCCAATGTTCCTTTCATGAGCAAAGTGGTTGAGAGGGTGGTCGCTGATCAGCTTCAGGCCCACTTGGATGAGACAGATGCCCTGGATCCATTCCAGTCCGGCTTCAGGCCGTGCCACGGTACAGAGACGGTATTGGTCGCACTGATGGATGACCTGTTGAGGGAGGGCGATGGGGGCAATATGTCCTTGTTGGTCCTCCTCGACATCTCGGCGGCCTTTGATACCGTCGACCATGGTATCCTCCTGGGGAGGCTCTCCGAGATGGGAATAAGTGGCTTAGCGTTTGCCTGGCTCCGTTCCTTCCTGGAGGACCAACCCCAGAGAGTACAGCTTGGGGAGAATGTTTCAGCCCTGTGGAATCTCAATTGTGGTGTCATAATCTCAAGATTAGACCACTGTAACACACTCTACATGGGGCTGCCTTTGAGGCTGATGCGGAAACTTCAAGTGGTGCAGAATGCAGCAGCCAGATTCCTTACTGGAGTGAGAAAACACCAACATATTTCTCCTGTTCTGGCCATGCTGCACTGGCTGCCCATCCATTTCCGCATTGAATTCAAAGTTCTAATGCTTACCTATAAGGCCCTAAATGGTTTAGGACCTCGATACTTGGTGGAGCACCTGCTCCCACCAAGATCTACTCGGATCACCCGCACGAGTGGTGCAGAATGCGGCGGCCAGGCTCCTTACAGGAGTGAGAAAATATCAACACATCTCTCCAACGCTGGCCGCATTGCATTGGCTGCCCATCTGTTTCCATGTCAACTTCAAAGTTTTAATGCTTACTTATAAGGCCCTAAACAGTTTAGGACCTCGATATTTGGCGGAACGCCTCCTCCCACCAAGGTCTACCCGGATCACCCGCGCGAGTCAGGAGGTGAGGCTGAGGAGCCTGATGCCGAGGGAGGCCTGGAGGGAAAAGACTCGAAGCTGGGCCTTCTCGGCGGTGGCTCCTCGCCTTTGGAACAACCTTCCTCTGGAGATTCGCAAGGTCTTCCCTCCAGGCCTTCCCTCCTGTCAACTACTGATTTCTTTTGCTTTGCTATTTATTATTTATTTATTCCTGCACTATTTGTTATTGTTGTATGCTAATATTTTTATTTTTTAAAATTGTTTTGATATTCTGTAAGCCGCCCAGAGTGGTAGAATATATTTATTTATTTATTTATTGGACTTATATACCGCCCCATAGCACTACAAGCACTCTCCGGGCGGTTTACAATTTTTTAATTATACAGGCTACACATTGCCCCCCCAGCAAGCTGGGTACTCATTTTACCGACCTCGGAAGGATGGAAGGCTGAGTCAACCTTGAGCCGGCTACCTGGGATTTGAACCCCAGGTCGTGAGCACAGTTTTAGCTGCAGTACAGCGTTTTAACCACTGCGCCACGAGGCTCTTCTGATGTGCGGGATATAAATCGAACGAACAAACAAACAAACAAACAAACAAACAAAATATGATGTTCCCCTTCAGCTAGCACTCAGGCCAAAGGACACTGGCCTTTACACTTAAATGCTGATGTCACTATAGAGAAGAACATCTTAACAAAACCTTCCCTTGACGATGCGACCAATATTGTAATAGTGGACTTTGGGAAGGGAGTAAACAGACAAAAAATGGAAAAGAAAAACAAATACATATTATGTTTATTAAATCCTTATTTACTATATAAATATTATATAAATTTATGTATATACTATATATAAACGTGTTATTGAAAGTCATGTTATGTTAATCTGTACTATCAACAAGTTATTCAAGCTTTCAGATAGCTTCAGTTCCCTAAACAATATTCATGTGCTAATAAAATGTAACCTCACAATGGCACTCTCTCCTCGTAGGGAGCATGGATCTATTTTGATGGTCCGCCCTCGAAGGTTACTGGATCCAATGGGTTTCCAGGATACCATGAAAGAGATTCCAGCAGAACTGTCTGGCGCTCCTGTCAAAGCTCTGGTTGATGGCTGGTTCTCCGCCGCTACTCTATGGAGACACGATCGCTCCCAAACACCCTCTCAGAAGCAGAGCTCGGCCAGGACCCTGGTATAATCAGGATCTACGAGCAATGAAGCGAATAAGGAGACGGCTAGAGTGTGTTTGGAGAAAGAAACCGATAAGATACCTGTGAGGATCACAACTAACCGTTACCTAGCCCAAGTAAAGGGTGCTAGAAGATCTTACATCGCTGACCGGATAAGCGAAGCTACCAACCAGCAGGCAGAACTTTTCCGTATAGTTCACAATCTATCCGGAATTGGTCTGGGTGAAGGGCCTCCCGCTAGCACCTCACCTGGTCAATTTGCAGCATTTTTTAAATCTAAAGTGGAAGCCATCCGCCATGATCTTTCTCCTTTTTTAAATACAATGGATCGAGCAGAGATGTCCAGAGCTCTGCCTTGCCCGGTAATTCTTGACTCTTTTCAGCCTGTAACCCCAGATTTGGTTGGCAAGGCGCTTGATTGCTGTCAGGCCACCACCTCTTCTCTCGACCCTTGTCCGGCCTGGCTAATCAAAGCAGCCAGGCCTGTAACAATCGAATGGGACACTGCAATAATAAATGGGTCTTTCCTTGAGGGCAGGTTTCCATCTGCCCTCAGGGAGACACTCATTAGGCCCATTAGGAAGAAATCAAATTTGGCGACGGACGATTTTGGCAATTATAGGTCCGTCGCCAATGTTTCTTTCCTTAGCAAAGTGATTGAGAGGGTGGTGGCAGATCAGCTCCAGACGCTCTTGGAGAAAACCATTGCCCTGGACCCATTCCAGTCGGGCTTCAGGCCGTGCTGTGGTACAGAGACGGCATTGGTCGCACTGATGGATGACCTGTTGAGGGAGGCCGATGGGGGCAATATGTCTTTGTTGGTCCTCCTCGACATCTCGGCGGCCTTTGATACTGTCAACCACGGCATCCTCCTGGGGAGGCTCTCTGAGTTGGGAATTGGTGGCCTGGCGTTTGCCTGGCTCCGTTCTTCTTGGAGGACCACCCCCAGAAGGTTCAGCTTGGGGAGAGTATCTCGGCCCCGTGGAGTCTCAGTTGTGGGGTTCCATGGGGTCGATCATGTCTCCAATACTGTTTAACATCTGCATGAGGCCGCAGGGCGGGGTCATCAGAGGGTGTGGGGCATCGTGTCACCAGTATGCTGATGACACACAGCTCTACATCTCCTTTTCATCTACCTCAGTGGATGCCGTCCTGTCCCTTCAGCGCTACCTGGAGACTGTATTGGAATGGATGCAGTTGAATGGGTTGAAGCTGAACCTGGACAAGACAGAGGTCTTGAGGGTGGGTGGTCATTCCATCAGCGGTATAGGTAGCTCCCTTTCTTTTGGGGGATCAACCATTGCCACAAAGAGTGAGGTCCGCAGCTTGGGGATACATCTGGACCCGGCGCTTACCATGGAAACCCAGGTGGCGTCCGTGGTCCGCTCCACCTATTTTCATCTATGGCGGATTGCCCAGCTGCGACCCTATCTTCATGGGGGGACTCTCGCTACTCTAGTCCACGCACCTGTAATCTCGAGATTAGATCATTGTTAACACACTCTACATGGAGCTACCTTTGAGGCTGACGCAGAAACTTCAGATGGTCCAGAGTGCGGCAGCCAGGCTACTTAGTGGGGTGAGAAAATACCAACATATCTCCCCGACTCTGGCTGCTTTGCACTGGTTGCCTGTCCGTTTCTGCGTTGACTTTAAAGTGTTAATGATTACATGTAAAGCCCTAAACAGTATGGGACCTCAATATCTGGCAGATCATCTTCTCCCACCCAGATCTACCCGAATCACCCGACATAGCCAGCAGGGACAGGTGAGGGGTCTGACGCCGAGGGAGGCCCGAAAGGAAAAAATGAGAAACCGGGCCTTCTCGGCGGTGGCCCCTCAGCTGTGGAACACCCTCCCCATCGAAATTCGGCTGGCACCCTCGCTGGGTGTTTTCAAAAGCCAACTGAAAATTTGGCTGTTCAAGCAGGCCTTCCCTTCAGTCAATTAAGTGATGCTTATTTCTTATGTCTTTCCTTTTAACTCATGCCATCTTGGGACTCTTTGCTTTAAATTAATGGTTAAAATTGTAAGCTCTCTGATTTTATATTTCTCTGTTTTTATCTATGTAAATTGTGTATATTTTAAATTGTTTCTATTTGTATGTTGTGAGCCGCCCAGAGTAGACCATGTCATATAAATGCAATAAATAAATAAATAAATAAATAAATAAATAAATAAATAAATAAATAAATAAATAAATTATGTTTTCTCTTCACTCTGCTAGCTGTTCCAGAAGGGCACAGAGGTCCCATCTTTTCAACAATGTACTGGAAGGACACAGGACTGAATAGGGTCTCTCAACTGTGGTGCATGATTCATCCTCAGTTTCTTCCAACAACTGATCATTTTGTGGAGAGTTCAGTTTCCTTTTATAGTCTTGATTCTAGTCTATGACACTGGGAAGAAAAGAGCCTCAAAATTCCTCCAAACGTAGGCCCACTACCTACTGCTGCCCATCTTGGCCTAACCTATCTTGGAAGGCCATCTCCACAGTCATCTACTACAAAGCCCTAGCAGCTGCTTCCTTTGGTGATTGAAGCTGGTCTTCTTCGCCTTCCTAGGCTCCTCTTCATCTGTTGTCTCAACTGAGCATCAGAACAAACAGCTTCCACTGCATCTGGATGGCTCCAGTTGACCCTTTTTATACCATTTCACCCTGGATCCCTTGACCAATGACCTACAATTACCTCAAGATCTGACAGCTCATTGGCCTGTAACTTTGGGGCAAAGATGACCAATAGCATGTTTGTAAATTACCTATCAAAGCTTGACCCTTTGGATTTTCCTGTCACATATATAAGCTGACAAGTCTAACTATGAGCTACTAAGGTCTAATAGCTTCTTTGTACTTACTGCCTGATATCAGCTGCCCAGAGTAAGCTTAGCACAAAATAGAAGTGAAGCTGCAGCAAGAATTAACCTTTTTACCTCTTTTTTTTCCTCTCCTTGCTACTGTGGTTTAGAAGCAAATATCATATTTCAAAACCCATATGTATGTTTTGTATTAACAGTGCATTTTAGGAACATTTTATAACAGAATTTGATTCACCGTATACTCTCTGAAGAACACTAGTCCTTTTGCTCTACATAGCAATCTATTTACAATCTGTATTCAATCGCACATATTCAATCAGAAGCCCATTCCATTATTTTTCTTCATCCATTTGACTTCTTTGTTGTACTGAAATCTCCACTTATATGTAATTTCTCCTAACATTTGCATTTTATATGCAACTTTTTCTAATATCTACATTTTGTTGGTACTCTGTAGATGTAGTTTGGTGTACAATTGTTGAACCTAGTGGCAAACTGAATTTTTCAGTCTGAGGTAGGAAACCTTTTCACCTACTTGCATCTTCTCTCATCGAAAATCAGGCCAGCTGGAGCTGATAGGAACTGGAATTCAAAAACTGGAGAGTCACAGATTCCTCATCTGTTAATGTAACATGGTTCCACCGAGCCACATCAGTTAAAATGTTAGCAGTTGAATTCTAAATTCACTAAGATTTCTGACTAGCCTTCAAGGGCAGCCCAATGCATAGCATATTGAAGTAATCAAAGTACATTGTACAACCACCATCTTAAGCAGTTTTCAAATACATCGGACAAATACATGGAAAACAAGTCAGCAAATGGCTACTACATATAGTTATTTGCTATATTAAATGGAGCCCCTTACATATAGAGGTGACTACTGGCAGCTCCTATCATTAGCCAAAATGAGACGGTCATCTCAGTCATATAATTCAGTGGTCCACAACCTTTTTGACACCGTGGACTGGTTGGGGGGGATGGGGTCCATGTACGAAGGGGTGGTGCTCACTCACATAGTGCATGCACACACTCATGCTCATGCACAAAGGAGCTGTGTGGGTGGGCATGCGGAGGGAATGCACGCAGGGGGGGTGGAAGATCTGCCTCTGTGGCCCAGTCCCGCCAAGGCCACGGACCAGCACCGGGCCGTGGACTCGGGATTGTGGACCCCTGGTCTAATTTATGATGTTATTAAATGACATCAATGTGCTTCTTGTGTGTGCCTGAAAAGGAAATTGTGGGATGTTTTGCTTGAAGTGCCAAAATAACTGAGCCAGCCTTAAGCACTACACCTACTATGGCATATGGGAATTCCAGTTCCTGTTCTATGGCAAGGAAGATTTCTTCGGTTGCCTGCCAGTTAAAGGACGCTAGGGTAAACAAGAGTAAATTGCTCTCTCCATCCCTTTTAGGGTGGAAGACAAATTCAGTGAGTTCATATTTTTATATCATTTTATGTGAACTGGACTACTTCACACCTCTTGAACCAGAATGCATTGCACACTGAATGCTATAGTTATCATAATTTAATAGAATCGTGGAATAGTTCAGTTGGGAAAGGCCTATACGGCCATTGAGTCTAACCTGCACAATGCAGGAATACAAATCAGAGGATATCTGCCAGGTGGGTATATAAGTTTCTCTTGAATGCCTCCAGTGTTGGAGGGCTCACCACCTCTTGAGGTAATTAGTTCCATTGTTGTACTGCTCTAACAGTTAAGAGGTTTTAGGCTGAATTATCAGGATATCTGGCTTCCTGTAGATTGAGCCTATTGTTACATGTCCTGAAGTCTAAGATGATCAAAAACAGATCCTGTACTTTCTCTGTATGTCTACCTTCCAAGTCTTTGAAAAGTGCTATCCTATCTCCCCTCAGTCTTCTTTTCTCAAGGCTAAACCTGCCCAGTTCCTTCAGTCTTTCTTCTTAGAGCTTAGTTTACAGCCCCCTGATCAGCCTTGTTGCTCTCTTCTGAACTTGCTCCAGTTTGTTTTGTAAAGTGCTGTGTCCAAAACTGGACACAATACTCAAGATGAGGTCTAACCAGTGTCCAATAGAGGTAAACTAGTACCTCATGGGATTTGGAGACTACATTTCTGTTAATGCAGCTTAAAACAGCATTTTACATTTTTTAGCCACATCACACTGTTGGCTCATGTCCAGCTGGTGATCTACAACGACTCCAAGATCCTTCTCACTCGTAGTATTGCTGAGCCCGGTAGCCCCCATCTTGTAACTGTATGTTTGATTTCTTTTTCCCAGGTGCAGTACTTTGCACTTATTCCTGTTAGTTTAATTCTGTTGTTTTATGATGTAGTTTGCAACACAAGTAATGAATTAAAAAAGGTAATGCATATTAAAATGCACGCAGAAATATGTATGTTAGAGCAACATATCAACAAAAAAGGCATTTAAAAAAAGTGCACAGGCTAGGAAAACTTCATCTAAACTGCAGAGTAGGAGAAAGGTACACAAACGTGTGTTTTTGTGTGGATCTTTTCCCACTTGAATTTGTGAATTGGTGTGAATACCCACTGAAATAAACTTGAAATCAGGAAAATGAGAAACTCAGTAAAACTGAAATTGAGAAATTCACCCATCCTTAATTCATGTCCCTGTGGGAGTTCCCATAATGACATCTGACTGATGTTGGCGAAAGTATTCTGGAATAGGTATATGACATTCATGTTGTTTGTTTGCTTTGGACTTCTCCATCCTGAGAGTTTCATCTGCTAGATCAGTGATGGCGAACCTATGGCACATGTGCCACAGTTGGCACACAGAGCCCTCTTACCCATCCTCCGATCCTGGATTTCGGCACTCCCCTCTGCTGGTGCAGTGGTCTAGTGGAGGGCTGCAATGGTGACCATTACCAGTCTAGCCCAATGGGGGATTGGAGGACCAGTAAGTATTGATTTGTTAATACTGCCCATTGGGAGGGGGGTGAAACAAGCATTTAACCCTTGCAGTACAAGAGCATTTTTTTTTCTAAACTAAAACTTCAGCATTTAGGTTTCAATTGCAGTATTGTCACTTTGAAATAAGAAAGTAGAAGTTGCAGTTTGGGCACTTGGGCTCAAAAAAGGTTCACCATTACTGCACTAGACACTCAGAGGCAGCCACCGCCCTCAAGCTGCAGAGTTTGCAGTACCAGTGTATTTTTGTCATCTATCCACGGCATGGATCCACATGAATTTTAATGTACGCTCATCTCCAAATCACTGCCCATCTCCATTTCCTCGGTTGTGGCACGGGTATGAGAGGTTGGACTGGAAGCTTCTTTGAAGTGGCATATTTTCTCCCCACTTGTACTCCACAAGGAGCTGTCCATGGAGCGCTCATGATGTTGATGATGAAGATGAGGCTTGCTCAGTCTCAGAGAATGAGCTGCTGTGCCAGGAATTGGCTGGTCTCCCCTGAATCTCCAGGCCAGGCAAACAAATGTGAGGAGCACTGGTGGAAGGGATGGAGCGAGTCTTGTTTATTGTTATGGGTGTCCGTAGTGTTTGGGTCCCCAACTCCAACCCTCTCTGAATGGCACCAGGGCTCACTGGCTTCCTGTGTCTGTCCAACACGACACATGATATACTTGCTTAGGAGCTCAGACAGGGAACCCACAATGCTTAGCTCACTCCCTCACACATGCATGGAGAAATATTATGTTACCAGTTCCTGTGACATCACAAGGCCCCACACCATGACTTCACAAAGACCCACCCCATGCAATTGGGCCTCAGATATAATGAGGGGATGGGGAAGATAATCCTGTGACAGCCCCTGACAAACAAGACAGCACTTCAAAACCATTACGGAAAATTCTTTTATTGGTTTTGGAAAAGAAGCTAAACGGGTATCCTCAGCGGAGACAACAGCCTGGTTCAGCTCCAGCAGGACAGCTGCCTTCTGTTCCCTCACATCCCCCTGGGGAAGAGGACACTTTGGGGCCTACAAGAGAGAGAGAGAAAAAATACAACAACTAAGGGCTCATCCACTGCCATCAACTGGCTTCAACCCAGGCGTATCCACCCAACCAATGTTCTGGCAACTTCATCCCAAGTTTCTGCCTGCCAACATCCACTGGCTTCCACCAGGAATATCCACCTGTTCATCTCTTCCACTCCGCCAGCTCCTGAATGCTTGGGTCACACACATGCCCCAGCGATATCCCCAAGGAATGCCAGCCAGCCCATTCACACACACACCAGCTACCCCCCAACACACGCACACCTTCACTCCACCAGCCATTCACACAAACACACACCGGGCTTCCATCCACCGATATCCACCAAACTTCCACCAGCTGGTTTCAAGAGGCTAACGTCCCCCGGCTTCATCTGCCAACCTCTGCCTTGAGGCCTCAGCCGGCTTCCGCAGGGAGATTCCACCAGCTTCTGTCTGCCAGCATCCACTGACTTCCTCCTGGTCCTTCGCCGACATCAGCCAGCTTCAGGCCACGGATCTCTGCCAGCCTTGAGCTGTTAACTCGCAAGTTCATTTAGAAAGTTCATCTGCTTTTGCAAGAGAACTTGTCTTGGGCAGAAGGGCTGGGTCCCCTGCAGCTGCTGCTGCTCTCTCTGCCAGACTGCCGTCTGGCCACTGGCCTCCCTTCTGGTCTCCTGCCCTGCCCAGCAAGCCCCTTTTATCTGCCAGCAGAGAGGTGGGGCTCTGTGAGGTCACAAAGACCCAGGGGGAAAGGGGTTGGGTTCCCAAGGCAGCAGCAGCAGCACCCTCGGGATTGGCTGAGTCCTAAAGATGATGTCAACAGTCCCTCTGATCATATGATTCATCCACAAAAGCTTGCATTGTGCATGATTTTTTTTTAAAAAAAAATTGTGGCCTTTCAATGTATCCCCTGTCACCAATCCCTCTGACTGTTAAATCTTCCCATGTTGGCCTTCTGACAGGATTCTAGGCTGGTGCTCCAAAAAGTTATCTTCCAGCATTTGCACCAAAAGGAACTTTCCTAAGCCCTGAGCTAGGGGGGGAAATGAAAGTTATAAATGAATAAGGATGGGCACAGTCACACAGTGAATCCTTTGACACACACGCCCCCTTTTTGCCTCTTTTTGGACATTTTTTTCTTTCCTTTGCCATGAAAAAGATATTATAAGGAGCC
Organism: Pogona vitticeps; assembly: GCF_051106095.1. Classification (NCBI taxonomy): domain Eukaryota; kingdom Metazoa; phylum Chordata; class Lepidosauria; order Squamata; family Agamidae; genus Pogona; species Pogona vitticeps. The sequence continues at coordinate 13,206,262 of NC_135792.1, forward strand.
CATTAAGAAAGAAAAAACCCTAAGTGTTTGAAACACATATGAGTATTTTAACACCATCCCTGCACTATCAAAAATGCAGCTGTGTTTCAAAGACTCTCCCAGCCTTTGGAACTCCTTACCACTGGAAGGCAGATTTGCCCCACTAGTAAGTATTTATTTGTTAATACTGCCGGGGGAGGGGGAAGACAAGCATTTAACCCTTGCAGTGCAGGAGCAGTTGTTTTTTCTAAATTAAAACCTCTGCATTCAGGTTTTAATTGCAGTATTGGCACTTTGAAATAAATAAGTTGATTTTGTGTTGCAGTTTGGGCACTCGGGCTCAAAAAGGTTCACCATCACTGTGCTAGATAGTGCTTTCCTGGAGAAAGGTTGAGCTGGAAGGCTTCGTGACCCAAGATAGGCAGAGCTCTGAACTAGCTACTTGGTAGAAAAAGAAATTGCCGCGGGGGAGTGCTGAAAACTTCCAGCAAGCAATGGGGCAACTTCCTTTACTAATAGGCAACTGGGCTGGAGCAGAGTCTATCCTAGGCCATCAAGCCTTCCAGCCCCACTTTTCTCCAAGTGAACTCAATTTAGGTGTGGGTCTGGAAGGTGGAACTCTCAGAACAGAAAATTCTAGGATTCAGAGTAGAGATGGCCACGAACTGCCAGTTCAGTGGTTTATGCCAGTTCATTTATCAGCCAAACAGATGTTTGGCATTTCAAAGCTGTGCCTCCTCTGGCAGGCGCCCACTCAAAGGCAGTGCCCGGAGGAGGCAGAGCAGGGAAGTCTCTGCCTCCAAGTAGGTGTCTGCTGGAAGAGGTGAGCTTTTGAAGTGCCAGACACTGAAGCTGCCGGCCACAGAGATTGGTGAAACGTTAGGAAGAAAAACTTCCAGAACACAGCCAAACAGCCCAAAAAACCTACAACAACCATGCCAAACACCTGTTTGGCCAGTAAATTAACTGACATTAACCACTGCCCATCTCTAAATTCAGAGTCAAAACAAAACCAGAACCAAATGGCATCTCATTTCCTTGGAACAGGCTCACACGGGTGCATTTTATCAAGGGAATTCTTATGTTACCCTTGCCATGATGCACTATATAGAAGTGTGTGTGTATGCATGCATGTAAATATACAGAAAAAGTGTTTTTAAACTGATGAAAGATATTCACACACACAAAAAAAATCCAAGTTATTATTCAGTGTTGAAGTATAATGATCCATTAGGTTGCTTAGCAATCACTTTTAAAACACTGCCCACTTTGTTTTTGGGTTTTGCTCTCTTATATATATATGTAGATAAGATTAAACCCAAAGAATCTGAGCCAGGAGGGGGTCTCTACTTCAGCTAGCTGAAAAAGACATTGGAATCCCACTTCTGTCTATAATTGGAAACTTCCTATACATTAAAGATATGTTAACGTGGGAGCTATTGGTGGCAAATAGCCTAAGCAAGAGTTATTCTAATTGGAAAGCGGGACAGCTCTACCTAGGAACTTGAAGCTTGAAAGCCTGTGTCATACAGAGAGTGTGACATCCTCAGAAATTACTTATGCAGTACAGACATCTGGATGTGTATATTTGCATGTTTCAGATACATATATTTTGGAGATAAAGCATCAAACCAAAAGGAAGAGTTTGGAAAAGGGGGGGAAATGCAATTGACTGACCAAGAACAGTTACCCCAAGTTTGGTAGCTTAGCTCAGGATCAAATTATTAAATCTTTACTCCTGGCACAATTATCACATGTTTGTTATATATTTCCCCACTCCTGGACACATAGGCATATTTGTATAGATGGTTTTTAACTTTGATTTACATCCAGCTTACTCCTAAACACTGCTAATTGGTAAATCTTGTATTATCAGTTTTGCCTCTTCTAGTCATACTGTATAATGAAGACTAGAGTGTGCTTATTTAACATACTCAAAATACTTTAGTTAATAGTGAAATTAACTCTACAAAATTGTTAGGATTTGTGTTGAGTATTTGCTGTTTCGGGGGGGGGGGGAGAGGCACAAAAATTAACACCATGATTCCCTTCTACATCCCACAATGCTCCACATCAAGAAGCAAACAGAAACTGAATGATTACCCCAAAGTGTGCTAGATGAACTGGAAAAAGTCTATTCAAACAAAGCTCATTAGTTTTGATACCTCCAGGGCTATGACAAATTAAGTGGCTGGTGAATATGCTTGCAGACAAAAGGATGATGGGAGGATAAAAAACTAACCCCGAGCTTATGCTAGGCATCATTTCAGTAAATTCACAGGGGAAAAAAAGGTTTTAAAATAGCATTAGGGACTAACACGTATGAGGAGCACCTATCAAAAAGATCATTCAGATAAATTTATGAATGGGGCTGTAAATAAAAAACTGCTGATTAGTTACTTGGTCAGGTCTGATCAGATATAGAAAGATAACATAATTCCTGATTTTCCCTTCTTTCCTTCTCCTAGTGTCTCTCCCATCTTGCCTAAAGTTTTCCCCTTATTTTAAAATTGTTTCTAATTATATTGTAATATTTTTGTTGTAAGCCGCCTAGAGTGGTCTTAATTGACTAGATAGGTGGGATATAAATAAAATAAAATAAAATAAAATAAAATAAAATAATAAATAAATAAATTAATAATAATAATAATAATAATAATAATAATAATAATAATAATAATAATAATAATAATAATAATAATAATAATAATAATAATAATAATAATAATAATAATAATAATAATTTTAATAATTTTAATAATTTTAATAATTTTAATAATAATAATTTTAATAATTTTAATAATTTTAATAGATTGTCTTGAACATTCCCATTAAGGTACCAGAACGGTTACTATTAAACTAAATGATTTTGGAGAGATTTGGATAGGTGTCCACTTTCAGCAAGCAAAACTGAGATTGGGAATTGGTCAACTAGTCCTTGGAGGGCGGGGTGGAATTCACTGGCAATTTGGGAATGCCCTAATCTTTTGAGAAAGGCTGGCTTCATTAACACAATGACAGCAGAGCTTGGGAAAGTTATTTGTTTGGCGAGTTGTTCCCAGTGCCAAAGAATGCTGTTCCCAGCATGACCATGCTCTGAAGTAACTCGGGTGTTTTTGGACTGCAACTCCCAGAAACCCTACCCAGCACAGCTGGTGGTGAAGGCTTCTGGGAACTGCAGTCCAAGAACACTTGGGTTACTGAAGGTTGGGAACCACTGTTTGGAGGGAAATTATAGTCTTTGTATTTGTGGGGAAGATGCAATAGGCTTAGATGCAACGGGAAAAGCCTTTTCCTATTTTGAACAATAGTAAGTAATAATTAAAACTGGATCCACGTTGGCCTTGTAAACCTGTAGAAGACCATGAGTGTGGGAAAATGCTTGGCTGCCCTCAGAAGGGAGTCCCACCATATAAACATGAGGAAAGAATTCTGTTTTCTCACAAAGAAAATCCTCCAGTTTCTTCCAGATCATGAATTCAGGCCACCAAACCTCCCTGAACGTATCTGGTCATGTCTAGTTTCTGAAGCTAAGTAGTGTCTGGCCTAGATAATACTTTGATTGGTAGACCAAAGGATTTCTTGTTGTTGCTGTTTAGTCATTTAGTCGTGTCTGATTCTTTGTGACCCCATGGATCAGAGCACGCCAGGCCCTCCTGTCTTCCACTGCCTCCCGGAGTTGGGTCAAATGCATGTTGGTAGCTTTGATGACACTGTCCAACCATCTCGTCCTCTGTCATCCCCTTCTCCTCCTACCTTCACACTTTCCCAACATCAGGGTCTTTTCTAGGGAGTCTTCTCTTCTCATGAGATGGCCAGAGCATTGGAGCCTCAGCTTCAGGAAAGACTAATAGAGAATGCTGCCTCTTTTAGTGAGCTGTTGCCAGCATTGACAGCCCTAGACTAGTGGCCTGACTTAGAATAAAGCAGAATGAATGGTACTGAAAGCCACTGAGAGGTCCAGTAGATCCAACAGGAACACACATCCAGAACCCTTGAAGCTGAGAAGCCATGATACTCTCTAGCAACTTGCCTGGCCAGTAATATCTAATACAATGGGATCCAAGGAGGGCTTTTTCAGTAATGGTCTTACTATTGCTTGGGGGCTAGAAGACCACGTCTCCTTCTATTAGCCTGCCTGGGCATGAAGATCATCAGGGGAGGCCCCCCTCTTGGTCCCACCATCTTCACAGGTGCACTTGGTGGGGAAACAGGAGAGGGCCTTCTCTGTTGCTGCTCCCAGGCTCTAGAACTCCCTCCCACTGGAGGCCAGCCTGGCCCCATGTTTGCTGTCCTTCTGCAGGCAGGCAAAGACTTTTCTCTTCAGACAGGATTTTCCTTAGTGATTGGCTGTCTGAGGGTTTTTTTAAAAATTGGATTATTGTGCTCTGTTCCTTTTAAATGTTTTTTACTGTACCAATTTTGTTTACCATTTTTAATATACTTGTTTAATTCTTTTCTAAAATATTTGTACACTTACTGTTTTTAGCTTTTAAATATTGTCCTTTTAATGATGAAAGTTGCCATCCAGGTGTCTATACTGCATAACTCCTTTTAAGAAGAAAGGTGGGGTAAAAATATTTTAAATAAGTAATAAATAAATTGCCTCCTTTAAGCATCCTGTGATCCTATCCTGCTGCAATGAGGCATTCACCACCCCTCAGACCCACTCGGCCAGTGTCTCTTTGGCAGTCTTTACAACCCTGGAAGGGCAAGAGTCTAACAGAAATGTGGTAGTGTTCACCTTTTCCCGTGTCCTGTCCACATCAACAGGCTGCAAAACCTGAAACTTATCCATCAACACCGGACAAGCAGAGGGGATAGTTACATTCACAGGACCTGTATCAACTACAGCATCCAAATCAGAGCGGATATGAGAGATTTTGCCTGCAAAGTGTCATTCAAATTCTTCACAGTGAACTCCATCTACTGTAACAGCAAAAAAAGAGAACTAGGGTTCAAAATTCATCCAATTTAGAATCTAGAATCAATTTAGAATTCACTGAAAATCTAGGGAGAACTGAAAGGATTTAGGAGCTCTCTATTAATCTTATTATAATCTGAGAGTTAGGTTAGAAATTGTCACCCATCTGTCTGCATCTGCAGCCGTATCCACTTCTTCTGTTCCGTGAGACTGACATCAACATAGAGAAAAGAGCAACAGTGAGTGTTAAGAAGGAAAGTTGTAGATCTTTTCCTACCCATTTTTTCATCCTGCTGCTTGTTGCACTCAGCTATCACCCAGCTAACCAGAAGAGCAGGACTCTCAAAGATCAAGGAAACTGATTACATTTACTAACATTTCCAGGGATTAGGTCTTAGGGATATGCATGTGTTGTGAGACAGAAGGCGAGAGGGGTGCCCCACTCGCTAGAGAACCGTCCCTCCCCCACAACAAGAATAAGGAGGAGAATCCCCAGCCAGCACCAGAACCTCAGCAAGGGACAGAAATAGGGGAGTTGACTGAGAACTTGCAGGGTGTGACCATGAGGAAAAGGTGGGAAAAGAGAGGAAAAAGAGGGTGGAGTTTGAGGCAGGAACAGGCGAGGTAAAAAGCAAGGAGAGGCAGTTGCTGTCAGGCTGCGATGGGTGTGGATGGAGGATCCCTGGACAGGATTATGGGAGAGGCAGAGAGTGCCTAAAGAGGAGGCGGATTACAGAAGAAGGAGGGAGATTTTCCCCCAGACCCTCTTACTGGGGAGAAGACGAGGCGAGAGAGTGAAGGAGGAGGTTGAGAGAAGTGAAGGAAAGAGTAGAGAGAGAAAGGGGAGAGAGGCTAGAAAGGAGAATAAGAGAGATGAGGAAAAAGTACTACAGGGAGGACCCTGGGAGGATCAAGACCCCGAGGGACAAACTCCATGGAATGGCAATCAGGAGGACAAGACCATGCCCTTGCTGGAAGGTTCGACGGGGCAGACCGTGAAAGACTGGGTCCTTGCTGATTTACCGGGACCATGGAACAATAGTTATGGCAACCCGTTCCTGTTTGAAGACTGGAGCCCCCTTCCGGACCTGTTGGCAGAAGGAGAAAAGACTCATAATCATGTCACAGACACTTGTTTATTGTTAAATGCACCAATAAATCTTTCACCTGTTTTGAAGCAACAAAATCTACTGATTTCATTGGACCAAAAGAGGATCCTAAAGTCAAACCCTCACAGCATGGTGGAAGCTTTTCTTCTTCTTTTTAAATTTGTTTTCCCCCACAGGTACCTCTTTCCCCTTCTTGTGTTTTTCATGTATCAGTCCTTTTGTTGTACATAAAAGCAAAAGCTTCTTTGGGAACATTTATTTCCTGTTTCCGCAGCTGTATTTTCTGGCACTCCAAAAATCCCAAAGAACCCTTAAAAACTAGTTAAATAGCAAAGGGAAGGCAACAGAGAATCAGTCTGCTCCAAAAGCAAGCAACAGTACCTGAGAAAGAAAAAACAGTTGGCGGGGGGGGATGGGGGAGAAGCAGTAAAGCACCCAGAAATTAGAAAAGAGAAAACAACAGCATGACCTCAATGCCACCCATTCTGCAGAACAGACCCTCTGGCCCTAGCCAGCACAAAAAAAACGAAGAAGCAGACAGACAGGCATTAGCTGCCTAGCATACAACAAAGCAGCTAAGAACAGCTATGCCTATACAGCCCAGTAGCATACTCACAAAATCTACCCTCTGGCCCATATGCATACTCAGAAGCAAACAAAACATACAAACAGATGTTCAACAGAATAAACACAGAGTGAATTCACAAAATAAAAGTCTTCAAAAACAGGAAACACACACACCTACACACAGGAAAATAGCAAAAAAATAAAAAATAAAACCCCTACTGCTCTTTCGCTCAAAAACTTAGAAAAGCAAGCAAGCCCATTAAGACAAAAATATCATCAAAGATCTGCAAAACAAAATTACTAGAATATGGGAGATTTCTCTCTACCAACTGATGTTTTCTTTTCTTCTCTTCTTTAAGAGCAGTTGGCAGGCTCGGCAGGCAGCAGCAAAAATCATCCAAGAAAAAAGAAAGGATCAAAGTGGATGTCCCCAAAGAAATCAAGGAAAATAAAAAAACATAATCTCAAGGAGGGAGACTGGCAGAAAATTACCTTTGGTAGTATGATCATTTTAATCATTCTAGCCTGATGCCGCCTTCTCTGGAGGGAAAAGTGCAATATAAATTTACTAAAATGAAATAAATATATCAGAAGGAATTGATCTTGAATGGAAATGTTTAAAAGTCAAATCTGAACAGGTCAGGAAAAAGAAATGGGGGAGTAGCAAAGTTACTTAGAGAACTCAGAGTTATTTTTTTAAAAAAACTACAAGTCTCGGGATTCTGGAAACAGGGATCCCAAATAAAAAGATTCCAGAGCTGCAGTCATTAGCCATTAGGCATTAATCCACTTACTCACACATGCATTGTGCCTCATTGGCTTTGCACTGGTCTTGCAAGGCAGCGGCTTAGCACCATGGATAGTTCCTTCCTTGGCGGGCCACCCTGTGACCGGGCCTTTCCTAGTCTCAGCATGTCAGTTCCCAACATGTCCCCACAGAGTTGTAACTTTTTTTAATAGAAGCTGTCTCTAGAACAGCCCGTTCTATTGCACGTAACAAATGTTAGCAACAAACACACCACTGGCTTTGTAGAGCGAGAGCTGACATGTTGAGAGAATATGAAACGGAGCTGTGTGACATGCATATTTATGCAATCTCTTCTGTTGGACACATCTGCCTTTGGACAATTGTTCCATGATTTAAACTTGCTTAACAAAGATAAGATGGTGTGGAGACTGTGTTAGATGTTGCGATTGAAGTTCACCTTCACAATGGTGACATTTCCTTCCCCTTTCTTGTCTTTTGGGGGTTTTTTTAAGCCATATAAAGATAGTGTCATGGCTTCTGAAGCTGCCAAATCAGAAAGTGTTTTTGCTGGAGAGATCTACAAAGAAGAGACCTGCCAGATGGAGGCTGATATTGGTGTTTCTTTTGTGCACACACATACAAAAATATCTTAACATGAATAAAGATTAACAAGAAAAATCGAGAGTGATTTTAACGTACTAAAGAAAAGGGGAAATTGCCTTATAAATCTGCTGCTTCAGGAGAAAGTAAGAGAAAGGAGCCGAATGTTCACACCCAAGGGCACAGGGCTGCTGAGGGGAAGCTTTTTGTGTCTTGGAGTTCACATTCCAATTTGAGAAGGGTCTCGGGGTTTGCATCTGTCTACTCAGGAGTAAACCCCCATGTAACAGAAGATAATGCTTTGGGGTGGCTTCCTTTATGAACAGGAAGCTAGGCAGAGCAAGGCCACAGTTTTCCCAGCTAGGTCTTTTCTCCAGGGGAGACCTGTTTAGGTGTCTTTAGGTGTGATTCTGTCAGTCGGAACTCCCAGAATGGAGAATTATGAGATTCGTATCCAAGAATCCAAAACTCCCAAACCTAATAATATATTTTCAATCACGGGAAGGTACCTATCCTAAAGTTCAGTATTATCAAACCTCTTTTACCTCCGTCAAAATTGCTACATTGTTTGCCTTCAAGATCATGCCTTGGGCCTTTAAATCAAGAATAACAATGATCCTTTTTGTAGTCACACAATGCTTTTGTGTGAAAGTTCAGCTTTTTGCCACAAATCTGAAGGAAGGCTAGGCTAACTTTCATGGGACTAAGCAGTGCCAACTTTATGTATGCTGATCAACCTCACTTCAAGATCTGACAGGCAGGAGAAGGTTACTATCCTGCATACTTAGTGAGAAACAAGTCCATCAAAATCCATTTCTAAGCCTGCAGACAGCACTTGTTTTCCCTTTTATCTATTGGACAGAGCTTTGATTCTGAAAGTGCTTTATAATAATAATAATAATAATAATAATAATAATAATAATAATAATAATAATAATAATAATAATAATAATAATAATAATAATAATAATAATAATAATAATAATAATAATAATGATGATGATGATGATTTTAGAATTGCAGTGCTAGAAGGCACCCTATAGATCATCACGTCCAGCCCCTGTCACGATTAGGAATCAAACTCCCAAATTCTGGCTCTATAGCCAGATGCCTAAACCACTGAATGATCCTGCACTTCTTATGGTGATTTTGTTGTTGTTGACGACTTACTAGGTCGAAGATGGATGAGTAGGAGAAACCAGTTTTCTTGGCATTAGAAACACAGGACTGTAGAGCAGGAAGAGACTTCCGAAGGTCTGGTCCAGCAAAACGGCTTTTACCATTAAGTTCTTTCTTGTGTTTCATCACACTCTCTTCTCTTCTAATGGGAATCCCTTGGTTTCGGCCTTAAGGAAACAACTTTGCTAGCTTCCCTTCAGGTTCTCAGCACAATTCGGGCATGGTGTGTGTTTTATTTTGCTCTTACAAAACTGCTCTGAAACCTTTGCTGAAGGATGGCATAAAAATTTCTTAAACAAGTTGATGAGTGAAACATTTAGCCAATGTGTGACTGCTCTTTTTAAGTAAAACAACTGCTATTGATGCATCGGGCAACAGCAAAGCCAGCCTTTCCCCAACCAGGACCTCTCTAAACATTGTGGTTTAGATTGCTGCTTTTCTCTCACCAGCATCCGTGTGCTGCCTGAGGATAATGGGAGTTGTGATCAACAGCATTTAGTGGAAGGGTGGTAAGGCTCTGGATATGCTGATTCTGGTGGATTTCAAATCCTATCCATGGCCAGTGGCCATGCTGGCTAGAGCTTCTGGGAACTGAAGTCCCAAAACATCTGGAGGACTATCTGATTTGGAGAGGGCACAAGTTGTGGAGGCTGGAGCTAATCCTCCACAAACAGAAAAAGTGTATCTCTGAAGAGCAGGAACAAATGGGAGGGGGCTTTTCCCCTAATTCAGAATGCCTGTTTTTCACATTATCCTGCACTAGTTGGAGGTGCAATTCAGGGCAGAATTATTGTACTCTTAACTTCTGAGTTATATTTATGGCATATATTCTTACATGGCTTCTTCCATATAACAAAAAACAATGTATGGGTTTTTTATTATTATTATTTCTCTCAGGCCAGCACATAATTACAAAAGATCGAAGTTTAACACATCCTATTAAAGTGTACTTTCAAAACCTGAAGCCATTTTGTGTGCAAATATTGTAGAAACTAGAATTTTTTGGTTCACTGGCTCTGACATTTCACTCTATTGGTTAAACAGCCAAATTTAAATTATACATGTCCTTTCCTCCATCTTTTTTCCATATACATGCCCTAAATACAGAAGCTCAATAATATTGCTCAGCATAAGTTAGGAAGTCAGATATCTTGGAAAATTGAGATTCAATGGGGGGAACACACAAAGAGAACTGACCAGCCAATACTAAGCTTCTGTAAGTCCCACTGGTAAGAGCGTTGAGAGTGCGAAGTGGTGCTGCCTACACAGGACTCTAGAGCACAAGTCTGGGTTCCCCATTCATCATAAGGAGCAGCAAGGTCTCCAGACATAGGGGATCTTGCTGAAACAAGTGGAGTTGCATCCTTTATTCCTTAAATTCATAGAATCATAGTTGAAGTTGGAAGGGGCCTACAAGGCCATCAAGTCCAACCCCCTGTTCAATGAAGGAATACAATCAAAGCATATCTGCCAGGTGATTATCTAAGTTTCTCTTGAATGCTTCCAGTGCTGGAGCACTCACCAACTCCCGAGGTAACTCGTTCCACTGTCGTACTGCTCTAACAGTTAGGAGGTATTTCCTGATATTCACCTGAAATCTGGCTTCCTTTAACTTGTATGACAGCCTTTCAGATATTTGAAAAGTGCTATCATATCACCCCTCAGTCTTCTTTTCTCAAGGCTAAACATACCCAGAACCTGGAATACCCATGTCCCAAACCAACCACCCTAACCCTAAACGCTACGCTATATTGGCTCTGTATTACCTTCCAAGGAGGAAATTCCCATAAGACCATTAAGTTCAGTGTTTGAAGTTATCTAACAGACCACAGAGCATATGTGCATATGTTTTTCAATGAGATCGGGGGATATACAGAGTCCTTTGTTTTTATCTGATCATCCTCTATTACCATTGGTTTGGCTCAGAGCTGTTAGAAAAGGAGATTTTAAACAGATCACCAGTACAGCTGGCTGTAAACAAATGTCCATAATGGCCGGAGGAGTGCAGAGGAGCTATGACCCCAAAGACACATGCACGAGGTGTGGTCACATCAGGTACTTAAGTGATACAGCCTATGAGCTATCTTTTGAATGATGATGATGTACCATTGGGTCTTTTCTGGGATTAAAGGACTCAGAAGTGGTTCACTAACCCCTCCTTCTGGTGGCACTTTAGGCCTGTACAAACTGCTTGAGGACACACACACACACACACACACACACACACACACACACACACACACTCAAGTTGGCTTAAATAGCCACCTCATGTATCTTGTACGAATGTCTCATCATATCTTATATGCAGAAGAAAAAGAGAAGAAGGATTTAGAAGGGGGAAAGCAAGGAAAATGACAAAAGGCATGGAACATCTTCTGTACATTCACAAGACTAAAACATAAGGACCTTTTGAATGGGGGAGGCTAGAAGGTGCTAGAAGGATATAACGTTGTGCAAAGAGGAATAACATTGAAAAAACAAGGACCTAGACAGTTAAAGACTATCTAATGAAAAGACATTAACTTCTGCAGCCCTTTTTTTTAGAGCACAGCCACAGGACATCTTAGCTGTCCCTCCAATCAACAGGCTAAGATTCAGGCAAATCTTTCACGAATGAGGCTCAATCTATATGTTGCAGAGATCACATCATTAGACGAGCAATTTATTCATGAAGGCTTTCACGGCCGGGATCTAATGGTTGTTGTGGGTTTTTCGGGCTCTTCGTCCGTGCTGAGTGCTGTCCTCTGAAGATGTCCATGGCCACAGAGGCTGGCGAAACGTTAGGGAGAACAACCTTCAGAACACGGCCAAAGAGCTCGAAAAAACCCACCACAACCAATGTCTTTAAGTGCTGAAAGCATCTGCAAGCAACAGTAGCATCCCATACCTCCCCCAGTATGTGAATTACCTAACTTGGTTTTGTGGTCGGTCATTATAAGTCAGAGACATCGTTTGGTGAGACATCGTTTGGAATCACTATCCTGATTTCCTGTATTAATGACATTTTATTGTTCATGCATAATAACAGATTAGAGCCACTTTCTATGTTGAGATATTTTAGAATGTATTTTATATTTAGGAATTTTAGATATTGTTTAAAATTATTATTTTTTATTTTATAATTCAGTTGTATTGTATGATTTTGTTTGTATTACTTTTGTGTTGTGAACCACCTAGATTGGCCACAAAGTAGGTAGGCAGTTTATAAATGGAAGGAAGGCAGGCAAAATTCTTTGCTCCTTTTCTTATGAAGGCAGCTGGTACTTAGCAGATATACACAGCTTCACACAAAGTACCATAAAGGCTGAGACTGGTCTTTTACCATGTTTTTAAGCAGAAAAAAACCCAGATTGGAACTAAAATATAGCCAAACACAAAAAGGGTTTTTTGTAGCTGATGGAAGGATCCAAAGTATATGCCCTTTGGTTGCAGAGAGAACTGGAACTTTTAAACAAACAATACTTACAATTTCTACATATATGTTTCTAAACCATAACCACACCAAACAGCCTGTTTACATTATAATTCCATAATTCTCCATTATTCTGCCTTCAATGAAAATCAAGACAGTAAAAAAACTGACTCCGTGGAACATCTTATTGTTCCAGGAAATAAGGGGCATGAAACAGATATTAAGAATTTCCCCCTCTGAAGATTGAAGCATTGATACCTATGGAACCTCCATGACAAGCAAGTTCAATACCGAAACGAGCCATGTTTTCGTTAAAGCTAGCAGTACAAATCAGTGTAATCTCCCAGGCAGAACTGGGAACTAAAAAGCTTGGCACCCACACCCCACTTCTAAATGGATTTGTTAAATTTTGATTTATTTTGGCTTAGATTTATTTCAGCTGACCTGATTTCAGCTGGCATAAGAGCTTACATCTAACAAGTTAGATTGTTTAATTCTGTTTTTGTTTTTTAAAAAAGCACTCTGCTTCTGAGCCATCACTCTCAGAAATTATCTTTAAAATTCAACATAAAAACAATATAATCCATAGTTAAAATTTAGAATGGAACATTTTTTTCATGGACACATTAAGGAGGAGAGGCAGGGCATCTTCACCTGCTGCTAAAAAGAAAATTAAGAGGATATCTCTGGGAGAGGTATTCCCTAAGTGGGGTGCTAAACTTGAAAAGATATGGCATCAGTTAGAACTGACCCAATGGTGCAATGAAAAGGTGGTGTATTCTTCCCCACCTACATTAATTCAGGTGCTGGGGTGGTGCAGAACAAGGCATATTTAATAGCCAGGCAGTTGTATGCACAAAGCAATTCTTCTAGATACCTGACCCTAAACTATTTACAGTTAGATGCCAACCTGATCACACTGACCTCATTTAGTTGCAAAAGCTAAGCAAGGTTAGGCCTGATTACTACTTACATTGGGAATAACAGATACAGTGGTGCCCCGCATAAACAGAACAGAAAAACCCTTCGTTTAATGTGTTCCTATGGGGCCCAAAGTCACTGTTCAGCGAAGATCCTCCATAGCGCAGCCATTTTCGCTCCCTCGGTAAGCGAGCAAATTGCGCAAAAATGGTTGCGGCGGCCATTTCGGCACCCGGTGGCCATTTTGGAACCGCCGATCAGCTGCTTAAAAAACATCGCAATGCGAATATTGGTAAGCGAAACGCTTATCGATCATTGCAATGCAATGTTTTGCCCATTAAAACATCGCAATGCGATCGCATTAGCGATCTAAAAAAATAGATCGCTATGCGGATTCGTCGTTAAACGGTGCGCTCGTTATGCGAGGCACCACTGTATTATATTGGGAAAGCATTACATTTTTGTGGTAGAATACACATTTTGCATGGCGAACGTCATGGGTGCAATAATAGCATCTCAAGGAAAGAGCATGAAAAATATCCTATCAGAAATTCTGGAGTGCCACTGCCAGTCACTGTGCTACACATGGCTTTTCCAGGGCAAAAATTCTGGGAGTAGTTCTGAGTTCTGCAGTGCTACTAGGTTATTTTTCCCACCATTCCAACAACACAATTCTTGACCTCAAATGTTCAGTGCCTTTCCCCCCTCAAGCTTTCCCATCTCTGTTGAACCAATGGTTTACTTTGTTCTGGGATTTATTCCACCATGCACTTCCAATGGGAAGTTCATTTCTGCATTCGCGGCACCCCATTGGATGATTTTAATTAGCTTGGAAATGCGAAGGGAAACAAAGAAAGTGGATGTTGCAGAAAGTGGATTTCTGAAGTTTTTGTCCACAGATTTCCTGGGGAGGAGTGGTCTTCAAACACATGGCTTTCTGCATTGCAGTTTGGATGTGAAACGCAATACGTCACACTCTGCTTTGTGACCAACCATTTCCAATGGGGATGCAGTTCCCTCCACATTTGGATAGATTCTCAATATATGGCACCTTCCTATGTCTTATAAATTTGAACAACAGGCTCTGCTCTGCTAAATCTCAATTATCTCTTTCTGAAGCACTCCTCAATTCCGAAAGCAGCTTTCCAGCACCATAGATGACAGATGTGCATGGGGAAGTTTACTAGAGCTATGCAGATTTGTTTATGGGGAATTCTGGGAATCATTGTGCAAAAACATACATCGGTGCACATCGAGGGGAAGATGTAAAACCATTTAAATTCAAGCACCTTGCATCAACTAGTTATTCGTGCTGCAAATTCTTGCTGTCGTAGCCAAGAATGAAAGAATGGAGTGAAATCATTAGGGAATGTTGTGACGAGCTTCTGGTCAACTTTTTCACAAAGCAAAGACTTTTATAGTTTTTAACGCGAGACCAATTTTGCTTTGGGAAGAATGCTAGTTTGTTGCAACAGTTGAAATAATTTCCTCTTGGCTAGAAAGGACATTTCACTGTTTGCAGAATTATCTCAAGGTAATCCAGTTTACCGTTTTGTTCTTTCTTTCTTTCTTTTAACAAACAACTAACACCTTGCCATAAAATTAGAAATTATGCCACTGTTTATGCTGTATACTGTATTTACCTTAACAAGCTACATAATAAGGTTAGCCCTAATACAGGGAAAGAAGCTTTTAAAATGATTACACATTATAGCTGATTATACTTTACAACTGATTATGAACTAAAAGGGACACAGTTTTAAGATTCTGCAACTCCAGTGGTTATCATTCTAAAACAGATTTACAGCACAAAACAGTTAGATCTTTGGACTTCAGTTATAATTTTCCATTTTGTAATTTAAAACTCCTTTAGTTTATATTTGCACATTAAAATATAGCACCTAAAAGTCCATCATTAAATACTTTTAATAAGTGCAATAAATAAGTTTTATGGTGCCCATAAATCTAATGCAAAATGCAGCATAAATTGTTAATCTTACACTTTTTCTCATTAATTGCAATACATAAACATATGTTTTATACAAAGATATTTATGGCAAAATAAGTATAATAAATACAGCTTACTGCCTGTATTCATCTTAATAGTTACAAGCTGTTAATCTTACATATTAGGTAATAATTTCCAATAAATAATTGTTTATTATCTTGATATTTGCTTGTCTTGGGTTTTAGCAATATGCAATAAAGAAATGCAATTTTGAATAATTTGATTGTGAGACTGCTGGGAAAATACTGTAAGTTATAATTAGCTGAGGGAGAATTTTGTTCACTAGCTGAACTATAGAGATAGAATTCAATAACAAAAACATGCATTATTGCTCCTATAAATTATTTAAAAAGTTAACTTCTGATTTTGAGTAAAATGAGGTCTTCCAAACTTAAATGCGAAATTAGGAAAATATTTCATGTTTTCTGTGTATCTCAAACACCGTGTCATGCAAAAACCTTGGGATATAGGGGGAAAAATACTTCATCTCCTTTGTAAAAGCCCTTTGGAACAATCCTACATCTAAGTTACCCATGCTGGATGATGCGTGTGAGTGAACCATTGAAATATTTTCTTTATGGCAGACAGTTACCATATTTGCTAAACAGTGGTTGCTAAATTTTACAGAAAAGTTAATATAACGACATACTCTCTCGATACTGTTTTGGCATGAGCAATGGAGAAATAAAAACTAAAATGACTGCATTACTAGACGGAGAAATACGGGGGGTCATTTTCTTCCCTTCACATGATGCAAGTGTGGTACACTTTATACAATTAAACAAGATCCAGAAACCGTTAGAAGCTAGTCATGGTTCAAATTAGCTGACTAGATTACTTAGATGCATACAAACACTGGCATCAAATGAAAGGTCCCTATATATCTGGACAGAGATTCTCTTTCAAGATTCTTAGCTAACAGCCTTCATCATAGTCTTCTTCTAAGCCATGTAATAAATGAGTTGACTGATAAAATTAGATGGAAATAGACATTTATACTGTTCAAGGTACAGTATATGTTTTTGCTACTGATTTCTAAAATGTTTCATTTCTGTACATTTCTAATGAATAATTTTGTATGTATGTTTAGCTCTAAAGCCTGGGAGAGAGCGAAAGAAAGAAAGAAAGAAAGAAAGAAAGAAAGAAAGAAAGAAAGAAAGAAAGAAAGAAAGAAAGAAAGAAAGGAAGGAAGGAAGGAAGGAAGGAAGAAAGAAAGAAAGAAAGAAAGAAAGAAAGAAAGAAAGAAAGAAAGAAAGAAAGAAAGAAAGAAAGAAAGAAAGAAAGAAAGAAAGAAAGAAAGAAAGGAAGGAAGGAAGGAAGGAAGAAAGAAAGAAAGAAAGAAAGAAAGAAAGAAAGAAAGAAAGAAAGAAAGAAAGAAAGAAAGAAAGAAAGAAAGAAAGAAAGAAAGAAAGAAAGAAAGAAAGAAAGAAAGAAAGAAAGAAGGAAGGAAAGAAGGAAAGAAAGAAAGATGCATTTAATAACCAACATTTCTTTTGGAACTGTAATCCAAAGGGTTTCTTAGAATTTGTTGTTTGTGAGTACACTTCTAATTTGCTTTCAATGTGTGCAAATGCGGGTTGACAGAGGTGCACTCAAAACACAGATGACCCATTTGTTCACGAGTCATGTTAGGGCAGTGGCAAAAACAGTAATATATTCATCTGAAAGTCTTGCCATCATTAACCTTTCTGAAGTTACTGCAGCCTGTTAACATTGTGCTTCTTTTTCAAATGTAGTAAATTCTACCTAGAATGTAAATTGAGTAGTCAAGACAGCAGCTCTAGTTCCATACTAATTTTTGGTACCACACAAGATGGATGTTGAGTTTACGGATTCATTTTCAAAGCGGCCATGATTCTTCTCGGCTTTTCTGAAGACAGCCACATATGTTTAAAAATGAGAAGCATGAGTAAATTAAGTCTTCCAGAATAAAATGTTAGAGGTAGTGGAGCAGAGCAGTGGAGATCTCTGGTTGTCTTGTTGTAATCTGCCTATGGAAGATCTCTCTGTAGAGAAAATGTGCTACTAAACCAGCCTCAGGTAAGCAGCATAAGTGGGAAAGTATGCAGGAAGGGGAACAAAATTGTAATACTGCAATACTTTACAGTCTGGCAAACATACCATTTGGATGGAGGGATGGGAAATATTTAGGAATTCCTAAGGCAAATGGATATTGGTATTCTGCATTTGAAACACCCAGTATTTACAAGAGTAATGGAAGAATCTTTATCTCAAAAGTTACCATTAAAGTATCTCCACATGGGAAATTTGGAACAGGATGAGAATATTCTCATAATTTAATGAACCATTAGATATTATTACCTATTACTAATACTGCAATATCAATTTCTAAGAACAATAGCAATCACGATTTCCTAGTGTTTGAGTCTACTTATGTCTGCAGGTCTACATATCCTAGTAGCAAACAAGCCCTGTTTATGTTCCTAGTCACACTTTTATATAGACACGCACATTTGGTGTCATGTACCATTCCTGCATCAACACAGTGTAGTACAATTACAATCAGAATGCCTGACTCCTGGAATAAGTGTGGATTTTATTTCAAGTTTGACAGAGCAGGGATACGGAACGAAAGCTGTCCCATACCATTAAAGAAAAACATATTATGTACTAAATTCCTCCTGTGTTCTGCTAACAAAGTTACTCAGAAAATCCAGCAAAAAGAATAGAAGAGAAAACCCGACCTTTTCCAAAATGATTGAAATTGTGGGTTCTGAATTGTGGAATCCAAATCATTGAATTAACAGGAACAAAATATTGTCAACTCAGGAAGCCTGATCAAATTAACATGTGTTCCGTTACATACCAGGAACAACAAGAAAACCCAAAGGGGTATTGGTTGGCTATAAAAGCTGACATTTTGAAGCACAAGTGTAGTTTTCTGATCACACAAAAGCATCGGCAGGAACTGCAAAACGTCCGCAGTTGAAACAGCCACATTACTGTGCAGTCCAAAACCACAGCGAGGCTCCTGCTATTAGAAATTTTCAGGGCCGATGGAAATGCTCTTTCCATGTCGCCTAAAGATGTAGAATGCAATACCAGTTCCTAAGTGGCATCAGTACAACTGTGGAAATCATGAAGCACATAAATTTCCCATATGAACAATAGTTTTCATTTTCCTCCCATGCCACTGGATATTATAAGTGGAAAGTAAAACACAAGTAAATATGTTCATTCCACTCTTGTGATCAGTGATAAATGAAAGGCTATTCCGCCTGACAAAGGTCAACCGCGGCCTCCTCCAAGTTTGCAGAGGATCACAGCTACGTGTGCCTACACTCCCACCAACAGGCCAACCAATATATTGCATCTTGGTTGGGATTTTTTTTGGTCTTTTCCCCCACGCACACACATACACACAATTGTGTGTAAACTATTGCTGTACATTATGCATCATTTTGTGTCAACATAAAGCAAATTCAGCCTAGGAAGGAAAGAAGGAAGGGTATTTTATTTTATTTTAACGAAGGAGCAAAGGAGCATTTTCTACCCTCAGATGTAATTTTTGCCCATTCATGGAACATTCAGTGTAGAATCCCTGCATTGGGTCAACAAAAAAGCATTATGGTGGCTATGTGTTTAGAAAACAGCCCCCTCTACTTGAAGATTCATCCCTAGTTGAAAGGCTGCTCAGTCCAAGTTGGGTTTAATAATAAAGAACCAAAATAAGGAGGCTGAGCAAAGGCCATGAAGTCTCCTCTCTCTGTTTTACAGCACCTGCACAAGCGATTTAATAGTTTGACAAGGTACCAAGTCACCACCTTCTCCCAGATGATGAAAATGATTGCATTTTTATAAGACATAGGAATTACGCTTTCATTTGCATATATATACCCATATAAACTTTTGGTGATAAGTGGCCACACTAGGACAAACTCATTCTGGTATGCAGTGCAGTACACAAAGAACAGAGTGGGAGAAATGCTCTGCTCTGAACGAGATGAGAACACAAAGAAATCAGCTTAAGTTGGGAATTCGCGTGGAAAAGACCTTTGTAAGTCGTGCTGTGGCCAAGTTTCCTGGCTCTTCATAATCTTTGAAAATCCATCAAATGCCTTTTCCCCTAACCCTAACTTGGTCCTCCTTCAAATCTCAAGAGAAATGTCACCAGACATCATCAAGCTTATGCAGGATGTAATTCTCCCCCCCACCGTCCACCTTTATGTTCATGTTGTCTTGTTTCTGCATTGGATTGCAAATATTTTTTTTCTCAATTCTGCACAAAAATGTGCATGTATATAAATGAATATTTTCAATTTTTCAAGATATACCTATTTGGATACATTTAAATAAATGGGCACATGTTTGTGCAACAGTTTTTTAAACATACACATTTTGTCAAGTGATTGTTCCATTCAATAAAGCAATTTTGTGTATTTTTTTAAAATGTATGCATTTGTAGGTTTTCACTGTTTCAAATGCATACGGTTTATCATCCACACTGTTTCACATGTATGCAGTCCTGTCTCCCCATAAGCTGCACTGTAAATATATATATGTTTTTTTACCAGTATTTAAATACCTTCATACAATCCAGGGGATGAGATAGAATAAAAGCCTCAATAAAAATAATCTAAAAAGAAAACAAGGTAGGAAAAGAAAAAGCATGTGGTCCTTATACAAAATCTTTAAAGGGTGAGTAACTGCTTTATTAGCCCAATAAAATCTGTAAAACAGACTAGCTTTCAAGTTATGCAAGATTCTTCATCAGGCTGAGGATTACAGAACTTGGTCATTTAAAAAGGTTTCAAAATCTTCTTGACCAGACAAAAAGGCGTCTCATAATTTAAGGTCAGGTTCCAAAATAAGGCTATAGCTTCTAGGCCAATGGAGAAAGACCATGATACTTCTGTCTCCTGAGATGAAACCTCGTATCTTGAACTGATTCCATAAGGTTTTGACACTGATTCCCTTCATTTTGACACTTCACTTTAAATGGAAACACTTTTTCCTTAACATCTGGGCAGGGTGACATTGGGACTTTTCTGCTTCTCCCATACACATGTTTTGTAAGGCCCAATGAATAGTCTTACAGTACAGTACTTAAAATCTTGACATTCTAATGGTCAAATCAAAGTATTATCCATTTGTGTTTAAAGGGGGGGGAAGCAACAGCTTAAGGCTGAATGGAAGTTGGAATTCAATGGACCTTTTAGGAAATAAGTTGAGAAATGGAAGATCTGCAGCTTGGTTGCAGAACAGGTGCTGGATGCTGCCATGTGTGGTTTGCCTGTATATTTGTAAACTAACCTTTTTAAAGAACAGCATTTTAGTACAGGCAATCAGTCACATAGTGGTAAGTTCTGAAATATAAGCGTGATAGGACCTACAGCCATACTTCCAAGAAGAACCAATTAAAAACAGGCAGTTGTGTTGACCAACAGGCACACGCTAAGAGTTTTCATATCCACCAGGATTGCAGTTTTGTAAAGAGAATAGATCTTGGTTGCTCCCTCAAGATGATCTCACCCCAAAACACGCTACAAAAGGGATAACTGGCAATACCGTGCTGTTCATAGGTAAACGTTCCTCTTTTTCTGCTCACCATCACACAGTTTGCAGTTAAATTCAGAGGGAACAGGGAATTCTGAGACAGTGAGTGGTGAATAAGGGTGGGGTTTTTAGAGTTTTTTTGGACTACAAAACCCGTAACTCTCCTTTCTGGTAGTTCTGCCGGACAGACAGACACCTTACAGATCACCTGGAAGGCTCTGAGGCCTAGCTCTGCCTAGCTTCCTATTCAGAAAGAAAACTCCCAGCTAGCACCAGGGCAGGAACAGGAAGCCTAGGTGGGGCTGAGCCTCCCAGTTTAGGCCTTTCTCTCAAGCAAATCATATTGATGTGTCTGTCTGTCAGGCAGAACTCCCAGATTGGAGAATTATGAGATTTCTGTTCCAAAAAAACTGAAAATCTCATCTCTAGTGGCATATGGCAATTTCAATCAAGCTCTGTGGACACCGGCTTCCACTGAAGTCCTGCTCTCCCCAAGGAAACAAAACTGAGTAGCCCTACCACTAGGAACTCTCCCTGCCTGAAGCAGGGTGCATGTAACAGTACAGTGCTGCCCCGCATAGCGACGTTAATCTGTTCCGGATTAATCGTCGCTATGCAAAAACATCACTAAATGGATCAAAAAAACCCATAGGAATGCATTAAACTTCATTTAATGCATTCCTATGGGCCCCCAAACTCACAGTTCAGCGAAGTTCCTCCATAGCACCGCCATTTTCGCGCCCTCGGTAAGCGAGGGCAGGGCGCGAAAATGGTTGGAACCGCTGATCAGCTGTTTAAAAAAACATCACAATGCAAAGATCGGTAAGCGAAACGCTTACCGATCATCGCAATGCGATGTTTTGCCATTGAAAACATCGCAATGCGATCGCATTAGCAATCTGAAAAAACAGATCGCTATGCGGATTCGTCGTTAAATGGTGCGCTCGTTAAGCAAGGCACCACTGTAGTTGGCAAGTGGGGAAGCTTCATACAAAGTGCAAATAACTCAAGGCTATGGATGTAAATTCTTGCTTGTTTCAGCCTCATAGAGTAAATGGGAACACTTTGAATATTTTGTCCTTGCCACAAGATGGGTTTTGTGAAAGGTGCTTCAAAGAAAATGTGCACATTTCTGTATAATGTGTAAGTACAGTGAAACACAATCAATGTTGCCTTGTTCATCATCTTGGAAAAGTAAGTTGCATTGGATGGGTTACTTGTGTCCCAGTGAACAAGTCTTACCTTTTCTGCTCCCTGTATGTCTGCTTAGCTTCACAAACGGAAAAGACATTTGTTTAGTGGAGAATCAAGAATTTTAGCCAAAATTGCCCCTTGTGCAAATTGTGAAATCCATGCCATGGGCAGGTATGAGACGAAGATTTGGTGTCTTGGTCTCACACCATAGCTGGAGGATGCTTGAGGTGCTTCCTCACCAAGACAACTCATCTACAATCTCCACAGTGGTGAGGATTCATCACATCCCTACCCATGGTGCCTTCTGCGCCATGACATGAAAGAGAGCCTACAACACATGCCACAAAGGAAATATTTCAATTTGTAATCCAAAAAGAGAATGCATCTTATCTCAGTCTCCCCCTCCCCTAAACACACACACACAAACACACACACACACACACACACACTTACAGTGCTATTATACAACAAGACTTTGATGGTACAATCACTTCTCATAGCTTTGGCCACCTGCTAAGCTGGCAGCTGAGTGGCCAAACGTTAGTCAGCAGCAAATAGCAGAGAACGGTAAGAATCAATGTGCAATCACTGGAAAGCAATAAAGTCGAGAAATACCTTCATATCATTCTCAGATCATCCCCTGGTATAAATACGAAAAGTGGATAGAAAGCAGAATAGAAAGGAAAAGGAAAAGACGGTACGTACATACCTTACATCACCAAAGAAGGGCCCCCATTCTGCTGTCCTTCCTCAACTGAATCATTTTAGTCCCTGCAAGTGGGATCATCAGCTGAGGTTTCATTTCTTATGCATTT
The DNA here is from genome assembly GCF_051106095.1 of Pogona vitticeps. Classification (NCBI taxonomy): domain Eukaryota; kingdom Metazoa; phylum Chordata; class Lepidosauria; order Squamata; family Agamidae; genus Pogona; species Pogona vitticeps. The sequence continues at coordinate 13,229,235 of NC_135792.1, forward strand.
CACACACATTACACACTGGGTGGAGGAGGGCTGAGGGGAACCAGTCTTCTAAAATACAATGCAAACCTAGGTTGTTGTAGTTTTCCTATTGTTTCCTTACCTTGTTCAAAAAGAACAGAAGGATGTGGTTCTTTTAAATTGATCCTCCTTCTCACCTCCAAATAACAGGGCCAAAGTTGGGGGGGGGGGCACAGGACCAGCTATGGGACCAGGAAGGAAAGAAATATTTACCACCTTGTGCTCCTTAAAAGAGGTACCGGTGAAGTAAATAAATCATCTTGGAGAGGCTAGATTGATGCTCACACTGTGAAGCTATAATTTAGAGCCTCAGATTATTAGGGAACTTTACATTTTAAAAAAGTTTACAAAATATTTACCAAAAACTCACCTTTTACACAACATTCCTTTTAAAAAAAAAAACTAAAGGTTCCTCTTAAGAGTGACATAGCTGAGGGCTTTAAGTTGAATTATCCTAGTCCTGATTCTGTGCCTCTATCTCTAAGGAGAAAAAACAGAGCTCAGTCATAATCCATTACAAATAATATAGTAACTGGTAACTTTGAATTCCAGGTAATGTCACTTAGGTGTAATGAGTAACACCTAATTACTTTCAAACATTATTTTTCAAAGGGCATTTTTTAGGCAGTTTGACAGGACTTTTTCAGCTTGGTGGCATTCCGTTATCAATTTAAGTGGCAAGAGAGGTATTCTATAAAAGGAAGAAGAGAAACAACAGAGTACTTCTAAGGTGCAATATCAGAATTGGTCACTAGAGACAACCAGGGAGCATTTCCCTGTATTTTTCTGGTCCAAAGGTCGCAAAAATGCAAAGCATTCATAAAATGCAACTCAAGGAACTACCCGAACAATCAGAGCAACAACAGCTGCCAACCCAGCTGCCAACAAGGATGAGCAATGCAATAAGTGCCTTTACAATGAAACACTCCAGGCTCAGGGAGAAAGCAGATGTCAACAGTGGAACATCTATTGATACCAGGATCAATTTCTGGTATCCCACAAAAGATATTAAGGACATGAGGTGAGAAAAATATTCTCCTGAGAACTGCTGCCAGTCAGAGTAGACAATACTAATCTAGACATATCGTCTGCTCTCATAGAAGGCAGACTCCTATATTCAAACATACTTCTTCCTGCTTTAACTTTTACACTAGGATATATACTAAATAAAATGTAAATAGATGCACTTTGGCACTACAGATGTTTAGGACTGCAACCCCCAGTATCCTCAGCCTGTATTGCCAATTATAAAAGACTATGGGAACTGTAGCCCAAAACATCTGGAGTGCCAGATGTTCACCACACGGATCCTAGACCTTTCAGCCCAACCGCAGGAGGTGTTTGAAATACTGATAGCATTCCATGTTTTCATCACACTCAAGGGCTGAATGCTGATATTCAGGTGTTCAAAATTAGCCAGAAAACTGAAGTATCAGGAAGCTTAGAGGCTACACCAGTTTTATGGAACTATGGCCAGATAGCTCAGTGTGTATATGTCTGGGGAGTTTGATTCCCTACCGTGCCCTATTGGGGAAAAGCCAACCTGTGCAGCCTTGAACAAGCTGCACAATCCCAAGGCACCCCCCAGAAGAAGAGAATGGTAAACTTCTTCCAAGTATACCTAGAAAATGCTGGAAAGGTTGGCCATAAATCAGACTTAACAGCTTGCTGCTGCTGCTGTTGTTTAAAAAAATATATATCAAAACAGCTCCATGAAGACTGAATGTCCTGATTGGGAATGCTGACTGCTGTGGGTGAGAAAGAATGGAATGGAGTGCCATAATCAAGGCCATGGCTAGCAGGAGGCACTCCACACATAAATGTTTTGTCACAAGCCCTACTTCTCGATTAAATGCCAAGGCTTGGCAATTTGCCCAAGGCACTCCTTCTACACGTACTTCCCATCCCACATTTGGTCAGCATTGGTAGACCAGTTTGTAAGGAAGCAAACGGTTTCCTTACAAGCTTGACAAGATGCAATTTTGAATGCAATCATTCCACACCGCAACATTTTGTTGTGAATCCCATTTGTACTCTGAATTGTCTCACCTTTGGGAACATAAATATTGCCTTCTTGCTGTGTGAACAATAACGTTTCTCTTCTGAGTTGCAGGAGTTGTTTGGGGAATACTGATGAACGGAGTCAGATGGAAATGCTCTACAGAAACAATAAGAAATTGTTGTATTTTTAATGTAGCTCAGATAGGGCTCAAACAATTATAATGTGCTTTCTACATTAAAGGAGGAGGAGCACTAATGTGATCTAGTGTTTCGAATATTGGACTGGGATTTGGGAGACCCTGTTTTGATTATCCACTGAGGATTAAACTAGATAATAAGAGCATCATGTTTTTAGCAGAGGTGCTCCTCTAAATAGTAAAAGACATTTGTGTGTCCTAGCAGATAGTTCTCCTCACCTCTGAATTTCACATTAGGAAGCTTTGATTTGTGACTAGTCACTTGCAAAATTTGCAAGCCTGATTGCTTCAGGCACATATCTCTAAGGAAATGCTGCACTGGGAGGCAAAGTGTGTTCATTGCAGGCAGTTGTCATAATATCCAGTTTTCCACCTACAGCCATAAAATTCAGAGCCATAAAACCTCGGACCAGTCTTTCTGTCTCAGCCACAGGATTTCTATGAGAATAAAGGTGTGGAAGATGAACATTTATACATTTTCCTTGCCTCACTGGTCCAAATACATGATAACGGTGTAAAACAATGGGTAGATCCAGGGCATGTTCCCTCCTTGCCACTATGACCTTGGCTAAGGTATCAGCTAAAATCCTCTTAGCTAGTTACACCAGCCTAGTCTACACAACTCCATAATATCTAAGTAAACCTCAAAAATACTTCACATTCCTTATGCACGGTGGTTGCAGACTGATTACTTGCACATTCTCAAAAAATAAAGTGAATCACCAAAAAAAGATAACTAAAAAAGGGAGGCATATAGTAATCATGTACTAAAACTAGGCAGGTTGATGTGAATTTATAAATGATTTTTACAAGCAGACTTCTCATCAAGGTGGGGAGGACTCTGACCCTTGTGGGCCAACTGCTGCTCAGTCTCCTGCCCAAGTAATGACATTAGCTAGCCAACCTCAAGGATCCTGCTCTCCCGTTTTATGATTCATTGGCCAAAATCCAATTGTATTAAGCAGGCTTTGATCTCTCAATGTTTCTGATTCTGTTTCCTTACTACCATCAATTCCAAGGCTCACCTGGGGCACTTTGTGACCTGGGGAAGCTTTTGGGAGCCTTGAGCTATGGGGGGGCAGTCTTTAGTGCCCCCAAACTGCCATCAGCATTCCCAATCCTAGGACCATTGGTGCTGATTTTGGGGCATCAACCTTTCCCCATCCTGAGGCCACACAAAGGCTTCCCCAGGCTAAAAAAAGACCCCAAGGGAACCTCAGAACCTAGGGATGACGAGCAATAAAAGACCACAGCTGAAAATGTCACCAGTTTGCAAAACCTTGAGATTCGCAGCTGCAAAAAGTCAGGACAACCAGCACACTGTTGGAAACAATGCTGATAGCATGTCTACCCTTCCCTTTTCTGTACACTTACCTTGTTTGCTTATGTTTTGAATGAAAAGGCTGCCGTATCATCAGGGACAGCACTTACCAATAACACAATGCAATCTCACAACTTCTTTCAAATATAACATTAAAAATAAATCATTAAAACCCAGCTCTCCAAAAGGTAGAAAGCAGTGAACCAGTTAAAATCCTCTTTGGCAATATTCCAAAGACCAACCTGAAGAAAAATGTCTTAGAGTGGGGTATACAATACTTTTAACAACCAACAGAGAAGGAGACAACACCAGTTTCCCTCCGTAGGCAGTTCCCAATCCATGGCACTTCTATTCCTATGAGTAGCACATGAATAAAACTTCACATTCTCTTGAAGAAAAAGCTTATCAAGAGAGTGTATATATTTGCCTTAAAGTGTCTCTACACTATACAGTTACAGCACTTTGATACCATTTTACCTGTTGTGGCTTCATCTTATGGAATTCCGGGTTTTGACGAGCTACATCTGCTTCAAAAGAGGGTACTAGAGCTTTTCAGACGAGCATTATATGTGCCTCACAAAATTACAGATCTCACGACTGCACAGGGTGGAGGCCAAGCACTGCAAGTGGTGCCAAATGGCTAGAACTATACAGGGTAGACAGAGCTAATCAACGAGCAAGCATTTCCCTATTCCAGTTAACCAGGCAGCAAGTTAATACTTTAGCTAATATATAGGCTAATGTGTTTGCGAAATTCGTTTTTAGCCACTATTTTTGCTCTCTGAGCAGAACCTCCAGGCTTCTTCCCCATCCCCCACTACTATTGTCATCATTATTAGTTTTCTCATACAGGTTTCAGCCACAAAGAAATACTAAATGGAACACAACTATGACACAACAGAAAAATTGCTAAACAATAAGATGGATCCCTGAGAAAATTTGATATGGATTTCCTGTAGTTTTCCTGCACTGTTTTCTATCTTTCTCACATGGGATACTGTAAAATGGCAATGAAAAGTGAATTTCCTGCTGTTACAGCTACTTTGGATGCTCGTGCTTCTGTTCCTATGGAGCCAGGTTGGATCAATTTCAAGAAAATAGCCTTTGTCTACACTTCTGCACAAGGGAAAAAAACACATTTCTATTTAGAGACTGTGTGTGTGTGTGTCCGTGTGCATGTGTGTGTGTGTGCACGTGCAGTGTATAATGTAATCTGAAACTTCAGTACCTTATATGTGGTAAACACACAAACATTATGACACCCGTCCTTTTTTTTAAATATGACTTTCCATCTCTCAGTTAATTAAGTGAGCAGGCCTAGTTCACACACACACACACACACACACACACACACACACACACACAGAGAGAGAGAGAGAGAGAGAGAGAGAGAGAGACTAGTTGAATGCAACATCAAGTTACAGCTTGTGTGCATGATAGAACGAAACCACACACACACACAAAAGAGCACTATGGTTCATATCTCTGTGTACAAGGAATGGCGATATCTGTCTGTTTTGCTTTCTACAATATTTGTATCCACCACCAATCCCCAAAACATGAGTTCATTCCATTGCACAAATTCACAAATATTTATTTTTAAATTGCCACAGAAATTCATGGGCACGCAAAAAGTGAATGTGTGAAAGACCTTTACATAATGGCTGAATTCCAGTAGTAAGTCATAACTACTTAAATTAGTGTGGATTTGGTGAGTCAACTCCTCCATAGGTTTATTTGATTCAAGGGGCCTGCTCTAGTTGTGACTTACCATGGGATTTGAGCCAGTTTCCCCTAGCAAGCACTCTTCCTGAACATATGCCTTTTTGGCCCGGTTCCCCCTATGCACTGAACATAATGTCTTTTTCATGGGGAAACTGCAGTGCAAAATCCGGAGAAGTGAAAAAATTGAAGGAGAGATGTGCCTCACTTTACATGCCAATTAGAGGAGTCCCTAATCAAATCCATATTTTTAAAAAATTAAAATACATTGTTACCTCACAAACACATACACACGTTTTCCTTGGTTAGTTCATATGTTCCTCTGATAGATAATGGAACAGCTCTAACCCCAGTGGAAAAGAAGGCAGAACGGTCCAGCTTCTACCTTACCATGAATGATGTTAGGGACTCAAAAGAACTGACAAGTAACGGTTGAATTTGAAGGAAGTCCCTTCAGAATGCATCTATAGCCAGCTTCAATAGTGGTAACCATCATCATAATCTGTCTAGTCAATTCCATTTCATGGCAACCCTAGTTTTCTAGGTACAGGATACTGAGGAGTGGTTTACCTGTCCCTTCTTCTGGGATCATGTACCTTGCCAAAGTTCACACAGAATGGCTGTTCTCGTATCAGATACAGTAGACCCTCGATTTACGGAATTAATCCGTATTGGAAAGGTGGCTGCAGGTCGAAAAGTCTGTAGGTCGAGGCTCCATTGACCTACAATGCATTGAAAACTGATTAATCCGTAACTGGCTGTTTTTGTTCCATTTTTTCCCCGGTCTGTAGGTCGATTCTCTGGCTGCAAGTCGAACCTAAATTTTGCGGCATGATAAGTCTGTAACTCGAAAAGTCTGTTAATTGAGCCGTCTGTAAGTCGAGGGTCCACTGTACTGTGAGGAACTGAACTCCCCATCCTCCCATCTCACTGAGCCAGCCAGCCAGCTCCCCCAAACAGGTATCCATGACTAATTACATGAAAAAGGAAGATCACCATCCATTCCTTTAGGAGGGAAAAGTACATCATTATGCCCTCACTACTACCATTAATCCCAATTCAGTGTTGCAAGTGATATTACAATATGTTATCTCGAAGCTCTTTTTACAGAACAGATGCTTTAAAGCTACTTGATAAAAGTTTATTTGTGTAAGCAACACAGAGACAACTTGTGAGGTTTTAGTATTTTTTTTCCCCAGATCCCTAATGATTCCCCTTTGCTTACCAACATTGGCATACAGCAAACAAGACACTCAGCAAACACAGATTAACTAAGCTCAGCCTTGCACCTCTTTCACGCCAATGCTCAAGGCAAGTCCCCAAATCACTCTAAAGCTGACCCAGACTTTGTCAACATACAGTGATTAATAAGACACTAACAAGATAGTCCAGGAATAAATGCCCACCTAAGTCAGCTGGTTCTGCAGGCATGCTTAGAGTCCTCAACAGTATGTTCATGATGTTTGCACACTCCAAAGGGTGACCTCGAGAGTATAAAATGGCCAGAGATTAAGCACCTTGGGTAGCGCATTAATCAGCACCCTCCCTCAAACACAACAATATTCTCTGGTGGTAGGTTTGCCACAAATTATGGCAAAAACACCAAGGAACGAGATATGAAGTTCTACATCTGCATGTGAGGAGTGAGGAGTACATTAAAACAGGAGGGCAAAAACTGCAGAAGCAAAAATAAGTCACACCTTTGCTATTAAAACATCGTTGTTTTTGCCGATTGGGTTGAAGCATTCTCTCCCCCCACCCCCACCCCCGTTTTACAGGCCAACAAAATGGACAGGACATTGTTCTCTTGCCCACCTATTCCCATAAATCTCCTTTCAACACACTATTCCAGAAAGCTCACAATAGCTATGAATATCATGATAAACATTGAAAAGTTCTGCTTGACCTTTTATTAACATTTTTTTCTCGACCAATATGGTTTCTTTTGCTACATGCACCCTGAGGAATTATGAAAAATACTTTTTTCTGTAGTTTAGCCCATGTGCACTTAATAGGCTCACAAATATAGTACCATTATAAAAAAGAAAAACTGCCAACACTGCTAAAAAATTGTCATAACACTAAATTATTATATAAATATAAAAGGAGTATGTCTGTAAAATATTCACTCAATGAGGATCCCAAGGTGATGATTTTGCTATGTTCTTTTTATTCCTGGGAGATCCATAACGCATTTGGATATGCCACATGTCACCACATGAATCAGGCGTCTAATGCATGCGCTTTTCAGAAGCAGAGATGTCTTCCCAACAGAATGCGCTATGAGATTCTCTTGCTTTGTCTGATAGGCATAATTTAACATCTTGCTTATAATGCTGCATCTTAAGGAAAAATATGTACTGTCCAGCGTAGTTATTTACAGCGTAATACTAAATCTATGCAAATCTATTTCTCTCCGCTTGGTGTTATATAACAAAGGTCAACAAGGCTTGAAATATTTGGAACCCTATTCCCAATATACCTTGTCTATTGCGCTAATGTCCAATATGCACATAGATCTTAATATATTTCGAGAGTTGAGCTTCTTCCCCCTACTGTTTTTATTCTGGCTTTTCATGGATTGTTGATTCAGAAGTAGCTTGGGTTCTTACAAAGCAGTTAATCAGCTGTAAGGTGGCTGGAGATCTATTGATTAATTTGATTTGGTTCGGTTTGATTTGATTCGATTTGAAAACTGCCCCTTTAGTGCAAGCACTACGCCACCAATTTAAAGGTTAAAACTTAACACCCCTCAAGATCCCACAGACCACTGATTTGAATCAGTGCATGCTATGCTGGCCCAACCATCACCAAAAACTAGGCAGCCACTTGGAAAGCTCAAATCCCATGGTTACTTCCGTCTCAGCTACATAAAGATGTGGAAAAACGTTATATAAATACTTGTGGAGGATATGCTGACAACATGCCAAGTTAAGGTGCACTCCATCCTGCCAGGGAATTATGTAAGCATCAGGTATTGGTCGATTCACAGGTATCAACTTACAATAGCATGAAAAAGCCCAGATACCTTGTACAACAGCAAGACAGGATCAAGACAAGGTGGACCATCTTTGCTGGTCCCAGGGATTTCATCCTTCTGATCTAGATTTCGGCCTGAAAAATCAGTGTAAAGTGTGGATGGACAGAGGGTAGGTTGCACGCAAGCACAACTGTGCCCTTGTACAGCATAACTCCTGGTTATGCGGCATGTCTAAATAAATATAGCATAATTTCTTTTGAGCCACAAAATAATGTGGGTGGTCCAAAACAGAAGAAGATTGTTTTGATCAGGATGTGGGTACTCCTAAAACACTTTACTAGACTTGCTTTCTCATTCTTCATACTCATTAGAAAAGCCATACAGTATCTGCTTCAAAATAATACAATTAGGACACAAATCTTTCAACACAACTGTGGCAACAAAACTTGAATTAAAAATACTTCAGCCTCTCCTATATTGCTCTGCAGCCAAAACCAACAGAACATATAAATATAAATAATTGTTAGCTCTGGTGTGCTTGTATCCCCCTTTTGTGATGCTTAAATGTAACAAAGACTGTACAATCCAGAAGTTATTGCATCCCCCCTAAAAGTGCTTAAATAATAGCCTAAAATCTGAAGAATTACTTTAATACTTCAATAAAAATAACCCAATTCAAAACATTTTCGTGGAAACACAGCTCCTTGCTCTAGGCTACCGAATAATGGCGGAAAGAAAGTATATCGGTTGTCAGTTCTGATTAGAGAACTGTGCCTCTGTGCTTTGAATGAGAGGCATATCTGGTAATAGGAAGTGCAGATATTAAAGTTAATAAAATAATGTGGAATACGATATATATGAAACTTGACCAAGTATAGCACGGAACAGAACATACATTACCCTGCTCAGTCAGCTAGTGGCCTAGCATCTAATGACTGACTTAATTTCTCTTTTTCTAAGGGACAAGAGACAAACTGAAAATTGCTCAGTGCTACAAGTTCACCCAAACCTATAATATTTGAGGTTGTTGTGAATAATTAGCTACAAAACGACCAATGCCAAAATATCACATTGTCACATTATTTATAGCAGAATTCCTGTCCCTTCTCCTTACCTCTTTCCCTCACATACACATCCATACTTTGGTTTCCAGCGCTCATTTAGTTTTCCTCTGCCACTGAATGGACCCATACTGTGCATTATAGATGGCATGTCTCATCTCTGATTGCGTCTTTAATCTAACATTCCATACAACAAGCAATACTTTGGTTTCTTCCATACATTATGCACCTCTCCAGCTTATGTGTTCTCCTATAACAATAAGCTGTATTACCTCCAGGTCTTTTCTTAGAGACACACACGTGCGCACGCACACACATATGCGCACACACACACACACGCAAGCACTCACACATACTATGGAACCATATTGTACCCATACCATGACACTCTTAAGGGATTAAAAAAAAAATAATAATAATTCAATGAGCTAATCCTGGTAAACCCAGAATTAAAGTTCATGTTTCCATATTTCACTCTCAAAAATATTTAGAACTTTGACATATATGACATTATGTTTTCATTAAAACAGCTGATTTCAAAACGCTGCACTGTGCAAAAACACCATAAACAGTTTATGATGAACTGCCACACTCTTAATTAAAACAATAAATCCAGCCCGCGATATTTGTTCAGCCTCTGGTTTGACCTTTGCCTCTTGCTCTCCACCACCAAAGCCGCTGCCTCGTTCTCTGCGCCAGATGTAGACGGTTTTAAAACATGATCTGAAAGGCACTAAAGATAAAATAAGAGAAAATGCACCATTACTCTTTTGCAGTTATGATTAATTCAGTTCATATTTTACAATCTGGTTATGGAGTAAAAACTACAGACTTTACATCAAGTCTTTGCTGCCCGTGTACTTCCTAAGGGGTAAAAATGCCAGGCACTTTGGAAAATGGGCACCAGAGCCCATCTCAGCTACTGCACAAAAAGTTGAGGAGGAGTAATGGAAATAATTTGAGAAAGATAATGAATTCTTTGAGTAAATTTGATCCGCTATGTGACTTGCAGAGAGTTGGGGCAACTAAAGACGACAATTCCATGATTGCTTAGCGGAAGGCCAAAAGCATTTCCCCTCTCATTAGTTACTAGCTGGTATTGTCTCTGGAGACTCAAATGCCTTTCGCCAGCTTAAGATGGTGTATTAGCACCTCCTGGAGAGATGGGACGCAGCTACCCATGTACTCTAGCTGAGGAGATGCCATGATTTGTTATTAGGGATGTGTAATTCTGGGAGTTTCGGCCCACAGACCCACAACACCTGCATTTACTCACCCTGACCAGAGCTTATCTCAGAAGCCATATGGCATTCTGAGGTTTTCACTTTCCTGTTGGTAATGTACAAAAAAGAGAGAAGATTCTCAGGTGTATATTCGCGAAGGCTTTCACGGCCGGGATCTAATGGTTGTTGTGGGTTTTTCGGGCTCTTTGGCCGTGTTCTGAGTTGTGAGTTTTTTGGGCTCTTTGGCCGTGTTCTGAAGGTTGTTCTTCCTAACGTTTCACCAGTCTCTGTGGCCAGCATCTTCAGAGGACAGCACTCTGTGCTCTGGTCCTCTGAGCGCAGATTGCTGTCCTCTGAAGATGCCGGCCACAGAGACTGGTGAAACGTTAGGAAGAACAACCTTCAGAACACGGCCAAAGAGCCCAAAAAAACCCACAACAACCATTCTCAGGTGTGTCAGTCCCACTGCCTTTTAGACTCTATAAAGGGCAGTCCTGAAGAACTAGAATTCCCACTGCAGAGGCTTCCTTGATAGATAGATAGATAGATAGACAGATAGATAGATAGAGAGAGAGAGAGAGAGAGAGAGAGAGAGAGAGAGAGAGAGAGAGAGAGAGAGAGAGAGAGAGAGAGAGAGAGATACCAACAGGAAGCTAGGTCCAAGGTAGGCCCTGATCCAGGTCAGCATAACAGAAGTGTCTATACGTGTCTATAGGTGTACGTCTGTGGTCTAGATCTTTCAGAATTCTGACTAGGAAATTCTTGGAGAATTCTGGGAGTTGGAGTCTCCAAAAAATGAATGCCATACAGTATTTTTATTTGTTGTTCACAGGTCTGCTTCTGAAAATTTGCTAAACACAACTTGCTAGTTCTTAGCTTCACTGTCATCCTATTTCTGGGTACAGTACTTATTAGAGTCTTTTCAACACTATGCTGGCTTCCAGACTGCTTTCAAATTCACAGTCTTACTCTGAGAAGCTTGTGGACTCCAACTGGTGCATAATGCAACACCTTCTTCCATATTTACTTTATTTTGCCTTAATGTCATCTATGCAAGGTTTCTCTTTAAGTGACCCCTCATTCCAAGATACAGATGATGGCTGTGAGAGTATTTTCCAGTCTCCATTGGTTTCAGAAGCAAAGCAGGATCAGGCCTGGTTGGATGGGAGACCCATAGTCTGCACGAAGGGAAAAACTCATACCTGAAGCCTTTGGAGAGCCACGTCAGAGCTGAACTTTCAGCATTGGCCTAGAAGAACCAAGCATATGACTCAGTTCAATTTCTCTGTTTCAGTGTTCCTCCACTTTGGAAGAACTTTGCAAGGGAAAATTGCTTGGTGCCCAGATTTACTGGCACCAGTAGAGCACCTTTTTCTAAAATTCTCCCATGCACTAAAAATATCTACTGCTTCAATCCCAAAGTAGAGAGGGAATTTTAGTTCCTGACCATTTGGTATGGCCATGTGAAGTGCCATGTCTGGCATATGCAAATATTTTTGGACCAGATTGGCCAATATTACCTTTTCACTTCTCCGTTCTCCATAAAAACGCCACTTACTGCATAGCCAAGAAACAGGACAAAAGACAACAGAGATTTGCATAAAAAGAAATACAGGTTATTCCACTTCAATGGTGAGGGGGAATGTGGCCAAGCTCCCCAGATAACTGCTCAATCTGCTATCCTAGACTAATGGCTGATAGGGGTTGTCACGATCCCACGTGACCCCTGATTGTTTCACCAAACTAAGAGGTCACGCTACGAGTCTTTCAGCTGCCACCAGTTGATTACATCAACATTATCTACTATTAATGATCAAGGTCCAAGCCATGTGTCATTTTAAAAGAACCAAATAGAAATTGTTTATTGTTGCAGATGATGATTGTTCAAAAGCCAGGTTGTTAACTCTTAACAAACATCCTCCTTCCTCCACTCTCAACCACCACTCTCTCGCCCAAACTCCCAAAACTCTCTCAACTCTCAGTCTCCCAATCTAACTCCTCCTGCTGCTGCTGAGGCCCTTGTATCTCGTGAGTCTGCCCCTCCAACACTCCCATTGGTCCATGCAGATAGTATATGAATATTCATGACCTGGGCAGATGCCACAGGGGTGCTCAAGGACCTCCTCTCCATTCCACTCACTTCATCTATTTTTAATCAGATTTGGCCAGAACAGCCTCAAGAGATGCACTCTCTGAGACCTTTCCTTTGACCCTTCCAATGTTTGAACATAAACACCTAGTTTGAGAATTGACATCCAACACAAAGAAGAGAATCGCACAGAGCTGAAAGGGGCCCCAAAGGACATCAACTGCAACACCCTGCCAAAGCAGAAAATTATCAGCTGAAGCATCCCTGACAGCCATCCCATGTCCAATAAAAGAAATCCCACCACCTTCCAGGGTACTCTGTCTGAGTCACAAACCGGTTGTATTGTCAAGATCCATACCTTTTAAAGCTACAGAAAACAAGTCAGCTCCATCTTTCATGTGACAGTCTTTCAAATCTTTGCAGACAGGTATTGTGTCACCTCTTAGTCTTCTCTTCTGAGCCAATGGGGGGACCCAAGACTAAGAACAAATGAAACAGAGGATTGTCTTCGGTAAAACATGACTCTGTATGTGCCATACATGGGGTGCCTTTCAAAAATCTTCAGAAATTTGAACTGGTGGCTCAGAGATTATGAATTTTAAGCTATCAATATGGCAGCCAATTCACTGAAGATAAGCTGGCTGGGAAGTGTATATTCCACCTACATGTAAGAACTTCCACTGGCCCTAAGTTTCTTTTCAGACGTGAGTCAAAGCGCTGTTTAGTTTCTAAAACCCCCCAAGCAATAGTTAGATGGATGCTATTGGGACAATTTTAGGACTACATATCCCATTCTAATACACATAAAAACACAAATCATCACAGTGCAGTCAAGAAAAGTATATTTTCAAGCCCTCTGTTTTGTTGTTTTTATGTAACCAACATTTCTCAAAAGACAATATGAGGTAATTGGTTCCATTGTCATACTGCTCTAACAGTGCAGAAGTTTTTCCTGATATTCAGCCTAAATCTGTCTTCCTGTAGTTTGAGCTCATTGTTACATGCCTCGCACTCTGGAATGGCTGAGAACAGATCCTGCCCCTCCTCTATATGACTACCTTTCAAGTATTTGAAAAGTGCTATCATATCTCCCCTCAGTCTTCTTTTTCATTCTCATAAAAAAACACAAAAATCACTTTTGCAAACTTGAGATGGATAAACCAACATTTTGTCCCAACAGAAAGCAGATGCTTATGTTCCTGAGATAGCAAAACATGGAGATGCACCTGCAGTAGCATTAATATTATATATTAAAATGGAACTGTTTAGTCAATATTGCACAGAGTTGCATGTTAGAAGCCCAATAGTTCTGCTTAATCGCTTCAACTCTGCTTCAAATTTTTCTATTCATAGATCCACATGAGGAAAAAGATAAAGTGCAGAAGTACCCACAAATCATAAATTGTTGAAGTCACTGACATTTCCAGATGTCTGAATTTCTAGATCGAAAGTCATGCAAAGCCATGGGACCATGGAAATCACACCCAACTGCAATGGCAATTTCCTTTGCTTTCAGCCATGTGAGCTGGCGGACACTTGCAGCTTTTCCTAATCATAAGAAAGAAGCAAGAAAATAGGAATGCCGAGACACCAAACATCCTCAACAAAGATCCATAGTCAGCACAAAAGTGACTTGAAGATCCATACGCAGCTGACAGACCATCTGTTTCCCATGTCTGCTCTATATCTTCTGATTAAAAATGAAGCAAAATGAAAGGAAAAGGTTTTGCTCAGATTATACACCCGGCTCCAATCAAAATGCATACTGCTAACTTGATTTTGCCCAAGGTATCCATTTTGCATTACTATTACATTTTTACGGCTTTGTGCAAAAGTTATTAACTTCTGTTCCCAGGTTTGGTTATACATAAATAATGCCCTTTAATGCTGCCAATTGCACCAAATAACCACCGTATTCCCCTGCTCCTTTTTAAAAACTCCAGCCAGTGGCCAGATCATATGAGAAGGACGAACACACCAATTTTCACGAAGGATTAAGCCTTCTTAGGCAAAGATCAATGACTCGGGAACTGGAGATGTACTTTTAATAAACAATTACAGCTATAGTTCATGTAGGCCTATTGTTTAGTGCATAAAGGGGCACCCGCCCATCTCAGGTTGGGGCTCTCTCCAGCCGCCCCACACCAGCTTTCCCTCTGTCCCAAATTTACTCTCTGCTTATTGGGAAAGTTTGTGAACCAACAACTATTGTCCATTTTCTGCTTTTTATTTACAGCCACCCATCCCTCTGAAGGGCAGGGAGTTCTCTAAGGACTACTCAAACAACCGGGCAACCAGTCCAGAAGATCAGCTCTTTTACTAAGAGGTTCCCTTTAGAAAAGAGTGAGCAACGTGAATCCCTCTGGATATCTTTGGACTTCAGCTGTCATCAGTCTTAGCCAGCTTAACCAGTGGTATAAAATGCAGGATGCTGCTGGAGTCCAAAATGATCAGGAGGGCTAAATTTGGACCACATAATTTTTACAGTGTTACATTGTGCTATTGCATTAATATTAAATTCAACTCAATGGGTTGGATCCAAACTTAGTTGTACTTAGATCAGAACCACTGAAAGCAGGGAGATATGTTAATTATGGCTAGCCTAAACTCACATTGATTTCAGTAGGTCTACTCTAAATATTCTGGATCCAACCCGATAACTTTAAACATATTTAGGCTGACTACAGTTTACATTCAGGATGCTCTGCATTGATCCCCTTAACTGATTCTAGCAAAAAGTCAGGGTATAGCTATCCAGGTGGTCCATATGTCCAAAACCATATGCTTCATCTCAGCTGTGAGCCTAATTGCAAAGATCCATTGCAAGGGAAACAAGGAGAATTAGTCATCTCTATCTGATTAATATGCAGAAGACATTCATCAAGTCTGAACTTCTCTAGAACTTTTCCAAATTTAGGCCTCCCAAGCCTATAAGTACATGCAATAAAAATGTATCTACTAAAGGAAATGCATCTGCTAAAGTAATACAACCTACCAAGGGGAGAGAGAGCTTGCAAAAAGATATAAGAATAAATAAAATAGGAAAAAATCACCCAAAAAAAGGAATTGAAAAAGATAGTTGTAGAGAGGGGTAGCCATGTTAGTCTGCGCAAGCATTATAGGTGAAAACAAAATAAAAAGTGAAAAAAGACAAAAACACAGTTGCACCTTAAAGACTAATATTTATATTTTTTTAGTGTGAGCTTTTGTTGACAAGTCCACTTCATCAGCCATAAGAGGAGATATAACATGGCAAATATTTATACATGGCATCAAAGTATAGATATCAAAATACAAAGATCATGGTGGGTTTCTAAGAAAGTCAGTGGGTGTTAAACATTGTGATGATAGCATCTTTGATATGCAGGTGTTTCATATAAGCTTGTGCTGTAAAGGATGTGAGAACCGCTGTCATAAATTAACAATGGTAAAAATTAAATGGGTTATTTATAGTGGTTGGTGAACTTTCCCCTCCACAAACTTTTCTTTGTAATCAGTGTGTGAATTACCCCAGACAATGGATGACCACAGGAGCAGAATAATGAATCTGTTTTACCTTAGAATTTTCTAAGGTGGATCTGTTAAGTGGGGCAGGGGGAGAATATCTGGGATATGCAGTACAGAACAATATTTGTAGTGTTTACACCTAGCAGTGCTCCAAAAAGCTCAGGCTTATATGAAGTCCTTTGATCTGTGTGTCTAATACGCTTTATCTCAGCTGTTTCTCCCTGGATTCTTGTCCTGTAGTTTCTTTTTTCTAAAATGGCCACTTTCAAAGAGATAAGAGTTTTGGGGAGATATTCACAAACTGGAACAAGTGCAGTCCTTCCCCCACGCTCCAAAGACACCCTTATGGTCTGATGAGAACGATAAATTTTACTCATCAGATGTGATTGCTTAGTATGTTAGAGGTTGCCAGTTATTGGGAAGCTGCTAGCTGGGGGATAATGGGAGTTGGAGTCCAAATAAGCAACCTTCCCAAACTCTGCCAAGAAGCATGGACAGGTAGAGACAACAGGGCAAATTTTTGAAAGGAAGGGGGTAAACAACAGATTTAGCCTCATTTGCTATAAAAATAGATGGCACTTATGCACTTGTTCACTGTAGAAGCCTGAGTGGTTGTGATGAGCTTGCTAGCAGGCCTTAGGAGCGGGCAAACTGGGAAGTTACCTAAGCCCACAGGCTGTGCCCAGTGCCTTAGTTTCTTCAATGTACTCTCTGCAGTGAGCTAGGGAGGCAGCCTATTGTATGTAACCTTTCCCCCCCCAAAGCTCTATAGGTTGATTGGATGCTGATTAAATTATGTTCTTTCAATTAGGTTGTATCATGTAGTTGAATCTCACCTCTTTCAGCTCTTTCAGCCTGACATGTGCTACAAAATTAATTCATGTTTATATCTGAATATATATAAAGACTTGGTCACCATAATGCTATACAGTGGTGCCTCGCATAGCGAGCGCCCCGTTTAACGACGAATCCGCATAGCGATGCGGATTTAGCAATAGCAAAAGCGATCGCATTGCGACGTTTTGAATGGACGAAAATCGCATTGCGATGATCGGTAAGCATTTTGCTTACCGATCTTTGCACTGCGATGTTTCCCCAACAGCTGATCGGCGGTTCCAAAATGGCCGCTGGATGAAGAAAATGGCCGCCCGCAGTGTTTGCGCACCCTGCCCTCGCTTACCGAGGCGGCGAAAATGGCAGCCGTATGGGGAATCTTTGCATAGCGGTGAGTTTTCCCCCCATAGGAACACATTAAACAGGGTTTAATGTGTTCCTATGAGGTTTCCCCCCTGCATAGCGACGTTTCCAGATAGCGACGATTTATCCGGAACAGATTATTGTTGCTATGCGGGGCACCACTGTATTTTGGGGCAATGGTAATATTCAAGGTTAAAAGAAAGCAGCAGAGGAAGACCAAAGAAGATGTTACAACTTGGGAGACTGTTATAAATAGTGCATTGGTCATACTTAAGCCAGCTGCATTTGAAGCCCTCAATGTTGAACCCATGCCCCTGGTTCTGGGTGGCCAGGGACACAGCATTTGTTTGTTTGTTTGTTTGTTTGTCTGTTTGTTTATTGAACAAATCTTTGTATAACCAGAACTGTGATGCTCATATCTGTGCAATTCATTATCCCAAGCAATTGGTGGCAGGCCTATACTTGCTTACAGACAGCATCACAAGCAACTGGATCCATTTCAATCGGGTTTCAGGCCGGGTTTTGGTACAGAGACAGCCTTGGTCGCCCTGTATGATGACCTTTGCCGGGAGAGAGACAGGGGGAGTGTGACCCTGTTGATACTCCTGGACCTCTCAGCGGCTTTCGACACCATCGACCATGGTGTCCTTCTGGATAGGCTGGCTGGGTTAGGAGTTGGGGGCACTGTTTTACGGTGGTTCCGCTCCTTCCTAGCTGACCGTGTCCAGAAGGTGGTGCTGGGGGACAGTTGCTCTGCCCCATGGCATTTATGTCATGGGGTTCCTCAGGGCTCGATACTGTCCCCCATGCTGTTTAACATCTACATGAAACCGCTGGGAGAGGTCATCAGGAGGTTTGGGCTGAGGAGTCAGCAATATGCTGACGACACTCAGCTCTACCTCTCGTTTTCCACCAATCCAGGTGAGGCGGTTTCTGTGCTGAACTCGTGTCTGGACCTGATAATGGACTGGATGAGGGTTAATAAATTGAAACTCAATCCAGACAAGACGGAAGTGGTGTTAGTGGGTGCTTCGCCGGACAGGTTGGAGGGCCATTTCCCTGCCCTGAATGGGGTTACACTCCCCCTAAGGGACAGGGTCCGCAGCCTGGGGGTGCTGCTGGACCCCAGTCTAACTTTGGAAGCCCAGGTGGACTCGGTGGCCAGAGGCGCCTTCCTTCAGCTGCGGAAATTATACCAGCTGCGGCCCTACCTGGACGAGCGGAGTCTCATGACAGTTACACACGCACTGGTAACATCTCGTATAGATTATTGCAATGCGCTCTATGTGGGGCTGCCTTTGAAGACGGTCCGGCGACTGCAACTGGTCCAGAATCGAGCTGCGCGGCTGGTGAGTGGTGGAGCCGCTAGAGATCACATCAAGCCAATTCTGTTCAATTTACATTGGTTACCAGTTGCTGCCCGAGCCCAATTCAAAGTGCTTGTTTTGACATATAAAGCCCTAAACGGCTTGGGCCCTGGATACTTGAAGGACCGCCTCCTTCCATATGAGCCTACCCGGCAGTTAAGATCTAGCCAGGGGGCCCTTTTGAAAGAGCCATCCCTCAAAGAGGTAAGAGGGATGGCTTGTAGACAAAGGGCCTTTTCGGCAGCTGCCCCCAGACTATGGAACGCCCTCCCAACTGAAATCCGTCTGGCGCCGACGTTGATGACATTTCGGCGCCAGGTCAAAACCTTCCTGTTCCAGAAGGCTTTTAATTGAAATAACAACTGTGGGTCCTGATGATGGCAATTTTAATTGTATTTTAATTGTATTATAATTGTATTTTAATCATCTTATTGTATTGAATTTTAATTATTGTAAGCCGCCCAGAGACCTCTGGGTAGAGTGGGCGGCATATAAATAAAATAAATAAAATAAATAAATAATAAATAATAAATAAATAAACTATTGACACACAATAAGTGACACAATACTGATACAATGATGGGAACTATATCTTGCTACAAACTGAGATACAAACTCTACCCCCACACACATACATTTACTCTGGCAACACTATCAGAGGACCCAACACAAAACATCAAGGGCACCTTTACTTGTTTCTAAGCTAATGTGATCTGTTCCATCTTTTTGCAACACTGCCCGTCTACACTCTACATAGGACATACAAGATAGTCTCTAGGCAAAAGAATTAATTGACATAAATCAGACATCAGAAATCTCAATACACAGAAACCTGTCTCTAATTACTTCAGTCTACCAGGACACTCTTCACAAGATTTGAAAGTTGTACTGTACTCTGGTGAAGAAAAGCTATAGAGGGAAACAGCTGAAATAAAATATGTACACATGTTGGACATCCATATCAATGTGCTAAATACAAGCAAAGGTTTCCTAAGTCATTATCAAATATAATAAGTATGCTCTTATCTACTTTTATTTTCTTTCACAACTACTAGACCCATCTTTTCAGAAGAAGGCTCAAAGGCAAAGTATGCCATTTTCTACATGACCATATGTTGTTCCTCTGGTTTCCTTTGTTTGTTTGTTAATATTTCTATCCTGCCTTTTTCTCCAAAAAGACTCAAGATCCAGTAATCCAGGGGTCCCCAACCCCCGGTCCACAGCCTGGTGCCGGGCCGCGAGGAGCCATCAGCTGGGCCCCAGGGACACAGTGGCAGCCATTACAAAAAATGGCAGGGAGGCCATTTGAATTTCCCCATCTCCTGCCTTCCACCGCTGGGCCCGTCCGTGCTGCTGGCTTTCCAAGCGGGCTCTGGGAGGCAGAGGCCAGCTGGAAAGCCAGCAGCGCGGATGGACCATGTGCAAGGGGGGGGAATGTAAGGACCCGCCAGCTCATAATCCAGGCTCCTCTCTGAGCCTTCCAGGTGCCCCACGTTTTTGTCTCTTTGCGGGTTGGGGTGTGTTCCTCGGGGTTGCGCCTGAGGCTCCAACTGACCCACCTACGTCCCCCCCCTTCTAAAACGCCACCTGGGGAAGCGAGCCTTCCCCCCGGGAGCCGTGTTGGCCTCCTTCGGCGTGCTCAAAAACAGGGTGGGGAGGCGAAGGAGAAAAGTCCGGCCCCAAAGTGTGCGCACGTGTGTGTGTCAGGACGGGCGCTCCCTGCCCCGGACCCACCAGCTCATAATCCAGACTAACACTGCCTCTCCCTCCCCATCCTTTTCAAAGGTGTCAGGGAGGCCGGCTGGAAAGCCAGCAGCGCGGACGGACCATGCATGCGCGGGGGGTGTGTGTATGTGCTGGAAAAGTGGCTTGTTTGGACTGCATGGGGGATGCTGGGAGTTGCTATCCAAAAAGGGGCTTTGCCGAGCTGGGGATGAGGGTGTGTGATGCCGCCTAGAGTAGTCCACCACGACTAGATAGGCGGGATATAAATTAAATAAATAATAATAATAATAATGCCCTTCTACTGATGCAGTGGCTTGCAATAAGAAAGGGTTATTGCTTACATTTAGTCTTTAAAATGACACAATGTCCTTTTTTGCTTTTGTTTTGTTTCTTGTTGGAATGTTTACAGAACCAGGCTTCAAAAACACTGAATACCAAACAGAGGTCATAAATCATTAAAAGATGTGAAATGCAAGCAACAGCACTGTTTCTTTAAACCCTGCATGAAATCTCTTTATTCGAACTCATGAAATCTGAAGAAGTGGGCAATGTTCCATGAAAGTTTGCATTCAAATATAGCAGTTAGTCTTTAAAGCACATCTTTGTGTTGTTGTTTGTTGTTTGTTTTTCTTTATTGTTTGTTTTGTGGTTCTTGTTGAAATGCTTGCACAGTCTAACACGGTCACAACTCTGAAGATTATTTCCCACTACTGGCCGATTCTGATAGTGCACCTTGAAAATTCAAAAAATGAAACAAAACTGTACTTCCCTTGCCATTTAGGACTGATAAGAAATTGACAGAAGAGTTTTTTAAAATTCTATCAAATTTCCTTTAGAATGTATTTTAAAAGTAACTTTTAAAAGTAACAAGAAATTGTTACTGATTATGCCAAAATTATTTACTTGCATTATGTTCAAAATAACACTAACTCAGCCTTCATTACCTAAAATGTAACTGGTTTCATGTTATACTGTTTTAACTTGTTTTCTCCAAGCTCTTTCCAATTCAATATGGGCTTAATTAAAGAAATGTTGTTGGGATTTACTCCCAGCTGAATACATAAAAGACTGCAGCCTTAGTATTCTATTTATTTCTCTCCCTGTAAAGCAGGGCAGTTAAAATACACAGACAGACAGACAGACAGACAGACAGACAGACAGACAGACAGACAGACAGACAGACAGACAGACAGACATGCCAATTGCACCATGTGGAGGAAAAGGGCTTTCAGGCTGATAATCACGTTCTTACAAACTGCTCTGAATTCTCTGATCCGGTTATGATTTTTTTTTCTCCCCCTCCTCTCCCCCACCCGCAGTTCCCCACCTTCCCAAGTGCCTGGCTACGAAATGCATGAAAAGTAATTTAATTAAGTATCCATTCTGAGCTGGAAAAGACCATTTTGTTAGAACCAGCGAAGCACTAGTTTAACCCTGATGCTCAAAATTCCCAAGCAAATCAGCACATTAAAGGCAGCTCTTCAACTTAAGAACAATTACTGTCATTTATCAGCCTGAATAGCAATAATGCCCAAATCGACAGCATTCAAGAGGCAAAAGAGCAAGCTAGGTGTAATGATATGCAAAGCCACAGCTTTCTACATTTTGAACTGTCTCCTTCCCATCAATACATCTCCTGATCTCAACCATTTATCAATACAAATGTGGTACCCGTGGAAGGCAGGGACTAAGAAGATAAATATGAACAGGGCGGCATAAAAAGGTTCAAGAATGTTTTTGAGTTTTTGTAATGATGAGGAACACGCCGCATTCTCATAGCATTTGCCATGCAGTGACCTGATCACATCAAGTTTTATTCCGTGAAAAAGAAGCCGGGATGAGAGACCATCTTTCTTTCAGATGGCTTGGAGCAGCTGCTGATTCTTTTGTCTCGCCTTCTTTTCCCTTCTCTTCTTCCCCCCCCCCGCCCCAACACCACCCCCATTTCTATTTCAATCATACAGAAGAGTAGCTGCATTGAGGTTGCTGCTTATATCAAAGTATAATTATTACATCAGTGCTTCTATAGCACAGGGATTTGCAATTGAGAGGAAGTCACAATTGGCACATGAATCTGGGTGACTTAAATAGCTGCAAAGCCTTAGTCCGAGACCAGGTCAACATCCAGGCAGTGAATTTAACCCCCCCCCCAAAAAAGGAAATGTAATTATCAAATGATTTGCCCTATGAAAACACTCACCATCTTTCATCCCTGTTCCTCATCACACAAGCTTGGGAGTTAACCAGCTGTTTACAGAGCCAGCGTTTCACCCCATCTGGGTGTGAAAGGGTGGCCTCCAAATGTTGTTAGGGTTTCCTCCCTATTAGCTAAGAGGCTTGCTGTAGAGCAACATCTGGAGGGTTGGAATTTGTCTACCCTCTCCTCTCCCCCCTCCGCTCTACTGCTAGCCAAGTCACCACCCTCCCGTTGTTTTGTTCCACCTCCAGAAACTCCAAACAGCATGGCCTATCATCCAGAATTTGCAGGGGAAGGGTGTTCAGCATCCAAAACATTTGGAAAGCCAACCCTTGAGAAACTCTGGTCTAAATTATCTGGAGAGACCTGTCTCAGTCGAAGAAAGATGCACTATGGAAGCAGAGTAAAGATTGTCCAAAGGTCTACACCGACAAGAGACACCTAATGAGGCTCCCCTTTCTACACACCAGTTAAAGCTACTGGTGCCTGGTCCTCAATCAAGATTTCTTGCCTCTGCTGTCAGAATACTTTGGTTTACCTTGAGTACAGTAAGACTGCGATATCCGCAGAGTATCGATTCCAAGCCGTTCTGGGGATTCCAAAAAATGTGGAAACAGTGAATGCTACACAAACATATGGTCTCTGGCTCCCTCTAGTAACCAGTTCTGATGACTACTCCATGGAAATGTGTACACATATGTATTTCAAGGGATAAGTGAATCCACAGATACTCATTGCAGGGCTAGTGATCCTGACTTTGGTGGGAAAGGCACCATTCATCTCTGAACCTCATGCAGCGAAACATTTTGAGCTAGCCCTTGTCCACAGAGTCAAAGTGCCGAGACACTGTGAAACATAGACTAGAGGACATCATATCTGCTATGCATGGGCTTTGTACAGTACTAGATGATCACTAAGGTCCTTCCCATAGAAATCCGTAACTCTATGACTTGGAACTGCATTTGTATGGAAGTGCATCTGCATCAACCCTTTAGGAAATAAAAGAATTTTGTACCATCAGCCATCCAGAAAATTGGGCTAAATCCGGTTTTAGTTTCAACTAGAACTGACCGATTGAAATGAATGAGTTACTAGGCAACATTTAACTCTACTCCCACTGATTTCAATCAGCCCATTCTAGTTGAGAGAGTAAAATCAGATTAAGTTCACAGAGACTATCAAGATTTATTTTTAACAACTAACATCTTTTAGGGCATCTAGTTTTCCAGGGTATCTTGGACCCAAAGAACAATTTGTAGCTTTTAAAACTAATGAAATCAAGGCTGTGGATGGAGAAGCAGAGTGTGCGAAACTCTTTAGGATAGTCCTGCTCCATGGCATCATTCAACGTGAACCTCCAGACTAAATGTTGATATATTCAGAATCCGCTTTAAGCCAAAAGAGGAAAGCCTTCCTCACTGTCATCTTATTATAGTGCACAGGCAGAAAACGGACAGTTCAATCACAAAATCATAATGCTTAAGGCAGCATGAAATCATAAAGCTAGCAACAAAACAGGTGAAGCATGCTACATTTATGATTCATGTGCTCCTTTACACCCCAGCACATCACTTATTCACTGATAGCCTTGAATGGCTAGTCCCCCACCCACCCACCCGAACCCCCTAACCAGGCCCAGGAGGAGTAAGATGCATTATCCATTTGGGTGCACTTATGTTCCGTTTTCCATTCCATAAAAAACACTCATGAATAGTTAAACTGTTTATCCAACTATACACATTGGTTACAAAGTACAATAAATAGGTAGGTACAGAGAGCACCCAGTCTAAGGGTTTCCAGATTCCCCATAGAGTGAGACTTTACGCATGCAAAAAGAACTAGGGAGTACAGGATAGCCTTTAGGCTGCAGATTCGCCAGCTCCACTTCAGACCTGATGTGAGTAATTTCATTTCTGAATGCTTGGGCAGCTGTGTGAGTGCATGTGTGGGAGAGAGGGCCCTGTCCTTAGGCAGAGTGAGGCAAGTGCCTCAGGGAGCAGATAATGGGGACAGAAGTGATAGCTCTCAGCTATGCCTTCTCAGACTCCTGGGCACTCTCCGTTCCTGCCTGTGCCACTCAGCCTGCCCTACACCGCGTCTCGAACGGTTCCCTGTTACCTTCACCTCTAGAAGACGCCCATGTCCAGCAATGAAGTAAGATCTACCTACGAGACCAGTCAGCAACTCTACATGGAACAGAGGGGAACACCCTGCTGGCCTTTGCAGGACAGAAGGGGAGCAAGATTGTATGTTTGGGGCCAGCCTAAAAATATGTGTGCATGCTATAATAGGTCATAAAACAAACAAGCAAACAAACAAACAAACAAACTCTAGCATTCCAGGGACGGAACGCTTTCTGGACATTACTTCCATGATGCGCTAGCTTTCTACCTTCTGATCAGGAACAGGGAGAATGGGTTGAATATTCATCACCACTTCCACAATTCAACAGATTTTATCACTGGGAGTTTGGTAAGTCAACAGTTGTGTAAGTCCCACTAATTCCACTGGTCTACTTTAATTGAAGAATGACAATAGCATGTCACACCCATTTTTCAGAATTCCCAAATGACATATTTTCTTGCCTTACAGATTGGCAGCTTTGGAGTGTCTTTCAGTTTGCACTAACTCCTTTTTAAAAAAACCTTGCCCTCCTGTCAAGCAGGTCCCATTTGGTTTTGGGTTTGGGCACTGAGAGAGCCCCTTGATCCTTCGTAATTCGACAAACCACTCCATAGTCATGCCTCTGTATTTAGAAGGGCAAAATGGCAGCTCTTCCCTGTGTATCTCTTTACTTAGCTACACATGGAGAAAGGTGAGCGGCAAATTGCCATCCTTTTGTGTTAATATTGTTTTAGCTTTCCGCTTCACTACAATTGGCGTTAGAAGCAGCTAAATATTCTTCATATAATGCCACAATACTGGGTGAATCTGAAGCAGCATGTTTTCACAAAAAGAAAGAAAGAAAGAAAGAAAGAAAGAAAGAAAGAAAGAAAGAAAGAAAGAAAGAAAGAAAGAAAGAAAGAAAGAAAGAAAGAAAGAAAGAAACTACAAACCTCAGCATTTTGGGCTGCTGCACATTTGAAGCCCCCACATGCTGCGCCTAAGGAGATGAATGCATTATTACACGACATTCTTAATTGCACCTCTCTCTGTTGGGTTCCATCGGAAGCTCCGCATGTTGTGTTGTTATAAGAAATATTAGCTTGAGAGAATGGAAGAAAGCACAATGGCACACTGGTAGACAAATAGCCACTGCACAGACTCTATCCATTAAGTATGGCTGTAACCCAGCCCTTTCAGAAGACAGTCAGGGATCTTCCCTCCTTCCAAATCCCCATTTAAAGCAGATTGCTCTCCTCACAGATGGGGCCTAAGCGAGGGGAGTGCTTTCATCTAAACCAGGTCTCAGCATCCCACTTCTGCCAATGACAAGGCGTTTCAGAATGCATCACTTACCTGGTTTTAATTTGGCTGTGATTGGCTTTAGCTAGAAGGTAGACTAAATTTCACTCCCAGTTCTCTGATAGGGGATTTGCCACATTTCTGCGTGAATGGTCTCCCTGGCCAAATAGGAACCCCGAGTTTCAAAAGAGGATGAAGGAAAAGGGGGAAATGCTGAAGACCTGACAGCCTTGGGTTGGTGAGTTGGAGGAAAGAGTCCAACCAACGAACACCAAGGGTGGAATTGGAAACCTACCCTCCTGACGCGTGTTTGCAGCCTGGACTTTGTGCAACTTGCTTGTAAGAAACAGACTTGGCAGGGACATCTGCCTTGACTTTTGAAACTTTCATATGTTTTTTTCCCCTGCACCATACACAATGCATTGGTGTACAGCTAGTTTTTTCTTTTCTTTTCTTTTCTTAGAGCGGCCCCCTACGAGGTAGCTGCCTGGATTCCCCACTGGGGGCAGCCTTTGAGGCCTTGGGCAAGCTGCACAATCCCAGGATGCGCCCAGAAAAAAGGAATGGTAAACCCCTCAGAGTATTCCCTGCCTGGAAGACCCTGGAAAGGGTTGCCATAAGTCAGAATTGACTTGGCAGCACATCATCATAATTATTAATAAAGGTGGCACCTTTCCTTGCTTTTGTATTGTGTAAGGACCACCCAGCTTTGGTTGTTTCATCTGGTTTTGGGTCCCTTCAGAGATAGGTCACTGGAGGCTTATGGGTATTTTGTACTATTTGTGTTGATATACAGATAAAAAGGTAAAAGGTAAAGGTTCCCCTTGACAATGTTTGTCCAGTCGTGTTCGACTCTAGGGGGCGGCGCTCATCCCGCTCTTCAAGCCATAGAGCCAGCGTTATGTCCGAAGACAATCTTCCGTGGTCACTTGGCCAGTGCGACTTAGACACGGAACGCTGTTTAGCTTCCCACCGAAGTGGTCCCTATTTATCTACTCGCATTTGCACGCTTTCGAACCGCTAGGTTGGCGGGAGCTGGGACAAGCAACGGGCGCTCACTCCGTCGCGTGGATTCGATCTTACGACTGCTTGGTCTTCTGACCCTGCAGCACAGGCTTCTGCAGTTTAGCCCACAGCACCACCACGTCCCTGCTTGATATACAGATATTCAGGCTGAAAACAAACAAGAGGCATAGCCTGAGGTCAAACTAGATGTTAAGGTGAATGCTGTATTTCTTGCAGTCATTGTGTTTTTCCCTCCAGGCATGCAATTCATTCAAAAGGTCTCTGCCTGAGCAATAACACTTGCCAATAAAGTCCATTATTACCTTTCTGTGCTCAGTCAAAAAACAAAAGGAAGCTAACTGGAAACATATGGAACTGTGGAAAGCTTATCCTGGAATGAAAAGACTTTTTCACCATTTAGGGAGTTCTCCTTTTTAATGACATACTAACTGTGCCATCTAGTTTGACTCTTCGTTGTTGCATCAGATAATCATAGTTCACTGTTCCTGTTGATCTCAGATCTCTGTGCCTCTCCCGCTGTCTCTTTCCTTCTTCCCCTTCCCCCCTTCTTTTTTTAATTAATGTATAACATTAATACCCAGCTCTACAACTTGAAAGGCTCTTGGAATGATTTATGAAATTAGAAAAGACAAGGCTGCCCCTGCCCTCAGGCTTACAATCTAAAAAGACATGAGACAAAAGAGAAACATGATGGAGAAGAAAAGCAAAACATAAAACTCAGTCGCAAGATGGACGACTTGTTGACGAGCAGACAACCTCACCTGAGAATCTGTTCTGGTGGGGCGGCACGGATTGTGAGCTGCCTTTTTGATAGGACAGACCAGGAAGCTTCAATGACAACATGAATTGTAGGAGGAACAGAGAAAGGTCTTTCAGTTTGAGGCAAAAACTAGATGACTAGCAAGCTAACTAGGTGTGGGCTGGATAGAACAACTGGCAAGTGGGTACACGGTTACAGAATCGTACTCAAAGAGTGCTTAGCAATGGCATCTTCTCAAACTGAGAAAAGGTAACAGACTGGGTACACCAAGGTTCAATCCTGGGCCCTGTGCTCTTCAACATTTTTATTAATGACTTGCATGAGGGGGTGCAGGGGAAACTTACCAGGTTTGCAGATGACACAAAATTGGCTGGACCTACAGTAAGCTCTCTTGACGATTATAAATTATGAGCAGGTTCATGGAAAAGAACTCGACTCCAAACTAGAGATGGGGACGAAGCACCAAAATAGCGCTTAGTCCTGCTTCATGGGTCATCAAACTTGATGAACCATGTATTGCTCCCCCAGTGACCCCAACAAACAACTATCCCTCCTCCCAAGGGGCATAGGAAGGCTGAGAGAACCAGAGCTGCTGCTGCTGCTGCTGCTGCTTCTTCTTCTTCTTCTTCTTCTTCTTCTTCTTCTTCTTCTTCTTCTTCTTCTTCTTCTTCTTCTTCTTCTTCTTCTTCTTCTTCTTCTTTCTTTCTTTTTTGCTTTTTTTTAAAAAAGAGAGAGCCCATGCGGGTTAAAAAATTTAATTTTTTATAAAAGATTTTAAAATCTTTTTAAAAAATTACCCGACGACCAACGAATTGATTCATTGTTTGTTGGGTCACTGGAGGGGGCAATTTGTGGTTCATCAAGTTTGCTGACTCACGAAGCAAGACAAAGCACCATTTTGGCCCTTTGTCTCCATCTCTAGTTTGGAGTCAAGCTATTTTCTATGAACCTGCTCAAAATTTTCAGTTGTCAGAGGTCCCCCTATTTAAAGAAGCTAAGGTTGAAGACCGGTGTGAAGGCAAGAGGGGAAGGGGACGACAGAGGACGAGATGGTTGGACAGTGTCATCGAAGCTACCAACATGAATTTAACCAAACTCCGGGAGGCAATGGAAGACAGGAGGGCCTGGCGTGCTCTGGTCTATAGGGTCATAAAGAGTTGGACATGGCTTAATGACTAAACAACAACAAGGTGATATGTACTTAAACTTGGGCTTTATTGGAAGCCATATTCTGTGGGACTCCTTCCTTTAAAAAGCAAGATTGACTCCTTTTATTTTGCTTCAGGGCAAAGTGGGCAATGGGGGGGCAGATATTTTTGTTTCCAAACCCCACCACAGGATGCATTAAGCCTGGAAATGACCATTTTCCCCAATTTCATTTTTAAAAGATGAAAACAGGAAGTAGATAGATTGTTTGCAGCCCTGAACCTCATGTTACTCACTCTAGCTTTAGGGCCTAAGTATACATTACTGATAGCATGCCAGTGGATGCAAAAACCTCTGTATTCCAGAGGCATCATAATGCCAGGTCTTTGTGATAGACCCAACATACTTTGTGATAGACCCAACATACTTGAAAATAAAATCGGTTATTTCCCAAAGCCTAATCAAAAGACAAAGTAAGCTTTGTAATCTGCAAACCACCAGAGGTGTGAACAACTGCTGCTGTGATATGATGTTGTAACACTTCAGGAATTCCCTCATCAGTATGTCAAGTTTTCTGTAAATTATGGTTTTGCCTTTAGATGACCAGTAAGGATGGTTTTGTTCCAGGTGGCCTTTTAATCATGCTTAATATTTTCTCTTTTCTTCAATTTAAATTTTAGTTTAAACTCACATCTTATTGTATACATTTTTTTTTGTTCTTGTGCTGCACAATTTTAAGTAGGTTTCTTTTTTGTTGTTGTTAATTATACGTTATGCCCACTATCCACAACTAATCAATAAATACGTTCACGTTGCTGTCTATAGTTCTGGATCCTTTCCTTCATCCCCCTTTTCCTCCTCTCCCTACTCTAATTCCAAACTGAGTGGCAGCTCACAAAAACCATCACCTAACCAGATTGAACCAGGCGTGGACAGCACCCATCCTGATCAAAGTCAGATTTGTGTACCTTCACCTGCACACATGTCTTGCGCCTCTGTAACAATTTTCTTATCAGGAGGGTAGAATTGACTTTTTTCCCTCCCTGGCACTCTGTTAATGCCATTTCTGATTGGCTATTGAGCGGCATTGCTCTTACTTCCATACATTGCGTTTGTGCAGCAACTGTGATATTGATCCAAAGAACCGCACCAACTCTGCTCTTTTTTATATATAGATGGATATGGATAATTCAGCAAAATGGGTCTCTTCTTGAAATTACTCCTGCTATCAAGGAAAGATTAATTCCGCCTTTGATTCCCTCTTTTCAGCAACTCTCCCCTGATTCATTGATATCACAGAACAAATTAGTGCTGTACATAAGCAAACAGTATGATCGTACAGTCGGATATGATGCTGCCTCTGTTATCTGGAAGGGAAAAAAAGCACCAGATGGCCCTCTCTTTTCCTTCTTCTTTTTCCCCCTTTCTTTTTTATATTTTAATAATATGCCTGTTGGCCTGACTTGAAAGTCATCTCATATCCAAGCCACTGATTTGCTGAAATGGTGCACTCAGTTTTTATAGCCAGTGCAAAGGAGGAAGAAAACGATACTTGCTGTAACATGATATTGCTGCATAGAAAACTGATTAAGGAATGGGGAGGGGCCATTCTGCTGAGTCTTCTTTGTTCTAGACAATTATCTTAAGTCCCATCACCGCATCAGAAAGGGCACCCACATGCTCTCTGAGCAATGAAGTTTATGGCAGCCCACACAGATGGATCACTAAGGTGGCTACTTAGGCATTGCCAAAAGAGAAAAATGCACCTTTTTTAAAAAAAAAAGGAAGACAAAAGTGAACCAAGATTTCCATAATATTTGTTAGTGCTAATTTATAAATATAGAAGAATTTAGAAACAAGAGCTATGGTTAAATAAAAATACATCACATAATCATGGTACGTCTGTCACCTAGTAACTTGTGTGCTTAGTTGATCTGCTGTTGAAGGTACCTTCTGCACCATACAGTTCTAGTACTAAGAAAACACTTTAAGTGCCCAGGTCCCATGTTATGCAATCCTAGAATTTGTTGTTTGATGGGTACTTAGAATTCTCCACTACAGAACTCTAGTGCCCTTGATGATCTGCAACAGAAAATGGTTGCGTACGTCACCAAACTACAAATTCTAGGATGGGACGTGGCGGCACTGTGGAGGGATGTGGTGGCACTGCGGGTTAAACTGCAAAGCCTCTGGGCTGCAAGGTCGAAAGACAATTTGAGTCCATGCAACGGAGTGAGCTCCCCGTCACTTGTCCCAGCTCCTGCCAACCAAGCAGTTCAAAAGCATGTAAAATGTGAGTAGATAAATAGGTACCACTTTGGTGGGAAGGTAACGGCATTCCGTGTCTAGTCGCGCTGGCCATGTGACCATGGAGATTGTCTATGGACAAACACTGGCTCTGCGGCTTGGAAGCAGGGATGAGCACCGTCCCCTAGAGTCGGACACGACTGGCCATTTGTCAAGGGGAACTTTTACCTATAGGATGGAACCAAGGCAATTAAAATGGTGCCAAAGTACTAAATTGGGGTAAGAGTAGTCGCTGATGGATAACTTCAAATTGTGTCCTGTTTTTTCTTCAAACTAGACTTACGCATGTGCTGAAGAGTCCCTCAAACAGAAATTGCTTTCAAAAAGAAGATTGTCATTGGACATTGCTACAGTTGGAAGACTGTCCTCTGTGAAAACAAGACCCTGAACACCTTAATGGTAATAACATCTATTTATTGTTGTTGTTGTTTAGTCATTAAGTTGTGTCCGACTCTTTGTGACCCCATGGACCAGAGCATGCCAGGCCCTCCTGTCTTCCACGGCCTCCCGGAGTTGGGTCAAATTCATGTTGGTAGCTTCAATGACACTGTCCAACCATCTCATCCTCTGTTGTCCCCTTCTCCTCTTGCCTTCACAACCACTTCATTAGCTCTGGAGCTACTTGTACTTGTCCTCTGCTCTTCCTCAGTAGCATGTTGGACGCCTTTCGACTTGAGGGTCCCATCTTCCAGCGTCATATCTTTTAGCCTTTCTTTTCTGTTCATGGCGCTTTCTTGGCAAAGATACTGGAGTGGCTTGCCAGTTCCTGCTCCATGTGGATCGTGTTTAGTCAGAACTCTCCACTATGACCTGTCCGCCTTGGGTGTCCCTGCACGGCATAGACCATGGCTTCTCTGAATTACTCAAGCCCTTCGCCACGACAAGGCAGCAATCCATGAAGGAGACATCTATTTATACTTGGTCATTATTTAGGACTCTGCCAGACAGGCCATGTTCTGGCCCCTTTGTTCCACTTTGTTCTGAAAGATAGTAGGATTTTTCCAGATTTACTAGGCTCTTCATAAGCGGCATCCTCTCCACACAATACTGGAGTCAAGGAAATGATAAAAGATGCCAAACTCATTGGGAGGGCCTGGATCCCATACAGCTCAATGCAAGTGTTGTGCTCAAGTTAATAGCCATAGGCTTAGGTGGTATTCTGATGGTAGTACCATTCATTTCAGTGATGTGTTCTTGCAGACACATCACAGACATAGCAGAATGGGGTTGTTAGAAGCTTTTTCCAGGCACATCTGTGTTGTGCAGTTATCTTCCTCTGCCATCAAACATTCAGCTTCATCACAGTGTCCCATCTTCCCTATTCCTCTGTTAACTGGGGTTGTGGGGATGGGGAAAGAGATTGGGAGGTAACCATAGTGGGAAACCACCACCATAATCCTTCCTTTTTTGATGCAGAAACAAGGGCTTTTTTAAAAGGGATGAATTACAAAGCACTCTTCAGATTGGGAGGGGGAAGAAGCTCAATAGAGCAAGGAGGTTGGGAAGGGAAGGACAAAAAAAGTGCAGTAACTCACAAGAAAAATCCTTCACATACCAAGAAAATAAGCATCATCCGGAAGGAGACACTGAGAGCGGGGCTTGAAAGGTAGGAATAAGTTCTCTATCTGGACTATCTGGGGGTTGGACTTGATGGCCTTATAGACCCCTTCCAACTTAATGATTCTATGGAAGAGCCCATGCTCTGTTTATATGCTTTGTTTATATTGCCGCCACTAACAGGTTATAAACCCAATCCTATGTCCATTCACTCAAAGGGAAGTCCCACAAAATCCTATATTGCTCTGATTCGCTGGGTATTTTCAAAAACCAACTAAAAACATGGATGTTTAGGTAGGCCTTCCCTCCAGTTAATTCCTGACTCTCCCCCTTTCTTCTTCTTCTTTTATGATTTATCTTATTTTTCCATCTTGAAGAATTGTTATTTAGTGTACTAATTTTTCTTTTTTTATATATGTTTATTGTTGTGTCATGTATTGTAAGCTGCCTAGAGTGGTCGCAACGACCAGATAGGTGGAATACAAATTGAATGAATGAATGAATGAATGAATGAATGAATGAATGAATGAATAAATAAATAAATAAATAAATAAATAAATAAATAAATAAATAAATAAATAAATAAATAAATAAATAAATAAATTAGTGTCCATAGGACTCCAGAACGGGTTTTTTTTAATGATCCTGCAATACAAGGTTAAGGCATGTTTTTGTAATGCATTTCAGTCTAAATCCAATTGCTCATCCTGACTAGATTAGATCTGTTGAACAAATGGGCATTATATAAGTGTTGATGAAGGTCAAAGACAATTTTGCAGTTGGTTTGCTGAGAATGTGATCAGACAGAGAAGCATCTTGTATTTCAAATTACTTGTGGCACAGTCCAATGCAAGTTCTTTTCCATCGATCAGACGACCTACAGGAGATCGCAAACCAGTCTGATTCTGCTCCTTTCTGGCACAGCTGTTCTTTTTTTCCCTTTTTTTTCTTTTTCTTTTTCTTTTCTTTTCTTTTCTTTTCTTTTCTTTCTTTCTTTCTTTCTTTCTTTCTTTCTTTCTTTCTTTCTTTCTTTCTTTCTTTTCTTTTTTGAGCTGGGCTGGAATAATACCTGTACACACAGAAAGGTTGACTTTAAGAACTGCTGGATAGCTCAGTGGTTTAAATACCTGACTGCGTAGCCAGAGGTTTGGGAGTTCGATTCCCGACTGTGTCTCCTTGACAGGAGCTGGACATGATGATCCGTAAGACCCCTTCCAGTTTTGCAGTTCGAAGATTGTAAGATTGCTCCCAGGGAAGCAACCCTTTCCAGTGCAATCGCAAACAATCCAGTATTGCTGTGTGTTCACACACTGAGTCTACTCTGTTTGGGATTGGCAGCTGGATTTAGGTCTAGACATTTCCAAGGCGTTAGGTGAAAAGTCAATGATCAGTTTTCTGGGAGTTTTAGAGTTGTGCCAGACAGAGTGGAAACCCTTTGTCTCCTAACTGGATCATTATCTCTTTACAGCCTAGAACGGTTTGGAGATCAGGTGTAGTGAAAGGGTGGTATAGATATTAAGAAATATGATTGCAGTGAAAATTAAGTAGGAGCACATTGTGATTATGAGACAGATGTATGTAGTTCTATGTTTCTTGGACTGCAAATCCCAAAATTCTCCAAAGGGCTATGTAGCCTGGAGAATTCTGGGAGCTGTAGTCCAAAAAACGCTGATCCACACACCTCCGATTCTGAGTATGTTTGTTTACCATGAAGATGTTTATGTTTTCCCTAAATGTTTCTAGGCACTGGTCTCTTGAAGATTAATAAATATCTTGGAGCATGACAATGGAATCTGGAAAATGGAGCACACACACTGGACCTCCCTAGGAGTTCATTGGTCTGATATTTGCAGATGAATTCCCATAAACATCTAAATGATCCATGAAGATCAACAGTGCCTTCTGGACAATATAAACTTTGTGCCAAGAGTAAACTTCAACACACATGCCAAAACCCCTGATAATCTTGTTATTCACCAACATAATTACAGTAAGTCAAACACTGGGGAATAATTTTCCCTAACAGAGTTGCTACTTGTATTAAAAGGAGAGTAGTTTATATTATAACAGATTTTCCTTGGAAGAAAAATAAAAGTGTAGGTCCTGCTGTATAATTTGCTGTGTAAAACTGACAGATAAGATAGTCCATATATTTGTACCACTGACAGGGACAGAGAAAACAACTGCCAAAACATTCACATAGTTGTGGCATAATACAAGTTAAAGCTCACCCAGTCACAGAGCCTGGAAAAGTTATTTTTTGTACTACATCTGCCAAAAGCCACTGTTGATTTCAACAGACAGTTCCGAGACTTGTATTCTCTGGTTGAAAGCAGGCCTTTGCACTGTGAAGGCTATAGTGCACACACCCATGCTATTAAATTCTGGCTGAAATTGAAAAAGGGGATAGGATAGAATCTAGTACTGGCTGCTTTTAAAGAGATGCTAAATCTTAACAATTTTATCTTGGAATCAGGAAATTTTACAAATTATATATGAGATATCATTAGACTGCAACACCCATCAGCCCCAGTCAGTGTAGCGAAGGATAAGAAAAGTTTGGGATTACATTCTAGCAAAATCTGGAGTACCATGCCTTGCCCATCCCCACCCCACCTCCATTTTTTGGGGTAGACATAGCCAGCCGCCCCCATAGGTCTAGGGCTATATGTCTTTCTATAATAAAAGATTTGAGCACCAGTTTCTGGTTTTTCAATTTGTAAGCTATTCTACAAAGTAATGCTGCATAGAAATGGATAAATTTAGTAAGAAACAATAAATTAAGTTTAGGGAGGTCCTTAGAAAGAACTGGCTCTTGAATAGGAGATACTTCCAACAAAGTGCCCTACTGTGGGATCCCAGAAATGACACCTGTGGGGCCCTTGTCTGCTCCAGGGATTTCCATAGAATCATAAAACATTGGAGTTTGAAGGGACCTATAGGGCTGTCAAGTCCAACCACTGCTTGGTGCAAAAATACATGCCACAATATATCTAGTTGTATACCTTTCCCTTGGATGCTTCTAGTGTTGTAGGGCTCATCACCTCTCAAGGTAATTGGTTCCACTGTTGTACTACTCTAATAGGAAGTTTTTCTTAGTATTTGACTGAAATCTGGCTTCCTATAACTTGAGCCCATTTTTACGCATCCTGCACTCTGGAATGATTGAGAACAGATCCTGCCCTTCCTCTCTATGATAGTCTTTAAAGTATTTGAAAAGTGATATTTTAGAAGAAGGGAATGGTAAGCCACTTCTAAGTATTCTCTGTCCTAGCGTTACCAGAAGTCAGAAATGACTTGATGGCGCATGATTACAGTATTATTGTTTTAGATATTCAGTTTTAGATATATGAAACAAGTACACCAATCTTGCAAGGCAGGCTGATATCCCTATCCCTATATTTTGGTTTGTGAGCTTGAAAGAGCGTGAGCTGAAACCATCTACTGCAATCAAGATAGAGGCTAGATTGAATGGGAGACTGCTTGGTTCAAGGCACAGCCTCTTTGTCAATAGACCCCAGTAGCTCTCAGCGTATGTGCTCATTAAGCAAATATTATTTGAAAAGGAAAAAAAAGGCAAGTTCTCTGGAATGTTTTCTTGTATATTACATCGTACTGATTTGGCACTGTTTTATGTGTTTGATTTTATAAGTAGTTGAATTGGTGGGAGCCAATAAAAATAAAGCAATATGTGTATTTCAACATCATAAACAAATGTAAGCTCAAAAAGATGAATTTATGGAATATCCGTGCTATTGAATATTGAACGAGTACATTGTCATGGTGAGGATGCTCTTTGTTTTTCAGCATAACAAAGCACCATAACCAGAAGCCTTAATCATGGCTTGCTGTGGCAAATGTTTACAGTATTAACTCATTTGGAAGGGGAAATCCACCCTTACAATATAGTCCTGATGCTGCATTAAACTCAGTGATGCCCATACAAGATCCTCAGTCAAACTAGATTTCATAGTTCCAGTGTGGCTGGCAAGTTGCACATTTGCTAGATAAGAAGAAATGAATTGCAAAAGAGGAGGGGAGGTTCCATATACTAATTTATAAATGTAAATATGCATTTCAACATCATAAACAAGATCACCATTAGTAGGAATGATGAAAATTGCAGTCTAACAAGATTGGGGGGGGGTACATATTTCCCCTCATGGTGCTAACTGGTGCCCCTTCATTTGGGTTTTTCTCTGTGAAACAAGCCTGGATGCAACAGTACTTCAGACAGAAGAATGGTCTCTAAAAAGTGGGGCACGTGGCCATCCTACTTGTAGGCCCTTCCTTTCTGTCATTTTCCATTGAAAATAAATAAAGAGCCTCTCCAGGATTATGAGCTCAATTGCAAAGCTTTTTGCAAGATGGCGGTAATTTCATAACAGACTCAAGTCTGGCAATTGATGTGGGCAAATGGAATACATTGTATCACAAGTAGAGATGGGCACGAACCTCAGTTCAAAGGTTAATGCCAGTTCATTAGCAAGGCACCTCTGTTCCCTTTCCCTATTCCCCACCTGGCTCCCCCACTCACCAGCCAGCATGCGCTGCTCTTTCCCTCCTTTTCATGCAATCGTCCAGTTGCAGCAGGAGCACATACTTCACTCCTCTGCCTCCTCTGGCAACCACCCACTCAAAGGCAGGAATCCCTGCCTTGCCCCCTTGTCTGAGTGCGTGGGTACCAAAGGAGATGGAGGAGGGAAGCACAAATTCCTTCTGTGACTGGACGATTGCGCAAAGAGGAGGGAAAGCGCAGTGTGTGCCCACTGGTGAGTGGGGAAAGGGGCCAACAAACCAGCATGAACCCCCAAACTGAGGTTCATGCCCATCTCTAATCTCCTGGTTCAGGCCTGTTCCAGCCCTTTATGTTTCTTAATGGTAAGCAAGCAGATAATTTTTTTTTTGTCCTTTAAAAGGCTTTATTGTTCAGTCTCCTGAATTGGCTTGAAATTATTTGAACCAAAGTTATAATTTGTCCTCTGATCTAAACTGCTGAATTGTAAAAACAGCGTGATGGCCACAATTAATTATGTTTCCTCCTGACATACATATGTCATGTCAGCAAGAAATTACAACAACCCCCCCACCATCCAATGGTTTTTAAAAACGGCCTTAAAACATTATTTAATGGTATCTTCCATCTTAAGTAATTATCTAATTACGAATAGCTAATCTGATAATAATTGACAACTGAGAAATGCATAGTAATCAAGTACCAAAACCAACATAAGCATTATTACATCATGCTGGACTTGGATTTTCTTACAGCTGTTTCATTACTGGGAAGCTTTGTAGCAATGAATATTCTATTAAAACTTTTTTATTAATAATAATAATTTTCACATTAGTCATCTAGTAATTCTTCAATAAATTCCTCTGGCTTCTGCATAAATATGTTTCATTATTCCTCATTATTAAAAGAAACAAACACATTCTCCTTAGCTGAAAGAAGTCATATAATTAGATGACCTTCCTGCATATAACCATGAATAAAAAGAGTCTGACAAGAAAACTGGAAAATATTCCATCAGGCATTGGGACATTAACTACAGTTAGCTGTGACACAAGACATTATTACGCTATCAAACCCTCTCGGAAAGAATGTTTTCGAAGAGCAGCTCACCAAAAGAGACTTTAAGTTTTACTATAACATTAGACAAGTTCCTGGATTCCCAACCGTTTATCACCAATTTCTTCATTTAGCTATTTTAAACGTGCTTTTAAAACATAGTTGATAAACTAGTAAAAACTGTATACAATGCAAATGACATTCCAGATAATTATTGACTTAATGCCTGGCCATAAAATGATAACAAACAGGATGGTTTTTGATTTAGTGCCTTTTAAAAAATTCACACTTCAAGTGTGCACCAGGCTTTGAATGTAGTGTTGCTGCCACCTCAAGGTCTCCGAGGAAAAGTGTAACCGCACATTTCTACTGTTTTAGCTTCTGTACAAGGAGGCTTTGCAGGCTGATGAGTAGGTACACTGAGAGACTCTGAGGGCATGGGCTTTCTTCATATATCTGTGAATAATTCTGCATATATTCAACAACGTTAAGGCCTATTCTACATGCAGCAGAATCCTGAGGCAGTAAAATTATTGCACCACTTCAAACAACTACATGGACTGGTGGTGTTAGTGTCCTTTTTTAAAAAATTCCTTGCAAATGTTAAAATATATTCCCTTTTTTAATTTTTAAAGTCAATTGTTCACCTCTGGAGAATATAACTTTCTTCAAGGTAACCCAACATGTACATCACAGTAAATTGATGTATGGGAGAGTTCCAAAGTCTGGGAACAGCAAAAGAGAGGCCCT
This sequence comes from Pogona vitticeps, assembly GCF_051106095.1. Taxonomy (NCBI): domain Eukaryota; kingdom Metazoa; phylum Chordata; class Lepidosauria; order Squamata; family Agamidae; genus Pogona; species Pogona vitticeps. The sequence continues at coordinate 13,268,363 of NC_135792.1, forward strand.
CCACTCCCACACATTCATCCCCACCAAATTATAGAATTATGAAGGTGAAAGGGTGTATTAACCCTTGAAGTTCAGCCCCCTACTCAATGCCCCTGTGAAAGTGATGGGACTGAGAAGAATGCCTTTCCTGATGATCTTAACACTCAATCAGGCTCATAAAGGGAGATGCGGTCCATGTAGCTTGGGCTCACGCCATTTAATGCTTTATAGATTAGAATCAACACCTTGAATTCAGCCAGGAAACAGATCAACAGCCCATGGACCTGCTGTAACCGGAGGTTTACGTGATCCCTGCAACCAGCCCCAGTGAGCAACCTGGCTGCAGCATTTTGGACTTCTGAAGTTTCCTGACACTTTCCATAGGCAGCCCCACATGCAGTAGATTATTGTAATCCTGCTGGGATGTTACTAAGGCACGTGTTATTGTGGCCAGTTCAGACCTCTCCAGGAACGGTCGCAGATGGTATATAGTTGTAATTGTGCAAAGGCACTTCTGGCCACTGCTGAAACCGGGACATCAGGAGTCAGAGATAAGTCTAGGAGCACCTGTGTTTCATCTCATCCAGCACAGGCTGCACCCTGATTCCATATGATCTGCCTTTCAAGTGACCAGAAAACAATGCCTTCTCTGATGACATTCAATATAGGAGGCCACTGCCTCTGGAAGAAATAACCTCTTCCTCTCAGTTGCTTCCCCTCATTGCCTTTGTCCTTTGTGCAGTGGATGGGTGTGCAAGTTGGTGTTGTCTTCTAGTAGATGGTAGTTTTGATGAAGCTGGGTGCTGAATTCCATAAATAGTTTGACTATCTGGAATATGTACACTTACAGATGCCCCCATACCAGTAAAAGATTATGACATCATGGGTAACATAGTCAGAAGGGTTAATATTTAGTTATGTATGACTGAATATGAATGTATCAATACTGTAAAATTGCTATAATAACATATTAAACTATCCACCATTTGTTACCCCTTAAAGCCATCCCAAATCTGCTGCCTTCAGTGGCTGCCTCACTCTGCCTAATGATACGGCCGGCCATGGATCTGGGTCATTATCAGAGATGTAAACCTTAAATACCAATTATGGATTGTACCATGGTGAAACCATGGCTATAGTTAAGGTCCAGTTCTCAGCAAACCTTTGTCGAGACCTTCATCCAGTACAAAGACAAAGAAGGCATTCTGTCGATTCATTTCCAATGTCACTGGGTCTATGACATTCAGCTTCCATTGATAGTCCCAGTGTTCATAGCCTTTCTGTAGTGAGCACTGATTCTGAAATAGGGTGAACATCGTCGCATCATATAATACATTGTGCTTCAAATTTACGATTGTTAGGACCCCAATTAGGTGTTACATTTATAATGGAGTGCCTGTTATAAAGTATCTGAAGGGGTTCCGGTACACTCATGTTCTCAAGTGCAGAAAATGCATGGACTGGGAAAATTTATTACCCTACACCATACATAAAATATATTACATCCTTTAATCCTATGTTTCTTGAGGAACTCACCGCTACTTAAACTCATTAATAACATTAAGGCATCCCATTCATCTTGATGACTGAAAAATACTTGAACCTAGTTCAAAAATAATAAGTAGATAGTGCAGAAGGGAGTGTGGCTTCATCAAGGTCAAAAGCGGGGCTCCAACTGACTTAAACGGGGTCGGACATTCACTGTTCATCACCAAGCACTGCACTTGGTCTTCTGCTAGGGAAGTGTTCATATCAATCTACTCTTTTAAAATTTACAAATTCAAGATCCCTTTTTGAAGGAAGGAAATTACCCTTAAAAAAAATCTGCCCCAGTTTTGCTTCTCTCTATTTGCAACTCTTGCATGTCATCCAAATGACCCTAGTATATGCAACATCCTATTTTGTGGTAGTAATGGAATGATGAGCAACATGTAGGATCCCCAGATGTGGTTGGACTTTGTCTCCCAGCATTGCTCAACACTGACTGTGCACCCAGAGCGGGTGGGAGCATAAGTTCAACAATCTGTGCTTAGGCATATTTTGCTCAACCTTGCAATAGTGTGCTGAAACGCAATGTTCAGACTGAGATAGCAGTATTATGGGAAGCTGCATGGACCTGTAAGGTGTGTCCTAGGAAACCTCCTATAATTAGGATGTAGTGTGGTGCAATGATGAACGTGCTGTGGTAGGACTTGAGAGAGCTGGATTTTAGCTTCCACTGCGCCATGAAACTGTCTAGGTGACTTCAGGTCACTTTCTCTCACTGACCCATCCCCATTTTGGGAGTAATTTTTATTTTTTTGATTTTCTCTTCTTCACACACACACCCCTTTTCTTGGTACCATCTAGAGTTTTGGGTACCATTAAGAGTTCTGGAGAATTTGAAAGCCTATCTATCAGATTTGGGACACAATGATGGTCCTTTAAAAAAGTTAAAAACCAGTCAAACCCAATGTTGTGAGATGAAACTGATGAGAATAACCATCCACAACACTTTAAGCTGATTCCAAGACAGATATGAAGGCGGAATAGATTTCTGTTAAGAGGAAGAGGAAGGGTTTACTTAATTACTTTACTAAGAGGGAATAGATTGTCAGATGTAGAGGACATGCAGAAAATCACAATCCGTGGTATCCCCAGTTAAAAGTATCCGGTGATGGGGAAATCACTGAAGATGTTGTAGAGCTGCTATTAGAGTAAACAATAATGGTAGATTGAATAATGGCTTGAACCATCAACTTTGGCTTGAATTACACTATCTGCTGACCCTGGCGAAATGTGTTCTCATCTCTGATTCTTGATAGGGATGGCCCTGCTTGCTCAATGTTTGCTGCTAAGAAAAATAAAGGTTAAGATGCCAGAAGTAGCTGCTTGTTGCTGCCCTTCTCACTCATGTCCTCTAACTGGGTAGGGAACTACAGTACTTGATTCTACACTGCACTATCCAGAGGGAGAATTTAGCTGAGCTGCTCAGAGGACAAGGTGGGTGTTCCTTCTATGACTAACTCAATAGTCTGAATTGCCCAGAGAAGGTGAGTGAGAAGACTGATATATCTGCTTATTCTCTCTTTAATAGACACTTCCATGGATCTAAGTCACTCTGCCCAGTTGGGGTAAATAGGAGAGGTTAGGAGTGTTTCTTGGTCCAACCCCAGATGTACACAGAAAGAAAACAAAGGGAAGTAAAAGAAGAAGAAAAAGCTGTTTGCATGCTGCCATTATCTTCATACAACTTTCTGGCTTTCCTTCTCTATGTAGAAAAGCAAGTGATGATCAATGCTGTTCCAGGTGCTCACCTGCTCTCTCCCTCTGGGACACTCCACGTCAGGGGTCCCCAACCCCCAGGCCATGGAGCAGTACCAGTTCATGGCCTTGGAAGGACCTTCCAACAACCTACTGCATAACAAGTACCCCCCACCCCTTGGGACAATGGTCTTCAACTAAATTGGTCCCTGGTGTCAAAAGTGTTGGGGACCACTGCTCTGTGTAATTAGAACATCCTACTTCTTTGTGTAATGCTTCAGGAAGATTGGGCTTAACCACCTACAGAGACTAAGCACCTGCCGTGTCAATCATTGTGGCCTTAAACCAGAGTTTAGTCAGTTACTACAAGTAATTCATTTTGTAACTCCTTATGAAAATCCACCCAGTAACTAGTTACTGTTCCAAGAAAAAGTACTTCCTCTGAATTGCTCATTGCTTCCTTCCTGTTATGTGGAAGGGTGTTGAAGAATAATAAAAGAGGGCAATTAACATTAACATTTGTGCTCAAAATGTGTTTTGAAAGGTTTTAACATGCTTTTAAAAAGTAGCTAGAAAATCCTGCTTGTTCGTAACAACCTTCCAACATAGACCAAAATGGCTACCTGTTTGAATATTACTTGTGTCCTTTATTGCATATAATAATATTATTTGTAACTCTGAAGTTAGTTGTCTCATCATTTGGCTCTCCAGATGTTTTAGACTTCAACTCCCAGAATCTCTGCTACTAACTATTCTAGCTATATCTTATGAGAGCTGAAATCCAAAAGACTGGGCAGGCCAAAGGTAAAGAACCACTATTCTAAGCTCTAATTATAGATAGCCTTGCAGAAGGTGTGAAAATACAATGAGATCTGAGAACCCAAATTTGTCACTGCTTTGCACACCTATCTAGAAATATAAGCCCACTAGACTTAAATCAAGTTTACTTCTGACTACCAGACTTAATGGTATGAAGAAATGTGGAATATAGCCATTAATGATAAATTAACCTGGGAAATCAAGATTAGAAAAGGAAGGTTGAAATGTAATATTTTAAAGAAAAAGGGAATTCATTTTTGTTATATGTGTTTTAGAAAGGGAAATTATACAAACCTGGAGAAGAATCAGTGCATTTTTGGAGAGAAATGGTGTGGTATGAATTATAAAGAAAAATGAAATGAAATTTAGTCCCAAGGGTGGGGAGTTGCACAGGGTTGATAATTCTGGTTTTGTTTATTTTTAAGTTGATTTATTGATAACATTTTGTATACTTGTTTCTTTTTGCTTGAAAATAATTTTTTTTAAAAAAAAAACACCTCTGACTACCAGTTTTAAGAGTTTTGCACAGGAGCATACATTAAAGAAGGGATCATAACTCAGGAAAAACCTGTTTGCATGCTAAAGCCACAGAAATCACTCCTCACCATGCCCATGTGAACCTTGGTGAGCCAGTGCCAATTAGCAGGTAGAGGAGTGAAACTGGACAGCATGCAGTGGTTAGTACATTTCAGGAAAGTGGGGAACACCACCATGTGACATCTAGGCAGACAGGAAGCACTAACACGCGCCTTTGTGCATGAAGAGTGCAACCCAGGCACCCTGATTTTGAAAAAGGACAAATAGGTCAGTTTTTAAGATGCTCCAGATTTATTTTTCCTGTGCATATTATGTGAGTCCAGTCGGAACCAACTTTTAGCGACCCTCGTGGGGCTTTCAAGGTAAGTTGAGATATTTAAGGAGTGGTTTTACCACTTCTGCACCCCCAATTTAGAACTAAGGATTCGAACCCACGGCTCCAAAAATCCTGGTTTGTCACTCTATCCCCTACCTACACCGTACTGGGTGTCACCTTGTTTTCCTGTGTGTCTAAATATTATCGAAATATTATCGATAAGGATCTACAGCTATCTAGAGGAGCAGGAGAAGGAAAACGGCACGTGTTTGACCACGTCGGTTTGGTTAGCGGGGAGGCACGCGTGCCAGGCGCCAGGCCTCAGCGAGTCCCGCTACGGTCGCCATGGTAACAAATGGATGGAGGCGGTGGAGGGAGAAAGCCGCGGCATGGAACTTTCACTTCTGGCCACCTGATCAGGCTCCGCGGGTCACGTGATTCGGTTTCCATCGTCGCCATTTTGAAGCGGTGCTCCTGAAAGAAGGCAGAGGAAGAGAAGGGACTGGGAAAAAAAATCCCGTTGCATTCTTTTGGGAAGGTGGGTGTCACGGTAACGCCGCGGGCGAGCGGGCGGCGGGCATCTCCTCGGAAGCCAAGGAGGCGTGTGAAGGAGAGCGGGGGCGAGGCGGCCGTCGGCAAAGGAAGGAGGCGGAAGGGAAGGCGCTTTCCAAGGTTCTTGCGGGAGCGGGAGGAAAGCATCTTCTGGGTCCGGGGCTCCCTTTGCAAGCCCTCGCAGCGCTTTCGGCCTTCCCATGAGAGCAACTAAAAGAAATGGGGTGAGAAGGAAGGAAAACCCGAGTAACGGGTTCCCTCCGACGGCAGCTTGCGTGCATCAGCGCCCTCTTCTATAAGATGCACCAAATGTCACTTTTTTGGTGTGTGCGTTTATCGATAGGTGTTTTATGTCGCATATTTGCTACATATATACTGTGTGTGGGCGTGCATGCATGTATAATTTGTTTATGTATACAATACATAGAAGAGAGGTGAAAGCGATGGGCAGTGTGCCTCCAGAACTGCAAATCTGAGAGAGATGCGATGGTTGTAATCTTCCCTAGCCTTTTACTTCACGTTAAACCCCCTCCCCGTGCCCTTGTATATAAAATGAGAACTGCCAGCTAATGCTTCAAGCACTTAGTATAGGAAATCTTGTCATAGCGTAACTATAGACACATTCTAGATGTGTGGTATATAAATCTAATAAATAAATAAACAAATATAATCTCTTAATTTCCCCCCCCTCTCTGATTTAGCAGATAGAGCTATCTTTGAAGAATTTGCCTCCTTAACAGGGTTGTGTGGAAAAAGCACCTTATCACTTTGCATGAAGAGGATTATGGATTTGTTTTGTATCAGCCCCACTGGGGCTGTGCTTCTTTTGCTCTCCAGTTGTTAATTCATGTATCTCATCATAGGGTTTCACCACATAACAAGTAAGATAGATTTGTGCTGTGCATTCTGAGAATGTATATGTTTTTCTGTGAGTAGCTAAGAAATTAAGTCTTAACAGCTTTCCTTATGAAAAATGGAAGTGGACATTCTAATGTTTCCTGTAGAATAAGTATATCCTTTTTCAGAATGCAGGGCGCAAACCTGTCTTGCCTGTTAAATGGTAAAACCTTACACACACTGAAGCCTGGATTTGCTTTTGCCTCCCTTTTCCTGATTCTCACCTTGCTTTAAATTAATTTCTTATGCATACATACATTCTCGTTCTATGCTGTTCTCCAGCGATACTGGAGATTGACATTGGATGCCAACAACATCCGGACAACTGCAGGTTCCTCAGCCCTGTTCTAACTTGTGAGCTCCATAGATCTATGTGTTGCAATGCTCCCTATGTGGCTTTCCCAGTTCTCATTCTTTCAAGCTTCTATTGCCAGCTATCAGCTAACATTTGTCTGGTACTTTATCATAATAAATTCTATCCATTTCTTACTGGCTTCTTGCAGCAAGTTGAAAGAGAAGCAATGCAAACACAGCTCCCAATGGACTTCAAGGCTAATATGAAACCTCCTTCTGTGAACATAGTCGTCTGACCATCCCAATGAGCTCTCCTGCTTCTTTCTTTGAGTTGGTCTTCTACTTTTTAATCAAAATTGTCCTGTTTATTAGAACCTACTGAGCTGCTGCACTCTGATGTGGTGGGTCAGCCCATGTGCACTACCTTGGGGCCAGCATCGATTAATAGGTAGACTGAGGATTTAGAGGACACTTCCCTATAAAATCTGGTTGATCTTACAGAAGAGCTGAGAGTGAGGAGAGAACTTACAGACAGAGGCATGCGCACCACCTTGGGCTGACTTGAGAAAGGAGGGATATAAATGTAACAAATTGTTTTTCAAAAGAGTATCTCCCACTTTCATACAGGAGTTAAAATGGTCCTGGATCCCAAAAGGTTGAATAAGATGTGCTGCTTTACATGTATCATCGTTCAGAACTGTTAGAGCTGGAAATCCAAGAAGATAATTTTATTTTCTGTCTGTTTCTTTAATCTTCCAGCTTTGGGTCTGGTTATTTCCCCACATTAGTGTTATTCTGTTGTATACCTGTTTTCTGATTCACTCCTTACTCCTGGGAAATTAAATCATCACAGTTCTCTTATATCCATCTCAACAGTAAAAATTAGTACGCTCTTGATCAGGCTTGAATTGCCACAGGCATAGTGTGAGCAAACTGGATTTCTGTTTAGTGTTCCAGTCTGGTTGTAAAATGTCAGTGAAGGAATGATGGAAATTCTACGTATGGTACTCTGTATTCAAAGGTGTTGCAAAAGGAACATAGTTAATGCTTTTCTTGACACTGGAGGTCATAACAAGCTGGAAAATTCTTATCAGTCTAGACACTTTTGGCTGCAGTGTCAATTGTATGCTTATCTAGATTAAACAGAAAGTCCATTCCTTTTATGAAAAGTGAAATAGTGCTGATAAAAATTCCTTTTGAAAGCATGGTATCACAACTGGCAGTGGGGGAAGTGAAAACAGAACATGCTTACCTAGTCTTAGACATGACAGTATTCAAAATAAAAGATACAATCAATCATCTGAAAGATGCATTCTTTAATGTGATGCTATTATTGCACCTGTTTGTAAGATAGTCCTTTTAGGTGATTGTGGCAGTTATTACTGGTGTTTGACCTTTGATTTTAGGTATGGTACTGAATACAATTATGTACATGACCTGTAACACAGGAAATCACCATATGCAGTGTCATACTTTTTTTTCCTATTCTAACCTTAAGCCAGTTTTAGTTCCACTTAGAGTGGGACTTGTCTAAGAGTTGACAAGTTGCCTTCATTTCAATGGTTATACTCTAGTTGGGACTAAAATGGGATTTATCCCTCCAACAAGGTGCTTCTGTGCTGCCAAAAAGCTGCCTCCCTCTATAGGGTGGTTGCCCCACCACTGGCAATATCTTCCCAGATTGTTCAACTGGAGATTGTCCTCTGCTTTGAGCTATGGCTGTTCCCTGGTGCCACAGAGGGAGGAATGGAAGGAGAAATCCTCTAACTCTGGTGTCACTCGATACCATACTATGCGGTTGGATCTTGGTTGGTGGGTGGGGGTGGGGAAACTATCTGAAAGGAGTTCATACTGACGTGCCCTATTTCATTCTGGTGTGTTTACAGAGTCAGTAGATGATATTGTTTGTACTGGTTGTCTAAACCACCATCTGCGCAGAGCACACTTTCTTCAGAAATATTTAATCAAACCTTTGATCAAGTATACAGATGCTTAAGAACAGGTCTGTCTCATTTTTTTCAGTAGGCTGCTGGGAGGGTTGCTCCCAGTGTACTTACATGAGATCAGCAAATACACATTCAGATCAAAGAAACAGTGGTTGAAATCCTGTTGGTGTACATGTACTCTGTGCAAGCTGGATAGCATCATCATCCAGTGATGGATATTTTTAATTAAGTTAAAACCTCCTATCCCCTCCCTTTCATGTTCCAAGGCTCCATAGGGATCCTTTTTGCCCTTGAGAAACCTTGAGGAATCTCAGGATAGAGAGGAGCCTTTCCTATTGGAAAATTGCCACTGGATCACCAGCAGCTCTCCTGATCTGGTGGCAGGGCCGTCACTGGCAATTTTCCAACGTCAAAAGTCCCCTCTCTGTCCTTAGGCTCCCTCGTGGCAAAAGGGTTCCCAAGGGAGCCTTGGAACCTGAAAGGGAGGGGATAGGAGCTTTTTAGGAAATTAAAGATATCTCTCACCAGATTTATTTGTTTATTTATTTATTCGATTTGTATCCCGCCCATCTAGACTATGTCTACTCTGGGCAGCTTACAGTAAAAACATGAAAAACAACATATAAATAATTAATATGTTAATTGTCCTTAACATCTCATGCAACATATAAGCAATTAATATGTTAATTGTCATTAACATCTCACTGGCTCATGCAGTGAAAATGTGCACCGACACGATTTCAGCCAGTAGGGTGTTGACACTGGGATAAGGTCTCCTTGTTTTGCTTCTAATGATGGACCACAAACGTTACTAAGACAAATTATAAGGTTGGCAAGAAAAAGGGCTAATTTAAGGTTCTTTTGATTCTGAACAAACTCACTAGACATGCAGCAGTTGTATAAAAGGGACATTCCCCCCCCCTCCGCAAGGAGGGCCACCTTTTGACAGCACAGAAGGATTTTGTTAATCTGTTGATACAAAGGACATTTGAAGTGCGAGTGCAGAGCATGTGTCTCTTTTTCACAGCTGAAGATGCAGCACTTACCATTTAGAAGGCAATCTTTTCTTATTCATTGTGAAATTAAAGAGGGGCTTCCTAAGGACTCAGTCATAACTCTTTGGTTGTGATTTTTGTGTATTTTATGTTTTGTTGTGTAACATAAACGCTTAGATGTATCTATTATTTCTTGAATTTACAGGTGTTATGGAAGCAGACAGCAATATTACGGCACTCATCTCAAACTTTGGGGAACAGGAAGCTGTGCTGATCTCAGAAGCAGTCATAAACCAAAGTTTAGAGAGTGGTGAAAATCAGAAGAAATGTAATCCTGATCCATTAATCCAAGTCATCCAAAAACTGAGCAAGATTGTTCAGAGCGAAAAGTCACAGAAATGTCTTCTAATAGGGAAAAAACGGTTGTACCCCAATGTCTCTCCGCTGTCACTTGAGTCACAAGCCCTCCCAGAGACCCCAGCTAAGACGATGGAGCTGCCTGCTCTGGGCACAATAAACATTGACGATTACTATGTGGCAGACACTCCTCCCCCAAATAAGAGGAAGGCAGTTTGCTATCAGTGTAATATCTGTAAATCTCTTTCTCCCACACTTACCCTATTAAAAGAACACATAAAACAACACGGACAACAGAACGAGATAATACTGATGTGTTCAGTGTGTAATTTTGCCACTCGAAGTTTAGAAGAGTTTGAAGCGCATGTCAGGTGTCACCCAGAAACTGGTGACAAACCCCACACTGTGTCCAAGGAGCAGCACTGTGTGAGTTTTGTAGATGCCGCTGTGCTTGGGCCAGGGGAAAGTTTTGTCAAAGTAGGCACCGATCAGGGGGCACAAGTTCAGTCTGCCTGTGTGACTGAAAAGGGAAGGCGAAAATGGTATACCTATGAGCAGTATGGGATGTACCGATGCTTAATTTGTAGTTACACCTGTGGTCAGCAAAGAATGTTAAAAACACATGCCTGGAAACATGCAGGCGAAGTTGATTGCTCATATCCAATATTTGAAGAAGAAGACGAGGAAGCTACGTTGCCAGATTCTGCAGTAGCAAGAGTCCCGCACAACGTAGATACTGTTGTTCTTTCATTGGAAAATAACGAGCTGAGTCTTTGTGGTGATCAGACTGTTCAACTCCATATTTGTAGTCCAGAGCAAATAGCATATAAAACTTCACCTGCCAAAGAACCTATAAAAGACGAGGCCGTCTTAAGTCCATCAGCTACACCTTCGCCTTCAGGCAAACTGTTAGAGGAGGCAATGTCTGATACAGATCTGGAACAAGAGAGTTCAGTAACTGACAGCCTGCTTTCATCAGCCCAGAAAATCATTAGCTGCAGCCCAAATAAAAAGGGTCATGTTAACGTTATAGTGGAACGTTTACCAAGTGCTGAGGAATCTGTCTTGCAGAAGCCTTACTCGATGGACAGTGACACTGAGGCTGATAAAAAGTTCATATCAGAGCAGACTTGCGTGACACGGGATGAATCTGGGGATGTTTATCATATGGATAAAAATCCCGTTGAATTGGAAGAAGTGATCATCGGGTGGAGCAGCACAGAGAAGAAAGATAGTGAATTTAATGCTGCCAGAGCTAAAGCAACGGATGAAAACGCCCCTCCCACAAGAAGAAGAACGAATTCTGAGTCCTTAAGGCTGCACTCCCTCGCTGCTGAAGCTCTTGTTACGATGCCTATCCGAGCTGCAGAGCTTGCTCGGTCCAGCTTCCGAGCTTTTGCCGAAGTAAACTCTTTAAGTCCAGATGCTGGGCAGAGGCAAGCTGACAGTGGCTATATAGCCCATTCCAAGCTGGTGACCACACTTAAGACTGAGGAACTGACAAGCCTAAACCAGAACGACTGTGCTTTTGTGGAAATACAAAAGGACAAACCGGAGTTAACTGAAGGCCCCATGAAAATGGGCATTAGTATGTCTCTGCTTACTGTCATTGAAAAACTGAAAGAGCGGACAGACCAGAACGCTTCTGATGATGACATTCTGAAGGAGCTGCAGGACAATGTCCAATGTCAGCCTGCAACAGATGCCAGTGTGCTGGGAAGCAACCTTGTGGAATACATCCCCAATGTGGATCGCCCCTTCCGGTGTCGCTTGTGCCACTACAGCAGTGGCAACAAGGGTTATATCAAACAACACTTGCGGGTGCATCGACAGAGGCAGCCCTATCAGTGTCCCATCTGTGAGCACATAGCAGACAACAGTAAAGATTTAGAAAGCCATATGATCAACCACTGCAAAACCCGAATGTATCAATGCAAACAGTGTGAGGAATCCTTTCATTACAAGGTGAAGAGTTTGTTTTGTGTTTTCTGCACCATCACAACTTGTTTGAACAAATGGACAAGGAGGTATAGAGTGCTAGGGTAGACTAATGGGAGTGGCATTGAAAATGGTCTGGGTTCTTGTTGACAGAGAGGCACTGTTGGGGGCATCAGCAGTGGAGAGTTTCCTACTTATTTGGGGCCCAAATAACAATAACAATAAAATGAAAACAACCGTTTGGAACCTTTAATACTAATATATGTATTTCATTTTGAGTTTGTGGAGTTCCGCCCACTTCCTCAGACATACGGAGCACAATATCTGGACCATGGACTTCTATATAATTTACATAGTGTGCAGAAGCAGAGTGTCAGAATGAGATCAAGCACAGAGATTATCTGCCCTATGCACAGTGCAGGGGCAGTGCTGCCAGAAGATGGTGTATATCACATTAGGAAATAAACAAGTAAATGAGCCCCTGATGTTGTAAGTGGCCATGTAGGGACTTATAATGGTGCTTCTGGAATTCACAAGCCTGGATGCAACTGTGTTACTGTGACATCCCTGGTACAGGTCACCCACAACATCAAGGCCTCATTTATTTGGTCATGCAGATACATATCTGAAATAGGAAACAGTGAAACACAGAAACTGATTTCAGAACCTTTCAACCTCCCAGGACTATTCTTTAATAAATTCCAATGTGCATCTAGAGGATTAAATAAAGACTGGGCTTTTTAGTATGTAACCAAACAGCAAAGCCACAACCTGCTGTTCCTCAAAAATCAGCATCTTCTTGTAGCCACAATTGCCACATTAATGTTACCAACACTTTGAATGTTCACTTTTTTGTGTGCTAATAATGCCATTGTCACAGTGGAAGCTTATTATCAGGAGTTAATATGTAATTACTGTCCCAGTTGGTCTCATTTCTGTTAATCCCATCTCAACACCACATGTGGTGTCTATAAACTTTTGACCAAGGCATTGTGCTCCATGTCTTTAAAGAAGTAGATTGTAACCCATGAAAACTCACATTGAAATAATTTCAGTGGTACCAGAGAACTTCTGTGTTTGTGGTTTTTGTTGTTGCTGCTGAGAAAGGCTTATGTAGCTACTTCTATGACCTTGGTATCCAAATTGGGTTTGCTTGTCAGTAGTGGTGCAGGTCATTCTGAAGTGGGTCAAGGACCTTCAGCACCCGAACCTCCTGTCTGTACAGAGCAGGAGTGACAAAGACAGATTTTACATATACACTGGTGCCTCGCAAGACGAAAACAATTCGTTCTGCGATTCCCTTCATATCGCGAAAACGATCATCTTGTGAAGCGCGGTTTCCCATAGGAATGCGTTGAAATGGCCTTCAATGCATTCCTATTAAACACCTTGCAAAACGAATGTCATTTTCTCGTCTTACAAGCATCACTGCAAGACGAAAAATCATCTTGCGAAGCATGGCCATAGGAAAAACCATTGTATGGTCACCAAGATTGCAGGACAAGACCTTTCTAAAATCGTGGGAATTAAATCTTACAACTTGTTACCTTTTATTGGACCAAGTAACTAGCCTGGTGTTTGTTTTTTTAATTCTACAAACACAGGTTAGGGTACATGTAAGAAACTAGATTTTGACCACCAGAATATGCTCTTTTTCCTTGTCATGTTCATTTAACGTGAACATTGGCTTTTCTGTCCCCATTCCCACCCAGTTTGTTTTTAAGGCGCTGAATATTATCCTTGAATCTATTTTAGTTGCACTGCTGCTTTATCTTCCAGATACCAGAAAGGAAAATAAACAGCTAAATATTAGAGATTTACCATATTGTATTTACTCTGCTGTTAATTTTTTTTCTTTTTCTTTTTCTTCTTTTGCTTTCTAGAGTCAGCTGCGAAGCCATGAGAGGGAGCAGCACAGCCTTCCGGAAATGTATTCCACAGCTTCATCAGACACACTGATCACTTGTAACGAAGTGGATGAAAGAGTTGGTACTGTCTATCTTTTCAACTCACTTATTGCTTAGAGAGGGCATAATTTTTTAGCGTTGTAGTCCCCATCTAAGGGCTTCCGAGAAAATATTCAGTGTCGCAGCATTCTATGGAAAGGATTGCAACATTTAAAATACTGTACCTTATATTTTTCCCACTTGAGAGTCTTGATTGGCAACAAAGTTTGTAGTTTTACTTTTGAAACATATCTTGTTCGTGTTATAATGTGAGGGGGAAAAAGTGAAAATGTATTGTGTTCTGTTACTTGTTACACTTTCTTCAAATATAGCTAATTGCTAATGGTATGTTGCTAACATGCCACTTTTTACCAGCTTTCCCCCAAGTGACCCTTGGAAAGCATTTAGAAATAACAAGTAAACATTGCATAAGGAAAAAATAATAGGTAGCAGCCGTTACATTAATAACAGTCAACACATGATTTTTAAAAAGTATTGGCGGTGCGACGTTAGCCCAAAGTAACATGTTCCTTTTGAGCTCTAGCAGATTCTCTATGTGCCGTTGAGGTAATGAAAATAGTATGGAGTTTTCAAATGTTGCACCCGTTCCATAGAGAATCACAACAAGGAAGGGTTTTTGTCAGTCCACACACAGGGAATTTGTGCCCTTCTTTTGCTGCTGCCCTTGTTTCCTTGGGCAAATCGCTATTCTGTTGAAAGAGCTCCCGAATCAGAAGGAAATGTTAGCAATTTTTCTTGATGATTCTTCCTTTCTGTCCTGACTCCCTCTTCCTGAATTGTGTGCAAGCCCTGCCTCGCTTGATAATGCTAGCTTTTTTATTTTAAATTCTTAGTTTGGCTGAAAATGTTCTGCTTTTAATGGCATTCATTAAACAAGAATTGAAGCTTTCCAAAGTATCTTAGCAACTCTTTGCCGTCAAATTATGGCACGTTGCAGGAAAGGAGCCCTCTTGTCAGACAGATGTCACTTCCATAAAACAGTCCCGACCCAAGACGTTTATGGCACAGCATCTGTTTATGGGCACGTTCCCTAAGCAGGAGCATTCGTTTCATGTTTATGAAATCATTGGCACCCCTGTTCATCACGGCTGCGCTACAACATTAAAGGGATCTTACCGCGTATGATTGGTTTGTAAATGACTGATAATGTAAGGCTGTTGTAATAATGTGCATAACACAAACACCTGCTTTTGCTACTAGATGGAAATCAGTCACTTCATTATATACCACCAGGCTTGCCCTTATTTTGCTACCAGCCCACTCACCGTTACCTATAGACAGGGGATCAACCAGTTTCCAAATCCATCTGCCTGACTAAAATGTGCTGTGGAAGTTTTGTTTTGTGCAAAAAGAGAGAGTCTTAAGTCAGTGATATGCATGCGTGTATGTGAAATATTGTGCAGATTGTGATCGGACACTTATTACAGGGCAGTATGTTTTTATTTACCAACAAATGTTATTTCCTTGCTAGCTAGATGATTTAGTTGCGGGGGGGAATCCTGATTGCTTACTGGGCTGCAAAAACCTTGGAATCCTCAGCCACAGCTATGCATGATTCAGGAGGGATTCCCAGGGCCCCTGTGAATGTTCCAGTGAGCCCTGGGATAGAGGTATTAAGTCCAGAGAATGCTGGGAAGCCTCTCGTATCGCAGTTTGTCACTTGAGTCATAATACCACCGAAAGAAGGTGTGGATTGTTTGTGCCCTTGCATCAGTCCTACTTGCTTTATACACAAAATAACTCCTGACTGCCAGTGTTGAGAGTAATAATGATATCATAAATAAATGGCATTGCAACCAGAATAAATGGCATTATTCTGGAATATGATATTTTTGTGCTCAATCAGCTTCTAAAAATGGTGTTGAAAATTGTTCTGGTCACCACTCATAAATAAGGATATTGTGTGGTGAGGAAAGGAGCAACCCAGAATGATCAAGGGGATTTCGGCAACTCCCCTCTTAAGTCTGTGGGACTTTTTCTTCAAAGAAAATGTGAGAAGTGATGAAGGTGAATAAAATTCTCCATGTGTTGGAGAAAGTAGGTAGGGAGAACTTTCTTTGTCTCCTAATAATACAACCTGGGGTCATCCAGAATATGTATTGGTTAACCTTATATCCATCAGGTGATAGAGGAAACATAGGGCTTTTCCACACAGGCCATAGTCAATTTGTGGAATTTGCTAGCACGAGGTATTGCAATGACTACCAGAGTAGATGATACCACTCTGTTTGCAGAAAGTGAGGAGGAATTAAAGAACCTTGTAATGAGGGTGAAAGAGGAGAGCGCAAAAAAATGGTGTGAAGCTCAACATCAAAAAAACCAAGATCATGGCCCATCACCTCCTGGCAAACAGAAGGGGGAAGATATGGAGGCAGTGACAGATTTTACTTTCTTGGGCTCTATGATCACTGCAGATGGAGACAGCAGCCACGAAATTAAAAGATGCCTGCTTCTTGGGAGGAAAGTGATGACAAACCTTGACAGCATCTTAAAAAGCAGAGACATCACCTTGTCAACAAAAGTCCGAATAGTCAAAGTTATGGTTTTTCCTGTAGTGATGTATGGAAGTGAGAGCTGGACCGTAAAGAAAGCTGACCACCGAAGAATTGATGCCTTTGAATTGTGGTGCTGGAGGAGGCTCTTGAGAGTCCCCTGAACTGCAAGGAGAACAAACCTATCCATTCTAAAGGAAATAAACCCTGAGTGCTCACTGGAAGGACAAATCCTGAAGCTGAGGCTCCAGTACTTTGGCCATCTCATGAGAAGAGAAGACTCCTTGGAAAAGACCTTGATGTTAGGAAAGTACGAAGGCAGGAGGAGAAGGGGACGACAGAGGATGAGATAGATGGACATTGTCTTCAAAGCGACCAACATGAATTTGACACAACTACGGGAGGCAGTGGAAGGCAGGAGGGCCTGGCGTGCTCTGGTCCATGGGGTCACGAAGAGTCGAACACGACTAAACGACTAGACTACGACGACCAGAGCAGATGGCGTTAAAAGGGAAAATTATTAGTGATCAGGCTGTAAGTGGTTACTAATAATGGTGACAGTATATCACCTTGAGTATCACAAGCAGGATCAGTTTCTGGTGAGCGTGCATGCGAAGGTGCTCTTGTTCTCGTGCCATCTGCGACATTCCACTCTGCATCTGTTCGGCCACTGTGAAAACATAATGCTTGCCTAGAGAAAGGCTTTGCCTTGAAAAGGGCTTTGCTTATGTTTTTGTATTCATATTGTACAGGGGACAGGATTTCAGTCCAGAAACTTTACAGATGTGACATTTGTGATTACACGAGCACAACGTATGTTGGTGTGCGGAATCATAGGCGGATTCACAACTCCGATAAGCCATACAGGTACGTTGGTATATTCTATTATTGGGATACAAGAAGCTGCTGCTGCTTCATTTTTCTCTCTTTGAAAGGTCTTATTTTGGTTGTTAATTCTATAGAAAGCTGCAGACAATTTGAAACAACTTGTTCCTGAATGTGTATTATTTTTAGAGAAATACATCATTTATCACTGATTCACTGACAGCATATTTAGAATCCACCAGTCTTATGCATGTCATTCCATAAACGTCTGCTGTTATAGATACTAGAGTGTTTTGAGCTGGAAAAGATACCTGATGTAGAGAAGTTAGTTTGTTAATTACTCTTTTTCTTTTCTTTATTAAACCCAACTCTTTATTGATGCATTTGCAAGGTTACCACTTAGATGAATTACTAAGTTTACCTCCTTAGGTGAATTTTCCTATAATATCTCACAGTTGGCCAGGCTGATTAGCGCTTGAGCTGTAAAGAATACTTGGCAAATACTTAATTCTTCTTGATGACTTCTCAAATTGACAGGATCCCTTTCGGAAGAATTTTCAGGTCTGGCAAAATTCCATGCCTCCATGCAAGAACAGGCCAAAGATCACTTTTTTTTCTCATTAAAGTCTCCATAGTGTGTGCAAAACTATTTCTGTGCAAAACTAACATCCTTTCCTTTGAGAAGCAATACACAAACATACAGCAAGCACAGAAGGATTGGCTGATTGTTTAAAAAGACACAGATAACGTTTTTCCATGTTTCTGATCCTTGAAAGTCAATGCAACAATGCAGCAGCCATTACTTTACACAATTTAAAGCAAAAAATATTCCCCCCCCCCTCCGAAACCCTACTTCCTCTTCTGGAGGCATCCAGAAGTAATTATTTTTGCATCAGGAGTTTGGGATGTCTGAGTACTATCTGTTTGCATCTTTCTAATGGCCAAATATGGCCACTTCCAGGCTCAGAATGGCCCACAGCAGAGATTGGGGACAAACTGACACACAGCCCAACCTCAAGGTTGCTCCTCTTCCCTTAGACTCTTCCTGAAGTAAGCAACCTGGCGGATCTCAACCTTGGGAGATCCGTCAGTTATGACAGTGTTACCTGGATAGCAATCAACTTTGATTCTGTCAGTAGAGTTTGTTTGTTTTATAGGGTTTGTTTCTTTATAGAGTTTGTTTGTTTTATAGGCCGTCTTTCTCCTGATAAGGGAACGCAAGGTGGCTCACAGTTATTGAAAAAACAGATTTTTTTAAAAAAAACAAGGTAAACATTATCTTAAATAAAAAATAAGGTTTATAAGGTAAACATTGATTGGGTCCCCTTATCAGGAGAAAGGTTGCCTATGAATAAAATAACATTGATAGAATGCATTGATAGAATCCCGAAGTGAATTAGGAATGTATTCGCGAAGTCTTTCATGGCCAGGATCCAATGGTGATAGGTTTTTCGGGCTCTTTGGCCGTGTTCTGAAGGTTGTTCTTCCTAACGTTTTGCCAGTCTCTGTGGCCGGCATCTTCAGAGGACAGGAGTAGCACCAATTAGGAATATCCAACATTTCTTGGATTCCCAATGTGGTGTAGTGAATAGAGTGATGGACTGGGACTCTGGAGACCAACCAGGGCTCAAATCCCCACTTGGCCATGGAAACTTGATTGGAGGAGTGGAACTGGTAAGACCACTCCTTAAATATCTCGCTTACCTTGGAAGCCCTATTAGGGTTGCTATAAGTCATTCCGACTTAGTGGCACAGAACACACACAAATGTTTCTTAACTGCTCCCACCCTGCCATTGTTCCTCATAAGAATTTGTATTGACAAGGGGTAAATCTGCTGAGAATCAGCCGCTTCTTTCTTTTTCATCAGATGTCGAGTGTGCGACTTTGCCACAACTAATATGAACAGTTTGAAATGCCATATGAGGCGACACCCACAGGAACACCAGGCAGTGCAGCTGATGGAGCAGTTCAAGTAGGTACTTGCTAAGGAAAGCATGGCAAGGGCTGGAGCAGCAGCAGGAGGTCTTCTGTGAGCAATGCATTGATAATCAAGGCTCTTCAGATCTTGTGTCGATCTGTTCACAATTTGCTCAGATAAGGGGCTGTTTGTGACTTTCTGTTCTACCATTTCTAGTTTAGGAGGTCATGTCATTTTTTGTACCTCTCTGCCTGTATAATCTGATATTCTTGGGGCTAGTGGATAGCTGGGAGCCACAGCTGGCTCTTTAATAGACCTGAGAAATCTGTATTCACTAGCAGCTGAAAGAGGAAAAGTTGGGAGAAGAGCCTCGTGGCACAGTGGTTAAACTGCTGTCCTGCAGCCAAAACTGTGCTCATGACTCAGGGTTCAATCCCAGGCAGCCGGCTCAAGGTTGACTCAGCCTTCTATCCTTCCAGTGGTCGGTAAAATGAGTACCCAGCTTGCTGGAGGAGGGGCAATGTGTAGCCTGCATAATTAACTTGTAAACCACCCAGTGAGTGCTTGAAGCTTTGCTTTGCTTTTGCTGATTAGTATTTTCTTTTTATTGTTTGATAAATATTTTAACAAGTGTAAGCTACTATGGGCATAGAGAGTTGTCTTCTCTCAAAGTACATGGTGGACTATTTGTTAGTAAATATTTGTCCATCTAATCCAGAATGTTCTACTTTCTGATACCAGTGTTATAGAATCATAGAATAGTGAAGCTGGGAGGGGGCTATATGACCATCAAGTCCAACCCCCTACTCAATGCGGGAATACAAATCAAAGCAGATCTGCCAGGTGGTTGTCTAAGTTCCTCTTAAATGCCTCCAGTCTTGGAGCACTCAGAATAATGGTAAAGAATTATTTGATGTGTTTCACTAGTTACCATTTTTCCTTCCTCTCATTTTGTGTTCCAGATGTTCCCTTTGTGGATATGTGTGTAGCCATCCTCCTTCCCTAAAATCTCATATGTGGAAACATGCAAGTGATGAAAACTATAACTATGAACAAGTGAACAAAGCTATTAATGATGCAATTTCGCAAAGTGGCAGGTGTGTTAGAGTCATTATTTTACAATATATAGTTATAGCAGACTGTTTTCCTGTTGAGGGTTCTGAAAACTTCCACAAATCCTAAACTGAAAGTTTTTAATCCTCTAAGTTCAAAGAACAGATTGGTGTATAAATATATGGTACAGAAAATTGCTGGCCAGTAATAGGGCAGTGGGGAGGGAGAGTAATTGGGGGACGGACAACTCCCAGCCAACATAGTATATGGTGAGGGACAATGGAAGTTGTAGTCCAGTCAAATCTGGAGGGCCCACACATAGGTTGTCCAACCCTGTTGTAAATGCACTGGATTTCTTGGTTGTTCTTGTGTCAAACCTCTAAATATCTCTTTTAAATCAACCGTTATTTAAAGTAATTTTAAAAGTTTTTGGGGGATTTGTTGCATTTAGGATGTGGAAGGAAGGGGGTTGAAATGCTGTTGATAAAATGCAGAATATAACATGTACCTGTATTGACTCTGCATATTGTCTCTAAATCTTTGAGAACATTTTCACAGGAGGTTTAGCATCCAACCATTGCTAAGAAATTAAAAGCAAACCACCTTCTTCCTTTCCTAGATTCCCAAGTCAGCTAGCTGGGAAGACAGTAACTGAAACTTCTGAAGACAGTTCCATTTCACTGACAGATAACTCGGAGGGACTGACAGTTTCAGATTTTTCTAACCAAACTACAATCAAAACCATTAGTTCTGATGAAAATCAGAATCCTTCTGCTACAACAAATACCTCTTGCAATTCTGACAAAACTACTAGCCTGCCCCACCTTGGTACTGAATACTGTGTTCTGCTCTTCTGTTGCTGTATCTGTGGATTTGAATCTACCAACAAGGAGAATTTGTTGGATCATATGAAGGAGCATGAAGGTGAAATTATAAACATTATTCTAAACAAGGACCATAGTGCCCCTCAGAGTGTAAGCTAGATGAAGTTGCCTGTTTAAGATTCCTTTAAAGTGCTGTTTCCTTGGACTCTCTAACATTTCCTGGAATACTTGCTAAAGAACTGTGACTAAAAAGGAAAAAAAATGCAGCAGTGTTCCTAAGTTCTGAAGTCTTTGTGTCAACAAGAAAGCGGATTATTTCACAAGCGCTCGGAGCAACTGAACAGTAAATACTTCACTTATGGTAAAGGGCCACTGAAACTGTTATCCCCTGCTGACAGAGACATTTCCAGTTCTTATTACTAATCCAGAGCATAGTCGTATAATAGGAAATTCACACTAAGGCGTTAACTTAAGGGGTTTAACCTTCCTGCCTTGTGACTATCTAAAGGGTCTCAAATTGGTTTCAGGTAAATTAAAAAAACAACAACCTCAACACAACTGATTTATGAAGCAGCAGCTTCCCAGGGAAAGAGAGAAAGGAAGACTGAACAACTTCTTAAGCCTTGTAGTTTCTAGCTGGATTGTTTCTTTTTTCAGTCTATAGAAGAATTCCTTCCTGTTCCGGGGATACACACAACATGAAACAAGTTGGTATCTTGCTAATTACTTTGTTTTCTAGATCTTATTTTCAGTATACAATGCTACAGTAAGATGACCAGAATGTATGTATGCCCAAAAATGGACCCTTACGGTTCACCCAATTTTTAAAATGCAATTAGCTATATGGTCAGCAGGCATTTATCCAGTGGTGTTTCATTTTGATTTGCTTGAAATGCCATAATTTGGAGGAGCAGCAAGGGAGAAGTAGGGAAGAGGTAAACATTGAACCTGATTTCAAAGCAGAGAAAGGCTTCCCTCTCTAACATTTAACAATCCAGTCCCTTGGACTGCCTGAAGATCAGATGGAAATTCAGCTGGTCGGATCCAGAATCTGTTTCTCACAAACGGAGAGTCTTCTTCCATCCCTGGGAGGCTCCTGGTCCAGTGGTCATTCTGGCAGAATGGAGAAAGGAAAAGTTTTTATCAGCGTCCCTTCTTCACGGTCTCTGAAACCTTCTCTAGGGAAGGCAGAGTGTCCTTGCAGAACAGTGAAGAAGGAAGTGCAGGCAGCTGTAGGGTGAGAGGGACGTTTGGGGCAAATTGCTTTCTCTCTTCCTTGCTTCCTGAAGCAATCTGAGCAGAAATCTATTCGGGGCCGGTTTCTGTCAGTGGAAAACCACTCTAGATCCAACCAGCCACAGGTAACTTACTAGACAAGAGTCCACTAATGCTGAACCGTTAGTAACGTCAAGACAGTTACTAAGTTCACTAACAATACAGCTGTTAATTCTTTTCTACTAATTTTCCCACCTCTGGATGCAACCAGGTGGAAGTGACCACAAACAAGCTAGACTTCTTTTGACGTTCTTATGAACTGGCCACTACAGGTGTTGCATTGGCTTAATGTTTTAGCTCCCCAAAAGGGCTTCTTTCACATCTTGCTCAAAGCCTTGAGCTCTTTTCCTTTGGCTACAATTCTGGCACATGGTTTGGCAGCTTATCCTCTGTTTACCAAAGTGAACAGCTCACTTTCAGACATTTTCTTCATTATATGTCCTTCAGTTTGAACCCTCTCCCAGTTCAGAGGTGGGAAAGTTCATGCCATGTCCCTGCACGTCCTTTTACATAGTGTGGGCAGCGTATAATTTAAATAGATAAAAATAAATAATAATATTTCGTTGCTTACAAAATGATTGTACACAAATCTGAACTAGTGTTTCAAGGAGTGTAGGTTATATTTCTTGTGTATCTAATTTACAACCATAGGCTGCAATAAATAAGCTAGAAGCTCACTGCTCTCATGGTGCTAATTGAATTCTCCATAAAAACACACACACACACACACACACACACACACACACACACACACACACACACACACACACACACACACACACACACACACACACACACACACACACACACACACACACACACACACACACACACACACACACACACACACACACACACACACACACACACACACACACACACACCCATTTCTGAAATTGGGCAAATGGAAACAATTTTGTATACGATTTTGAACTTTGAATGCTAAATGCAGAAGTAGCTTGAGATATTTATCTACGTATCTCAGATCATTTTTGTTTATAAATTATATGTATCAGAACATGACTGAAAGACAAACAATATTGTCATGACTGAGAGTTTACAGGAATATTTGAAATTTGTGAAAGATGGGATTTAGCATATGAAGGATTTTTCTTGACAAAGGAACCTATAATGGAAATTAAGAAGTGACGTTTTTAATATTCAGGGTACTGTAATCAGCTTTTTGTTACAAACTTCAGATTGATTAGAATGGGCTTCAGTGACAAAACTAAAGAATATGTGGCTACTGCTGTCACATCTGGATGCGTACCAGCTATTGTTCCTGTTCCTGTTACTTTGTGAATTTAATTCTCTCGTTGATATTGTATCATCAGCATGAATACCCTGTGTATTGAGAAATAGGAAATTATTTAATCTCAGCATAGAGCAGAGTGAAACGAAACAATAAAGGCCAACACTGAAGCATCTGTTAGAACGACTTGAATTAAAGAAGGGGAAAACGGACTACAGGAAGCTGTAAGGTGAGAGGGAAGTAGGGACAAAGTGACTTTTGGAAACACTAACATGGTTCAATGTTTAAAAAGCAAGTTCCTGGGCATTCCAGGTTTCTTGAACCATTAGGATATCAAATGGATATCAAAAAGTTAAAAAAATCTCATACTCTTATTTAACCTGAGATTATATGAGTACAACATTTCACATCCCATCTTTATGGCATTTAAAGTTCAGTAAAACTTACAAAAGTGACATGTTCTTTTTTATTTATCTTCTTGAAGCTCTGGTGATAGTTCTTGGCCATATACCTTTCCCCTGATAATGTGTCCTGCCTTTGTACTACACTACATTATAAGAAAACAATGAAAATATAAGCTTCTGAAAATAGTACAGTTAACTGTTAATTTTAAGGCATGTAGATCTTTTTTGGAAGAACACAGTATGTGCAGAACTGTTGAAATGAATTCTGTACACCTTGTGTTTTATTAACTTAATAGTAAAGTTGGCGTCTTTTTCAACAAACCGACTATAGCCTCAATATGAAGAATTTGATTTTATCTTATGCAGCAATATAGCTTACTTTTACTGACATTTTAGTTTCCACATGGTGCCATCGGTTCATTCCTCAAAATGTGCACACTTGTTACGGGGAAGCCTTAAGCCTGGAACCAGCTGATTGATCACATTACCAGCCTTGATATACAATCAGTTTATGTGTTAGGTTTCTCTTTTTGCATCTTTCAGAAATATGGTATTCCTTTCCTTTCAGTTCTAGGATAATTAAGAAAGTTAAATGCTTCAACATGTACTGCTAACTATAGTATGTGTGTGTGTTTCACTTAATTTTTAAAGGAGCAGATTCGGTGCTCTGAGTTGTACTGTATTTCAGCCTTTGCCTTATGGTTCCATGATGGACAAGGATTCCAATAATACCTCTGGCTGAAATACTGCTGTGCATTTGATTAGAAATAGATTTCATTGAGATCAATTGAAAGTATTCTCAAATAGATGTGCAGGAGATAATGTCCTTATGGTTTGTTGAGTTTTATTCAGATGTGGAAACTGTTTTACTGATCTAGTGTGCTGCACTTATACGAACTGACAAATTGAACTGACAATATCCTATAGACTAGTGGGAGGCGACAATGTAGGAGAGGGTAATGCAACCACTCTTCTCTGGTCTGCTTATCCTGCCTTTGGATCCACAGGAGATCTACACATAAAAATCCTATGACTGTGGATTAAACTAGATCCTTATTTTGTGAAGAGTTAACTTGCATGGTGGTTTGGGCCTGTATATGTGTAGATTCTGTAGTTTTTGAATGTTGGTCCGTTTGAATGTTGGCTGAGTAAAAAGCCCCAGTGATGTATTATGTGGGATTTTCTCCAGTTGTTGCACAGATGGTGACCTTTACCACAGAAACATAACTTCTGCTTGCACATTGAAGTCCTCGATGCCTCACTGCATAAGTGATTAAAAGGTTGAAACCCCTTGTGCTATTATCAGTTGTGGAAATGGTTTGGCACAATAGGATTTTGCCCTGCGTCAACGATGCATCAGGCAATGTGATGTGCAGTGGGTTTGGAAGTAACTTGGCATGTGAGATTGGCTGGTGTGATCTTCTCCCTGCTCCCAAAGACTAAATCAAAATTTGTCTGAACCAGCCGTTTAGTTACTATATAAGTAACTTCCTTACAACCATACTATTAGAATCCATAGGAGTTGCTTCCTGTTAAGTTTGGGTTTAGCAACTTCACCAGTAGAAGCTATTTTTCTTGCAGCTACACATTGTCTTAAGTTGAAAGACAGATGGGATTCAGCCAGTTACTGCATTTAAAGCACTTATGTAATCATTAAAATAAAAATGTACAGTTGGTGCTCAAAGTAATGTTAAAATATATTTAATAGTTTTGCATTTGATATTCATGGGCATGGGTATATATATATATTTTTAAGAAAAGGAATTGTAATACTGCGGCACTGCTTTTTATAGCCAAAGTATAAAACCTTTAGAAAACTGACATGTAAATGATTGCAGATATCTCTCTTGCTGTATATTATTGATAGGATGGCTTATTTTATAAGATCTTTCCTGCACATTAAGTTGCATGCCTTAA
Organism: Pogona vitticeps; assembly: GCF_051106095.1. Lineage (NCBI taxonomy): Eukaryota > Metazoa > Chordata > Lepidosauria > Squamata > Agamidae > Pogona > Pogona vitticeps. The sequence continues at coordinate 13,294,164 of NC_135792.1, forward strand.
GCTTTCTCTAGGATTGTCATGTTTGGAAACTATGGAAGCAAACTTTGTAGTACCACTTTGGCTACCTTCTGAAATATTGTACATTGTTAGAATAATTTATTTTGCTTTACAGAAGTTTTGTCATGTATTGACTAATTGTATTTTGGTAATAAACTCTTTTGTTGAACACACTGATACATATGTTTGGTTGCATTACATGCATATTCCAACTGAACAGAGGAATTTTAGCTTGTTTGTCAAATCCTTATGTGATCATGTGAAGACAATTGCATAACTTTTTCGTCCTCTCTAACAGGCTATTGTGTATCTGATGTTCCAATAATTCTAAAACCAGGGATATGAATGGTTGTGAACCTGAATGTATGAAGAGAAGCCAGCAAGAGGTGGGGGGGGGGAATTGCTGTACGGATGCCTTGGGTGCCTGTCTTTTCACCAACTTAATCTTGACCAATATGTTTTCTATTGGTTTCTGAAACAAAGACATACTGTACTATGTACATAGAATTTTACAGTCCAAATGTTAGTGTTGCTACCATGAATTCAGTGTGTCCCGCATATCACTCTTAACCCATTCTCCAATATAGGATGTTGATTTACTTTAAAACATGCTTTATAAAATGCTGAGATAGTAACATGATTGATTGTTAACACTATGGCTTAAATGCAAAATTAGTCATACTGTACTTAGAACAAACCCACGTTCATGTGACTCAGTCATGACAAACTTAACTTTCATGGCAATGGATTTAAATATTTGGATTTAACTACAAATTACTGATCTGTGTAATGATTTTATGATCTCACACCTTTGTGTTCTCAGTCCAGGAGGGTAGCTTACATAACATGCAATGCATCATGCGTTGGATATTTATCTGTGTCCAGGACTGTAGAAGACAGGTTGCTTATCAAGGCCAGATCCAGCATGTTTAATAACCAATATGTCCCAAATTGTATGAATTTAAGCTAATAATGTGTTAAAAATGATATGTATCTTTTTCTCTGGCGATTTTAATGTAACTACATGCCCCACTTTCATTTAAGACAGACATTTAAAAGGGATTTTGAGCTGAATTGTAATTGTCCTATTATGGAATTCTTTTACTTTTTAAAAAAGAAGTACATATTTAATAGGTATCTAAAATATCTAGTATCACTAAGACAATTACTAGGTCCATATATTTTCAGACCTGTTTTTTTCTGGCTTTTCAAATATAAAAGGCATTCTTCCAAAGATAAGTGGATTGCTCATGGAGGATTAAGAATACAAAGGAAGCCGGATCCTCTGATCACTGGTTCCGTGTGTTGCGCCAAGTGTCTTTGCCAAAAATCGATGTAATTTGGCAAAAGTGGATGCATTTCAGCTATTTAATTAGAAAATTCCTTTTTTTTCCTGTTAAAAAATTATCAAGGTGTGTCATTTTAAAAATGCAAAACTAATCAGCTTTTCTTTAAATCCTGAAAACACAATACACAATACAAAACAATAACTTCTTGGTCCAATTCTACTCTAGCAATTCAGAATATTCTGAGTTATCAATGTTTGAACATCTCGGATCCCTGCAAATGCTGGATTAGCTGTGAGAAACATTTGTAGGTGGGTTTGATACAGGACTTCAGCCATTTTCTCTGCTTCTAAGAAACGCCCTGCTAGATCAGATCAAATAGTCACCTCACCTAAAATGTTATATTTGTGCAATATTTTGCTTCTAATAATAGTCATTGAGAAGCTTGCAGGAAGGGCATGAAGGAAATAGATGTTTGTCAACAGTTCTGGAATACCTCGCTCGGTTCCACCACTCTTTACTTTCTTAATAGGATGACTAAGAGGGCTGAAGAAGAGAAGTCCCCATGCAGATTTTCTCACATCCAGCAGAAATCCTTTATCTTCAGACTCGTCAGCCATGAAATGAACCAAATGAGAAGGAAAAGGCTGAGGGTGGGGGTTCCCTAAGCATGCTGGTGAAATCCGGTTTTATTGTGTCTGAATAGGGCCCTAATCAAAGGCACACTCACTGCCTACTACATTATAGATCTAGAAGTAATGGAAGATGCTTTATCTTTGTGTCCTATTGACAAAGCCTGGATTAGTGTGTTACTGAAATCTATCTGCCACCCCTCCATCCAATTTAGAGAAACCGTGCTCCCTTGACTAGTAAGTTCAGAGAACACCCCCTAAGGGAAGACACCCCTTAGAAAAGTCTATAATTCAAGCAGGTCCTATTTTCTTGGCTTCTGTGCCCTACCTACCTAGAACTGCTGGCCCTGAAGGGCCACCCATTGCCTCTCCTTGCTGTATAGATTGAAGATGGCAAGCAGTAAAATGACCCTCGTTTTCAGATGTGGGTTGGAACTTCCGGAAATCTGGAAATGGGAATCTAAAAAATACCTGAATGGCACGTTCAATTTTATCACCCTTTTTCAATTTATATGCAGAACATATCCTTTGAAATTAATAGAAGGAACATCAGTCATTTTATATGTGCTACAATATTGCTGGTACAACATAGCGATGAATTTAAATGGCAACTGACTGAAGAAGAAAGTGCAAAAATAGAATTACAGTTGAACGTTAAGAGAAGAACAATGTTTACAATGTCCAACTGTTGTTAGCGACGAAATTGAAATTATTAAAACTTTCCTACATCTAGTTTCAGTCATAAATCCAAGGAAGCCTTCAGCCAGGTGATCAGGAAAAGACCACTTTGGAACAGCAGCTGGGAAGAAACTAGAAAAGGGTCCTCAAAAATGATTTCACTGAAACCTGGTGTTGGAGAAAAGTCGTATCATGAGAAAGGAAAGGAAGTGGGTTCTGGATCAAATCCATCCCGTCATGAGAAGCGAAAACAAGCTGATCGTAATTTTAGGTATATGAGAGAGAAGGGAGTGACCGTCCTCACCCTCACCCTTCTGCACGGGGAGCGGGGGGGGGTGCGCGCTTGCTCCCGAGTAAGCCCCAAACGCCCCGCCGCCCCGGCCCTTCCCATCCTTCCATTTCTCTCTCTCTCACACACACACCCGCGCACCGCAAGCCCCTCTCCTTCCCACCCCCGCGACAACCAACGGGGGGCGCCCCTTTCCGCCACAGCCTCCCGCTTCCCCTCCGCGTCGTTCTCCCGCCTTCGTCTCTGAGGGAAGAGGAGGAGGAGGAGGAGGAAGGGCGGACGCGGAGCGCCTTCTTCCTCTCTCAGGCAGCCGCCTCGACCCTTCCCGCCGCGGGCAGGTAAGCAAAGGCACGGGGCGCCCTCCGCGGCGCCGAGGAAGGCGGGAGGAGAGGCGGATGAGGCGGGCTGGGGCGGGGGAGGCAGCGGGGGCGGCGGAGGCCTGGCGGGCAGGCGGGCGGGCGGGCGGGCGAGGGAGGGAAGGAAGGGGAGGCTGCGCAGCCGGACAAGGGCTTGGTGGGGGACGGAGAGCGGGCGGCAGCGCCTCCCTGCCTGCCTGCCGGCCTAGGCCCACGGCACCAAGCCGCCCTCGAGAGTTCTGGGTCGCGACCACACGTGCCGCGCAATCCCGTGTCTCTCAGACTCCCGCCGGCATCAACCACGCAGATCGTGCCTTTGGGGGACCTCGCCCTCCCGCCGCCCCCCCTCCTCTTAAAAGCACTTCGTGCCTTTTAGTGTCGTGAGGATGGTCTTTCTAGGCGCCCTTTGTGGTCCCTTGCGACACGAGTTTGGGGAGTGTGTGTGTGTGTGTTTGGGGGGGGGAGAAGGAAAGCAAAGATGGACCTCTTCTGCGCAAGATGCAGGAGTTGCTCCGGGTGGGTCTTCGTGGCCCCCAGTCTGGACCTGGCTCGGGAGTGCCCGTGCCTTGCCCCGTATCACTGGGGGGGGGGGAAGGTCTACTCGGGAGTGGCCATGAACACCCCCCCCCTTGGATAGAAACCCCATTGCTTCAGTCCCGCGGGCGGGGATGGCAGGCTGGAAAGACTCTGGCAAAGCCAGGAAGGACCTGTTATCATCCCAGTCTGTTGTTGGCGCATCTCTGAAGGATTGCTTTGCACATTTGCCCTCTTAGTTTGTTGCCAACAAAACTGGCACATGAATTTGTTTTTGCATCATAAATGAGAAGTACTTATTATTTTATTTGTTTCATTCTCAGCCTTTTCTCGAAGGAGCTCCCGTTTTCACAGTTCACCTCCTTCCTGTTTTGTATCTTCACAACAACCCTCTGAGGTAGGTTAGGCAGAGTGACTAGCCCAACATCATAGTAATAATTCTGCAGTGGAAAAAAACCCACATTTTGTTCACTGAGCCTTTCTCCCTGATAAATCTGCTTGGGATTGTCCTTTTTGCAATCTAATGGGCAGTTGATCTCTTTGAGAGTTCAGTGGATTCAAAGTCATCAAGGTATATTTATAGGTAAACATGCATAAAATTGATTTACAGTGCAAACCTCTGCATATCTACCAAGAAAAAAGCCTTATTTTTCATTGGGACCTAATGTGTGCACAGGATTACAGCCATGTGGTGGCAGAAGCTAATATGGATTAAAGTCCACGTAGACTGTACAGTTTGGATCCAGGATACAGGAAGAGCTGTTGTTCCGTGTCGTCAAGTCGCCTCTGACTTTTGTTGACCCTATGAATGAGAGATCTCCAAAATGACCTGCACAAATATACCTTGCTCTGCTCTTGTAACCTCAAGCCCGTGGGTTTCTTAAATCCATCTCGTATTTGGTCTTCCTCTTTTCCTGGAGCCTTCAATCCTTCCCAGCATTTTGTCTTTTCCAGAGAATCCTGCCTTCTCATTAACAGATTCAGTTTCATCATTTTTGCCTCCAGAGATCATTCAGGCTTGATTTGCTCTAGGACCCACTTGTTTGTCTTTCTGCCAGTCCAGAGCATCAGCAAAGCTCTCCTCCCACTATAAATATATATATTTATAGGATGTATACAGATCATCCACACTCTTGTATTCCTGATCACCATGTATCAGTGTGACAGTTGGACAGAAAGACTTTCTGTCCAGCTGTCACACTGATACTTGGTGATCAGGAATAAAAGAGCGTGGATGATCTTGGCCTCCAACATCACATCCTTCCATTTGACGATCCTTTCTAAACCTTCATCATTGCCCATCCAAGTCTCAGTCTTCCAGTTTCTTGGCTTCAGTCTCTCTTTTGGATGGATGATTGAACCAAGGAGTACAAAAAAATTAACTGTGTCAATTTCTTCATTGTCAACATGTAAGTTCTGTAGTTCTGGTGAAGTCATGATTTTGGTCTTCTCCATGTTCAACTGCAGTCCAGCTTTAACACTTTTTTCTTCTATGAAGGACTGCACCTGGCTATCTGAGTCTGTCCACTCTTTTGCCTTTCAAAAGAGGCCTTTATTTCTGTTCAACCATTCTTGTCTCAGAGGCTTGTTTCGTGGGGGCACGAGAGAAAGCTTTATTGGTGGCTGCTCCCAGATTTCTGTAGCTCCCTTCCGTCTTTTCACCCAGTAGCCAAAAACATTTTTATTTCAGCAGAGCTTTGGCCACTGCTGAGGACCTTGTAATGGCAGCTGTTGCTTTGCTGTTATAGTTGTTGTTTTAAAATATTTTTAAACTGTATTAATTGGTTATTTGTTTTAATCTGCTGCTGTTTTTGTCCTGTAATTTACTTGGGTTTTTAACCACAGCTGATTTTAAAATTTCCATTGTAGGCTACCTTGCAGCCTGCAAGAGAGATAAGCATGATATAGATAAAAATAAATTAATTGAATAGAAATCTGGTGAAATGGATTCTACTCTTCCATATCTTTTACAGTTCTGGTTTTAGGGTGGAAGGGGTGACCCTTTAAGTACATCATGACTCAGTGGGGATTTTCTTATACTGTATATATTTGAGATTGCACAGAATTAAATTTCTTGTATTTTATGGGGGGGGGTTGCCCCATTATTTACATTTTTCCTCAGTGGCCAGGTCAACACAGTATTGCATGCATCTGCGGAAGCGGGCTCTGGGTCATGTTTATTGTAATTTCATTCTTCTCTTTATAGATCTGTTAGTCTTCAAAGAGCCACAGGCCTTATTTGTATCTAACTTTCAGCATGAATAATGTAATGCATGTTGCAGGGCCCCCTCCCCCATCCTTTCGCCCACCCTTGTTCTTCATCAGGAACGTTTGAAATCCACTCTTTGTAGAGATGGGGACAACTCTCCATTTTGGCGAGTCGTCCCACTTCGTGAGTCATCAAAAGTTGACGACCCAGGAAGCACGAAGTTGCCCCCATGAAACAATAAATAACAAAGTTATTCGTCGATTCATGGGGGGTTATTTAAAAATGCCCCTGCTGCCACCCCCCCCCACAGCCAGCCACCCCAACAGCTTACCTCCCCGCACCATTCCTCTCTCTACCTTAGTCCCCCCACCAACACCCCCTTACTATAATCACCGCCGCCAAGGCCTCCATCTGGCCTCCCAGCCATGGCATGTAAAAAGGGAGACTGGCTGTCCTTTGAAAAGATGGTGGCTGTGGCTTCATTTAGGGTAGGGAAGCTGCAGCTGCTATCTTTGCAAAGGGCAGCCTGGACTCCCTTATGGCAGGCTAAGGGGGTATGTAGGGTGGTAGGCCGTGGGGGTGGGTGGCTGTGGGGGTGAGTGGCTTCCTATTGGCAGCTGGTAAGCAGAATGTTTTTTAATATATATAAATATGAAGGACAAATAAAAATGGGTAAATATTTGTCCCTTCACATTCATGAGGATCTCTGGAACCCACGAATATGAAAGGACGAATATTTAACGAATTGGCTATTTTCGTCGAAAAAGCCGATCCGTTTTTATATTTGTCCTCATCTCTAACTGTTACTGTTGATCTGGAATGAGTACTATGGCACCTTAATGGCTAACAAAAGTTATAGATGCGTAATTTGTTTATAATGGAACCTGCAAATTCAGATGCAGTTAGGAAGAACTGCACATGATAACAGCCACAAGGCCGTGAGATACAAGGGATTATTGCTTAGGTAAGAATCCACATGCAAGTTCTTCTTGAGCTTAGGAAAGACCTGCCACTATTACCATTCATGTTTCAAATGAGTTTTGTTTATGTGTTCATTTTTCCTGGCAGAGCCTTTCATATAGAAAGGATAGATGGAATTGCTGATTCTTCTCCAGGCATAACCCTTTTCGTATTCTTCCCATTCATTTTATTATTGTCCTGCAGTCCTTTTTTGTTTGTGCTTCTTTAGCCTATACTTTGCATTTATCCAATACCTGTTGGAATGCTGCATCTCAAGGGTTTGCCCCCTCTTCCCATATTTGCCCTGCCTCTGAGAACTTACCGTAGATGACATGGCAACTTATATTTACCTGTTATATAGTTCTTCTTCCATTGGTTCTATCTTGGGTTTTGAATTTCCATTCATTATTCTTATCAGAAGATAGGTGATAATGAAGGTGAGCCCTAAGATTTGAAGTAGCAAGGAAGGTTGCTTTGAAGTGTGGCCCAATGAACTTGAACATGCATCATTCCACAAACAGCAGATAAACATCTACATCTGAACTGGGCAATTTGCATATTTTAAGTGTGAACAGCACTCTTATTCTGTTTCTGGTTATTAAAGATATCTACATCCAGAATATCTTAATTCTATAATTATTTTTTGTAGCTCGAACACAGAGAGGATCACAGATGCTGCTTGAGTATTCACCCAGACTGAAGGACAAATTGCCCTAAAAATTACCAAAATGGGTATTCATAGGCAAAGTGTAAGATTAAACAGTGGTGCAGACATTAAATGATTGATGTAAAAGATTTGTCCTTGTTGATGTTCAGTCTGTAATGTTGATATAGCAGTTACAATGCTAATGTGAGCATTCAGTTGCATGAGGGAAGCCTGGTGGCTGAATAGCATACATATCACGTATTATAAATTATGAAGGGCATAATATAGGGTGAAGAAAGCCCCATGTGCCTTGTTACCCTCCAAGGCAATGCAGTCTGTCAGCTTTGCATGCTAGGTGCTTGAAAATTCCTTCCTCTACCCAGTATTTTGCTATCTCCATCAGACAGTGTCAGTTGATGCCAACCAGTTGTCATGGCCTGGAATAAGTATACCATTGCCACAGAATATGGGAGGGGGTGGGAGGATAGCTGTCTTTCCATAAATGTTGACAAAATTTCAGGTAATGAACAGTTCCTCTCATAAAGCTAAATATTTGCAGAACAAGATCTAAATGCATGCAGAGCAAGCGCTAATTCTCTTCTCTCCAGATATGTATGTAACCATGCTTCTTTGACGCCATTCACTATTTCATTAGTATTTCAGAATTGTTATTAAGACTTTATTGTGAAACAGTCTTGCCAGGTTAGATATTATTGTTGGGCAAAATTTTTCCCTCTTAAAAATGTGGCTGCTCCAAAAAGAATGTGCATCAATAAACCATTCAAATGTTAGTGATCTAGCAAAGCTGCTAGCTTTGCAGTGGGTTAAAACTTTCTTTCCCCACCCTTCCTCAATGTTCTCTCTCTTTGCTCTTTTTCTTCTACTCCCACTCTTTTTTCTTTCTAGTTGTTGTTCCTTTCCCTCCAGTGTTTGTTCAGTCTTTATGATGGCTCCTTTCCCTCACCTCCCCTTTCTCTCAGAAACAGGAGCTTTCCTCCCCCAGACTCAATAGTTGAAAACGGGTAGAGCCGCCTGTGAAGGAATGTCTCTCCTAGACCTGCCCCTTGTGTTGTTGCCCTTTCTAGTTAGGGTAGGTCTGGCAGCTGAGGGCTGGAAATGGCCTGTCGGCTGCGTTCAGATTTTTAAGGAACTGAAATAAAAAACACCAGAGTGAGGAAAGTGGGAGAGACCGATGAATCTGCACCTATAAAGAGAGAGAGAGAGAGAGAGAGTAAGACTGGGTTGCTTACACAAGGCCCAAAGGTGGTTGGTGGGAACAGCACCCACTTCTTTAGCTGAGTCTCCCACTAGCCGGTGGCCTCCTTCCACCAGCACTCTTGTTGGGCTGCATTCAAGGAGAATTGCAGAGGTGGGGTTCCTTGCTTGGGCACTGGGGTGGAACAAAAAGAAGGAAAAACCTTTTTAAATGTAGTCATTAAAAATAAGACAATCCCCTGGCCCCTGAAACAAAGCAAAGCTTTGGGAAGGGACAAAACAGCTTCAGTGATGGCAGCTTCTGTCACTAGAAATACCGAGTGAAGCCTTGCATTGTTTGGAGAGATGGAGGGGGGAGAAATTATCATCTGGGTACTTTTTGCAGAACAATTTTTCCCTTTGGGAGAGGGCTGGGTGACCCATTTTAAAAACAAAATAAAATTGAGAAGGACCCCTACAGGGGGTCCTGTTCAGGACCCATGTAAATTTTTATGTTTCTACAGTCTTTCATTATTTAAGAAATCTGCTCCAAACTCTCTTAGTTCATTATTTATCTTTGGATAAGCAGTTGTACCTACTTTCCTACAAGAAATTAGTTAAGGAGCCACATAACGTTTTGCCCAACATCCCTTGTATTGATGGATCTGAAAATTAGCTCAAATAATTATGAGCATTTTGTACTATATTGTGTATGTGAATTTGTTCATGTGGGAAATGAAAGAATACCAATTTTTTTCCTTAGATATTTTAGATAAAAATACGTTTGGAAATTAATCCCTGCAGTCTGACTGGTGTCACTGCATATCTTCCTTGCATCCAGTTAAAAGGTGATACTGAGAGACTGCTGTATACATGTTGAATAAAACTTCCCTGTTACTTTGTGTATGTTTATTTAGGAAGTGGTTTGAAGTATATAATGTGTGGCATTTACTGACATCATGACAGCTGTTAGACAGAGAAAGGGAACAAAAGCCACAGAAATTCCAGAAGACTGTCAAACACATGAGAAGAATTGGAAACCTAATGGGAAAATTATCACTGGTAGGTTGTAGCTATTTTTAAAAATCTCTAAAAATGTCTTGTATATCTTTCTTGGTTAGAAGTGTCTCTTTTTGCTGTTATTTTTTGAAAAAGAGAACGTAAAGGAAAATGTGTTGTTCAAACTGTAATATAACATGCAGGATGCTATTGGTGTTTGCATATGGTTTTCATGACTTGCCGTAGCTAATTGCGGTGAATTCATGAGATGCTGAGAGAACATCTCAGCTACACCATTTAAGTACATGAGGAGCCACACACCTATGAAGCACACTGGCACTTTGCCAATTAGCGATGGGAAATTATGCAGACTTTATGTGAACATCAATAGGATTCCAGCCATTGATGCTGGGAACCCAGGAGTAATCAGTCTTTCAGACTAACTTTGGTATCATGTCTCATATATTTCCAGGATATAGGTTTATAGATGTGAATGCATGACTTTTTCTCTACAGATACTTCTCACATAATTGTGAATAAAAATAAAATAATTGGCCCAAATGGTGTTGCGTAGCAGTGCCAGTGCAATGGGAATGACATCACCAGATGTAGCAGATTGCTGCTAATTTAATTGACCCTATTTTGATTTCCCCCTTCATGGATTGCTGCCTTGTCGTGGCAAAGGGACTTGAGTAATTCAGAGAAGTGATGGGCTATGCCATGCAGGGACACCCAAGACGGACGGGTCATAGTGAAGAGTTCTGACTAAACGCCATCTACCCGGAGAAGGAACTAGCAAGCCACTCCAATATCTTTGCCAAGAATACTCCATGAACAGAAACAAAAGGCTAAAAGATATGATGCTAAAAGATGAGCCCCTCAGGTCGGAAGGCGTCCAACATGCTACTGAGGAAGAGCGGAGGACAAGTAGCTCCAGAGCTAATGAAGTGGTTGGCCAAAGCTAAAAGGGTGCTCAGCTGCAGACGTGCCTGGAAGTGAAAGGAAAGTCCGGTGCTGCAAAGAAAAATACTGCATAGGAACCTGGAATGTAAGATCTATGAACCTTGGTAAGCTAGATGTGGTCAAACAGGAGATGGCAAGAATAAACATTGACATCCTGGGCGTCAGTGAACTAAAATGGACACGAATGGGCGAATTCAAATCAGACAATTATCATATTTACTATTATGGGCAAGGATCCCATAGAAGGAATGGAGTAGCCCTCATAACAAAAGAGTGGGAAAAGCTGTACTGGGGTACAATTGTGATAAGCTTGGTTATGAAAGTTCATAAAATGATTTATTGATGGAATTTGTAATCACAAAGTTAGCCCAAAATGAATTCATCTGGTTTCTGTGTGTGAGCTGAGAGTGGAAATTTCCAAAGTTGATTCCTAGCTGTACCTCTGTACATCTGTACTGTCCAGCGTGGCCTTATCTGGTGGTAACATAGCAACCTGGCTAGTACAGTGTTAGGAAGACTAAACAACTTTTCCTTAAGCCTCATGGGAACAAGAAAGGAGGAGATTCTACCACGAGGGAGATGGAAGATGGATGCCAACATACAGGACTCTGCATGGACTATTTAATCTAAAGGACAGTAAGACTGAGTTTTTCCTATTGAGAAAGTTTACTTTGGATTTTCCAGAAGCCTGATGGAATGTTTTGATGATGGACATTAGGACTTGTAGTTTGTTTTAAGATGTAGATTTTCCTGAAGCCGGAGGGGAGTTCTGCCCCCCCTTTTCTTTTTTATTGTTAGCTAGACGTTTTCTTATTTTTGTTTGTTTCAGAGGAATGCTATCTCCTATCAATGGGGATGGGATTGTAAATTGTAAATATGCTTTGCTATGCTTAGCTTAACTTGTTTTCTCTCAGAACTATATTTTTCTAATAAAAAATGAATATGCCTAACCTCTGTAAGTTAGCTTCTTGAATAGACACAAGCTGTTATAAATAATTGGCTTATCTAAATTGATGTATTTTACAAGGCCACGTAACTTAACGCTACCAATTTGGGTCCAACTGATTTATGAGTGCTAGAAGGATGGAATTCCCTGGTACTCACGTGTGTGGTTTGGTTCTCAATAAAATCGGTCAGACTTGGTGCCAGAGTAAATTTTAGCTACCTTAAGGTAAAACTTACGGACCCAGTTTGCCTGATAAAGGAGCGATTTACTTTGGAACCTCTCTGCCCGTGGCTGAGCAATTTCTTAGGAAATTGACTTTGCTGGCAACAATCTCAAAAATGATAGAATGATTTCAATGCGAATCCAAGGCAGACCTTTCAACATCACGGTAATCCAAGTTTATGTACCAACCACTGATGCTGAAGAGGCTGAAATTGACCAATTTTATGAAGACTTACAACACCTTCTAGAACTGACACTAAAGAAAGATGTTCTTCTCATTATACTGGATTGGAATGCTAAAGTAGGGAATCAAGAGATAAAAGGAACAACAGGTAAGTTTGACCTTGGAGTTCAAAACGAAGCAGGGCAAAGGCTGATAGAGTTCTGTCAAGAGAACAAGCTGGTCATCACAGACACTCTTTTCCAACAACACAAGAGGCAACTCTACACATGGACATCACCAGATGGGCAATACCGAAATCAGATTGATTATATTCTCTGCAGCCAAAGATGGAGAAGCTCTATACAGTCAGCAAAAAGAAGACCTGGAGCTGATTGTGGCTCTGAGCATCAGCTCAATCTTAAACTGAAGCAAGTAGGAAAAAACCATTGGGCTAATCAGGTATAAACCAAATCCCTTATGAATACATAGTGGAAGTGAAGAACAGATTTAAGGAACTAGATTTGGTGGACAGAGTGCCTGAAGAACTATGGATGGAGGCTCATAACATTGTGTAGGAGGAAGCAACAAAAACCATCCCAAAGAAAAGGAAATGCAAGAAAGCAAAGTGGCTGTCCAACAAGGCTTTAAAAATAGCAGAAAAGAGAAGGGAAACAAAATGCAAGGGAGATAGGGAAAGTTACAGAAAATTGAATGCAGACTTCCAAAGAATAGCAAGGAGAGACAAGATGGCCTTCTTAAATGAACAGTGCAAAGATATAGAGGAAAATAATAGAAAGGGAAAAATCAGAGATCTGTTCAAGAAAATTTGAGATATTAAAGGATCATTTTGTGCAAAGATGGATATGATAAAGGGCAAAAATGTTAGGGACATAACAGAAGCAGAAGACACCAAGAAGAGGTGGCAAGAATACACAGATGAATTATACCAGAAAGATCTGGATGTCCCGGACCACCCAGATAGTGTGGTTGTTGACCTTGAGCCAGACATCCTGGAGAGCGAAGTCAAGTGGGCCTTAGAAAGCATGACTAATAACGAGGCCGGTGGAGCTGATGACATTCCAGTCGAACTATTTAAAATCTCAAAAGATGACGCTGTTAAGGTGCTGCACTCAATATGCCAGCAAGTTTGGAAAACTCAACAGTGGCCAGAAGATTGGAAAATATCAGTCTACGTCCCAATCCCAAAGAAGGGCAGTGCCAAAGAATGCTCCAACTACCGTACAATTGCACTCATTTCACACGTTAGCAAGGTTATACTCAAAATCCTACAAGGCAGGCTTCAGCAGTATGTCGACCAAGAACTCCCAGAAGTACAAGCTGGATTTTGAAGGGCCAGAGGAACTAGAGACCAAATTGCCAACATGCGCTGGATTATGGAGAAAGCCAGAGAGTTCTAGAAAAACATTTACTTCTGCTTCATTAAGTATGAAAAAGCCTTTGACTGTGTGGACCACAACAAACTATGGCAAGTCTTTAAAAAAATGGGAGTGCCTGACCACCTTATCTATCTCCTGAGAAATCTATATGTGGGACAGGAAGCAACAGTTAGAACTGGATATGGAAGAACTGATTGGTTCAAAATTGGGAAAGGAGTACGACAAGGCTGTATAGTGTCTCCATGCTTATTTAACTTATATGCAGAATACATCATGCGAAAAGCAGGACTGGATGAATCCCAAGCCGGAATTAAGATTGCCAGAAGAAATATCAACAACCTCCAATATGCAGATGATACCACTCTGATGGCAGAAAGTGAGGAAGAATTAAAGAACCTGTTAATGAAGGTGAAAGAAGAGAGTGCAAAAATAAAAAACCCTTAACATCAAAAAAACTATGATCATGGCCACTGGTCCCATCACCTCCTGGGAAATTGAAGGGGAAGATATGGAGGCAGTGACAGATTTTATTTTCTTGGGCTCCATGATCACTGCAGATGGAGACAGCAGCCACGAAATTAAAAGATGCCTGCTTCTTGGGAGGAAAGCAATGACAAACCTACACAGCATCTTAAAAAGCAGAGACATCATCTTTCTGACAAAGGTCTGTGTAGCGGAATCCAAAAGATGATGTCATCCCTGCCTGCCAGTCAGATGATAGGGCAGGAGGGGCAGAGCTAAAAGGACAGTAAGACAGTTGGAAGAGACAGCTAGAGACAGTTGGAATAAGATAGGGATAGAGGGAGTTAGGGACCAAAAGATGTTGAGAAAGTGTTAAGGTTTAGGAATAGATAAAAAGGGGTTCAGAAAAGAAACTGAAAGATTAAAACATACATGTAGCAGGCAGGAATGAACTTATAAGTAAAACATGGGAGATATTGATTTAAAGTACACAAGAGTTTTGAATACCAGTGATTGAACACATGATTTATTATACATGAACACCTGAACCAGTTATATATTGATTTTCCTTTTTATTTGTTCATTAATAAAAGAATGTTTAATTGAAAACCCCTGATTCCTAAGTTATATGGGCAGCTGCTGTGTGTGGACTTGAATTGGTATTAGGATAATACCTGGTGGCAGCGAAAAAGGGCGAGTTTACCTTTGTGGAGCCCAAAGAAATAAGGGACGCAGAGGGGGATCGCCACAGTCTGCAAAGTCAAAGCTATGGTTTTTCCAGTACCGATGTATGGAAGTGAGAGCTTGACCATAAAGAAGGCTGACCGCCGAAGAATTGATGCTTTTGAATTGTGGTGCTGGAGGAGACTTGAGAGTCCCTTGGACTCCAAAGAGATCAAGCCTATCTGTTCTGAAGGAAATCAACCCTGAGTGCTCACTGGAAGGACAGATCCTGATGCTGAGGCTCCAATACTTTGGCCATCTGATGAGAAGAGAAGACTCCCTGGAAAATACCCTGATGTTGGGAAGGTGTGAAGGCAAGAGGAGAAGGGACAACAGAGGATGAGGTGGTTGAACAGTGTCATCGAATCTACCAACATGAATCTGACCCAACTCCGGGAGGCAGTGGAAGACAGGACCGCTTGGCATGCTCTGGTCCATGGGGTCACAAAGAGTCAGACACGACTTAATGACTAAACAAGTTAAATAATTTTGATTTCAGGTTGTGTGCAATTTTGTCTCATTGTGTACAAATCATGTGCAACCCAAAATTGAAGCAAAAGCATTGTAATTAGCTCCAGCCTGCTGGTGGCGGCATTCCCCCCGTACACCAGCAGAGCTACAACAGGATGCTGATCAATACTGCAAAACTGGTTAGCACTTAATATAGATTTATATTAAAAGCCTGCTCAATTAATAAGGAACAACTCCAGTATTTTTGGTTTCATTAAGTTTGACAGTTGTTCAGAACTTGGCTTGCCTTTTATTGAAGTTGATGGAAGTTGTCTCTTGTTTGAAATCATTCAATTAAACTGGGAATTCGAGAAATGTAATTAATGTAAAAAAGGTAGTTTAGCTGGAGGAGAAAATGTAGAAAACCAGGCTGTAACTTTACTTGGCATCCAATTGCCTGTGATTTTGCTTCTCTGATGTTAGAAAATGTTCACCTGCAATTGTGTGTCAGTACCAGAGGGTGCTTTGATCAGTAGCTAGAGAGAAAGGAAAAATGTAGATATAAAGCCATTAAGCATAATGATTAAAAGACTCAACAAAATGTTGGTGTGAGTAATAATGCTTGTAATTTATTGGAATGCATGGCACATGGTTTATTTCAAAGAATTATCAAACAAGAGGCGAAGGTTATCAAGTCTATTTTAAGTTTTTAAAGTTATTTAAGTTATTGATAATTCAACACAAGGAATTAAATTACAGCTTTAGCAGCGAGAACATGAGCAATGTGCAGATGGCATAGCAAATCTAAGAAAAACATTTTGTTCTGCCTCCTTCAGAGTTCTGCTCCCCCAGCTTAATGGCACTCAGAGAGAATTAGATGGAGCTAAGGATCCAGGAGTGAAAGAGACAGAAATGTTCACTCTGCAGATGCTTTCCCAAGAGTTCATACTGTGCTGTAATAGATTTAGGTTTTCCATATTTCTGGTTGTCAAGTGGAAGAACACATTTGGCTTCCTGTTCACGTTTCTTAATGTTATAGTGTAAGGAGTAAAACAGATTTTCTGTGAGCGGAAGATCCCCACAGTGAGCAAAACTGCACCTTTAGATCCAGCCCTTTGAGAAACAACAGGGTTAGTTTGGGTGGATTTTATTGTTGCTTTTCTCCTGTGTTTAATCTAAAATGTGTATAAAAAGAAGTGAGTTTCCTAATGCTAGAACAAATCAAGTCATGGG
This sequence comes from Pogona vitticeps, assembly GCF_051106095.1. Taxonomy (NCBI): domain Eukaryota; kingdom Metazoa; phylum Chordata; class Lepidosauria; order Squamata; family Agamidae; genus Pogona; species Pogona vitticeps. The sequence continues at coordinate 13,310,503 of NC_135792.1, forward strand.
TTTTCTCTTAAGTGTTTCATCTCTTTTGAAAATCTGTGTTCTGCATCTATTTATAAACTGTAGCCACTGTTTGGAGAGAAAACTACAATCTACTTCAAATGTATTTGTGGAATTTAGAATGAAAACTGATAAATACTTACTAAAACAATCTTCTGTAGGCGAAAAACTGTTGAAAAAACTTTCACTCATCATTGGTGGAATTGTTGGTATTTCCCTGGGAATCCTTACTTCTGTCCATGTGGCTACACTACATGAAAATGATCTATGGTTTTCCAACATTAAGGTAAGAGAATATCTATATTTGCCTCATTTTCCCAAGGCATTGACCACAGTTCTGATGATACTGAATCTATTTTACTGGTCCCTCTGCAGCCCATGTATTTCTGCAAAGCTTTTAACGTCTGCTATATCCCCAACCCTTTTTTTTTTCTCTTCATGATTGAACATTTTATTCTGTACCACATCAGCCGGTGTTCTCAGCAGGTGCTGGCATGGGGACTTACTGAGATGGTACAAAGCTGATAGGTTGCTGAAAATTGTCTTATCTGGTGTAATTGTTCATAATAAAGTATGATTCAGGCTGAATGGATCAAGCAACCTGCTGCATGTATAGAAAGGTTCCTCTAAATCACATCTTGCCTAGTTAAGGATAGCTGGCTCAGACCTTATATGTATTGGAGGTTTTTTTTAACAGAGAAATAAAAATTAAAAAACTAGAGAGAATGACTCATCTGTTAGAGAGGAGGAGATCTGCGCATGCGTCGACGAGGCTAGACGCCTTTACATCGCCCTCCAGGAAACTTACAGATAAAACTATAATACAACCAAACAATTGAAAGATAAGCCTGAAGGAACTTTTGAGGAGGTTCCGGAAACTCAGCTACAAACTTTCCCTTGACTTGGTGAGTTTTTCCTTGCTAATTACAAGCAATAATACTCACCGCGAAAACAACAAAACAACATAACAAGCATAATGGCGACAAAACGTGAAGTTAAAGAACTGTCGGAGTTGATAACTAATATGGAGAAAAATATTAGACAAGACCTAAAAACGCTTCAATCTAAGTTTGGGCAATTAGTGGAAGAGGTTAAAACAGCAAGGTCAGCTGCAGATAGTGCTGTGAAAAAAAGTGAAAACAACGAGAAAGAAATACAGCAATTAAAAAAAGGCTGGCCATATTATCAGACCGCCAAAGGCGAAAGAATTTAAGACTTTCAGGAGTAACAGAAGACATTGCTGCAGGAGACCTTGGGAAGACTGTAATTGCTTTTTTTCAGGAACATGGCATAAATATAACAGATGAGGACATTGAACGCACTCACCGATCTCTGAAACCGAAACCAAAGCCTGGAGCCAGGCCTAGAGACATTATAATAGCTTTTTCAAGAGAGAAAACGCAGAACTATGTTTGGAACAAACTCAGGAAAATTAAAGACTTACAACTTCAGGGACAGAAGATATTTCCTCGCCCTGACTTATCACCAGAAACCATGAATGAAAGAAGACTTATGAAACCCTTTGCACAGAAGTTGCATGAGAATGGTGTTTTATTTTCCTGGGGTTATCCAGCCAATATTTTAATTTTTAAAGATGGAAAACTCTTGAAAGCTAGCAACCCAGCAGAGGCGGAGAAGTTACTATACAGACTTAACATACAACGTACTACTCAGCAGGCCGAAGAAGAGAAGGAGGGAGGAGAAGAAGAAGAAGAAGAAGATTGAGGGAATTTATATGTGACTGTAAATATGAATAAGCTTCCTTCAGGAATGTAAAATTTATACCATGTGAAAATAGTTTTTTTTGTTTTTGGTTAGTGTTGGTTGAAAAGAATGAAATTTTTTTTTGGGGGGGGAGTATGTGGGTAGACAGATCTCCACGTATAGAGACGAAAATGGGGGGATATAGTATCCTTACCCAACTCCTTGGGAAGGGGTTATTTTTGGGCTATGGGGGAGGGAAAGACCATCAAAAAATAGTAAATAATAGGGGCACACCAGGGGGAGTTGAGATAGACAAAAAATGGGGAGGATAATTAAAGTACTCTCCTTAAATGTGAATGGTTTGGCCTCAGATCTGAAACGTTATAGATTAAATAAGATGATAAAGGATCAAGGGGTTGATATTCTGTGTTTGCAGGAAACGCATAAGAGTAAGAGAGACGTAAGACCTTTGATGAAGTCTTCTGACTGGAGTTTGCAGATAGAGTCAAGGGGAACAAACAAAGCAAGGGGTGTGGCTATTCTCTTGCACTCTAGAATGAATATAGATGTTTTGGAACAATGTAAAGATAGAGATGGAAGATTTATTTTTGTGAAATTCAGGATGAATGGAAAGAAGTATACTTTGGCATGTATATATGCACCTAACAAAGGACAAACCCTATTTTTGAACCGAACCTTTCAAAGATTGCAGTCATTTTATGAAGGAGACTTGTTAATTGCAGGGGATTTGAATAATGATATTAGGGAAAATAAGAAATTAAACTTAAAAAAATGGAAACTTAAAGAGGTATTTAGTCTCCTGCAGGATGAAAAGCATCCTACCTTTTACTCAAAAAGGTATAAAAAGTTTTCCTGTATTGATCATATCTTAGTGAAAGAAACTAACGATATGGAAGTTAATAGTGTGGAAACAGGAGCTATATGGATTTCAGATCACGCACCATTACTTGTTGAGATTGGTTTGGAGGAGGAACAGAAAGTTAGAAGGTGGAGGTTTAACTCTAGGATATTTTTGCAACAAAAGGATAGAGAGGATTTAATAAGAGGGATACAAAAATATTTTAAAGAAAATAAAGGATCTGCGGAGGAAGATATAATTTGGGATGCTGCAAAGGCAGTAATCAGGGGAATATGTATTTCTAAAGAAATTCATTTTAGAAGAAAGGTGAATTTTAAAAGGGAACAAAAATTAAAGGAGATAGTTGAATTACAAAGAAGATTACAGGTGAAGTTTGAAAGACAAATACAGGAACAGTTGAATAGGGTGAAAGAGGAGCTGCAAGAGTTAGATAATTTGTTTTTGTGGAAAAAAGATTTATTGGTGAGGAATGAGTATCAGAGAATAAATATAAACTCGATGAAAAGATTGGCAAACTATTTGAAGAAAAGAAAGGAAAAACAAAAGATAGGGTGCATGAAAAATGAAACGGGAAGTAAGGTGTTTAAAGACAAACAAATAAGGGAGATCTTTGAAGATTTTTATAGTAAGTTATTTAAAGTAAATGAAGAGAAACAATTTGAAGAAGCTATTGTGAACAAAATTAAGAAACAAGATTTAGCAATTTTAAATGAAGAAATCACACAACAAGAAATCTTGACAGTTATTAAAAATTTAAAAAGTAGGAAATCACCAGGCTTAGATGGTTTTACATCAGAATTTTATAAAATGGTGGGGCCTTTAATAGTTCCAGAAATGCAGAGTTTGTTTAACAAGATAATGAAGGGAGGGAGAGCCCCTGAATCATGGAGGAAAACAGAAATTATGATAATCTTGAAACAATCAAGAGACCCGACGGACCCCAACTCTTATAGGCCTATTAGTTTAACAAACCAGGATTATAAAATTTTTGCAAAAATTTTAGCAAATAGATTAGAGAAAACACTCCCAAGATTAATAGGAGAGGATCAATATGGTTTTGTTAAAGGGAGATATATTGGACACCCTATAAGGAATGTGATTAATACTCTACATCACGGAAACAGTGAAGGAAGATTTGCCCTTTTAAAATTAGATGTATATAAGGCATTTGACACTCTAAGTCATGGGTATTTATTCCAAGTACTAAGTAAATTTGGATTTGACGGTCCCTTTTTGATAGCATTAAAAGAAATTTATAGAGAAGGGAAGGCAATGATTAAAGTTAATGATAATTATACAAAAGAAATTTTGCTCCAGAGAGGAGTGAAGCAGGGATGTCCCTTATCCCCAATGCTGTTTGTGTTATCTATGGAACCCTTAGCCGAAAAAATTAGAAGTAGTAGTAAAATAAGAGGATATACAGTAGGGAAAGAGGTAATTAAATTAAATCTGTATGCGGATGATATAATATTGGTGTTACAAAATCCTCTTGATGCAATAAGAGAACTACTGATAATTTTAGAAGAGTTTAAAGAATATTCAGGTTTAGGAGTAAATATTTCGAAATCAGAAATAATGTTTAAAAGGATAGATTTAATGGAACAAAAAGAAATAGCAAAGCTGACAGGTATGAAATTAGGAATTAGGAGATTAAAGTATTTAGGTATAACAATAACAAAAAGTATTAAAAATCTGATGGGAACGAATTATAAAATAACTTGGAGAAGGATACAGGAAAAACTAAACGAATGGGATAATAGATATATAAGTATTTTAGGGAAAATAAGGGCAATAAAAATGTTTATAATACCAAAGATGTTATATCTATTTCAGGTACTCCCGGAGTACATCCCAAAAAAACAATTAGCTGTATGGGATCAAGAATTAAAAAATTGGGTTTTTGGGAAGAAGAAAGCTAGAATAGTAAAGAGGGTAATATATTCACCACAGGAAGATTTAGGGTGGGGTCTCCCACATTTGGAAAGCTATTACGAAGCTTTTCAAATAAAAATGCTATTGGAATTAGATGGGAAAAGTGTGGAGAAATGGGTAAGATGGGAGGATATAATAAATAAAGGAGTAGGTAAATTTGGAATATTTACACAGAAGGTTAAAAACGACATTAAAAATACAATAGGCCCAAGACAGACAGCACTAACAATATGGGGGGAAAGGCAACTTAATTGGATGCCAAGTCTTTCCAAATGGACCCCACTAGAATCTCTAGGTGAGGATTTGAAAATTGAGAAAACTTTTTGGAAGAAACTAAAAGAAACTGGCTATTATAGAGTGAAGGATTTATATAACCCTCAGGGGACACAGATTCCGGCACAAAATGTAGTAGGACAAGTTGGAAGACAATACTGGTTACAGACTATGGCTTTATATAATATTTTGAAACAGAGAAGGTACTCTGGAATACTAAATAAAGAGGATACCCCGCTAGAAAAACTATATAATAATAAAGAGGATAATAAGAAGGGTATTGCAAGGAAGTTGTACAACTTGATAAATACAGATAAAGATTATATGATTGGGACAATACAAACGAAGTGGGAAAGAGAAATGACATTGTCAGCATACGAAATAGATGGGTTAATGGAAGGCATATTGGAAATCAAAATGGATAAATTTAGAGAATTGGAGATGAAATTAATATTGAAATGGTATAGGACACCCCCTCAGTTGTCTTATATGATAAAAGGTTTGAATTCAAGTTGCTGGCATTGTAAGAGGAGTAAGGGATATTATGCACATCTTTGGTGCGAATGCCCTAAGGTTATTGAATTTTGGCAGCTGATTTTAGAAAAGGTGAACGCCGTGTGTAATATTAAATTGCAGCTGACTGGGAAAATCTTGTTTATGGGAGTTCTGGGGAATAATAAAGTAAAAAAACCTAAACAGAATTTATTTAAAGCTATGATTATAGCAGCATATGCAGTAATAGCTTATGGGTGGAAGGATGCATCAAAATGGACTTTGGAAAGATGGAATTGGTATTTATATGAATGGATTCAATCAGACATACTGTCGATTTTGACACAGGATAAGGTATGGGAAGAAAAAACATTAGAGATAAGAAAGAAATGGTCGGGATATGTAAGATGGGTAAGAGAAGGGGGGGCCAATAATGTTATATTGGTTAAACTCCAAAAGGTGTGCTCATGGTTGCAGATTTAAAATTAAATGGTCTTTTTTTTTTTTTTTTTGGGGGGGGTGGGATAAGGGGGTAGAAATAAATAGGAAAATGATGACTATGTAAAGATAAGAGAAATGGTTATGTATGGATATGTTAATTAAAAAATTAAAAAAAAAAAAAATCTGTTAGAGAGGAGCCACAGACGCTGATGTGGCCCTCCAAGGTTTGCTGGTGTAACATAATTAGGTGTATTTGCTTGATTTGTGAGTACAAACATTTACTGTAGGCTTAGCCTTGAAGTCCTTAGGCAAGGTACAAATGAATTTTCTTCTGCAATATGTTGATATCACATCCTGTAGTAATAGATTTCATTGTATGGTTCATTAAACTATTCTCATCTCATGATATCATGATAATAACACCCATTTTATCTTTGAATTCCCTATTAGGGCAAACTCTAGTGCAATTTACTGTCAGCTCTTGCAGGGTAAATTGGGGCTAGATGGTGATAGACAATCTGCCAAAAAGAGAGAGAACATTTGTGTCAATGACTTGGTGCTTTAAACAAAGAGATTAGTCCTTTTCAGGCATTATGCATTATGGCTGAATCTTGAAGGGCTGGATGGATAATGGGGACATGGCAATGCATATAAGCCAAACCTATTTCCCTCTCACCTGAAGGACAGTGTTTAACATAAAGGTTTGCAAAGGATCCCTGTGATTGGAAGCTCTGAAGGCTTCTTTGCAGTCACTATAGCTAAACATCCAATAATATTGACAGACTTCCAGGGGGATAGAGTGTAAAGGGTGAGGCTGATATGGATGCTTTTGTGCCCAGGGCCAGAGTAGCCCAATGCAAATTCTGGCAAAGCAGCTTTTCTGTGAAGATAAATGGGAATGGATTTCTATAGGATAAAGAGTTTGAAAATGAACATACCTTTTGCTGCTTCTGATTCGTACAAAGCTGTAATGTCTAAACATGAATTAACATTTTCTCCAGTCTTGAAGAAAAGAACAACATACTGGTGAGTAGTTTATTTAGGTTTATATTCTGCTCTGTTCCCAGGGCCTTAGACAGTAGATTTCATTGTACAGTGGTGCCTCGCATAACGATTTTAATTGGTTAAAAAAAACGTTATATGAAACATCTTTATGTGAAACACCATTTCCCATAGGAATGCAATGGAAACCGGTTAATCCGTTCCAATAGGCACGGATTGCCGTCCTTAAGCGAAAAAACCCATAGGAAACATCGTTAAACGATACAATGTTTCCTCCATTGGAATGTATTGAAGCTGACTCAATGCATTTCAATGGCTTTGCGAAGTCAATTTTTGCAAATTTAAGTGTGTAATAAAAGGGTCAAAAATGGTTTTAAATGCTTGGATTAGCTTCTGCACCCTCTAAAACAGATGCAAAAGTTAATTTGGCTTTGATCTGACTTTTCGTTAATTTATGGTGAATTTTTTCCCCCCAACTTTTGACAGCTGTCAAAATCTGACAGCTCCATTGGTTCCTATGGGGGAAGAAAAAATTCACAAAAAAGTAACGAAGACTCAGCAACTGTTCTAAATGCTTGGATTCGTTAGAGGACCCCCTAAGTCGTGTGCAAACCTGATTTGGCTTTGATCTGACTTTTCGTTAATTTATGGTGAATTTCTTTTCGGCCCATAGGAACCAGTGGAGCTGTCAGATTTTGACAGCTCCATTGGTTCCTATGGGCCGAAAAAAAAATTCACCATAAATTAACGAAAAGTCAGATCAAAGCCAAATCAGGTTTGCGCATGACTTAGGGGGTCCTCTAACGAATCCAAGCATTTAGAACCGTTTTTGACCCTTCTAAGACACTTTTTAAATTGAAAAAAGAAACATCGTTAAGTGAAGCAGGGGACCTAAAATCGTATTTGTTATGCCAAGCATGGTCCCAAACTTCGCTAAGCGAAAATCGCCCATAGGAAACATTGTTATACAGTGCATATTATTTTCTAAAAAAAACACATCGTTATGCGAATTCATCACTAAACGAGGCACTCGTTAAGCGAGGCACCACTGTATAGACAAGAAATTAAGGCATTGAAATAAGAAGAATTTATTATATACTGAACTCCAACTTTCTAGCCACAGAATTCTGTATTTCTGTTCCTTTGAAGTCTCATAGTGAAATTGGTCAGTTCCTGATTGTTTCCCTCCTTTAGTAAACCTGAACACTCGGATCCATACCAGTCAGTTTAAGATTAGCCAGCCAAGAGTTCTGTGTGTGTTAATTATATTTGTTAAAGACATACTGTATAGATTTGGTCATTTTAATTCAAGTACAGTATCTGAATTGAGCATTCCTCTGAATTTTTTAAGAATATTTGCTGCTTAATTAATTGGATTATATTTTTAAAAGTAATATGATTTTATTCCTTTTTCTAGTGCATTTTGCTTTCATGTTGAAAGCCAAAACACTATTTTCTGTAATTCTTATTTATTTAAAAGTTGTATCTAGCTTTGGCGTTTACAGCTTTCAAGTACATCACTAATGGTGGAGACTAGAGCATTTAGTTATGGGATAGAATTTAGAGGTAATCTCACCCCTGATCTTCTTTCCCAAAGTGTCCTCTATATTTGGCTGCTAGGCTGTTAGTAGTACATTTACCAGCTCTGCAAATAAGTAGATCCAGAACCCTTCATAGATCTTGATGCATTGAGTCATTGTGATGATTTAAGAATCATGTTGTCCTTCCAGTGTATCAGCTATCTCAAGGATAATGGCATTCAGAGGTAGGAGTTGAATGTCATTTTAGTCCCAACTGGAGCAAACCCATTGTATGGGGCTTATATTTTATTTATTAATTTATTATTTTATTTACAATATTTTTTAGCTGCACCATTACCACTGGCCTCTGGGTGGCATACAACAATATTAAAACTTAAAAACATTTAAAAAGACAATATAAAATATTCTATATATATATATGATGGTATGCCCAGTGTGGTGTAGTGGATAGAGTGACAGACTGGGACTCTGGCGAACAGGATTTGAATCCCCGATCAGTCGTGGAAACTCACTGGGGTAATGGAACTGGTAAAGCCACTCCTTAAAACCCCATACAGTGGTGCCCTGCATAGCGACAATAATCCGTTCCAAAAAATTCGTCGCTATACAGATTCGTCGCTATGCGGGGCAAAAAAGCCCATAGGAACGCATTGAAACCCCTTCAATGCGTTCCTATGGGCAAAAAACTCACCATTCTACGGAAATCCTCCATGCAGCCGCCATTTTCGCTGCCCGGTAAGCGAGGAAAGGGCGTCAAAAGACTGCGGGCAGCCATTTTGGAACAGCCAATCAACTGTTTTAAAAACATCGTTATGCGATAATCGGTAAGCAAAACGCTTACCGATCATCGCAAAGCAATGTTTTGCCATTGAAAACATCATTATGCGATCGCTTTTGCGATTGCAAAAACCTCATTGCTATGCAGATTCGTTGTTAAACTAATCGCTCGTTACGCGGGGCACCACTGTACTTACCTTGAAAATCCTGTTAGAATCGCTGTATGGTTAGTTATGTGCCATCAAGTGATTCCAACTTGATGGTACGCAACTAACTAAATATAAATGATGAGCCCAATGATTTAGGTATCTGGCTGTGGAGCCAACATTTAGGAGTTCAATTCCTCACTGTGCCTCCTTAGTAGGGACTAGACTTGAACTAAAGGGTCCCTTCCAGCTCTGCAGTTCTAAGATTATATTACTGTACTGTTAAACAAGTCACATTGATTTCAGTGGGTCTGCTATACCTGGGATTAAAATTGATTAGCCCTTCATTTCCAAATGAAATGGGTGAAGATCCACAAACATGTACTGTATAAGTATCATAATTTTCACTAAAGCACCACTAGAGTCATGTTGTCAACAGAGTATGTAATAGAGTGACAAAAATGCATGTGTAGAATATACCACACTTAAATATTATTATTCAGCTGTTAACCTATAGAAAAATATAAATTGCAATCGAACATGAAAGATGTAAATGAAGAAAGCAGATGTTATCTTAGTATGAAACAGATGTAAAACAGTAGTGTTTACTTCATGAAGTATGGCATTGGGTTGAATACATCTGGTGTTCAGCTTACAAATTAATAATTTATGTTTGATGCATTCTTGCTAATGAGATCCCCTCTATGCCCAGCAAATTCTGGAACATTTCAGAGATATTTCCGTTTTTAAAATATTGACTATATTATAATATTGACTGTATTTTTCAGTGTATGTGCAACTAACATGGAAACTTCAGTCATGTAGATTCATGTAAAATGATAAGACCATAGGATCTGACTGTCAGTGTTTCAGGGACTTTAGTGAGCTTAAGCTGATGCAGTGGTGCCTCGACTTACGAACGTCCCTACTTAATGACCATTTCAACTTACAAACAGCTCCGGTTGCAAAATTTGGCTTCGACTTGCAACCGGAGCTTTGACTTATGACTGAAAAAAAATGCAGGGAAAGCGGGAAATTTGAACTGCTTTCAGTTAACTGTTGAGTCAGCGAAGATGCTGCTTCTCTGTACCCCATTTGCCCCAGCAGTTAGAGAGTGTGAATACGGAGAGAGACTTTGGACTGCCTGGTACTGTACTGTACTGTACTGTATTTTTTGGCTTTTTTATTTTTGCTTTTTGGATTTTTGACTTTCTTTTTTAAAACAGAGAGACTGCCTGTTCTGGGTGAGTACTGTATTTACGGTACAGGGTTTTTGCAGCGTGGGTTTGGGCTAGGTGGGGGGTTTATGTTTATGTGCTCTGATGGGTCTTGCAGTGTGGGTTTAAAATGTGAAAATTAGACTGTAATTTTAAAACGTAAAATTTATTTTTTCATTCTGAGGCTCCTAGGGTTTGTGTACTGTGAGCTCTCTTTTGTTTTAAAATGTGTGGGTTTAAAATGTGACACTAAAGTCTTTTTGTTTTAAAATCAGAAAATTTTATATGAGGGGTTGTGGTTGCAGGCATGGTGTAAAATGGGCTTTAGACTCGAGTCTCTCCCCTCCCCCATTGTCTTCTCTCTGCATTCTCTCTTTTTGTGCTTAACATCACAAACCTTTGCCTGAGGGGTCTGTGTGCCCCAGTGATGACCTTTTTTCTTTCCTCTTTTCCCCATTGTTCCCTCCCTCCATTCCTGCCCTTTTTTTAACCTAAGTCATCTTAGGTTAAAAGAAGAAAAATTCTCTCCCTAGTGGTAGAGGATGGATTAACCACTTTTGCATTGGTTCCTATGGGAATGAATGCTTCGACTTGCAACCGGCACCTCTAGATAGAGTGGTGCCTCGTATTACGATGTTAATTCGTTCCAGCGAAATCGCTGTAGAACGAAAACATCGTAAAGCGAAATTAAAAAGCCCATAGAAACACATTAAAACCTGATTAATGCGTTCCTGTGGGCTTGAAACTCACCGTCCGGCGAAGATCCTCTATAGCGCGGCCATTTTCGCTGCCCGTGCAGCGAGGAATCCATCCCAGAAAACAGCGGGCGGCCATTTTTTTAACCCGGCAGCCATTTTGAAACTGCCAATCAGCTGTAGGAAAATCGTCCCTTTGCGAGAATCGGTTCCCGAAGCAGGGAACCGATCATCACAAAGCAAAATTCCCCCATAGGAAACATCGTTTCGCTATCGCTTTTGTGATCGCAAAAACTGTCGTTATGCGATTTTGTCGTAAAACGGAGCGCTCGTCTTGCGAGGCACCACTGTACAACCAAAAAACAGCCAGAACAGATTAATCAGGTTTCAGTGTATTTCAATGGGAAATGCTGCTTCCACTTACAACCATTTCAACTTATGACCATCTTCTGGAACAGATTATGGTCTTAAGTTGAGATACCAGTTACTACTCTAGCAGGTTCATGGAGCATAATGTTTCAAAGGGTTTAAAACTTGTATCTGTTATGTACTAGTCAGTGTTTTCCTAATTTTGATTGACTGTTCCTAGTCATTATGAATAACAATAATAATTTAATAATTGTCATCATCTTAGAACTGTCATCATCTTAGTCCAGCTCCTGTCAGGGAGGCACAGTGGCGAATCAAACTCCCAGCCTCTGCCTCTCCAGCCAGATACCTAAACCACTGAGCTATCCCAACAGTTCAGTATCAGCCATCTGTTCTTCCTCCTTTTTCCATTGGTTTGTCTCAAATTAGGACTTTATTTCGGTTTGGATAATGAGAATTTCATTATTATTTAATTTAATATATTTCATACCTTACTTCAACTATACTGTATCTGAATAGTCTCTTGACTCTTGCTAATGCATTGGTTATCCAAACAGGAGCGTAAGTTACAATTGCGTCCCATGTCCCTATTGGTGTGCTTTTTGAACACCAGTCAAAGTTGCCTGATAGATTTGAATCTTGGAGTCTGGACTAAAATCTCTGCTGTGCCACCAATACTTCAAATGTCCTTGACTGAGAGATTGATCTGAGGTCTTCACTAGTAGAATTGGGAAGGCATCTGATCTGTTTCACAGAAGTGTTGACCATGAAAAATAAGATGAGTCAAACCTATTGTATTAACTAACATTTACCGTTTTGTTGATGTTACACTGACTTTATTGAACTGTTTGAAATTATGCAAAATTAAGAAAAACGTCAACATGTTTCTTCTTGCCTCTTAACTGGCCTGTTTTCCTACAGGAAGTGGAGCAGGAAATTTCATTCAGGACAGAATGTGGTCTCTATTATTCGTATTACAAACAGATGCTGCAGGCTCCTTCCATTTCATTAGGTATTGTAAGATATATATTATATATTAATTAAACTTTGATTTTCTGAACTGCATAAAGTGCACATAGCTCTCAAAAGTGTGATTCTGTTGCATTTTTGGTCTTCAACCATGTCTTAAGCTTGTCATAGAGTCTCTGTATAAATTCTAGGAATACAAACTTTTATGTTGTTGCTGTGTCTCAGGGCTGGGGGAAGTGTGATGTTAAGTCATTAAGTCAAGTCTCAGTTTAGTCATTTTTTAACTCCTAGAGAGAGTTCTGATTTGATTAGATCAAACACACACTTATTTTATCTACTATGGTATCTGTAAAGCTGCTATCCAGCACCACATGTTAATAATAATAATAATAAACCTTTATTGGCATACAGCAGAAAGAGCCGCAAAATAGATACAATAAAATACACATACAGGGTTCGTTGCATACGAGTGGGGTGGATAAAATAACAGCGTTAAGCCCCTCATGTTGAACTAATTGTTTTTTTCACTGATCAGTTTCATATCTGTATATAATGATCAGGAATAGAATGCATCATTTTCGCCTTGGTCTCCAGTGACACATCCTCAGTCTTGTGAATCTGTTCTAGTTCTTTGATACCTGTTCTTTCAAGCCTCGGTCTCCTGATTTCTTGACTGCAGTCAGTTTTGTAACTTAGTAAAAGACCCATTCTGTTGATGAGTTGCATTAGCCTCAAGGTACCTAGAATCCCAAAACACATATCACACTAACAACTTACTAAACATATATAATTATATTATTGAAGAAAAAATTTATTCCAAAACGTTAAACCAAAGGACTTTGTAATGATGGAATTTGATAACAAACACATTTCTTCAGTTTCTAACTCTGTAAATTATCAATATTTTTTAAAAAGCATGCTCTCCTTTTATTTCCCTCTTACTCTGCAGGTTTACATAGTTTGATTTATGATAATAAAACTGAATCTATGAGAACGATTAATATACTTGGAAGAATGAATGTTTACCAAGAAGTATTTCTTAGCATTCTATATACAGTTTTTCATATGAAGGTATGTGTTTACTTTCAAATTTTTGACTAAGCAAAATAAATTGAACTTCCCATATGAGTCTTACTTATACATGTTTTTGAATTTGAAGACACATATGGTGCAGTCCTATGCATAGTTACTCAGAAGTAGGTCCTGTTTTTGTTGTTATGTGCTGTCAAGTCACTTCTGACATATGGCAACTCTGTGAATGAGCAATCTCCAAAATGTCTGTCCTCAACAGACTCAACTCTTGCAAATTCAAGCTTGTGGTTCATTTCAGCAGTCAACCCATCTCACATTTGGTCCTTCTCTTTTCCTGCTGTCTTCAGTCTTTCCCAGCATTATTGTCTTTAGCAGCAAACACTGTCTTCCCATGATGTGCCCAAAGTAGGACAGCTCAGTTTCATCATTTTTGTCTCCAGAGATACTTCAGTTGCTCTAGGACTTACTTGTTTTCCTTTCTGGCAGCCAAGGTCATGTGCAAAGCTCTTCTCCAGCACCACATTTCAAACAACTCGGTTATCAGCCTTCTTTACTGTTGAACTTCCACATCTGTACATAGTAAATGGAAATAGTGTACAATAGTGTGAATGATCTTGGTCTTTGTTGCCAATGGCACATTCTTACACTTGATGATCTTGTCTAGTTCCTTCGGAGTCTCATTATTCTTCTGATTTCTTGACTGCAATCTGGGATTGATGATTGAACCCAGGTATACAAAATCTCTTAACTATTTCAACAACTTCATTGTCAACATTAAAGTTGTATAGTTTTTCTGTAGTCATGATTTTGGTCTTTATGTTCAACTACTGTCCAGCTTCGGCACTTTCTTCTTTCACTAAAGGCCATTCTGTTTCTCCATATTCTGTCCTAAGGGTAGCTTCGTGTTCACAGTAGAGGTTGCAGATCAGGACAATGGCACACCCATTTCTTTCAGAACAGCCCATAGTTCTCATAATCCACACAATCAAAAGGTTTGCTGTCCTCTATAAAGCATCTCAAGTGCCTTTCCCTTTTCAGAATCCAGCTTGAACATGAGGCATTTTTTTTACTCCATACAAGCTTTTGTTACAATATCTTGAACAACTTTGCTTGCATGGGAAATTAGAACAGTGGTTGCATAGCTACTCCACTCCTTGGCACTTCTTTTCCTTATTTGTTGGCATATTTGTGTTAGGATTTTGAGAGAATCAGTCTCTGTGGCTTGAAATAGTTCTATTGGTATTCCATCTGCTCCTGGTGATTTATTTTTCCAGTGCTTTCAGAGCAGTCTTCACTTCATTTTTTAGAACTTCAGGTTCTGTGTCTTAGAATTCCTCTTGAAAGGAGTCTATCATCCTTTTATCTCTTCTATATAGGTCTTCAGTGTGCTGTTTCCACCTTCTCTTTATTTTCTCCTAGTAAGATGTGCTTTTCATCTGTCTTTTTCAATTTTAAGTGTTTATTCCATCACCCATCTAAGTTTTTCTTTTAACTACATGAATTATCTTTTTGCATTTTTCCTAATATCTCTGGTTTCAATCTGCAGTTCTTCTAGTTCATGTTCAGTGCAGATCTGTTCCTTATGTGTACTTCAAATTCATCAGGAATGTTGTTTAGATAATATTTTGACACTACAATTCTTTTCTTTTCCGTTTTACTCTAAAGTTGGATATTCATGCTCAGTACCATAATCTGCTTCTGGTCTTGTCTTGGCAGAGATAATACAGCTTCTCCATTTCCAACTTCCAATTATGTGGTCTATTTGATTTCTGTATCGACCATCTGGTGATGTCCACGTGCACTGCTGTTTGTTTGGTTGTTTGAAATATGTATTTGAAGCAAACATATTGTTAACTTTGTAGAATTCTGAGTCATTCTCCTGCTTCATTTCTGTCCCCTGGACCAAATTTTCCAGCAACATTTGGTTCTGCTTTGTGCCTTCCTTTTGTGTTCCAGCCACCTATGATTGTAAGCATGTCTTGTTTTGGTGTGTGATCAATTAGATGCTTGTGTAAAAGCTTTCAGTTTCATCTTCTTTGGCATTGGTAGTTTGAGCATAGACTTGAATGATGGTTACGTTGATAGGTTTTCCATGGAGTCTGATGGATTGATTGATTCATTGAGTGTAAAGATGTAAATCTTCAGTCATTTTGCTTGTGTGTTTGGGTACCTTTTTGTAGAAGTGTTTTTTCTTCTTCAGAAGACCTTGTATTTCATGCAGAAATGCATTTTTTTTTTTTTTTTGCAAAATCAAAGATTTTTTAAAACCCCAAATAACCTATTTTTTCATACGGAAATGCTGTTGCTAAAGAAGAAGTTGTTGGTCTTTTCATTTTCATATGCAAGGGAAAAATCTCACAGCAGTTGCCCATTTTTGTGTCGAGTCACCATTTTTCATTAAAGAGAAGAACATGCACATGTTACATCTGTAATCTGGTAGCATATATTCTAGTAAGGGTGCATAGAACTGCATTTTTACAGTGTAATCCTTTGTGCATTTCCTTAGAAAGAATTCTCATATATTGGAAACCATATATGTGAACAAAGGTTGTAGGATTTAATTTACGGCGATTCATACGATATAAACAGTTGGTTTCGTGTTAAAACAAGCAGTATATGTTTAACTATCTCATATATCCTTCTTTCACAGAGATTTTTAGAACCTGTTTATTTTTATATCTACACGTTGTTTAGCCTTCAGGCAGTCTATGTCATTGCTCTGTATGTAACCAGCTGGCTTCTCAGTGGAACGTGGGTTTCAGGTGTATTAGCAACCTTCTGGTATATCATAAACAGGTAAGGATAATTTTGTGAGTCCTCGCAGCAGTGATTTGACTTCTGCCATGTTATCAGGGGGAATATATTCAACCTTTTAGAGACAGATTGCAATGTATACATTAACATAGATAGGTTGGTAGGAACCCCTTCCCCCGGGTGCCATTGGATAAACCCTTCTGAACATTAGTTGTGTTGGGTAGGAGCTGTTAGAAGACTGAATCATCATAATCATCATTCTTTATTATGATCACAGACCAGCAAGATTATATAAAAAAACAGAGCATACAGAAAACTCCTATATGTAGTGTATGAATCCTTCTTTCAAGGTGATTGCAACGTTTTCTCTCTAATTCTCATAGCAATCAATAAAAAAATTAGACACCCTGTCAGTAATATAAGTGGACACACCCTCTAAACAGGACAGTAACAAATCTGAAGGGCTACCATGCAGAGAGACAACTTCTTTCTGCAGTCTAGAAGTTTGAATCTAGTAACTTCTGAAGAGAAAGAGAATTTCCATCTGTGCTTTGGAGCTTTTCTAGTCTCAGGCCCTTCCTTGATATGCGGATCTAGGCTTGAATTCGTAAGAAGGTGACAGATGACTTTAAAGAATAATGTAGGGGGGATTATGTGAGAGGAATAAAATAAGATGGCCAAACCATGGCACACAAGGGAGGATTATATATATCCTAATTGAGAAAGTTGGGACTATAAAGGCCAAATATTAAAATATCATTTGGAAAAAAATTCTCTAGTGTGGAATTTTCAAATTCAGAGTATCCCAAAGGCTAAGAATCTTCCTATTGTGAAGAAATGTTTGTAGCAGAGCTGCCTGGACTGAAAAGTACTTAACCACTGCTAATATCTATTTAGTGCCGTTAGCGTGTAGGTTGTCTATGAGAAGGCACCCATGTGAATCACTCAATAGGCTGTCGGTTTACTAATTAAGAAAACTGATTCCTACAGTTCTACTAGAGGGACGTGGTGGCGCTGTGGGCTAAACCGCAGAAGCCTGTGCTGCAGGGTCAGAAGACCAAGCAGTCGTAAGATCAAATCCACGCAACGGAGTGAGCTCCTGTCACTTGTCCCAGCTCCCGCCAACCTAGCGGTTCGAAAGCATGCAAATGCAAGTAGATAAATAGGGACCACCTCGGTGGGAAGGTAACAGCTTTCCGTGTCTAAGTCGCACTGGCCATGTGACCACGGAAGATTGTCTTCGGACAAACGCTGGCTCTATGGCTTGGAAACGGGGATGAGCACCGCCCCCTAGAGTCAGACACGACTGTACTAAATGTCAAGGGGAATCTTTACCTTTACAGTTCTACTGCAAATAACATTTGAGGTAGGTGAACTTAGTGAAGCTAGCCATAGTTTCTTGAACAAAAACCAGAGAGAAATCATTTTGTCAGTTTGGACTTTGAAAACTTTTGTGTTTTGTATTTGAAGGTCACTTTGATATACTGTTACTCTGGATTTTCTAGATTTGTAAACATGCCACATTTCTCTTCTCAGTGCTCGTTGCTGGTTAAGATCTGATTTTTAAAAAGAAACATTTTAAATCAAGAGTTAATCAGTCTGATTATCTTGATAGTTTTGTACTGTTTTTGGAAGTAACCAAAGAATAGCTCAAGTCCATTTTCAGTTTTGAGTGATTTCAGCTTTGCTGAGTTTTTTTTCAGCTTTGGCCCACCCATTTCTATATCGACCTTTGTTTTTTGTTTTGCACAGGGTAGACACAACCAGAGTGGAATTCACCATTCCACTGAGAGAAAACTGGGCGCTGCCATTCTTTGCTGTTCAGATAGCAGCAATCACCTTCTACGTCAGACCTCGCTTGCGGCCTGTTCATGAAGTGAGTTTTTTTTTTAATAGGAAAAAATTTCCTCATTGAGATATCATGTGGATGAATGTGGTGGGATGGTTCAAATTTTGGACCACCAACCTACACAATTTAGGTTCAAATACCCACTGAGCCATCCAACATTCTGGATCCCTTTAGACCAGTCAGTTCCTCTCAACGTAACCTACCTCACACAGTTGTTATGGGCATAAAGCCAATTCTGCTCTTTCATAGTTAAACATAATTTATTTGTTTCAGTACGAATTCCCCAGTTCCGCAAGAGACCCTTTGTGGACCAGAGCAGATTTCTCTTTATACACCTGAAAGGGGGGGGGTTGGATAGTTGGATGCACCAGAGAGTTCCTGAGCATACCATTATAGTAAGTGTGATCCAGAAAAAGTGGCTGCATACCTAGGATCAAAATAGTTGTCACGAGTAAAGTATATTTCCTACAGTTCATCTGATCAACCCCTTTCCTTCACACAATGGGGTTTCTCAGAGATACATATCTCAGCAATCAGATCCGCAAAGTAATTTCATGTTTACTTCCTAGTGACCAATCACAAAACAAAGCGTGCTAAATACAAGATATGTAATCAAGGACAATCACATTTATGGCAAACGGATGTCTTACAGCATTTCTAGAAACAGCCCTGCAAAAACTGATGAAAATACTATCTTGTGTGATCCATAAACAGGTTCCCCAAAAACAGCAGCCTTGGTAACTGGCTTTTTCAGGAGAGAAGGAAGGCTTGGGTTCTACTCCCACCTCGCTCCATCTCTATCCAATATCTTCTGGCTATGTGTATCATATTTTGCCATGTATAAAACACATTTTCCTAAAATAATTAAAGGAAAAATTGAGGGTTGTTTTATACACAGAAGTAAGTAAGGGGGGAGGGCTCAAGGTGCTTTGATCCCTGCTTTCCCCCTCCACATTCTGCAAACAAAATGGAGGGGGAAAGCAGGAATCACTTTCCTCCTCCATTTTCTTTGCAAAACGTGTAGGGGGAAAGCTGCTTTTTGCATTGAAAATGTAGGGGGAAAGCAGTAATCGCTTCCCCCCTCAATTTTCTTTGCAAAACGTGAAGAGAGCTGCTTTTTGCAACGAAAGTGAAGTGAGAAAGCAAGAATCACTGTCCCCCTCCACTTTCTTGCAAAGAAAGAAATTTGGTTTAGAAAAGTGGGGAGTGTCTTATACATGGGGTGTCTTATACATGGGAAAATATGGTAGTTTGTTAAATCATAGTTTTTAAAGTATGCTTCTTGGGATATATGGGTAGTTTTCAAAGGTCAACAAGGTGCTACATTGGGCAGGGCAATCTCTGCTTTCCATTTTCCTTGCTGTTACCATTTTTCAGTTTCTTCATGTGTGTAATTTTTCTATTTTTCCAGCGGCTGGCACTTCTGGCAATATTTATTTCAACCTTCCTCTTCAGTTTGGCTTGGCAGTTTAATCAGTTTATGCTCTTGATCCAGGCTTTGGTTTTTTTCACACTCGACTGCCTTGACTTGCTTCCTAGGGGAAAGGTAAGTTAATTGTTGAATGTGGCACACACCTAAATATTGTTGAAATAAAGGAAGGTACTGTAGTAAGTTTGATTGTATACAACATTGCAACTGTCATGTATAATTTTAAATTTTGAAAAAAAGACTGCAGTGATATAAATGTTGGTTATCAAAGGGATATAAACATCTACTCTTGTACTGAAGGACAGAAATAGAATTGTACATCTAAACAAATACCAAAAGGCCATCTAATCCGTATCACGTTTTTTCTCCCTCTCTCTTTCATTTTAAACAGAGAGTAGAAAGTTCTGCAGGCAGACTCAGTTCTGCTGGTGGGAATTTACCTTGTCTCTGTTCCTGTGCCAGCTTTTGTCACCATAGGACTTTCATGCATATTACAAAAGACATCTGCTTCAGTTTCTTTCATACAGAGGAGGAAGAGATCGATTTTTATTACAGCAATTTTTATTTTAAAACTATGATATGTATAATTTCCTATTATTTTTGCAGGTGACCTGGATTTACATAATTCAAGTATCTAGTTTGCTGCTTGTATGCCTCCTACAGTTTTTCAATGCCATGATAATAGGATCGTTGCTTGTAAGCTTTAATATGTCCACATTGTTGGCAAGAAAACTTCAGGTATATATTTATCATTATTTCTTTTGAAATGACCAGTAGATGAGAGAAACTAGACAGCTGCCTGTTTTGTTACAAAACCTGTTATACCTATGGTGTGATGCTGTCGGGTGTTGTCTTGGACTCCCATAAGCCTTAACATTATCTCAATACTCCAGTCTTTAAGAATGTAACGTTTTCTTCTTCACAATACCTCTTATTGTTTATAACAGAGCTTTGGAAGGTGGGGGCTGTCAGATGTTGTAGAATGAAACTCCCACCAACTCAAGCTGATGTTACAAGAGAGGACAGAGAGAAATGTTTAGTCTACTCTTCTAGTACTAGAACTCTTTGGTCAACAAATGAAATTCATTGGAATTAGGTCCAAGTCAGAAAAGGAAAAAATACTTCTTTGCATAACAACCTATTGGCTTATGATGGCCAAATCTTTTGGTGGTTGTAGAGAAATTGTGACTGAAATCCTTTTGCTTTAGTTTAATGCTGCATAAGCCTGATGACATTTTAAATCCATTTTATGTACCAGATTAACATTAGAAGTGTGATTCAGATATGTTACCTTTCTGCTCCAACTGTCCAGAGCATAACAGCAACACAGATGGCAGAATAAAAGGGTTTTTTAAGAACACTACATGGCTTGGCTTAAAAGGTCTTGTCTTCTTCCCAGTATATCAAAACTGATTGTCATGCTGCTTCTTCCATGATTGTATATAAAAGATCCATGCTTGCATGCAAATGCCTGTGAAACAGCAATGCACATTTTCTTTCCCGAGCACATGGGGAAGCTAGTACAGCTATTTATCATCTAATGTTAACACTTCTGCTGTCTTGTGTAAGTAAGCCTTATGCTCTGTATTTATGTATTTAGAGCATTTGCACCCCATTCTTCTGAGGAAAAGGTTTGTGGGTTTGTGAGTTTGGCTCACAAAAATTAAGATAGTCCCTGCTCTGCTTAAACAACACAACACAGAAGGAAAAAAAAATGGGGGGTGATGATAGAGGAAGAAGCTCAGGCAACAATTCTAAATGTTATCACAAGGCAAATCAGGGGATAGGAATCCAGCCTATAGTGGATGAGGTTACACTTACCCTAAAAAGTCAGGTTCACAGCTTGGCTCTACTCCTTGTAAGGTAAAGGTAAAGGTTCCCCTTGACAATTTTTGTCCAGTTGTGTTTGACTCTAGGGGGCAGTGCTCATCCCCGTTTCCAAGCCATAGAGACAGCGTTTTGTCCGAAGACAATCTTCCGTGGTCACATGGCCAGTGCGACTTAGACACGGAACGCTGTTACCTTCCCACCGAGGTGGTCCCTATTTATCTATTTCCATTTGCATGCTTTCGAACCGCTAGGTTGGCGGGAGCTGGGACAAGCGACGGGAGCTCACTCCATCGCGTGGATTCAATCTTACAACTGCTGGTCTTCTGACCCTGCAGCACAGGCTTCTGCGGTTTAGCCCACAGCGCCACCACGTCCCTACTCCTTGACTCAGCTCTAAAGTTTGGATACACCCTCAGTAGTGGCCAGGAATGCTTTTGCACATTTAAAGCCTGGAAAAATCTGATCTGGCCATGGTGACACATACTTTCATTAAATCTCATCTGAATTACTGCAATGTGGTCTACATGGGGTTGCCTTTGAAGAATATTCACCTCCTTCAGCTGGTTCAAAACGCTGTAGCCAGACTCCAGTCAATATTTTTAGAATTTTGATTGACTGCGCCTTGTAGTTTTGAATAATAATCATAAACATTACATAGTCATTCTAACTCAGTTTGACTACGATTCCCTGGACACTTCCTTGAGAGCCAGTGAGTTCAGTGACTTATTTTGATATACAGAGAGTTAGGTTGGAAAAATCTGGAAGGAGAATGTGTGCAAAACTGTACTATAAAAATGTGACCACGGGAAAGGATTATTGAAGTGCTAGCAGTGCTCACAAAGAAGATGACTGCTCTTGATCAAGTAATAAAGAAGACTGGAATTGACCAGTTCTCTTAATGGAGTAAGGCCATTGTGTAATGACATCTAGCTCTAACTGGAAAACTGGGTGCGAGAATGTGAATGGCAAAGGGATGGTGTTACATACAGAGGAAGTCATGGAGTCACCACATCATCATAATGTTCAGTTTAGGATCAGAAATGCTAATCAGAATTGGAACCAGAACTACATAGGAACCATGGCAATGTTGCCCTCGTGCATCTCATGAATCCATTTTAGGGCAGCGTTTCTCTTTTGTGCCATATCCTTCCTCTGTTCTGTTTAGGGTATTCCTGAATATGAGCTTCTACTCTTGCAGCATGATCACTCCAAGATTTATGGCACTTTTGTGGTTTAGTCATTAAGTCGTGTCCGACTCTTTGTGACCCCATGGACCAGAGCACGCCAGGCCCTCCTGTCTTCCACTGCCTCCCGGAGTTGGGTCAGATTCATGTTGGTCGCTTCCGTGGCCTTGTCCAACCATCTCGTCCTCTGTCGTCCCCTTCTCCTCTTGCCTTCACACTTTCCCAACATCAGGGTCTTTTCCAGAGAGTCTTCTCTGCTCATAAGATGGCCAGTTTATTGGAGCCTCAGCGTTAGGATCTGTCCTTCCAGTGAGCACTCAGGGCATCTACAATTCCTCAAAACAAATGCTGTATTTTCTCTGGCAAAATCAGTGCTTTGAAAACACCACTAGCTTCTCCCTTTACAACTAATTGGAATCTGAAGCTGAAATGTCCTTGTGTGTTTGCAGAGTGTAATCAACACACCAGTATCTTTTAGTGATATGTATACTGTAAACACTGAAGTACTGTCATTTTCATTTTTCCAGAAAAACCTGAAAACTGGAGGCTTGTTCAGCAGGCTTGGGAAGCTTTTCTTTCACTTACTCTTAGTCTTATGTTTGACGTTCCTTATAAATAATTTTATTAAGGTGAGTAAACCAGCTGCCTTCCATTGTTTCCCAACTATATCCATCTAGCATCTTATCAATATGGTGTATTTAAGTAGCTTTGTGTACTAAAACAGAGCCCACTATAGTATAGTGTAGGGGTGGGCAACTGATCATCCAGAGATGGTTGGACTGCAACTCCCATATGCAGTGATGAAAGATGCTGGGACCTGCAGTCCAACAGGATCATTATGGGCTGTATCCAGCATCTGTGAGAGCATAATTGTGCTAAAACAACGGAGCCTTGCCAGCCTTTCTTTCCCTATGCAATTCCCTGCACCCACCCACTTGCCTCTAAATTCTTCTTGAAAAGATCAGCCAAGCCTCCAAAGCAGATTTCTGTCAGTCACAAGGAAAGAGGGGAAATCTGTGGCAGAGACAGTGCCACTAGTCCACAGCTAGCTCACGACACTGGTACAGTGCACCCAAGTCATGGTACCCAAACCCAGCCAACTTATTTTGGCACTTGATGAAGAAAATCCACAGCCACTTGACCACGTGTCTGGCTGTAGAAATAAAATAACAACAAAGCAAATAGCTGACAATACATCCAAAATTAACTTGAGGTCCCTACCCCTTTCATCTAAAGACAGGGCTGGCCCCCTATATCAGCAGACTGACATAGTCAGGTGTTCATTCACTGAGATTATAAAGAAATTTTGTTTCTCATGTGGGTTTTTGGTAAGCAAATTTGAATTTCTTCATTCAAAATAAGTCCTGTCTTTTCAACTTCTTTGGCTTAACATTAGAGTTGCTTAATTACCAAGAGAAAATGGAATGTGTTGATTTATGTTTTCAGTAGTCAGATATATTACAAGCTTTTATAGCTTCAGCTGCCACGTGATCCATCCCGTATCCGGACTGACAACAGACTTTATTAGCCTTCTTGTCCTGCAGAAGTCTTTTTCAGCTGGGCAGCTGTATTACGGACTGCAGGGGGGGGGTGCAGGAAAAATAGAAAAGTCCCCCAAATCATCATAGCCGGAAGTTGGGATCCAGTGCATTTGTTTTCAAGTGAGTTGTCTGCAGCATTGTAGAATCAACTTGAGGTAGTCTAAGAATTCAGGTTTTACTTGAGGCAACAGTGATTACTTCTTTTTATTTTATGCATTGCCTAGTGTGTAAGCTAGTTCACAAATGCTGTATGGGGTAAGGCATTGTCCTATATGCCTCTGTTTCCAAACAAACAGAAGCCATGTGCTTCGATACAAGGTGCTGGAGAAGAGCGGGAATGGTTGAGTGACTGGTGGTCAACGCTCCGTCTACTGGGATTAGAAAGGACAATGAAATCTGCATTTCCGGAGGTGAAACCTGAAAGCCTACAGACATTTTTGACCATGGAGTCAACAATTAAACAAGAGAGCCTGGTCCCAACATCTGGCCATGATGGTTTTTAGGAGTCTTCTGTTTTTCTCCCACCACTTGCAATATCCAGCCTGATGAAGAATCCTGCAGGACTCGAAAGATTGCCTTTTTGTGGGATTTTAGTGGTCTGATCAGGATATCACCAACCCTTTTTTTCTGATTAATTATTTCTTTTTTATTTATTTAAAATATTTTCAAATATCTCTCCTAAAAAGAATCCAAGGTGGCTTAGAGTATTAAAAAATGAACATCATAAAAGCAAATAACACTAAATTAATACAATATTTTATAAAGAATTAAGCAAATATATTTGTATTGAAGACTTTCCTTTAAATGATTAGTTGGCCAAGAGGATTTTTTCAAGGGATAATTCTATTCTGTTATTTTACTTGTCTTTTTAATATTGCTATTATTTCTAAGTTTTAATGTGATATCTGCTTAATTCTTTTTTAATATTGTAATAATTTATTAGCTTTGTTTCTTTTAATACTTTAAGCTGCATTGGATCCTTTTGGAGAAAGATGGGATATAAATATTTTAAATAAATAAAATATTAAAAACTAATAGATAAAATTAGAACTAAAATGCATTTAAAACACAGTCCCATTAAAAAAATTAGACAGCTAGTCACTAAAACAAAGTCTTTATGAACAGAAAGGTTTTTACCTGCTTCCAGAAGGATAGCAAAAATAGAGCCAGCCTATATCCCAATCCACATATTAGTCTGAGAAGTGGGAATCAGTTTGGTTTGCTTTAAAATGCAAGCCAAACAAAATTCTCTAGCATCCAGGGATGGGGACTCTAGTTGTGAAACTCACTATGGAGTCACGCTGAAGTCACACCAGGGGCTCAACTGTGAGTTGACTCGCCTGTTTTTTAAAATGGCTTGGACTCAATTTGCATCTTGCAGCCTTTTTCCCATGTCATTTTTTGAGTCCCTATTCTTTTAGGGGTTTTTTAAAAAGTTGTTTCACTTTTTTAAAAACACATTCTTGTTGGAACCCTCTTGTTTCACAGGCTGCAGAAGGAAATTGCATAGTAGAAGCCTCTCTCTCTCTCTCTCTCTCTCTCTGTGTGTGTGTGTGTGTGTGTGTGTGTGTGACTGACTGAATGGAGGGGAGGGAGGAAGACTGCTTCTCTGGGTTTGGCTGGGCAGAGCTCTTGTTGAACTTCTGACTGAGCTCTTCTCTGCAAGTTTTTGCATCATTTTGCTCTGTGTGTGTGTGTGTGTGTGTGTGTGTGTGTGTGTGTGCATGCATACAAGTGACTTCTTTAGCTGCTCTCCTACAAGCGACAAACACACTCCCTCTCTGCAAAACAATGCCAAAACTTTTCATCATTTTGAGAGAAGGTGTGTGTGTGTCTCTTGCAGGAAAACAGCTCAAGAGGAAAAGAAGTCATCCTCACATGCTTTCTGCAGAATAACCAAAAAACTTGGAGATAAGAGCTCAGACAGCAAGTTCAGCAGCAGGTGTGTCCACCTGGTTCCAGATAACCAGCCTTCCTCCCTCCCCCTGACACACACAGACACACACCAGCCTGGGTGAAGGGAGGAGGAGTCCCGTGCAAGCCACAAAGGGTTTCTCCAGTGCAATTTCCCTCTGTCTGCAGCCTATAAAATAGAGGATTCCTGCCTGAAAATTGAGCTGTTCAAGCAAAAAGCAAAGTGTGCTGCTTATGTACTGCCCCATAGCACTTAAACTGGGTGGTTTACAGATTAATTATGCAGGCTACACATTGCCCCCCTCCCCGAGCTGGGTATTCATTTTACCCACTTTGGAAGGATAGAAGGCTGAGTCAACCTTGAGCCGGCTGCCTGAGATTGAACCCCCGGGGTCATGAGCACAGTTATGGCTGCAGGACAGCAGTTTAACCACTGTGTCATAAAGCTGTTAAAAAGGTAAGTAAGAGAAACAATGCTTACCTGGGTAACCAAAGAAAAAAACTCTGCAGATTGACTAACTATCTACAGTAACTATATACAGTGGCGCCTCGCAAGACGATTTTAATTCGTTCTGCGAAAATCATTGTCTTGTGGAGACATTGTCTTGCGAAATGCGGTTCCCCATACGAATGCATTGAAATCTATTTAATGCGTTCCAGTGGGGGGGGGGAATCAGTGTCTTGCGAAAATCGTCCATAGAAAACATCGTCTTCGAAACGTGGTTCCCCATAGGAATGCATTGAAATCTAATTAATGCGTTCCATTTGGGAGAGGGAACCGTCTTGCTAAGCATCAGTTTTAAAAAAAACCCAAAACACAACAACAAAAAACCGTCTTATGAAATGCGGTTCCCCATAGGAATGCATTGAAATCTAATTAATGTGTTCCAAATCCGGGGGGGGGGGGGGCGGAACCGTCTTATGAAGCATCGGTCTTTAAAAAAAAAAAACTGTCTGGCGAAGCATAGACCAAAACATTGTCTTGTGAAAATTGTCCATAGAAAACATCGTCTTGCAAAGTGCCACAGCAATTGCAAAAACCCATCGTCTTGCAGATTAATTGTCCCGTGAGGCAATCGTCTTATGTACAGTGGTGCCCCACATGACAACGATAATCCGTTCCAGCAAAATTGCTGTACAATGAAATCATCGTCATGCAGGGAAAAAAACAATTGGAATGCATTGAAAACCGGTCAATGTGTTCCAATGGGGGAAATACCTGACCGTCCTGCGAAGATCCAGCATAGGGCGGCCATTTTCCGATCCCTGTCTTGCAAAAATAGGTCAGCAAAACACCAGGGAGCCATTTTGCGAACCGCCAATCAGCTGTTTTTAATTGTCATGAAGTGAAAAATCGGTTCCCGAAGCAGGGACCGAATCAACGTAAAGCGAAAAAACCCCATAGAAACATCATTTTGCGATCGCTATAGCGATCGCAAAAAAAGCATCATGAAGCGATTTCGTCATCAAGCGGGGTCGTCATAATGCGGGGCACCACTGTATTCTTAAAATATCCTATCAATTTAAGTACTGACAAGATTTCAGTCAGTACAAAATACATTCAGTGCAAACACATTGTTATGCTTTACACTATCTAAATTTTCAACAAAGGAACTGAAGCCATTTTCCAAGCAAATTCTGTAACGAAGGAAAGTGTGGGACTTAAAAGCTTGATTGGAGTTTTCTAAAGCATAAGAATTGGATCATACAAGCTGGACGTGTTTGAGTAAGATCTCTCAGCTTCCTGGTATGTTTGAGTGTTTGCACTGAATGTACTTTGTATTGACTGAAATTTTGTCAGTATTTAAATGCTATACTGCAGCTAAAACTGTGCTCACGACCTGGGGTTCAAATCCCAGGTAGCCGGCTCAAGGTTGACTCAGCCTTCCATCCTTCCGAGGTCGGTAAAATGAGTACCCAGCTTGCTGGGGGGGCAATGTGTAGCCTGTATAATTAAAAAAAAAAATTGTAAACCGCCCGGAGAGTGCTTGTAGTGCTATGGGGCGGTATATAAGTCCAATAAATAAATAAATAAATAAATAAATAAATAAATGATATGGTACTTTAGTTACTGTAAATAATTTGTATTTAGTCAGTCTGCACAGGTTTTTCTTTGTTAACCTAAAAAAAAAGTGAAGCAAGATTTTTAAAACATTTTTTTAAAAAAAAGTTTTCAGAAGGACAGAAGGGAGCAAACATAGGTAGTTCACAAACCTCAGACCCTCCACACACAGAGATCCCTCCACCCGTCCTTTTTTTTCCTGTGGAAAAAAGACCTTATTTTAATAGCAATTTGAGACTCGGATTTGGGGCTCAGGAATTGGGACTTGGTACCAAAGACTCTTGACTCAGACTTTGGACTTGGACTTTCAAACAGGTAGGAGTTGTTACTCCTATCATTCTCTCTTGAGAACTTATATGTCCCCCATTTCCACTATAAAGGGTTAAAGGAGCAAAATAGCAAAGAACAGAACAACTAAAGGCAGTCAGTCTATCAATAATATAACATAATAAAACAACCAATTTAAGATTTCGCTATAAAAATGAACAGAAACATTAGAAATCAATCGAGCCATCTAGAAATGATGAGTTAGGTGAAATTAAAGCCTGACCTAAGTGTAAAAGCTCCTTCAAATTTATCAACAACCTAACTCTGTGAATACTAATAAAATTCCTGGAGTCAGGAGTTTGACATTGTAGGGGTTGCCAACAAATACGCAAGTATGGGCTGTCCTTTTGGTCGGCCACCAGCAGCCAAGGAACTGACAGGTTTGTCAGAGGAAGTAAGTATGTATTTCTACACTCTGGATCCTGTAACGTGCTGGGCCTTTCATTATTTTTTACTCACCTTGGAGTAGTGTTCATCTAGGGGGCAACAGGTGTCCCGTTGGCTGCATGTACCCCCAAAACTTGTATGTGTCTCCCAAAACAACCCTATAGCCCTGCAGCAAAATAAACTAATAAGCAAAAATCTAGAAACTATTTTTTTTAAAAAAAAAACTGGCCTCTAGGAGCAATGAGTTTTACCTCAAGGCCTAGGGTCACTATACCCTTGAAACATAAAGTGGTACTTCCGGCTGGTTGGCTGGTTGGTTTAAATAGCCACACACATCTACTAAAATGCAAATGACCCATCAAGATCAGTTTGATGTCATACGATAGGATGGATTTACAAGGAAACTAATACTGTCACATTTGAGAATGAAAGGGTTACATGACTGTGGTTGCCCCATTTCTATGCACACTCACTCTGCTTGTAGAAGAAGAAGCATTTACGTATATAACAAAAATAAAAGGAGCAGTCATGTTTTAGGTTTATAGCCAGGAGGGATTATAACTTTTATTTCCTCTCTTCCTAGAAAGTTCTTAATCTGGAGTCAGATGAACACATTTTTAAATTTCTGAAAGCGAAGTTTGGATTTGGAGCAACAAGGTATGGTGGCAGGCACTTTTCCGAAGTAAAACTGTAACTAGCTATTTTAAAACTGGCAATTTGGATCCCCCTTTTTTTCTTTTACAGAAGTAAAATTGTTTTCATGTATTTTCTCAATGTGAGTTACTAACTTTTTCCACTTGTAAATTCTGAATAATAACTCTTAATCTCATTTCTATCAGCATTTTGTAAGATGCAATTGTGGGAATAGTTTTGCCTTAGATTTTTAGAAATATACTTAAGGTCAAGAACTTTGTAAAATTGCTGTCTTTTTTTCCTTTTAGAGATTTTGATGCCAACTTGTACCTGTGTGAAGAAGCTTTTGGTTTCTTGCCTCTTAATACTTTCACAAGACTTTCAGATTCATTAGTTTTGTATGCCTATATATTTGTCCTTTTTGTAATGGCCATAACAGGTGCTATCGTTGCTTTTCAAAATCTCAGGTATGTCTGTTTATAAAGTTTTTTTGGGGGGGGGGTTGTGTGTTTAGGGTGCTGAGGGAACTATAGTAGTGCTTATTCATCAGATATTTGAGGTAGTTATCAAAAAGCTTTGTTGTAAGAAGATCAATTTGATATTCTGAAATGAAAAAAGTGATAATTCTGGTAATGCTAGTCTTACAATATGTTGAGGAATGAAGTACACCTGATTTATTTATTGTTATTTATTTGTTACATATCTATCCTGCTGTAGTCCTGTGAATTCAAAGTGGTATACAAAATTCTCGTCCTCAATATTTAATCCTCACAATCCTGTGAGGTAGGTCAGTTTGAGCAACTGAAACTGGTGACCCAGTGCATTTCATGGCCAAGTGGAGATTTAAGTCCTGGTCCATCCAACGTTCTAATCTTTATGTCAGGTGACTCCCTTGTTCCAGCTGAGAATTGCAATCTCCCTAAAGGATCCAGTGAATAGTCTGAAATTTGTGAGTAGCAGTTTTGAACCATAGTACTGGTAGCAGTTTAAACTGGTCTACTGACTCGGAACACTTCTAAAGGTTTCTGGTGCTCTGTACAGTGAGGAGTCCTTCTGGCTATTGTAAAGCTGGTGAGGTGATAAACCTGAGAGATGAATTCTTAATATATTACTGCTCCTCAGTACCTCCTTCACCAAGAGTTTCAAAAGCTAGGAGACATTGTGTGTGATCAGACAAGCTTTGGTCTGCTGCAGGAACAGGTCTTCTTTTTCCACTGATAACACACCATAATCACTGGAGCAAACTAAATTGTCCCCAGCCATTCCTGTCCGCACACTTCTGAGCCCCTGTCAGGACCTTCTACTTTGGTGTGGGTGGGATTGCTCTAACTAGAAACAGACCAAAAGCTAGCCTTCTCTCTGTCAAGGCTCCTTTCAGTGGGAATTCCGAATATGTGTAGTACACCATCATGACCATAGTGACCATCCATGAATTTGGCTGCTGAGTTTCTTGATCAGTCCTTTAGGTATGGCAAAGAAAATATATATGTTGGTTTTTTTTAATAAGTGATGCAGCTCATCAGTGGTGGTTTGCTACAGCCTAAAAAACAAAATCACTTCCCCTGCCCCTTTTCTGAGGAGCAGGAAAAGTGTTCCATTTCCAGACATCATGAAATGGCTTGTGTATGAAACCATTTCACGATACCAGAAATTCCAGCTGGAAGGAGCCAGACCAAATATCACTTGAGCTTGGATCTGTGTATCACACCAAATGGCATATTGCACCTCTAACCGATCCCAAGTGACCCTGTTTAGCCTGCACCAGCCTGATCCAAAAGGCCCCAGGTAGACAAGGCCCCAGGTAGACAAGCCCCAAAAGGGACGTGGTGGCGCTGTGGGCTAAACCACAGAAGCCTGTGCTGCAGGGTCAGAAGACCAGCAGTTGTAAGATCGAATCCACGCGACGGAGGGAGCTCCCGTCGCTTGTCCCAGCTCCCGCCAATCTAGCGGTTCGAAAGCATGCAAATGCAAGTAGATAAATAGGGACCACCTTGGTGGGAAGGTAACAGCGTTCCGTGTCTAAGTCGCACCGGCCATGTGACCACGGAAGATTGTCTTCGGACAAACGCTGGCTCTATGGCTTGGAAACGGGGATGAGCACCGCCCCCTAGAGTCGAACACGACTGGACAAAAATTGTCAAGGGGAACCTTTACCTTTAGACAAGCCCCATGGATTGCCATTTCCTTGCCTGAAGACTCAAGGGACAGCACAGGTGAAGCCGTGGTAGAAACATCACAGTTAAGGTGGTTTGAAATGTTAACCTTGTTACTCTCTTCTTGCTGTATAAGGTAGTTTTAGAACTTTTTCATGAAAGGAGGTACAGTGGTACTGTACCTCGACTTATGAAATTAATCTGTATTGGAATGGTGTTCATAAATCGAAAAGTTTGTAAGTCAAGGAAATTTTTCCCATAGGAATGCTTTGAGAACCATTTAATCCGTACCAGTTGTTTTTCATTCTTATGTCAAGGCACTGTTCGCAAGTAGAGGCATTAGTTCCCATAGGAACTAATGCAAAGCTGGTTAATCCGTACTCTACCACTAGAGGGATAATTTTTTATTTTTCTTCTTCTTTTGACCTAAGATGAACTTAGGTCAAAAAAAAGGGCAGGAAAGTCGAAGCTCTGTTCACAAGTCAAAGCAAAATTTTGCGAACGGAACATTCATAACTCGAAATGTTTATAAGTGGAGACGTTCGTAAATCAAGGTACCACTGTATAAAAATTGTCAAAATAATAAAAAGCACATGCCTCTGAAAAGAGCTTTTTCACAGTGACCACTCATCTTGCAGTCATTGGGTTGCCCATCATGGCACATTGGATTCATGAGTCTTAAATGGATCACAAGTGCCCACACTAATTTAATTTACTACACTTGTTTATTCCCAGTAACAGTATGTATAACTATGACCCATATTTAACTTAAAGTAGGGTGAAATTCAGGGCTTGAAGTAGTTATGATTTCTTTTTGCACAACCTTTATTCATTATCATTTTCTGTATTATCATGTATAAATGAAATCATTTGCTTTATTCTTATTTTACTAATGTGCTACCATTTGCCAGTCCAGCTTGAAAACAGGAAATCTCTCACAGGGGAATACTTAAAGCACTTGGCATGAATGAAACCTATTAGGACTGTCTTCGAATATTTTATTTCCCTGTAACAAGGATACCACTATGAAGCGCATACAAATGTGCTGTTCTGAAATAGCATATTGATGACTGTAGCAATAGTGGTGGTGTTTTACTGTTTTTCTCTCATGCAGTGGTTCTGCAAGCATCAGATCTACAGAAAAGCAACAGAAGTGCACAACACAACAGAAACCTGGTACTGCCTACCATTTAGTGCACACCGTTCTGTTTGGATTGCTGGCTTTGAGCACAATGAGGTATTTCTGCATTTGACATATCTTATAGCCAGTGTGGCGCTGCGGGCTAAACGTGGTGGCGCTGCGGGCTAAACCGCAGAAGCCTGTGCTGCAGGGTCAGAAGACCAAGCAGTCGTAAGATCGAATCCACGGGACGGAGTGAGCACCCGTCGCTTGTCCCAGCTCCTGCCAACCAAGCCGTTCGAAAGCATGCAAATGCAAGTAGATCAATAGGGACCACCTCGGTGGGAAGGTAACAGCGTTCCGTGTCGCACTGGCCATGTGACCACAGAAGATTGTCTTCGGACAAACGCTGGCTCTATGGCTTGGAAACGGGGATGAGCACCGCCCCCTAGAGTCGAACACGACTGGACAAAAATTGTCAAGGGGAACCTTTACCTTTACCTTTATAGCCAGTGTGGTGTATAAGACAATGAATATAAACTATACACACCTTTACTGCTCATTTATTTTCCAGTTTTATGATGAATGCCTCCCTCTTTCAGTGTTACTTAAAACTGTATTTTTGGAAAACAACCTTACAGGCTAGGCAGTGGGTAGCAACGTATTGTTCTTATCTGTGCATATTAATCTAGACAGCATAAACGCTGGCCACATCAATTTTTTCTCTTCTGTCTTACAGGATGAAATACCTTTGGACATCCCATGTATGCGTTTTTGCAGCTTTTGGCATCTGCAGCAGTGACATGTGGGGACTGATTTTGAGATTTGTCCATCTGTACACACCACAAAGGGTTAGAACCACTATGTTGTGCTGTTTTTTCATGTTGCTCTATGGAGTTCAGCTATTTAAAGGCCAGTCTAAGATGAGTCAGAGATGAATTTGAAGTTTTAAGGGGCTTTTGGGGGACGTAATATTTGTTAAAGGAATGCTACTCAACTCCACTAGATGGTGGTGTTGTAGAACATATAGAAGCCATAAACAAAATAATGATTTTCATGAAAAATCATGGGAATGGTTTTCACAAATAGCCTGGTAAAATACTTTGCACCACAAAGAAACAAACGTTTTATATGACATTTTATTAAAATTCTTAATCGAAAGCGGTTCAAAGAGGGCAGCTAATTAGCAGCATGACAAGTTACTCTCTGATCTCAAAATGTCATTGTGAAGCATATATCTGTTTAATTTGTTCATCACTACTTTGATTTAAAAAAAAATTTGAGTAAATTTAATTGTTGACTTTTCTGTCTAGGTATCTGTGACTAGATATTTAACACCAGCACTCATATTACTGTATCTGTGTTACAAGGTAGGGCTTATTTTTCCTCACTTTTGTAAAAAGAATTGTCTTTTTATGAAGAAAACACATATAAATATGCATATTATATTTCCGAGTTAATATGAGTCAGTTCACATTATTACATTTGTTTGTTTGTTTTGTTTCACTTATAAGCTGCTTTTTTCCAATTTGTTCGTGTGCTGTCCCTAATCAAGTATTCATTATAGAATTAATCCGAATATGTGAGGAAAGGGACCTGGGTAGTCTTCTTCTCTGTGAAAAGCAGTAGTCTAAAAGGAAAAGCCCCTTCTGGTCAT
This sequence comes from Pogona vitticeps, assembly GCF_051106095.1. NCBI lineage: Eukaryota > Metazoa > Chordata > Lepidosauria > Squamata > Agamidae > Pogona > Pogona vitticeps. Next base: position 13,344,810 of record NC_135792.1, read on the forward strand.
GGGAGGCTCTCTGCACAGTCCAGATGGCTTAAAAATTGGGGGTTTAAATCACATTCACAGAAAGCACTGTCCTGCTCAAACTTCTGCTCTCCCTATAAAGAGAAGGATGACAGAGAAAGCAGGACTGGTCTGCTCTATAGGCCAGATTTCTGTACCAACACTTCTTGGTCCCATTGGACTGTTGGACTAAAGCCAGTTTAGTCCTGACAAGAGTAGGCCCTCTGAAACGAATGGGATTTCTAAATCGCTGCATTGTTAAATCCCATTCATTGTGATGAATGTACTGTGTTAGGGATTATGGTTGGATTTAGCTTACTGGCTCTTTTGTCTGCTCCCATCCTTTACTGAACTTCTTAGTTTCTTATTTATTCTTTTGTGTAATGATGGAATTTTGTTTGTGTTATGACATGCTGTGGCCATGTACAGGTCTTGAGTGCTCCGAAGCCCTGCTTTGTGGCCGGCCATCACAGCCTGTGGCTGGGCTTTTTCAGCAGTGGCCTCTCATGTTGACAAGCACTCTTCTTTGGGAGGTTTCCTGTTACCTCAATGAAATCATTTAAGCAGAGTTTTAAAAGGCTTCCCCCCCCCCCGGCTCGGTCTGATGGACTGTTTTATTTGACTTTCTGCTTTAAAACTTGATGCTGTTTTAATCATTATATTCAAGTTGTTTTTTAATGTTTCATTGCTTAATACCGTGTTTCCCCGAAAATAAGACAGGGTCTTATATTAATTTTTGCTCCAAAAATGTATTACGGCTTATTTTCAGGGGATTTTTTTTCATGTACAACAATCTACATTGATTCCAACGCATTCATGTTCTCTTCTGGTTGCTGCAGAATGGTGGAGGGCGGGGTTTCACTTCACTGGCGTTTATTTTGGGGGTAGGGCTGAAAATCATACTAGGGCTTATTTTCAGGTTAGGGCTTATTTTCGGGGAAACAGGGTATATTTCATTCATTAATTGATTTTACCCTAAAAGCAGAACATGTTGGTTATCGTGATCTTCTTCATTTTGTTTACCAACCCATTTTCCTAATGATTCGGTTTCATTTACCAGATGGCATTGTGGCACTTTTAACTCAGTCATGAGGGCCTTGAGTTCCAAAACGAAAATCTAATAGAATTCTGCTGAAAGGCCTGTCGTCCTTCTGAGTCCTGCATACATACATAGTACTGATCAATGGTAGCTTTCTTAGTCTGTGGCATCTTTAAAGCTGGCTAGACTTATTGTGGCATGCTGAAAGTCTGTCTTAAAGGTGCCTCAAGTGCAATGTCCCTTCTGATTTTCTGCTTGGGGCCTCCATGCCTTGCACACAGGGTTCTGACCGCAACTGGAAGCAAATGGGCAGCAACACTGGCTCAGCTGCGCACGCCCAATGCACTGCTGTGCAACCGTGTGGCTTAGCGAGAACATTGCTCACGTGTTTTCGTGACACGCCATTTAGTTATATATTTTAGTGCACCACAAGTTGAATTAGCAGTGCAGATGAAAGGCTAAATATATAATTAATCTGTGCTTGTGATTTGTTTTCTAAGGCCATAGGCCTCATCAGTCTTCAGTTTCAAACACTTGTTGCAACTACATCCTGCTTTCTGAATCTGAGAAATTTTCAGAGTAGCAAATGGTGACTGTGTATTGATTGGGATTTTATTTTACAACTGTTTTAAAAATAGTCACTGCTACATGGTAATGCTTGTTTTCAGTACTTGCTCAGAAGCACATGATGACAATTTTTAGCATTTATTCATTGATGTCTGAAAAACGGTGTCCCCCAGTTCAAAGATCCTGTCATTCAGAAGCAGGCTTCATACAGGTTGAGGAGTGCAAAGGTTGTCATCTCTTCTCACAGAACAGATGATGGGTGCTGTTGATTCTGACAGCCACGGTCCCCCCCCCTTCGGTGGGAGGAAAAAAAGAAGAGCATGCTTCAGTTCAGTCAGACCCACACATTCTCAGACACATGATCCGAAGTGACCAGCTTAGTCATTTCTTTAGGCACATGGAAAGAGTGTGCTGGCAGGCGAGGGTGGTCAGTACCCTTGTGCAGCCCTTTCTCCTTGTGTGTCGAGAGAAAGCCATTCAAAGCCAAGAAAGCTCTCCTCCTCATATTTTGGTCCCTGAACCTATCTAAACATGTCAACTGACCATCCTTCACATCTCATCTTGGGGAATCAGTTTGCACTGTCTGCTGCACTCTCTTGCGTTAGTGTCAAGTCAGATAGGGAGTAGCTGTTCTCTCCCTCACAATAAAAATGCATGGGATTTTGTGGGGGGATTATGACGTAATCTTGAATAAGCTAAAGAAAGCTGCTTTGGAGGCGTGTGGCTGCTTTAAATCCAGATACAGCACTTGAAAGAATTTGTCATTCAGCTGCAGCTGTCGTCTTGCAGGGTATCACAGAATACAGAAGATGTCTCTAGATTTGTTTAGCCCCTTCCTTGCCTACACTTTTTAGCTCTGGAACTTGCTCACACACCTATGTGTGTGCATATGTACACACACACACACACACACATACACAGAGAGAGAGAGAGAGAGAGAGAGAGAGAGAGAGAGAGAGAGAATTCCCTCCCTGTTTCTAGACTATTTATTTTTGTTTATCTTTTTATAAACTCTTGCAGACATTCATCTGGAACTCTAAAAAGGGAAACTAAGGTCAAAAAGGGTGAAAAGGGTTAAACATTCTTATCCACAAATTTGTCACTTCTCTGTTAAAATCACCCATTGCCATCTGTGTTTTGATAAACCAAGTGGCTGTTGGGGCTTGGAAAAATATGCATTTACATATACTGTATTGTTTGAATTTTTTTCCATCAGACGCAGATGATTTTCCCCCCATCATCTGTTCTCCTGGGGAAGCATGTTTCTTTTTGAGTGGTGGCTGATTTGCATCGTTTGTTTTCTAACACAATATGCAAAACAGCGCATTAAATCTGAGGCACATGTTGATGCAGTCTTTCAGTTTACTGTCCTGTGGGTCTGCTCTTGTCTGTAGATTCTTTGCTTATCATGTTTCAAAATATGAGACTGCCATTGCTGAGCTGAGCAAAACATGTACTGCTTCCTACATCAGTTGCATTTCTCACCAGTACTTTCAGAGCAACCATTTCTAACAGCTGGAGGATTGAGCTGTATTCTGTCTGATATAGCTGATTCTCTGTGCTTTTCTCTCTCTGTGTGTGTGTTTATGTGATGCCATTTTTCTTCTAGTTCTGGCCTGGAGTGATGGCTGAGCTGTCAGAGCTGCGAGAATTCTATGACCCAGACACAGTGGAGCTGATGAACTGGATTAAGTAAGAGGATTTTTACTTTATTCAAATGAAATGCTGTTTAAAACAAGCTGATGTGCTTAGTGACAGTGCCCTCTGGCTCCATCAGTGACCTATATTGATCATTTCTAAAAAGTGGGCCATGAAGCACATGGAAAGCCTTTGGCCATGGCTAGTGGAGCCAGCAACATCACTGCAGTGCATGGAGGCTGTAATTGCAAGAGCTTTTTAGCTTTAACCTTTATGGTCAACTTCATCAGCTTTTAGGGCTGGGCTCTTCCTTCCAGGCTGCTCAGGGACTGAAATGCCCCCTTTTTTCAAGCCATAGGGATAGTCATCCCCCAAGACATTTGGCTGGTATGAATCTAGCTGCCTCCCTCCCTCCCTCTGGTATCACTGGGCTGAATCATATGGGTGGCACTCTTCCAGGCACAAAAGTACTGGGAAGATTTTCAACCATGACTTCTGTAGTGTGTCCTCATTTTGTGAAATAAGATCAAGTCACAGTTGCGATATATTTATATACTGCATTTTCCACAGTACTCAGAATAATTCACACATAGCAGTTCACCAGAATAAATAAATATAATAACTACAATTACCTAATTTCCCAATTCTTTCTGGACAGTTGACAGTTGTAATACATTACAATGTTAAATCATTTATAATCGATCTAACATTTTGAAAGTTTAAATAAGGAAGTCACTCTACCAATGGGAGAGATAGCATTTGCAAATATCAGCATTATGTAACTCACAGAGCATTTAACATTAAGAGACCCAACAGAAAGATATCCTATTCATAACGGGTTAAAAGCAAAAGAGGGAAAAATAAACTAAAAGAGCTGTAAGGCACTTCAGATAGCCCACCGACAAGCTTTAGTAAGAGATCGACCCTTCACCAGAGTGTCACATGCTGAACAAAGAATGGACACTTATCACCCACGTGGCTTCCTCTAAACCAGGGGTGTCCAACCTTTCACCTTCCTTGGGTCACATTAGAAGATGAAAATTTGGTTTGGGCCGCACATAAATTTGGTTTGGGCTGCATGGGGGGGCAGCCCTAGCCATCCTCCACAGCCCCGCTCCAAGTGCGCTTACCGGCAGCTGCGATTTCAGACAGCAGAGGCTGCCATCTTCAACTCCGGTGGCATTATGGTGCCCGGAGGGGGTCCACCTATTAACGGGGACAGCGCAGTGCAGTCACACAGCCCCCTCTCCCCTCCCCTCCCGCTCCTTCCTTCCTTCCCTCTCCCCCCCCCACCGTTGTGACATGCCCCAGCTGCATTCCGGCCGCAAATGCCAGCAGTGTAACTTGAAACTTTGGAATTTCTTTAAAAATAAAAAATTGCACTGGGCCACATTATGAGCCGACCTGGGCTGCATGCGCTCGGGCCGCAGGTTGGACAAGCCTGCTCTAAACACTAGGAAAGGAAAGAGGGAACAGCCTTCTCCCTGAGTATATGCGGGGCATAAAGAGTGATGCTATGCATCACTGCTTTGACTGTGTCTTTAATATTTCTTGTCTTTCCCATTTCCAAGAGGAGTATTTTGTGTTTTTTTTAAAAATATTTCTATACTTAATGTTTGAAACTTGAAGTATTGGCTTTTAATGGTGTATGCCATTTTTGTGTGCTCGTTGTTTTGTTCGTATATGTTGTCTTTAAATGCTGTAAGTTGCTTTCTCTAAGGAGAAAGGTGGGGTAAAATATTTTAAATAAATGCAAAAGAGAACACAGTGGGAATGATGTTATCGGCAGCAGTCGATCGCTACTGATTAAAGGCTTCTTTTTGTGATTTTGGGACACGTGTGATTTTGCACCATTACGTATGAGCCACATGCATCCCAAAATCCCAGAAGGCAGCCTTTCATCTGTGACAGCCTTCCTTTGCTGTTGACTTCATTCTTGTTGAGCAGGCAGACTTGTGCCACAGTATTTCAGGCGCTCTTGCCTGCACCCAGAGTAGCAACAAATCACACTAGAAGCAGAGACTCGTGGAGTCCTGAAATTTAGTTTAAGGAATGTAACCTGGCATGCTATTCAATTTGAAAGAGAGTAGAAGCTGGGCCTCCTGCAAACTTGGAGTTGGTATCATTGAAGGCTGGGAAGGCTTCAAGCCCCAAGCAGATTGCATGGGAGAGTCTCCCCCCATGTTTGTCATATGAGAAGTGACTCCCCCGGCACAAGAGGAACATGACTAGATCTAGCCTGTAAGCCTCTTCTTTTTCCTGCCCCTAAGTTAGAATTCATCACGCTTTTTATACTACCATATCACCTTTTCTCCCCCCCACCCCACAACAGTATTACTGGACAGGGTAATTATTCATGAGTAAATAGGTAATTTAAATTCTTGACAGCATTCTGAAAGCAGACCAAAGTCATCTCCATCCCTTTGCTACCATATTGACATGGTCTCATGACTGATGTTCACGGGCTGGGTGTCTTTAGTACCATTTCTGTATTAAGAGATGCTAAATGTTTGATAGCCTTGGTCTCTGGAGTACAATATGCAGTGTTTTATATATAGATTTATACATAAAATATACATGGGGCTCTGGTTTCAACTACAAACTGGCTTTGACTGGTTGCAACGAGAGCAGTTTTTCACACCATTCCTTAGCAGAGAATACTAAACTGCTGCTTATCCTCTTTTCTTTTAAATCATGCCAGACACTTTTTGGTGGTGTTTGTTATCTGGAATTTATTGTGTTGAAGACTGAACGTTAAACATGTAAGGAAAAGTTAATTACTTTTGCATTAACTGCAGTTGACAACGAATTTATGCCTTTCACCTGAAACTGGGACAAATACTTTCCTGCCTTGTAAGCGCCTGATGTCAAAAACAATTCAGCTGTGATTCATTAAGCCCTTTAAAAGTTCAGTGGCACTTCATTTCTTTCAGCTTTTCCTCATAGGGCTTTGTTTCCAGTCTTCTAATCATTTCTGAACTTCTTCCAATTTGTCGACATCCTTCTTAAAGTATGATGTCCAGACCTGGACATAGTACTCAAGATGAGGCCTAATCAGTGACAAATAGAGGGGAACTAATACTTCATGGGATTTGGAGATAATCCTTCTGTTCATGCATTTTAAAATTGCATTTGCCTTTTTTGCAGCCACATCACGCTTATTGGCTCATATTCGTTTTGTAATCTACAACAATTCCAAGGTTCTTCTCACATGTAGTTTTACTGAGCCAAGTATTCCTACTTAAGCATTCTCTGCATTCCTTTATTCAAGCCATTAATAAAAATGTTGAAGAGTACAATGCCCAGGACTGAGGGCAACTTCATCAGTACGTCCTTCCATCAGCAGTCACTTGGCACTTGTTGGTGTTTCAGGCTGCAGCAAAGGAGAAGGAGAGCAGCAGGACACCCCCCCTTCAGTTTTACTGAAAGACCAAGACCCTTTTTGTCTTCACCTCCAAAAACTGTTTCCATTTCACCTGTGCCAGTTGTTGCAACTAAGAACTAGTACCTGATCTAGCCCCATCCGCCAGCCACCCCCACACCTTTTTCATGTGTGCCATTTCTTGGATTGCAAGCCTGAGAGCAGAGACTGATCTACTCAGGAAGGTTCAGATAAATAAATTAATAGATCTGAACACTACAGCAGAACATGGTGGCAGGATAGACTGCATCATCCCAGAATATGGCAGGGAATAATATTTTATAGATGTGTTGTTTTAACAAAGCTGTAGAATAGAAAACATGAAGACTGAAATGCTCTCCTCCATACTTTTCTGTTTGAAGGTAAAACATTCAGAATGTTCCACCTGCCATTTGAAGTGAAATAGTCCACTTGATTACCTCATTATACAGATCACCCACACAGAGCTCAGCTTCATTTAACATTTATTCCTCGTAGTCTGTAACTTACTCTATTGCACTAGTTGACTTAGAACAGCTCACAGATTTCAGTGGAACAAACATTATGCAAACCCCAGATGTAAGATTAAAAATATGAGAGAAAGTAAGAGATTAATTTTGGTCCCTTGCCCCGGAGGAAGACCAATAAACTGGCAAAGTTCTTCCACTGATGTACTTTCTTAGCAGTCAGTGTTGTGAATCAAGAACTGTAATGCAGAAGGAATGGCAGTGCATCAGCTAAAACCCAACCATCATCCACACATTACCAGAGCCTCAAACCTGTAGTTGGGAATAACGTCAGGTAACTGACTGTGTTCTTGTCTTCTTGAGAGCTAAGCAAATGTTATACTGTACTGTTTGTTTGTTATAGAGCAGTGATGGCGAACCTATGGCACGTGTGCCGCAGCTGGCATGTGAAGCCCTTTCTTCTGGCACACGACAAACCTTTTGAATTGGCTGCAGCTGGGATTCCCCTTTTCCTGTTCTGGGTCCTTTAACTTCCTGTCTGTCCCATGATTCCCCCTTTAACTTCCTGTCCATCCTCATGATTCCCCCTTTAACTTCCTGTCCGTCCCCATGATTCCCCCTGAAACTACCACTTCCTGTTCCGGTTCTGGTCTTCTGGGCGGCACGGCAGCCACTGGTTTCTTCCCAATCCCCTCATTTTGGGCACTCAAGCCGAAAAAGGTTTGCCTCCACTGTTATAGAGCCTCGTGGTGCAGTGGTTAAACTGCTGTATAGCAGCCAAAACTGTGCTCACGGCCTGAGGTTCAATCTCAGGGATCCAGCTCAAGGTTGACTCAGCCTTCTCTCCTTCCCAGGTTGGTAAAATACGTTCCCAGCTCCTGGGGGGGGGGGGAAGCAGTGTGTAGCCTGCCTAATTAAATTGTAAAAATCCCACAGAGTGCTTGAAGCACTATGGGACGTTATATAAGCAGCACCCTTTTTGTTTGTTTTTGTTTATGTGAGAGAGTTGTTTCGTATTTAGCCCCTCATCCAAAATTTCAGGCATATAGGCCTCACCACTCTAGTGAAGAGTCACCTACCGTTGGGCATTCTGTTTCCTAAAACAGGTTTGAAACCTGTTCTTCTTGTTTTGATTTGGATTGTTTTCACCTACAGTGCAGACATTGAAAGTGATTATCTGCATGCAAGGTATCTTGCCAGCATAGTAAACCAGATGGTACAGTTACAGCTGAGTCAAAATATAGGCAGCGTTTTAAACATACACACCCCAATAATATTTAATGTTTTGGTGAATATTACCTGTTCTGTCTTCCTGTGCTCCTTCAAGCAATATTAGGAACGTTTTATGTTTCTAAATGTCTGATATGGTCATATTTCATTTTACAAGTCAGTATATGCTGTATAGCCTCAGAGCACCCCCAGATGAAGGGAGTGGTAAGCCACTTCTGAGTATTCTGTACCTAGAAAGCTCAGGAAAGGATTGCCAGAAGTTACAGTTAACTGGATGGCACATAATTATTATTAATTATAGGCAGTGGTGTAACCCAAGGTCTCGACCACCTAAAACAAAAGAAACACTCCCTTTTCTTTATCTTGCTTACCATCCTTCACAGTCCACTGCTCAGAGCTCGTTGCTATAGTCTGTCTAATGTGAGGGTTACAGTACTGAAGTGAAAGCACTCAGAATTCATTGGGCAATGCTCATAAATTATCTCTTGTGATTTCACCATCATTTGAGTCTGTTTTTGAACTAGTTTTTTTTTTGGGGGGGGATTTGGTTTTTCCTGTGGTATTACCAAAAGCAGCAAAAAGGTCTACCTATGATTTCTGAGAAGTCATAGTTTCCATTAAGCCTTTCTGTTGTAAAGAATTTATTTTGTAGTAATCCTATAATTCTTTAAAAGTCAAGATAAAACAGGGGTTCCCATTTCGAATTATAATGTTCAGTTTACCCCATTAGTTCAGCAGTAATTAACTTGTTGAAGCTTAGAGCTTCAAAAATAAATGAGATTGTTTGTTCAAAATGCCATCAGGTCTACTTGGAATGACATTTAAATTACATAATGTAAATCAGTTTGACCTGTAAGTCCTTGTCATTATTTAGTGACATTTCTTTCAGGATAAATTGTTTGCAGGTTGGGCAGCTTGGTTATGGAGCTTGGCAGAAACCTATAAAAACAAATTATCCTTTCATTTTATACATCATTTGTTCAGACATTTGTAAAAATTGTTCCGTTTTTCCATAATGGAAAAGTGTCATTCGGTCGTTTGAAGCACATTAGCTGTGCAAGATTCAGGCCTGAGCTTTTTAGCATCCACATCAGGGAGAAGTACTGTTGTGGAGAGATTCTGTACATCTGGGCTGGTGCATTCTGCCAGAAAATGTTGGCTAGCTGTCCCCCTCTACTGGCTACTGCCTGGGATGAATGCTGCACCGTGCCCGCTACTTGTTCATAGCCAGTTGAGCAGTTATAGAGGAGCAGAGAAAGAGGGATAGTTGGTTCACCCGTTGTGTTTTCTTTCTAGCTCACATTATAACACTACCCTCTGAAAGTGAAAGTATGACAGTATTTAGCAGATCAGGAAGAATGGTAAGGACTACCTGACCATGGGAGAGAAGAGGCAAACTGGATTTTACTAGGTTCTCAGTTCCAGATACTGGAAATCAGTTAGAATCAAGTTTTACTGACTGCATCAAGAAACACTGCTTTAAACCCAGTTTCTAGGCTCAGGCTTAGTAGTTTCTGAATGGAGAGTCAACACATTAAATTACGTTTGATTAAATGGGTCTGCTATATTTTGGCTTACCAATTGGATGCATAGTGTTAGTATCCAAAGTCACTAGCCTTGCCTTCAGAGATTGAGCCTTTTCAATGGTGGTACCCGTTTTGGCATTATCGCTTTTAGCCATCCAGTAAAAACTTATTTCTATCACTGCTGTTTTTCTGGGGGATTTCAAGAATAATACAGTATGTTGTTGTTTTGCTGTTTGAATGTCCTGTATTTTTTTAAAATGTAGCATTTGTTATACAATTTGGGTAAATATAGTTGTTACTCCTGACTAAAACACATGTGTTTAATGAATGGGCCTTATTAGATCAGCAATACCATTCATGCAATGAGCCTGCTTTAGTTAGGAATGATAGTTAGATCTAGCCCTTAGTGAGCAATGTTAGGATTTCATGATTGGGGGGGGGGTATGTTTAGATAGGCTCAAGCAGTTAGCTGGAAGAAGCACTGCAAAAATATAATAAATAAATGAAACAAAATTATCAGACCAGTTCCAGAAAGCCCTTTCTGTTATGAGTGTGAGGTCCCATGTTGAGAAGAAATGGAAAGACCACAGGTACGAGGCATCTTCGAGCCTGATTTTGCTATGTATGGATCTGCTCTAGGTGGAATTTCTCTTAGCTTAGATGGATGAGGTTTAGACTTGAAGCCCTGCTGGAATTCTGTCCCCACCTCTAGCTAAGGAAGACATATGGTTACACAAGCATAACGTTAAATTCTTGTACTAATTCATATGCTGAGACTTTGCGGTATTTGTGGCTTTGAATATTTTAAATGTAATTATAAAATATTAAACTGGAGCAAAGAAACCAGCTTTAAAAGCTAAAAAAAAAAACCACAAAAAACTACTCATGTTTTTTCTATCCCCATCAAGTTAAGATAGTTTGCTAAAAATATTATCTCCACTGCTTCTATATGAGATTAGCTTGGCCTTGTAAGACGTTTTAAGAAATATTTCTGGCAGTACGCATCGTTTCTAAGAGTTATCTCTTCTAGGACTGTAGCAAACATTTATGGTTGTTCCTTAGCATTTTCAAATTTTTATCAAGAAGCCTTGATGGAAAATTCATAGAGGCCTTAAATAATATTCAGTTCTTCAAAAACCTCCACTTTATGAATGTGGGATATTGTGCTTATGTACTCACAATTCCAAATGCCAGGTAATGGCCCGATACTGCTGCACAGTATTATATCCACGTTGCCAGCAGGAAAAATGATGCCAAGTTTTACATAGCAAAGGGCAGCCTGAACGTTGACAACACCAATGGCGGCAGTCAAGATGGTGTACAGGCAAGGGAAAATCCCAGAAGCTGACTCCTTTTTTCATCGGTTCACCACTTCTTACCCAAACACAAAGCAATTGTCAGGGCTGTATTTTGGTGAGTGAGAATGGTAGTGAGCACAAGAGAGTAGTCTGTATATGATCTTAACTCCATTTGTCGATTTAGGTTTTTTTAATTATATGCAGATTAGAGAGTAATTGGAGAAATTCAAATACAATTTCAAGCTATTGTATTGTGATTTTTTTTTGGTTGGAGGACATGCATAGATCTCCATTGCCACAGTTTATTTAATTTCATAACTTGGGCTAGAAGGCTTTCCTTGAATGTTCCCTTCTTCTGCATTATCTTATATTTGAAAAGAACCCATCAAGAAATATAGAATCGTCAATTCTAACATGTTAAAATGCCCCTGATAATCACACAATCTAGAAGTATGTGATCATGAGGGGGTAGAGTGAGAAAAGAAGGAAAATGTTTTCAAACACACACAGAAAGATGGGATTTTTAAATATGAAATGCCAGACAGGAGAAATGGGAGGAAAAGCCAGTCTTCCTGCTGGGTAAAGCAAAAGATGCTCCAGTTTAATTTCTACCTGTGATCGTTAAACAGTGTCTGGCCTTTTAAGGGCAAAGTCAGCCAAAACCGGATCTCTTTTGCTCTCCTTATTCAACTGGTGAGGGACTATGTAGAAAGTAAGGGCAAGTAAATGCTTGTGAACCATTATTCTTTCTGGCAAAGTTCTACTGAGCATGCTCAAAAAGTTATGAAGTAGCTGTGTTTCTTGTTTGAAGGAGCCATTTTAACTTATCAATTTAAGGTGTTTTTTTCCTGCAATGGCTGAATTGATTTGCTTCAAATTAAAAAAGGGGGCTAAAATTACTTTTATTTTAAAATAAAAATGTTAATTGTAATACACTTCAGTGATTTCATATTTATGGACAAAAATAGGTTGTTGCATGGGTGGTTGAATCACGTCTGTACTTTAAAACTCAAACCTTTAAAACTATTTGAACAAACATCACCAAATATGGTATAGAGCAGGAGCAGACTGTCCTCTCCCACTGTGCCAAATTTGGTGCTAATCTGAAGCCTGCTTTTAAAGTTAGAATATTTTGTTTCTACTGCCAGCCTTTTTAGATTTGCCTTGTGGAATCTTATTTTGTCCTACAGGCAAAATATCATCAGAGTATGCCCGTGCGTTGATAATGCCGTTGTATTAGGACTTACACAAAGTAAAGTGTAGGGACACATTCATGCAACCAGCTCTCTTGAAAGAAAGTTTATCTCCTTTGTATTTATCCTTGAATCATCCCTCCAGCCAGGTGTTTGGGAAGAACCAATATGTGTGCAGTTAAAAACCTGTGTGTTTTATTTGTCATGCTCCTTGTGATACTGCTGTAGAACACTTCTGGGACTGTGCCATTTCAGAAACCATGTTTGAAGCAAGCTTTCCTGATCATTAGCTTTCCATATGCAAGAAGCTTTTGTTGAGAGAGGGCATTAGAACATACCATCCTGTGACTGCTTTCTGATGTGTGTTTTTAAGTGTGGACATACAGTCAACCCTAGACTTACGGCCCTAGTTACGAACATTTCCGCTTACGAACTGCTCTGATAGGAAAATATGGACTCGACTTGTGAACTTGGATTCGAGTTCCCGGCGGCCCTCTTCTCGGCGCCGGCAGTGGAGACGGGGTGAGGGGTGGCTGTGGGAGAGCCGGGAGGCAGGGCAAGGCCCGGGTGTTCCGGCGGCCCTCCTCCCAGCGGCGGTGGCGGAGACAGGGGTGAGGGGTGGCTCAGGGAGAGCCGGGAGGCAGGGCAAGGCCCGGGTGTTCCCAGTGGCCCTCCTCCCAAGCCCTTGCTCGCCCGCTGCCCAAGAATGCCCGGTGTCTCCCTGGCTGGCTGGCTAGCGAGTGCCGGGTGGATGGCCCGCTCCTTCCCGCCCCGGGCAGCTGCCTCCAAGCCCTCGCTTGCCCGCCGCCCAAAGACGCCCGATGTCTCCCAGGCTGGCTGGCTGGCGGTGCTTTGCCATGATTGGTTCCCTGCTTGGGGAACCGATCATGGCAAAGCAATGCTTTTTTAACAGCTGATCGGCGGTTTCAAAATGGCCATCCGCTGTTTTCTGCACAGATTCCTCGCTTAAGAGGCACCGAAAATGGCTGCCCCTATGGAGGATCTTCACTGAACGGTGAGTTTTTGCCCCATAGGAACGCATTAAACAGGGTTTAATGCGTTCCTGTGGGGTTTTTTGTTCCGTTTAGTGATGTTTCCTGGAACAGATTAACGTCGCTATGCGGGGCACCACTGTACTCAGATAATGCTACACATCCTATCACAAAATACGTTCAGCATTCAGTGAAGGAGGCAGTTGCATTTTCAAGGGCAGTTCCACAGAAAAACCTGACCAAGTCACTTTGAAATTGGCAATTAGTTGTATTTATTTGTTTAGTTATTTATTTAAAATATTTGTATCCTTAAAAAGGACCCAAGGTGACCTTTGATGGTGCACAATCATTTAAGGACATCAGTCTTATTACCCTGACTCTCTCCACAATTTATTTATTTTGTGATTCTTTCTCATAAAACATGCTGTGGAGTTAAGGACCTACCTCAATGGGCACTGTTATGATTTGTTGTTGTAAATTATTTATTTATTTATTTAACTTATATGCCGCCCACACTACCCGAAGGTCTCTGGGCGGCTTACAGCTTTTAAAATACAATAAAAGGGCAAAATAAAAGGGCAAAATAATTAAAATGCAATTAAAATATATATTCTAAAATTTGCCATCAGACCCACATTTGATGTTATTTATGTTAAAAGCCATTTGGAACAGGAAGGTTTTGACCTGGCGCCGAAATGTCATCAGCGTCGGCACCAGACGAATCTCAGTCGGGAGGGCATTCCATAGTCTAGGGGCAGCTGCCGAAAAGGCCCTTTCTCTACAAGCCGTCCCTCTTATCTCCTTAAGGGATGGCTCTTTCAAAAGGGCCCCCCTGGCTAGATCTTAACTGCTGGGTAGGTTCATATGGAAGGAGGCAGTCCTTCAGGTATCCAGGGCCCCAGCCGTTTAGGGGTTTATATGTCAAAACAAGCACTTTGAATTGGGCCCGGGCAGCAACTGGTAACCAATGTAAATTAAACAGAATCGACTTGATGTGATCTCTAGCAGCTCCACCACTCACCAGCCGCACAGCTCGATTCTGGACCAGTTGCAGTCGCTGGACTGTCTTCAAAGGCAGAGCGCACTGCAATAATCAATACAAGATGTTACCAGTGCGTGTGTAACTGTCATGAGACTCCGCTCATCCAGGTAGGGCCGCAGCTGGTATAATTTCCGCAGCTGAAGGAAGGCGCCTCTGGCCACCGAGTCCACCTGGGCTTCCAAAGTTAGACTGGGGTCCAGGAGCACCCCCAGGCTGCAGACCCTGTTCCTTAGGGGGAGTGTAACCCCATTCAGGGTAGGGAAACGGCCCTCCAACCTGTCCGGTGAAGCACCCACTAACAGCACTTCCGTCTTGTCTGGATTGAGTTTCAATTTATTAACCCTCATCCAGTCCATTATCAGGTCCAGACACGAGTTCAGCACAGAAACCACCTCACCTGGATTGGTGGAAAACAAGAGGTAGAGCTGAATATCGTCAGCATATTGCTGACTCCTCAGCCCAAACCTCCTGATGACTTACAAAACTTACAAAAACTCCTTGAAACAGAAAAGCCAGATTTTGGAGAGCAGAGAAGGTGTATTAATCTTTGTAGCCAACACAACCTTTCAGCAACCAGATGGGACCAAATAGTTCCTTCCCGTCTCTGGTTACTGCAAAACAGACTGTTCACCTTCATCTCCAACGACTTTTATTGATCAATTTTACTTGACTCATTTATCCCATGTTCTTCTGCTGGAAAGTCTCCCACACCAAAATATAGAACAAAAATAAGGCAGTCTGTGCCTTGGGTTTGCAACCTAAAAAGACATGACACCAAAGGAAAGGGCAATGGGGAAGAAAAAGCACACAATGATACCAATTAGTAGTACTATTCTGTTCTTATAATTACCAGATTTGATGGAAGCAGGCTTGCAAAAATAGCCTCATGAGCTAAATGTCTTTGAAGTGAGCATAGAGCTGCTGGATAGCTCAGTGGTTTAGGCATCTGGCTGTGGAGCCAAAGGTTGGGAGTTTGGTTCCCCAGTGGGCCTCCTCAACAGGGGCTGGACTTGATGATCCATAGGGTCCCTTCCAGCTCTTCAGTTCTAAGATTATTATTTATTGTTAATGCAACTAGAGTTAGCCTTATAAGATGGGGTGTCAGGTCTTCTAAAATTGGTAAAAGCAACAAATGGAGCTGTTCTTATTGGTGTGGGGCCAAAACTCCAGAGGCTTAATGAGACTCTGGCCTCAAGAAAACTTCTTAAGAGTCTGGTTGAATGTGAAGCTTGGCAAGAGCACTCTGTTTAAAAGACAAGCCTTGAAACTTAAGGACACTAGTTATACAGAGCCTCTTATAAGACTGCTTCCATCCTTCCCACTTAACTTTAGCATAGTAAGAGACTTAGACGTGGGGAGAAAACAACATGAGAGAGTTCTTGGTGATTATAATGTAGTATATTGGCTATGGCTACACATATATACAAGGCAAGATGCATTTGGCATAGTAACATTCAGAGCAACAACATAGAAGTAAATGACCACCAGACGTATTGCTGAGTGGTAAGGTCTCTTCTGTCTCTGTTACATTTATACACAGAACAACCAATCACATTTCACCATTTCCATCTGGTCTTGCTTAACAATCAAGCATTACATCATCTTGTTACACCTGTATGCTGTAAGTCATTACATTGGCTTTTACCTTACATTTGTGACTCTGCACTTCATTACAATATTAAAATTTAACTCCCTGTTCACAAAAAGAACAAAATCCTGATAGTTCTGTGCTGTATCTTGGTCACAGGACACTTCAAACTGATGATCTCTGTGGAAGCAGGGGAGGAGCCCAACTCAGCTGATGAAGCTGAATAATATAAAATAAGAATAAAATTATTCTTACTATTGTTCAGGTCGAATACTCCAAAGAAAGCTGTGATTGCAGGAAGTATGCAGCTCTTAGCAGGGGTCAAGCTTTGTACAGGGAGGATTTTAACAAACCATCCTCACTATGAAGATAAGAACCTGAGAGAAAGGACAAAACAGGTGAGGTGCCACGTTTGTCTCTTTCCATTTCATCATCACCACTAGTTGGGCCTGGCATGAGGTTTTAAACAGGTTGGGATAGTGGAGGCTGTAGTGGTTGCCTGACTTATCTCCTATCTCTCCCAGACCTAAGTCAAATGCACTGCAAGGACCTCGCACTCCCCTCCTTCAGTATTCATAAGTGATGAAAATGAATTTCTATGTTGTTGAGAAAACGTCTCTTATTACAATACAATACAATCATGCTGGCCACGTGACCACGGAAACTGTCTTTGGACAAACGCTGGCTCTACGGCTTGGAAATGGGGATGAGCACCGTGCCCTAGAGTCGAACACGACTGGACTAAATGTCAAGGGGAACCTTTACCTTTACCTTACTGGTGCTCTTAAGTTAAACAGTGTTGACAAACAATGTTTCTAGAAGCTTAACATGCCTATTGTTGCCTAGTTGGTATTCATTGTCCTGTCATTGGAACAGCTGGCACCAGCTTTTAGCCTGCTTGTACTGAAAGATGCAGGACAGGCATAATTAAACTAAGGTATTCATTACCACAAAATACAGGGACAGTCACCAAACTTAATTGTTTTAAAATGGGACTGGAGAGATTCATAGAATGATAGTCATGATAGCCATGTATGACCTGCTGCACCACTGGCAGTGCTTTTCAAATGTAGGTGCTCAGGTACGTAAATGGGAGAATCTAGTTCTATTATTGTCCTGGTGGCCGTCCTTTAGGCCAATGATTCCCAACCTTGGATCCCCAGATGTTCTTGGACTCCAACTCCCAGAAATCTTAGCTAGTACAGCTAGTGGTGAAGGCTTCTGGGAGTTTTAATCCAAGAACGACTGGGGACTCAAGATTGGGAACTACTACTCTAAGCAGTTGATTGATCACTGTAAGAAGAGATTTCTGGTCGATGGTCTGCTTGAAACTGGTTTTTCTTAAATGTTTGTATTGGAATATTTCTGATGATAAAGAGACCATGCTAATTGCTCCAACTGTTCATAGGTTTACCAGGTGTATGCAAAACGATCCCCTGAAGATGTCCACAGGATCCTCAGATCATTTGGCACTGACTTTGTGATCCTGGAGGACAGTATTTGTTATGAAAGGAGACATAACAGAGGCTGCAGATTGCGTGATCTCCTTGATGTAGCAAATGGACACGTAAGTAATTTCCAGTCATTGTCCTGATTATTTTTAAACAACTCTAGATGCTCAGCCACGGGGCCATTTCTTTCTGTAGCACCCTGAAGTTTTAGAGTTACAGCTGAGATTATGCAAAACACATAGTGAACCAGGAAGCAAAGCTGTTAAGTCACTAAAATCGTAGCACTAATATCCTAGTTGGAATTCACAGATAAATCTTGACCCATGCAGTGGAGTAACCCATGTGAAACAAACCAGAAACCAACAAGGAAGGGGAGTTGCAAAAGAAACAGGCCTCCTATGGCTGTTTTCTCATATGTGTTGGCACCCACCCTTTCTACCATTCCGTGTCACCATCTTCCATAAAATGGGAGTGTTTTGAAGCAAGGAGCCAGCTTTACCTATGTAGGCGATCTGTATGATGTAGAATTTTAGAGACTGTTGAATGTCAGTTGAAACCATGCATGCACTAAGGACTATCGGCTAAATCCAATCTTAACCCAGCTTGATCTGTTAAAATCAGTGAGACTTAACATTTGCCATATTGACTATCAATCAAGTCCTACTCGTTTCAGGATAGTAGCCTGACAGATGTTAGTTTGTAAAATCATGTAGAAGGCCATCGATTTCCAATCCCCTGCTCAGTGCAGGAATACCAAAAGTATGTATATCGGTCAGATGGTTGTCTGTCTCTTGAATGTCTCCAGTGTTGGAGTGCTTACCATCCTCAAGGTAATTGATTACATTGCCATGCTGCTCTAACAGTTAGAAAGTTTTTTCTGCTACTCAACTGAATTCTGTCTTCCTGTACCATGAGCCCATCCTGTACTATGAATGGATTGACAACATATTCTGTTCCTTCTGTGTAAAATAATCTTTCAAGTAAGCTCAGTCTTGTAACTGTGCACTTGAATGTAGAAATTAGCATTACCCCTTTTAAATTTCATTATGTTGTTTTTAGCCCAGTGCTTAAGTCTATCAAGATCTTTTTGAATTTTGTTTCTGTCTTCTAGTGTTAGCTAATTTTGTGTCATCTGCAGATTTTATAAGCATTCCCTGCTCCTCCTCATCCAGGTTATTAATGAAAATTTTGAAGGGAACTGGACATGCTTGTTACCTCTGCCCAGTTTGACCCAGTTTGACCTTGTAATTAATAATCCCTCTCTGACTATGATTATTAATTTGTGCCCACTTGATGGTTACACTATTCAGCCCACACCTTGTTGATCAGGATATCATGAGTCTCTTTCTCAAAAGCTTTGCTGAAGTCAGGATACAACGTCTACAGCATTCCTACCATCTCCCAGGAAAGTTACCGTATAAAAAATGATACAAGATTAGTCTGGCAGAATTTGTTCTTGATAAATCCATGTTGGCTTCTACGCATTTTCAAGATGCTTGTAGATTATAAGAAACAAGAGCTGTCTTCATAAAGCAAATTTTGTGTTTTAATAACTGTGTGGATCTTTAAAATCACTACAGGACTCTCATTATGCTGCAACAAGCCTAATACATCTTTGGAGGTTTCTTTAAAATAGCTATTTTTAGGGGAGGAGACATGTAAATTCTTCCTGTCTAATTCTTCACTTAAGATCAGGTAGCCTTTTTTGTTTTCTACTTAAAGTAATCTATAAAATTAGCTGCGCTGTATAGAGCAAGTCATCTCTTGGAAATCTTGGGCTGCCTCTTCCTCTGAGATGGGGACACTGAATCCCATGGTCTGACAGTTTTCAGATGTGTTAGAATCCCTATTTTGCCCAACTAATAATTGCATTATAAGATTTATAGCCCATGGAGAAAAAAGTATTGCGTTAGGGAAGGCAATTTTAAAACAACTAAAAAGCAGTTCTGAAGGAGCCATTAATAAATGTGTCCTTACAGAGGTCATTGGTGACAGTCCGTGTACTGTTAGTTTCAGAATTAGCCATCTAATTAGCAAATTAATAACAACCATTCATTGAATTAAATGGTTTCCAGTTAATGTTAACAGCAGCATTTTCCAATTCAAACGTTATTCATATTGAATATTTAAATTAACTTTAAGATGTAATATTCCAGGCTGTGCTCAGTACTTCAGTATTAATAGAAGCTCTTTTTTTTGTCTGACGTGTGGGGTTGGGGAAACAATCAAGACAGCAGGGCCTGTGCATGTAGCTCTGCTCTTTACTGTCATGGGACATGAGGAGGGAGGTGTGCCTGTGCCGTTCTGTAGTGTTGTCTCTATCTAACTACAGTGGTAATACTAATACAGCTTACTTTGTGTTGATTTCATATATGATGGACAGTTATTACTCAGTGCCTGATACAAGAATGCTTGAACAACTGTATAATTTCTGTTGCAGACTATGGATGGTCCTGGAGGAAATGATCCTGATCTGAAACCATCACCGTATCCTCGCTTCTGTGAGGAAATCAAAAGAAACCTACCTTCATATACAACATATTTTACTAAAGTATTTCAGAACAAAACATTTCATGTTTACAAGCTTGCTAGACATAAAAAGAACACATAGCTTTATCGTAATCATAGTAGGAAATTCTGAAAGTTTACACAAATGATTCTTTTTCTAAAAAAAAAGTGTACACTGGTTTCAAATGTTTACTTCCTAATTACTGTGAAAATTCATAAGGGATTTGTTTTGATAACACTTTTATGTGTCCAGAAAAGCGGTGGGGGTTACGTAAATCCAGTTCACAAAATACTCTCTGGTGGGTTGAAAGGTTCTCACAAACTGTACTGCATCTATGGTGTTATGCATGATTCTTTTCTTTGTTAAGGACAGTGAACACCGCTCATCACAAAACATTCAGTGTGCAGTGGGAGGGAGAAGTTGCATGAGCCTGAAACTTAGTCCCATCCAAAACATGTGCATAGCCTGTGTATTAAGGATGCATATGGAACAACCATTATCTCTTTCCATTAACTGCTGATCTGGAGAATTCCGCCCAGGGTTCTAGCTTGCTAAAGTCCTGTGATAGTGGGCTGTTTATTGTTCTTCTTCATGGCCTCTGTGAATCACACCCCAGGTGATCTGCGCCTGCATGGAGCCTCATCGGAACGTTCTAGAGCTTCTGCGGTAGCAAAAAGCACATTAGAATAAGGCCCCTCCCCCCTCGTATAAGTACCTTGGCACCAAGGCTCCCTTTTCAGTTGTGTCAACCGCCATGTTGAGAGCCTCTTAGTTCTGCTTCTGTGAGTAAAAGAGAGAGTTTATTCTTGATTCCTTCCTGTTACCAATCTTTTTCCTTTAAACTTTTAGATCAAATTCATTATCATCAGAGAGACTTTTCTTTTCTCCTTCGCTTGACCTCCAGCTGCAGCACCCCCCCAATCATTGTTTTTTCTCCTCAAATTATTTTCTCCTATTCATGGCCCCTTTGGGCCTGTTTAAACACTGTGTGGTCTGTGGTAAGAAAATACAACTCTCTGATGGTCACGGCAAGTGTCTTTTTTTGCTTGGGAGTGGCACACCAGATGTCCTCCTGCCAGCATTGGAAGAGCTTCAAGTGCGGAGTCCTCCATTCTTGTTTATCCAGATTAAAACTGTATTTGGGAACAATCCCTTTAACCAACCAAAATGGCCCAACCTCCTTGTAAGGCCACCTCACAAACCAAAGCAATGGAGAAGGCTGTTTCTGAAACCTCAACACACGTCCATCATCCCACTCTGATGCTCTGTCCACTTCGTCTAAAACTTCAAAAACCAATAAATCGAAGTGCTTGATACTGAAATCCTCTATATCGAAGACCTCCACTGAACGTCAAATGTCCACTGAAGCCTCTTCCGTTCCAGAGCCTTCTCCGCCTAAAAGACCTAAACAGCATAAATCTAAAGCTGCAGTCATCTCTCAGCAGCCTCAACCAACCGCCGAATCAATCTCTATTGGTTCACCTTCTGACGATGACGGAATCCCCTCTCATCAACCCTGCTCCCAATCACTGGAATGGAATGACAAAGTCGATAGATTAACATCTTCTCCTCCTGGTCCTCAACACTGTTCTTTCGAGCAACCCTTCCGTAGTTGCTTCACCTGACAGGGTCAACTTCGAAGCACAACTGGAGACCATACCTGTGACAACCCCAGACCTACTGGAGTATACCACCCTTTAACTAAGCTGCCACCAACCATTCCCTATAAGGAGTCACACAGACCAGGAATGGATTTTTAACAAACAAAAGAACAAGGTTTATTTAAATAACAAACAGGGTAAATAAAAAGATCAGGTAAATAGGATAATGTAACGTGGCATAGTCCCAAACATATACATATAACAGTTTGGTTCCCACAGCACCCTTTAAAGTAAAGCACAGACCCTGAACCTATCAGTTCTGGCAACCTATAAAGAAACCTGAACCTATCAGGTATGTACTAACTGACACACAGTTGTACTCAGTCTGACACACAGACTCCCACTTCAGCTTCTCCTAACTTCTCCACACAAGCTCCAAATATATATACAGTACAGCTCCTCCTCCTGATGTCCCGCCTTCCACTCCCCATAGGATGGAACTTTCCCTCCAAACCCATGACAGACAGGTACCATCAGTGCTGTATGTAACACCTCCCCTCTTTATAAGTTGTTTTGCAGGGGAAAAGCTAAAGTGCTTTTCTCCAAAAAAACAACCAGGATCAAACACAAACAGTTAAACATTAACATACAATACCATACTTACTTATACTTACACTCTAGGCTAAACATCTCATTTATGCATTTAAACATTAACATTTACAATACATTAAGTCACCTTTATTAATACAAACCAAGCTTGTTCAAAAAAAAAACAGGTACATTTAACTTTTGGTCACCAAAATATACATAGTCCATGTTTCTTCGCCGTCTTCACTCTTCGGGTCTTCTTGACAAGGCGTCAGCAACACAGTTCATTGACCCTCTGACCACCTTCACTTCAAAGTCATAATCTTGCAGGTTTAAAGCCCACCTCATAAGTTTACTATTGTGGGTTTTCATTGTCTTTAACCACTGCAGTGGTGAGTGGTCAGTGCACAGAATAAAATGTCTTCCCCAGATGTAAGGCTTGGCCTTCTGAATCGCGTATACTATGGCCAGGCACTCCTTTTCCACGGTTGCCAAATGTCTCTCACCTTTCTGGAGTTTCCTACTCAGGTAGGACACTGGATGCTGGTCACCATTTTCATCCTCCTGGCAAAGAACTGCTCCTACCCCGCTGTTAGACGCATCGGTGTAGATGATGAACTCCCGGTCGAAGTCGGGAGCACGCAGCACTGGATAATTGATGAGCGCCTCCTTCAACCTCCGGAACGCCTCCTCACAGTCGCTGGTCCATGGGATGCGGTCATCAGTCTTCTTCCGCGTCAGATCGGTCAGCGGAGTCGCCATCTCGCTAAACCTCGGGATGAACTTTCTGTAGTAGCCCACCAACCCAAGAAATGATTTGACTTTTTTCTTGGTGTTGGGTCTGGGCCAATCACGAACGGCCTCCATCTTGGCCTCTAGGGGCCTGATCACTCCTCCCCCCACTATGTGACCCAGGTATTTTATTTCTGGGCTACCCAGCTGCAGTTTGTTCTCTTTGCAGGGCCTAGGCCAAAGCAATTCCTCCCTTGGGTTAAAGTGCCTCTCCCTGGCTTTCTGGTCATACCAGGTTTTCTGTCTGACCTTTTGAGCTTGCAGGTTTTCTGCTGCTAGCTCTAGGTTTCTCTTCAGGTCATTCATTAAAGAGTCTATATATGTCACAACATCTTGCGGGTCATCCTGGGTGATCTGCTCCCAATTTTGTTTGATTAAATCAAGTGGACCTTTCACCCTTCTCCCAAACAAAAGTTCAAACGGACTGAACCCGGTACTGGCTTGGGGCACTGATCGATAAGCAAACAAAAGGGATTGCAGCTTCTGGTCCCAATTGTTTGGATTCTCTGCCAAGTAAGCCCTAATCATGCGCATCAGAGTCCCATTGAACTTCTCCGTTAACCCATTACTTTCAGGGTGATAGGCAGTGGTTTCCTTGTGTTTAATTCCACAGATTTGCCATAACCGTTTCATGAGCTTTGATGTAAACGATGTGCCCAAATCTGTGATTATTTCTGAGGCAAATCCCATCCTGGACATATACCCCACCAAGGCATCTGCCACTGTGTTAGTTTCAATGTTAGTCAAGGGTATGGCTTCGGGGTACCTCGTGGCATGGTCCACAATGGTGAGAATGAACCGGTTCCCCCTCTTTGTGGCCTTGGGCAAAGGTCCCACAATATCCACTCCTATACATTTGAACGGGGTGTCAATCACAGGCAAAGGGCACAACTTCGCTTTGGTCCTGTCACGGTTATTCCCCTGCCTCTGACACACATCACATTGTTTACAGAACTCCTTGATCTGCTTCCCTATTTCAGGCCAGTAAAAATTTTGTGTGATTCTCTGCTGTGTTTTGTTCACCCCTAAGTGCGCAGCAAACATGTCAGAGTGCCCCCTTTGTAAGATCATGGGGTGATACTTTTCAGGTACCACTAGCTGACTTCTGATCCCATCTCCCCCTTTTGAGATATTCATCAGGGTCTCTCTATATAAAATTCCCTTTTTCTCGCGAAATCTCGCTGGGGTTTCAGGTGTTAGCTGGGTGTCTGTCACCTTTTCAAAACACTTTCGGAGAGTGGCGTCTGCCTTTTGCTCTTGGCCAAATTTGCTGTCTGTGGTTAAGGTTTCTACCACAGCTTCGGAACTACCCTCATCTGCTTCATCCTCGGGCTCTTCAGTACCCCCCTGAACTGTCCCCGTGGTAGCTTGTGAGCGTGTAATCACTAGCACCCGTTTCACATGTTCAGCCAGGTCATTTCCCACGAGCACGGCTGCTGGCAGAGTCGATGAAATCGCTAGCCGCCAAACTCCCCTCCAGCCTTGAAAGCTCACAGGTACCTCAGCTACTGGCAGTGAGATCACCTGTCCCTCAATCCCTGCCACCTTTAGGCTCTCATTTGGGATTATATACTTCCTAGGAATAATGTCTGGATGGCACAGGGTCACCTGGGAACAAGTATCCCTCAGCCCCCTATACTGATGGTCAAGTATTCCTACGTCCACCCCTGCGGTCTCAAACAATTGCGAATCTGTCCTCACTAGTAAGCAGCGCTTGACCTCCACAAGAGGACCATTTTCCCCAGCCTGATCAGCAGATGTATCTGTTCCAGATTGAGTAGCCATGGCAACAGGCTCCCTCAGTGGCAAGGAGCTTTGCTCTTTCTGGACACAGAACACAGCTTTTGGCTTGGTTCCACTCAAATCATGAGGCAAATTTCCCTTTAGCTGCTTTAATTTCTCACACTCTGAGATTAGATGGCCCTTTCCTTGACAGAAATAACATTTTCTGCTGTACTTGGAGTCTTTCTCATCTGGTTTTGGTTTTCCCTCCAAAATCTGAGGTCTTTGTGGTTTCATGTCTGAGGGCTTCTCTTCAACATGGGCCCCTCCCCCTTGCTGGTTTTTCCCTGGTCCCTGAGAGTACTTGCTGTAGGTTTCTTTGGGTTTACCTATCGATTTCCCCTCAGCACCTAAGGGCTTTCTTATTTGGGAAATAAAATCTGCGATCTCTGCCGCTTCTGCCACAGATTTAGGTTTCCTTTCCCTCACATGGAACTTTAGTTCCCCATGCAGGACTGAATAAAATTGTTCCAGCGCTATCAGGTCTTTGAGCTGCTGGAAGGTCTCTGTCCCCTCCTGAGACAGCCATTTCTCTAGCAACCTCACCAGTTGGGCCCCCACTTGGGTAAAAGTCTGCTCTGGTTTTTTTGTGAGTGACCTGAATCTTTGCCTCAGCTGTTCCGCATTTATCCCATGTCTGGCAAACACCAGTTTTTTAAACTCAGCGAAGTCTTTCAGCAGTTCCACTGGCATCTCTGCATAGACTTCTGCCAGGCTGCCACTGATTAAAGATCGCATAATGGTCATCTTCTCAGTTTCCCTTACTGAGAAGTCCACAAACGCTCTTTCCACGAGGGAAAAGAACACCTCAGGGCAATCTCCCTTGTGGTACACAGGGAATTTCTTCAGGTCAGTTTTAAACAATTGGCCCACCTCAGAATCTCTATTGTTATTATTGTTCTGGTTCATCATTTCCAATTTTCTTAACTCAAACACCATCCTCTCTCTCTCCAATCTTTCTTCTCTTTCCATTCTCTCTCTCTCTCTCTCTAATTCAAATTGTCTTTGTTTCTCCCTTTCCCTTTCCTGTTTCTCTTCCTTTTCCCTTTCAAATGCCATTCTTTCTCTCTCTAATCTTTCCTCCATTTCCCTCACCCTCAGTTCATGCTGTTGGGCTAGGAGCATTTTTCTGAGTTCTGGGTTCTGTTCTCCCGTGCTCTCATCCTGCACTGAGCCAAATTCTTCCTCAGAACCTTGGTCTACCTGTGGATCTCTCACTTCACCCATTTCTGCCATTTGGCTTCGAGTCAAGGGCATAATCCCCCCCAGAACAGGCTGCCTTCAAAAGTCAAGCCTCAAAATAAAGCGACGACTTTTTTCCTTTTGCCTCAGAAACAGCCTTCTATAGATTGCTGCTGTTCCTTCATTACCAACTTGCAACTGTTGCCAGGCAGAATCCACCCCCTCTGCTAGGCCTCTCAGCAGACAGGCTAGATCACTGTTACTTCACACAGCTTTGCCTCAGCCCTTTCCCGCCAAAACGGGTTGCCTCAGAGCTCCCTAATCTAGTCGCCCCAATCTGAGTTTGCACGTTCTTCCACTAGCGTACCTCCCCGTGAGGTAAGCCTAGAAGATTACCTACGCGCCCTCAGATTTTCCCTGACTAGACCCCCCTTGCTCTGGGCACACTTGCCAAGGCTTTGCTGGACCACTGGACAACTGGACCAGTCGTATCCCACACGCTGGACACCAATCAATGTGACAACCCCAGACCTACTGGAGTATACCACCCTTTAACTAAGCTGCCACCAACCATTCCCTATAAGGAGTCACACAGACCAGGAATGGATTTTTAACAAACAAAAGAACAAGGTTTATTTAAATAACAAACAGGGTAAATAAAAAGATCAGGTAAATAGGATAATGTAACGTGGCATAGTCCCAAACATATACATATAACAGTGGTTCCCACAGAACCCTTTAAAGTAAAGCACAGACCCTGAACCTATCAGTTCTGGCAACCTATAAAGAAACCTGAACCTATCAGGTATGTACTAACTGACACACAGTTGTACTCAGTCTGACACACAGACTCCCACTTCAGCTTCTCCTAACTTCTCCACACAAGCTCCAAATATATATACAGTACAGCTCCTCCTCCTGATGTCCCGCCTTCCACTCCCCATAGGATGGAACTTTCCCTCCAAACCCATGACAGACAGGTACCATCAGTGCTGTATGTAACAATACCTTATTCAGTAACATCTCATTATCCACCAGAACCACCATCCACTGAAATATCAGCCCCAACAGTCCCTGGAGCCATCTATTTCATCACGCGTGGTTCAGCACTCTCATCAAGTTGCCATTTGCCCCGACCAGTGCTCAACCAGACAAACCACAACCACCAATCAGCCAATTGCTCTATCCAGGCTCAGTCATACCTTCCCACGGCGGGCCTCAATCTCGACACCCATCCATGTCAAAACGGCCATATCACCATGACCCACATGAATTCCAACCTGCTCCCTACCTGGCACCTAAAAGACCCAGGACGGTCGAGCAATTTTCTTCTACACATGAGGCTTTACAGCCTCCTGATATTTTCCCATTAAGCCAGATGAGGGAAATCATTCCTCTCGCTCAGCATCTCCAGCGTCTATATACTCCACTGCTTTACCAGCTTGTCAACATCCTCTGTTTCAACATCACCGAGATACAGGCTCTGATATCGACGATCCTCGATATCCATCCTGGTCCATGGATGCTCGTTCTGTCCTTCTATCAGTGCACAATTTCCATGGTCCAATAGAATCAAGCCATCAAACTCGACATCACTATGACCCCAGGTTTGACACCGATGTTCAACCATATCAAATGACATCCATGGACACTCGGATGATACCTCTCGGTATCGAAAATCCTCGACACCGACAAATGCCCATGAACATGCTGCCTCCATCAACATTCAGCCAAAAACATCAATACTATGACACTCAACCTATTAACACCCAAGTCAATCGACAATCCGTCGACTCCTGACTCAATCCTGATTCCGATCATAGATCCATACCTTAGATGCAGTCAGTATTACTTACCTCACTTTCTCAGCTAGGGAAAGGATAGGCAGTTCCCTGTTCTTCTCACTCACGCATTTGCCCACAGGTACTTTTATCACCAACTTTTCCCTATGTGTAGGACCACTATCAGGGGTCTCTTTAAGCTTCTCAAGCAAGGGTCTTTTAAGTGCAATCTTAAATGATTGGTTGGTTTTAGATACACTGCACGTATTACATGATTCTATTCCTTCATTCAGTGATATACTAGATAAGGGTTTGCTTTGTAAGGTTTTAATGTCTACTTGTTCCACCCCTGCCAAAACCAGTTTTCTCCCCTCTATAGTTCTCAGTTCTACTACTAGGTCCTCAGGAGAGATTGTTCTTTCCTAGGCCTCATACAGCAGGGACGTGGTGGTGCTGTGGGCTAAACCACAGAAGCCTGTGCTGCAGGGTCAGAAGACCTGCAGTCGTAAGATAGAATCCACGCGATGGAGTGAGTGCCTGGCGCCTGTCCCAGCTCCCGCCAACCTAGCAGTTCAAAAACATGAAAATGCAAGTAGATAAATAGCGACCACCTCGGTGGGAAGATAACAGCGTTCCGTGTCTAAGTCGCACCGGCCATGTGACCATGGAAGATTGTCTTCGGACAAACGCTGGCTCTATGGCTTGGAAACGGGGATGAGCACCACCCCCTAGTGTTGAACACGACTGGACAACAATTGTCAAGGGGAACCTTTATCTTAGGCCTCATACAAGCTCTTCTCTTTTCCAGGAGCACTTCCCAAGCTTGGCTCTGCCATCTCTAAGGACTTTTCTTTATATAAATGCTCCTTATCCCAGCAAGACCTTTCAGGGTATTCAGGAGACAACAAAGTGGGTGTACTGGTGTCTGCTCCAAAGCAATCTACCCAAATAATGTCCTCCTCCTGAGCCAAATTATTTTTGTTTGAGGTTTTCAAAAGCATGAGATCAGCTTTAGCACCACTCTTAAGCTGGGTATCCAAGGAAACCTCTCCCTCCAGGCTCCCCTGTGCTACAGTATCCAATTGTACTGCAGTAGGAGATTCCTGGCCCCCTGGTGAGAGTGTAAGTGCAAAAGCACTCTGAACATGCTCTATCAACTGCAACTCATCTCCATATATCAGGTCTTTATCAGTCACAGATTTCTCTGGGTGTTCAGGGGTCCATGTACTATCCATGTACTTTCAAAGTACTATCTTTCCTCTGTTCCTCAATACAGGAAGGAATATTAAGGGTTTTCAAAATGCCCTCATCAGCCATTTTGGTTACTTCATGGTTTATTTCTGAACTGGGGCATCCCTAGTTTGCTTCTAGGGTTTGGGAATCTATTTTTCCCTCAGAGGCTTCCACAGTTCCCAAGCAGTATACTTTCTTGATCTGGCCATTATTCTCCACATTTTAGGTTTATTTTTTGTACAATGGTATTGTAAATGACCAGGCTTTCCGCTTTTGTAATTCCTTCTCTCATCCAGAGGACATTCATTAAACTTTTCCTCAAGATTCATTTGGTTCTGAGGACTAGGCTGTACTAATTTAGATGAGGCACCACCCTGGCCTTCTTTCCATGTTGTTTTGCTGAGGTAATTTTTATTAAGGACTTCTTATTGTTGTCCCAGTTTTTAGCACCAAGTTTTACCTCAGAATAATTTGAGTTTCTTAATTCTTTTATATAATCAGCTGTTTTTAATAGATTCCCCTCAGGATTGGATTTATTATTATTATAGTTTTCGACTGTTAATTCCATCAGTTTTACTCTCAATTCAGCTCTGAGATGTAAAATCTCTTCCTCAGCCCTCATTTCTAGTTGTTTTTGCTCCTGCTCAAAAGCAATGAGAAAAGATTCAGGACAGTCCCCTCTTTTTGGGGGAAACTTCTTAAGATCAATTTTTGAGAGAATTCCCCCTCCAACACTGTTGTTGTTAAGGTGATTGGAGCAGAAATGTCTAATTGTCTCATCTGTAATTGAAAATCCATTTCTGTTTGTCGTAATTCCATTTGTCTGGCCTCTTGGTCAGCTGCCATCTGTCTGGCCTCTTGCTCAGCTCTGAGCTGTAATTCCTTAAATTTAAATTCCCGTTCCAGCTACCATTTTCCTTTTTCTTTTAATTGTAATAACAACTACATACTAAGGTTCCCTCCAAAAGCTGGTTCTGGAGTGGGGGAGGGGCGACATCTGGTTGCATCATATCTGGCTTCAGCTTGCCAGCTGCCGCCCCCCCCACCAGGTGGCACCTTGAGGCTCTGGAACGCTGCCGCCGCAGGCACACACTGGCACACGCTGATGAGAAGCAGGTTAAATGGTGACGATTCTGGTCCCATTGCATGTGGTGGTGGAAGGCTTTTGCTGGTATTTCACGGCTCTTTCTTGCTTTCGTGCACTGTACTTATAAAACATATGCAGAAGTATAAATTTATCACACGTTGAAAGAGCCACGTCCAGCGAAGCTTCTGGCGGTGGTGGTTTCCCCTCACTGCCTCTGCCGCTGCGGTCACCTCAACCAACTCTGTTTCGAAGGGTGTTAACTCCATACTGAAGCATGAGGTGGGACCCTCCAGGTCTTTTTGTCTTAATTCCATTTCTCTTTGTCGTAATTCCATTTGTCTGGCCCCTTGCTCAGCTGCCATCTGTCTAGCCTCTTGCTCAGCTCTGAGCTGTAATTCCTTAAATTTAAATTCCCATTCCAGCTTCCACTTCTTTTTTTAAAAATTGTATTAACATCTACATACTAAAGTTCCCCCCTGAAAGCTGGTTCTGGAGTAGGGGAGGGGCGACATCCGGTTGCGTCATATCTGGCTTCAGCTTGCCAGCCCCCCCCCCCGGGTACTGCCTCGAGTCTCTGGAATGCCAATGGCGGCACCGCAGGCACACACTGGCACACGCTGATGGGAATCCGGGGAGATGGTGACGATTCTGGTCCCATTGCACATGGTGGTGGAAGGCTTTTGCTGGTCTTTCAGTCCTCCTTGTTACAATTGTGCACCGTACTTATACAACATATGCAGAAGTATAAATTTATCACGCGTTGAAAGAGCCGCGTCCAGCGAAGCTTCTGGCGGTGGTGGTTTCCCCTCACCGCCTCTGCCGCTGCGGTCACCTCGACCAGCTCTGTTTTGAAGGGTGTTAACTCCATACTGAAGCGTGAGGGGGGAACCTCCTCTTTTTGTCTTAATTCCATTTCTCTTTGTCATAATTCCATTTGTCTGGCCTCTTGCTCAACTGCCATCTGTCTGGCCTCTTGCTCTGCTCTGAGCTGTAATTCCTTAAATTTAAATTCCCGTTCCAGCTTCCATTTTTCGAACTCCTGGGAGCTTAATTCCTTTTGTTCCTCTGAGGCATCCTCATCAAATTTCTCTTGTTCTATTTGAGTAAAGGGTCACTGTTTCCCTCCATTTCTTGAGGTAAAACCTCAGCCTTAGGATTCCCCCTTTTGGTACATTTGGGTGGCATATTTACTTCTGGGATGATCTATACAGAGTGTTTACTGATTTTTTAAAAGCGTCTGTCTTTCTTCTCTTACTTCTAGTCACTAAAATAATCCTATTTCAAGCAAAGCCGTTCTCCTTTCTTCGCTCAGATCTGCTCTGCCCCTGGCTTCTGCTTTTTCTCTCAAACGCTCTCTAAACTCTTAGAGCCTTGAGCCTTAAACTAGCCCACTGGTCCTCAGATCCTGAGGAAAAATACAAGAACTTTCTTTCAGAGTCATTCCCTAACTTAGACCCCCCCCCAGATCTGGGTTCAGAAGCCCCCACCACTAAGCTTTTCCCAGAAGCTCTAGTGAGGAACCAAACATCTTTGTCACAGACCTCTTTCTAAAAGGTACCTTTGCCTCAAGAATTTTTTTCCTTTTTTTTCACTTTCTTCTTCCTCTAAATTAAGAAGTGAATAAATTTTACTCACTGTACCTTTTACTGAGTCAGTCATCTGAATGTCCTCATATGAGAATAGAAATTGCTCATATTTTGTATGTTCTCTACCTTTATTATATTTATTTACACATTCTTTAGTCCATCTTTCTAGTTGTACATAATTCAACCATGAAATAGTCTTGTTTTTAAATATTTGTTTCACTTGATCTATCAATCTCATTTTATACAACCAATCTTTCAATCTAATTACTTTTTTTCTTTAAATAAATCTGCATGCACTTTCATATTGGTAGGAAAATTTTCTATTTCTGTCACTAATCCAAATGGAGAGTATGATGAACATAAATTCTTTTTATACTTATACCATATATTTAACAATGTCTTTAAAAAAGGGTTATTAATTTCACTTATTTTATCTTTCTTGCCTTTACCAAATAAATATTTTTCTATATTTCCTTGTAATTCTGATGATTCCATTTCCCACCAAATTAGCCTTTCCGGATTATATATAATTTCACCAATGAACCTCAGTTGGTTAGCTAAATAATAGTTTCTTATATTTGGTAAACCTATATCACCTTTTTTGTTGTTTTATACCAATACTTTTAATTTATTTTATTTATTCATTTATTTATTGGACTTATATACCGCCCCATAGCGCTACAAGCACTCTCCGGGCGGTTTACAATTTTTTAATTATACAGGCTACACATTGCCCCCCCAGCAAGCTGGGTACTCATTTTACCAACCTCGGAAGGATGGAAGGCTGAGTCAACCTTGAGCTGGCTACCTGGGATTTGAACCCCAGGTTGTGAGCACAGTTTTAGCTGCAGTATAGCGTTTTAACCACTGTGCCACGGGGCTCATACTTTTTATTTATTCTAGATTTCTTCCCTTCATTATAATATTTGTTAATTATTCCTTGCCAATATTTCAAATCATCCTCTGTTAACTGCATTGGTAACATTCTAAATAAAAAATTAATTTTTGGTAGAATTTTCATTTTTACCAATGCAATCTTTCCAAACCAAGATAACTTAAATTTACCATATTCCTGTAGTTTCTTATTAATTACTTCCTTTAGTTTATTATAATTATACTCCTTTATTTTTTGAATATTTTTGCTAAATCTATTCCTAAGTATTTAATTGTTTTACATATTTTAAAATCATGTTTTTCAGCAAACCTTTCTTGTTCCATTCTACTATAATTAAACAACATTAATTCAGATTCTTGCCAATTTATGCTTAATCCGGTTATTTTTCCAAATTTGTCTAAGTGGGTTTTAATTTTATCTATACATTCTGACGGATTTTTCACTGCCAATAAGGAATCATCCGCAAATAAATTAATCTTTGTCTTATTTTCTCCCATACCTTCAATTAAATCATCGTTCCTAATTACATTTGCCAACATTTCAATAACCAAGCAAAACAGAACTGGAGAATGATGGCAACCTTGTCTAGTGCCTCGGCCTAGAGGTATTTGTTCCGTCATCCCATCGTTAAGTATTACTACAGAGGTATTCTCTAAATATAATTGATCTATTATCCCCCTAAAGTTCTTTCCAAAACCCCAACCCTTTAACAAAGTCTTTAGTGTTGGCCATTCCACAC
This sequence comes from Pogona vitticeps, assembly GCF_051106095.1. Taxonomy (NCBI): domain Eukaryota; kingdom Metazoa; phylum Chordata; class Lepidosauria; order Squamata; family Agamidae; genus Pogona; species Pogona vitticeps. Next base: position 13,378,013 of record NC_135792.1, read on the forward strand.
AGTCAAATGCTTTAAATATATCTAATGATAAAATGCCTGCCTTCAATTTATTTTTTTCTATATTGTATATGATATTCAAGACCCTCCTAGTTAAGTTTTCCATTTGGCTACCTTTCAAAAAACCATTCTGATCCTCTTTGATATATTTTGTAATAAATTTATTAATTCTGTTTGCAAGTATTGCTGTAAATATCTTTGCATCTTAAGTATCTTTGCATCTTGGGTCTGTTAGATCTTTATTAGGTTTTGGGATAAGAGTTATCAATGAATGTTTCCATGAATCTGGTATTCTCGCTCCTTCCAATATTTCATTATAGAGCACTTTTAGTTTAGGGATCAATATTGATTTAAAAGTTTTATAGTATTCCGAACCTAATCCATCAAAACCTGAAGTTTTACCATATTTTAGTTTATTAATAATCTCCATAATCTCTTCCTCTTTTATCTCTTTATCTAAGTCTTTTTTGTCATTCTCTGATATTTTACTCTTAACATTTTCTTTAATATAAGTTTCTATGTCTTCTTTTGATGCACTATTACATTTGTATAAATGTTAATAAAAATCTTGTATAATCTTTAATTTTTCTTTCATTAAGCTGCAATTTTTTCCTGTTTTATCTTCAATCACACCAATTATATTTTTTACTCTTTTAGTTTGGACCATTCTGGCTAAAAGTTTTGAATGTTTATTACTATATTCAAAAAAATTCCTCTTGGCATATATCAGGTCCCTCTGCACCTTTTCTAATTCTAAGCCTTCCAATTCCTTTCTTTTAGCTTGTATCTCTAATAGTTTTTTATCATCTCTATCTATAAAATATTTAGTTTCTAAATCCTTTAATGATTCTTCAATTCTTTTTACATTTTCCTCTCTCAATCTTTTTAATCTACAGGATTCTCTTATAGAAATTCCTCTCATAACTGATTTCATGGTATCCCATAACAGGCCTATTTTGTTCCCACCCACTTCATTAAATAACCATATTTCCAACCATTCTTTCTTAACTATATCTACCACCTCTGTATGCTGAAAAATATTGGAGTCTATCCTCCATCTCCTAGCTTCTCTATAATCTTTCTTAACTTTCATTTCCATCACCATCAATGCATGATCTGTTATTTTTATCATATTAATATTCGTGTCTACTACTTTTGAAATTAAGTTTTGTGATGTAAACATAAAATCTATTCTAGAGTAACTTTTATGTACAGCAGAATAATATGTAAACCTTCTTTCGTCTCCCTTCAATTCTCTCCATATATCTTTCAGATCGGTAGTATTTATTATCTTACTTAGGGGGGTATCCCTTTTATTCAATTCATATTTTTATGTGTAGATTTATCTTTCAACTTATCTAAGACCATATTGAAATCTCCTGCCATAATCACATATCCTTTCCTGACCTTTTCCATTTCTTTAATCCCATGTTTGTAAAATTCTCCTTGGTTCATACGTATTTGGTGCATACACATTTACTAACGTATATTCTTCTTCCTCCATTTGACCTTGGATTATCAGATATCTGCCATTACTATCTTTTATTACTTATTTTACTACAAATTCGCAATGTTTAGATATTAATATTGCTACCCCTCTAGATTTAGAAGTCCCAAATGTTTTTTTCATATATATGTGTATTTTGCAATTTCAATTCATTGACTCCATCCTTTAATTGCTGTGTCTCTTGTAGACAGATAATATCAACTTTACTTTTCTTTAATAATAGTTCCATTCTCCTTCTCTTTAATACAGCCCCTAGGCCTTTCACATTTAAAGTCGCTACTCTTATGTGTTTCCCCATATCTGTTCAATCTTCCGCTTCTTAGTCCATCCCTTTGTGCATTTCCCGAAAGATAAACAAAAACAATTAAAAGAAATAAATTCACCTACATCTAATTCCCTATCCCTATCCTTCTTCCCAACATATAAACACTTTTCTTCCCTCCCGTTTCCCCGCGTCCCACTAATGTTTGACACGAGCCTTGGGAGGGGGGGGAGACGCCACCCCCACCAGTCCGGACCCCAGCTGAACCTCCATCTCCTTTTCACCCCACATCATATATTTATCCGCATATATATATCCAAATGCCTTCCCTTTTAACTTTAAACATCTTTTCTTCTTCTCCTTTATTTATTTATTTATTTAGTTTTTAACCCCAGCCTAGTCGGATAATCCAAAACAATATCAAAACAAAACAAAATAAAAAATGCACTCACACATACCACCAGAACAAAATAAACAAACAAACAAACAAAAACTATTCGAAAAACCCAACAAAAAAAGAAAGAAAAATTTTTTAAATTTTTTTTAAAGAGAAAAAAAATGTAGAAAATATATAAGCATACACACATCCGTATATGTGTGCATATGCATACAAAACACATGCATATAATTAAAAGAAGAAGAAGAAAACCTAAAACCAAAAAAAACCCTTATTATGAACAAAGGAGGATAAAAAAAGATAGATAGAAAGAAAAGAATAAAAAAGACAAAGTATCCCCCCTTACAAAAAAGGAAGGGGAGAGGAAGAAGAAGAAAGAAAAACAAAACGGGGGGGAATAAGGGGAAAAAAGGGGAAAGGGGGTAATGGGCGGGGAAAAGAAAGAAGGAAAAATAGGGGGAGAAAAAAAAGATTATTCCGACATCCAGTAATGTCCCTTAGTCTCTTCCAATCAAAATAATATCTTCTCTCAGGGTATCTTCTCTTTCAAATCAGCTGTCTTTACAGAGCTACTTGCTTGCCTCTTGCACACTCTGGCCCTCCCAAATTCCCCAAGCCATCAACAAATGTCGTCCCTCCTCAAAGGAGTGGATTTTATGTAGGATTCCGTCCTTCCATATTTTCAAAAAAACAGGATGGCCCCAGTTGTATCTCTTGCCATTTTTAATTAGAATTGAAGTAACAGGTTTCATTGTTTTCCTCCATTGGATAGTTTCAGAGCTTAAATCTTGATAAATCTGAACTGGATCTGATCTGTAAACAAGCACTTCAGGCTTTTCCTTAATGACCTTGAGTAACTGATCTTTCTTGGCATAATTGAAAAATATCACTATTATGGGTCTTCTGTTTCTTTGGGGGTTTCCAACAAAATGAATTCTCTCGATATCTTCCTCTGCCACATGTTGGGAGTTCATCGCTGCATTGATCCAATCTATCACCTCTTGATTTAAACTCACTTCTTTCTTATGATCAAAGTTCATTATTTTAATATTGTTATGTCTCGCATTATTTTCGAAATAGATGAGTTTTTTCTTTAGCTCATTAATAGATTCCTGCTGTTTTTTCACTTTGCCCTGAAAATCTTGCCCAAGGCTGCCCTGAAAATCTTCCAGTTGTTGTAACCTGCCCTCTGTTTTATCTAAACTTGTCTTAATATCTGTCATTTCACCCTGTAGTTTTTGTAAATCTTGTCTCATCTGTTGATGTCCTTCTATTAAAAGGTCCATTTTAGAAAGAAGCTGTCCGAACTGGCCTTGCATTCCTTTCATGGAGGAGACAAGATCTGAAACTTGTTTCTCCATGCTGATTTCAGAATGGCTGCTCGACGCTTCTCCCTCTTCTATTCTTTCTAGCTGGGCAATTCGATCGAGGCTGTGATCTGATGGTTTTTGTGGCTGTCCACGCACCCAGCTTTTAATCTTCTTCTTATCTCTACCTTTACGCATGTATAAACAAGGCAGAGATTTATAACTTAGGAAGCCAAGCCGTGTTTAACAGACCACACTGTTTCTCTACCAGCCTCCGGCTTCTCCGGTCAAAAATGAAAGCACTTTTTTTTTTAGATAAGAGACAGTGCAATTACACTTCAAAAGTCCTTCTATCTTTGCCTGAAGTTTTCATAAGGAGTTTAAAAACTATTTACTCACAGAAAATGCAGGGAGAAGGGCATTTATCTTCATTTTTTAGATATCGGGTGAAGAGACGAACATTCAGCCTTGCATTGCCTTTCTAGCGGAAGTGACGTCCAAGAATTTTTTAAAAAATCAGGCTTGACTAGAGTTCTTCAAGTCCAAACTCAGGTTTCACTGGATTCCTTCATATCTCACCACTGCCACCAATTGTTGCGTTCACCCTCGTGCCCCTTTCTTGACCGTCAAGCCTCAGAGCACATGAAGGCAAACAATCCCCTCTTTTACACTGCTGCCACCAGGTAATCACTAAATCACCATTACTTCAGGAAGATTCAGATCCACACTTCAAGGTCTTTTAAATAGAACTTTTGTTTATTGATTAGAGAAATTTAAATTGATTCATGAAGATCTTCTGTAGGTAAAGTTACTATTAACAACAACCTTCTATTTGATAATACACTCGTAATTCTAATCACACCTCAGAATTCCCCAAACTCCACACTCTATCTCCTTCTCCCTTCCTCTCACTCTGCCTCTTTCTCTTTGACCCTTCTGCCTGACTCTCTGACTCTGCCTCTTATAAGATCTCACTCAGCTTCGCCTCTCAGCAACATGAATATGCATGAACAATTACATAACAAAACATGAACCACTGACCTAATAAAGGGGAAGGCTACAGTCTCAAACTATAGATGGGTCGCTTCAACCATTCACCTTGCATATCAGCTGGCACGCAGACCAGTCCCAAAGGTGATTCGCCCTCAGTCCACCAGAGCAGTGGCGACCTCTACGGTATTCCTACCGTGTTTCCCCGATAATAAGACACTGTCTTATTATTTTTTTGGGACAGAAAAACACCAGAGGGCTTATTTTCAGGGGAGGGTTTATTTTAATGAACATTGACAGCAATTTTAATAAACAGGTAAATGTGAACAAAAAAAAATGTGCCTTTATTCAATAATGATCATGTCATCTTCTTCAACAACATCGTCATAAGTTTCCATACCCTGAATTCCGTCCTGGATGTCTTGCACCTCCATTTCCTTCAGAAGAAGTGGACCCAATCTGTCATGTCCAGCAATATAACTCTCTTTAAATGAACATGTCTTGTCCAGGTAACCTGCTTGTAGTGCCTTGGCGACACAGCTGTCAGTAATTTTATCCCATGACTTCTTCACCCAAGTCACAACTTCTTGCAGACGGGGCTTCACAAAGTTTCCACGCTGATTTCTTTCCATTCTATTTTCAACGTAGTCATTGACTTCCATGCCCAAATGGTCCTTGAATGGCTTGTTTATTGCAATATCAAGGGTCTGGAGATAGGCAGTCATTCCTGCAGGAATCATTACTTGATCTATTCTTCTCTCTGCAAGGAAGTTCTTCATTTCTTTAGTGCAGTGAGTGCTGGCTGAATCCCAGACTATCAGACCTCTTTGGTTACCTTGCATAACAAGTGGCAGCATTAAATCAACCCACTTTCTTATAACGGCTTGTGTACACCAGGCTTTTTCGGTTTCAAGAACGTAAATGCCTGATACACGTTCAATCTTACCTTTCTTGCCCTTACTGATGATTAGAGGTGTGACTTTCTTTCCATCCAAACGAATTGCCAAAACACAGGTGACCCGTGCACTTTCATAGCCAGTGGTGGGAATGTAGATTGACGTTGCACCCCTGTGATGAATTGTTGTTTGAGATCCTTGTTCCATAAACACTGCAGTTTCATCCATAGCAATCATATTGCAGGTTTGGTACTTGGAAATGTCGGTCATATCAATAAAGGACTTGAATGCAAGTGCACGTTTAATAACTTCAGCATCTTCCAGCTTAAACAGTGTTGTTGATCTTCTTAGCGACAGTTCATACCGTTGAAGGAAACCGTCCAACCAGTGTTGTGATGCTTTGAATCCTTCTGAGACCATTTCAAATTCTGGTGCCATTGAAAGGGCAAATGCTTGAATATCAGCCCTGCGCACAACCAAGGCCCTTGCTCTCCTGTCAGCAATCCAATCACCAGTGAGGATCTCCAAGTCAGGATTTAAGGGTTGCCGACCTGATCCAGACCTGCACTTTTTCCCTTTTCACTCATCCACCTGTTGATTGAGGTTATTATAATCTGCTCTCCATTTTCTGACCATTCGAAGATCCAAAAGTTTTTCTTTACAGAAAACTGCAAGATTCTTGCCATGTGACTCCTCCACAGTTGCTTTCTTGTACTCAACAGTATAGCTCTTCCTTTTTGTACTCATGTCTGGGGGTCAAAACAGACAGAATACCGGTAATAAAATTATGATCATCAGTCCTTCTTTTCACTCCATCATTCCCCTCAATAATGTTTTAACCCCATCATGCTCCCTGAGTGCCCCTTTTACCCTCCATCATGCCCCTTTTATCCTTCATCATGCCCCTTCACTCCTGCTTACATACCGGTACCGGGTTTTTATGTTGTCCTGCCTCAGCGGCGGGCGAGCCTCAGCCACCCTCGACGAGCGCGAGGGGACTGGCGTTTCCTCTTCCTCAAAGGGAAGCTGCAGCAATTTCCTGCTTTCTTAACACCCCCCTTCAGATATGCGCGCGCGCACCTAATTCCCTCCTGAGCCCAGGGCGGTTACGGTAGCATCGAAGAGGAAGCCACTTACGGTAGCATCAAAGAGGAAGCCACCTTCTCCCCCCCCACTCCGCTCCGCTACCGTATTTCAATTTGTATTTTTGCTAAGGAGCCCTCCAGCTCACAGCATGAGAAAAGAGCGCTCCTCTGGCCACCCGAGAACAACCCTGTCCCCGAAACACACGCGCCTTCCTCGTGCCCCCTAAGGCGGCTGCGGGAGGGGGCACTTGAGAGGGAAAGCGAAATGATCACTGAGAAGAGGCAGTTCCCTCCGTCCCTCTCCCGCAGTCCTCAAGCCCCGGTGTAGTCGTCTCGTCTGCTTTGGCCACACGGGAACAGTCGGCGTAGCGCCCTTCTGACGTTCAAAATGGCCGCACGCAGCGTTTTCGCGCCCTCGGTAAGCGAGGGGAGGGCGTGAAAACGCTGTGCGCGGCCATTTCGTCTGTTCTGGCGGCCATTTTGGACCTGCCGGACAGCTGATCTGCGGTCTCGCTGCAGCCGAAATGGCCGCACGCAGCGTTTTCGCGCCCTCCCCTGGCTTACCAAGGGCGCGAAAATGGCTGCTGGACCCGGAAAAGCATCGCTGTACGGTGAGTTTTTTACCATTTGGAACGTATTAAACACTGTTTAATGCGTTCCAATGGCTTTTTTTGATCCGTACAGCGATGCTTTCACTGTGTGAGGCACCACTGTATCAATCTAAATAGGGCTTATTTTCGGGGGAGGGCTTATTTTAGAGGAATGTTACACACGAAGGGGAGGGCTTATTTTCGGGATAGGTCTTATTATCGGGGAAACACGGTACACAGTTTATCTCTTCCAGACCTCTGCCACCTGGGCACAGCCGTCCACTTTCATCCATCATTATAGACTTGATCTCCAGCAAAAGTCTGATGCGGCCTTTGGACGTGCTATTCTAGTCTCTACCTTGGCGTGACACCCTGCCTCTGGGTAAGACAGCTTTTTAGTCACCCAGGGTGTAATTCACAGAGGCCACAAAGAAGAACGACAGATTACCCACCTGTAATTGTAGTTCTTCAAGTGGACCTCTGTGATTCACACATCCCGCCCGTCCTCCCCACTGTCACACCATTCTGCTTCATGTAGCGGCGGTTGACACAACTAAAAGGGGGAGCCTTGGCGCCAAGGTACTTATACGAGGGGGGAGGGGCCGTATTCTAATATATTTTTGCTACCACAGAAGCTCTAGAACTTTCCGATGAAGCTCCACGCAGGTGTAGATCACCCAGGGTGTGAATCGCGGAGGTCCACTCAAAGAATTACAGTTAGACGTGGGTAACACCTGTCGATCTGTTTTTGTGTTTTTTCCTTAGGATGTTTTGGAACACTACCCCAAAACATACTTACCTGAGAATAAGTCCCATTCATTTCCTTAGAGCATTGCCTCCAAGTGCACATGCTTAATATCTTCTCAGTCCATATCTTACAACTCAGAGCTTTGCTGCTAGTGTCCATTAGGCTAGCTTGGATGAAGGGTGCCAGTGACTTACTTTGCCCTCTCCCCTGTATATTGGCTCTGTTGAAGCTATCAGTGAAGTGATGCCTCTGGTAACCATCCTTTCAACCCCACTCCACTCTGCCTGCTTCCAGATATGAGGACATTGGTCCATAGTTGACATCAATACAGCAGCTCTTCTTTAGCTAAGGGAAGGAGATCCAAGAACCTTCCCATCTATAGCTTGGCTTTTACCAAGTAATGCAAAGTGAAGGTTTCCTAAGAAAGACAGCTACACCGTAATTGCCAGCAGACATGGTCATCTTTATGCAGTTTCTCAACCTACAATTCGATCTTTGCTATCAACCCACTACGTGATCTGCTTCCAAGCAAAATGCTGAGTCCTGTGTGCCTACAGGCTGAAGATTTATTGTCATGTTTCACTAGACCTCCTCAGGAGCACCTAAGGGTTTGTCACCACCATCTGCGCAGCAGCCCCCTCTTTAAGTATAACTCTTGCAAGCTCATGATTTTCAGGTACTTATTGCCTGCTATTTCTGTTGTCTCCATTAATAATAACTATTTGTTTCCCTGTGGTCCCATAATTGTTACCTGGTCTGTTTGTGTGATTTTGAAGTGTTGAAGACTGGAACTTAGTGAGCCGTTTTCTGTACCCTTTTCTTTTTGTAATGTAACATGTTGTGGTGTACTGTATCACAAAGGTTCAAAGGAGATGTTACAAACCAAGCAAAATGCCTCCATTCCCTGCCCTGCATGCAGCAACATTCAATTGCTATTGCCCCCACCCTGGCAAAAGTGTTTTTTAAAGTAAGAGTATCAAATCCAATCTGAATAGTGTCATAAGGATCATTCAAGCCAGTAAGATATGTTGCATACTAAAGGGGATATTCAATTCGTAATACTTGACATGGCACATAACAAATTTCCTCTGGAAGGGGAACTTTTTACATGGTTCATTCCCTCATTCCTTGTATAAAAACAAAAACCCCATACGCCATGTCTCTTCCGTTGAAACACGTAGATTTCACATTTTTTGTACATTTTGAACTTTTATGACAACT